>NC_134481.1:7445118-7668827 GCF_964194025.1 Convolutriloba macropyga | reverse complement strand
CAAAAACGGAAAAGATCCGAAAAGTATGCTTTGTCTCATAAGAAAAAATTAGGCTTCCAATAAAATTTTCCAAGAAACACGCCTTAAGGCTTCCAAGAAGTTTGCTCAGTTGATTGCTCCTTTTATACCATTTTATAGGGTTGAACTATTCGAAACAAGTGTGAAAAGTGAGTGAAAAACTGATTATGTTGAAAGTGTAGTTTGATATGAAACGTGAAATCTTGAAAAAAAGTGGGACGTTTAAAAAAGTATGAAATAACTTTCAAAATTAGTGATCGAGCCTAACTTTCTTGTTGACTTTCTTTAACTCCAAAATTGAGGTCTAATTTTAGGTTTGCATTCCCCTTATTTCGCTAGGGGTTGCTTTGACCAAAATTCTTTCCAGGGGTGTGTATACCGAGACGAAGGAGGGAGTTTTTATTGAAATTCAGAAATTTCAATCAAGATTTGGAACCTTAAATTCGTTTTTTTTATTTGGCGTGGCACCAATGTTCTTGGGGATGAAAACACATTCCAAGAAAATGTCAACAGTTTACGCTCTTTTCCTCGCACGTCCTTGTACAAAAGCTTTAGCGAAGTCGGAGTAGAATTTTTATTTCATAGCTTGTGCTTTTGTCAATCACATCAGATTTCTTTAAAGAGAGCTAGTTTTTTACCCCGAATTATTTCCGTACAAAGCCGTGTTGTTGCTTTGTTGGTTATGTCGTGCTTCGCAATTACTTTTTCTAATTTCTTCGCTGTCAATTTTCGGTGAAACAGGAGGGTAATTTTCTACTTACTGTTTGTCGCCCTTTTTCATTGAGACGTAATGGCTGCAGTCTTTCAGTTTTGCTTTTATCTTCCAGTTGATTTTCATACTCACCTTGTGGAGAATGTGACTCATTATTCTTGCAGCCTTCAGAAAGAAGAGTGGGGATAACCATTTCGGCCTCCTGATTTGGATGCATCCATTTCCACCCATATTTGGTAGGTTTCTCTTTTGGAGACGTTGAAATTTGTTGACGTTGGATTCTTTGCCTCAATTTTTCCACACACAGATCGGAAATGAGTTGAATTTTTTCGTTTTCACTCATGCTGGAGGCTATCTGCCCTTTGTATTGCAGTTCCTTAGGTAGACTTTTTTTCGCTTTCAATAATTGCAATAAAGGACCATGTACACCATCCGGCAACGATGGATGTAGGTCGGAAAATAAGGGATGATGAGTAGCACTTAGCCGGATGCTGCACTCCAAGCTGTTCCCCTCTAGACAGTGTAAAGACGGCCCAGTCAGAAAAATAACTAGCAAGTGGAGGAAAGCACCTATATATATATATATATATATATATATATATATATATATATATATATATATATATATATATATATATATATATATATATATATATATATTTGTATATATATATTTGTATATATATTTGTATATATACAATATATTTGTATATATATTTGTATATTTGTATATATATTTGTATATATTTGTATATATATATATATATATATATATATATATATATATATATATATATATATATATATATATATAGCACACATAGGGCACTGGTATGGAAGGATTTAAAAAAAAGGAATATCAAAAAATAAGGAAAGGAATAAAGTTAAGCAGCCTTTCCTCCTCCACGACGGCGCTAATCGAAGTCTCACTGAGAACACGAGGTTTTAGGGCGCGATATCCCCTCAAGCAGATAACACAGCTCCTCAGAAGTGCGAATGTAGCTTATAGTGTCGGCGTACGGCTCTCCGCGTTTTTCGCTGATCTTGCTTGCGAGTTGTTTTGGTAGACTGGATGACTTGCTCAAGCGCATCAATTTTGAAGATCAGATTTCTCTCTTGTGATATCACTTTCTCCGGTTACTCAGTTGGTCAATACGACTGATTCTGTTTTGGGGTATAAGTTATCTGACCACCAGGCTGGGGGGGGGGCATAATGGAAAAGAACGGGATTTTTTCGTTTATTTCCAGGTTTCCAAAGCTGGAAATTTGATTTGGCTTCTCATCTTGATAAGGGCCTACTGGCAATAGATTGACTGCCTTGTTATCACAACAGATGAAAAATTTGGAAGGCTTCAATCGTTATTGCATTTTCTGCTTCAGCAATGGTCTGTAATCTTAAATTCAAAAACTTTTATTGCCGCGGAAGTTATACGAGATTTTCAATTTAGTTTTATCATTAGTAGAAGCTAAGTTACGGGCATAAGGAATAGCTGAATCATCAACATCTAGTAATTTTTCTATTCTTATAAGGATGCTGGAGTGCAAAATAGTATGCAACCACTAAGCTGGGGGGGGGTACAAATAGAAAATATCCCAACACCCCCATGACATAAGCTAAAGAACTTCCTTAAACAGGAGTTGGGAGTTGATAATGAATAAGAAAATCAGTGCCCTTAACTACGCTTTGTATAACTTTATTGATTCCTGTGCCTTAAAGCTGTTTATTGTTTCACCCTCATTTAGTAATGTTCTTGAACCTAACCTGTTCTGTAAAGACAGCGTGCACTTCTCCGTGGAAACCATGTTTTCACTATTATTCTGTTTAACATCATTCAATACTTTAAATATCGTTGCAGCTATTACTCTCCTGTAATTAACTTAATCTAGTCCCCCTAGGCGCAGCCTTCACGACTCCTGGCCTGATGGCTGATAAAACCCATTGTCCACTCTGCAATGGTCCCCTACGTAGGGGAGGCGTCTGGTGTCATACGTGTTGTAAATATTTTCACGTGAAATGCAGTGGCCTAGCCGCAGCAAAAGAGTGGACCAAAAACTTCAGCTGCAAAAGCTGCTCTGAGGTGACCGCAGCCATCGAAACAGCAATCGCAACGCCGGCACCACACAATGGTTTGACCGTTCCCGACACTGCACTCATAGATCCTGCAACATCGCGCGCCCCCAAAACATTCTGTCGCCGCACCATCGGATATTTTTTGGGATAATTTCCAGCCTCAAGACGCGGTAACAGTGCACGAAATATACCGCGAGGTGGTTACATGGAAGCCCTCGTTCTTCACGCTCAGTAAGAACAAGACAGGGGAACAGTTCGCCGAAGCCCTTCACAGTGTCGTCTTCCCGATTGCCGTAGACACGGATAGATCCGATATATCTGACCCTCTGTATGATACTTCCGCACTTAACTCTCAGTCGAACAAAGAAAACGGACGATGGATCGAACAAAAAGACCATCAAGCGTAGACTGCGTGCATGGCACAGCTGCAACTTCTCAGAACTGTTCTGTGAAGCCAAGGCAATCCAAATGAGAATGAATTCAATGAACAAAAAGCAACACTCTGACCTCAAGATGTTCAACGATTTCATGTCTCGTGGTAAGATCAGTAATGCTATTCACGTTCTTTTGGATGAGAATAAAGGCGGCTTGCTCGCACCTGCCGATCTCATAGACGGTAGACCGGTCCTCGAGATTTTACGCGACAAACATCCTGAAGGGCAACCCTTGGAGCCCAACTGCATTCAGCGCCAACATCCACGCACGCTTCCCTACCACCCCGTTGTTTTCGACAAAATCAGTGCTATGCTTGTCCGAAAGCTTGCAATGAAGACTCATGGCAGTGCCGGGTCTTCAGGTCTCGATGCCGAAGACTGGCGTAGACTACTTTCTGCTTTCGAGCAGACCTCCACGAACCTGTGCAAGCTTGTTGCCAAGTTTGCTTAGAGGCTGGCCACGTCCAAAATACCACCAGATGATTTGATTGCATACAATGGTTATCGACTAGTGGTTCTGGATAAATGTCCAGGTGTGAGAACTATTGGTATTGGTGAAGTAATGCGTCGCATCACCGGACGCATAATCGTCGACTGCATCAGGCAAGATCTAACATCCCTCGGTGGAAACTTGCAGCTGTGCCTGGGCCAGAAATGCGGCATAGAACATGCCATACATTCGCTTCGCCACAATTTTGATGATCCCGAAAACGAAGCAATTCTACTAATTGATGCCAAAAGCGCATTTAATGTTCTCAATAGACGAACAGCATTAGAGAACGTGAAGGCATTATGCCCATCATTGCATGTTGTCTTAGAGAATTTCTATAGCCATCTGTCTCATCTCTACATCGGTAAGTCGACCATTCTGTCTCAGGAAGGTACGACACAAGGTAATCCCCTTGCGATGGCGATATATGGAATCGCAATCGTACCCCTATACCCCTAATATCAAAACTTCACAATGACTCCCTGACCGAAAAATGGTATGCTGATGATGGTAGCGTCCTCGGTAAGTTGAAAGATATCAGGGCACTCTTCGACAAGCTCACTCATCTTGGTCCCAAGTACGGATATCTTGTCAATCCTCCGAAGTGTCAGTTGATAACTAAGCCAGGAGGCGAGAGCAAGCGTCAACTGAGTTTGCAGGCACAATTGTGGAAATCACACAGGGCGCTCGAGTCCTGGGATCAGTAATTGGTAGCTCTGAGGCCACTAAAAATTTCCTGAAAGATGCAGAAATTAAATACACAAAAAACTGGACACACTTGGTCAATTTTCTCTCACCTCTCCCCAGAATGCCTATCCTTGTTTGACGAAGGGGGTTCAACAGAAGTTGAGCTTCCTCTCGCGTACTTCACCCTCCATGGACGGGGTTCTGACATGCAGAGGGGCGGCTTGGCCGAGTCATACCGAACATCGTCGGCAAAGAAATAATCCAAGAGGAAAGAGAACTTTTTTCTCTCCCTACTCAGAAGGGTGGGCTTAATATCGCCCTCCCACAAGATCTTCATAAAAATCTTGAGAAATCAATTGAACTCTCAACTCCGTTGACGTCATTTAATAATGATTCATTCGAAATTCAACAATGTGAATTAGAACAAACCAAGATCAGTCTCAGACAGAAAGCAGACATGCAACAAGAACTCATCTCGAAAAAATCCAGAATCGAAAACAATCTGCCAGAAATGGAGCATACCATCCAGCTGGCCTCGGAAAAAGGAGCATCTAGCTGGCGTAACGCGCTTCCGTTATCAAAACGTGGTTTTGACCTCACGAAGACTGAGTTCCGTGATGGAATAGCACTTCGCTACACCTGGGAAGCGAAGAACACGCCAGCTATATGCCCATGCGGGAAAGAAATTAGCCTCACCCATGCCCTTCATTGCGCCAAAGGCGGGTATAAGCACCTGCGAAACAACGAAATCAGAGACGTGTTTGCAAACCTGATGGATGACGTTTGCCACGATGTCCAGATAGAGCCAAAACTTCAGTCGCTCGATCGAGAAATTTTCTCGAGTAATTCCACCACAACTGATGATGACGCTCGACTGGACATCAAGGCAAACGGTCTGTGGGGCTCCTGCTTTAATCGCACTTTCTTCGATTTGAAGATTTTCAACCCTCACGCGAAGAGCTGCCCTAAGACCATAAAAGATGCATACAAATATCACGAGAGCATCAAGCGAAATAAGTACGAAGAGCGAAACCGAACACAGCAGTTTCAACGCACTGGTTTTTGCTTGCTCGGGCGGTGCTGGGCCATCAGCATCGCGCGTTATGAAACAACTCGCAACTAAGATCAGCGAAAAACGCGAAGAGCCGTACGCCGACACTATAAGCTACATCCGGATGTCGCGCCCTCAATCCTCGTGTTCTCAGTGAGACTTCGATTAGCGCCCACTGAGTGTACGGGAAGGCTGCACTGAGTGTATGGCTGCTTAACTTTATTCCTTTGCTCTTTCCTTGATATCTTATTTTTATTTTAATCCTGCCTTACCAGTTCCTTATGTGTGCTATTTATATATTGGTGCTTTCCTCTCCACTTGTTAGTTATTTTTGTGACTGGGCCGTCTTTACACTGTCTGGAGGGGAACAGCTTGGAGTGCAGCATCCGGCTAAGTGCTACTCATCATCCCTTATGTTCCGACCTACATCCATCGTTGCCGGATTGTGTACACGGTCCTTTTCCCATTCCTTGATAGCAAGGCGGTTGCATTGCCTCAATCTCAATTTTTGCTCTTTTAGACAAAATGCTATATTACAACTTGTTCCGACAGACAACCCAATCACTGTCTTCATTGTTTTCGCGTTCCTTCTCTCTTACTTCATGCAGAGAGGAACTGATGAAATTAACAAAAGTTCGAGTTGTTGACAATTCTTTCTACGCAAGCGAACCTTACAGAAGACGGCCTAGAGTGATACATGTTTATAAGCATGGAAAGCGTGGTCGCGAGAGAGCTATTATTGGCGATAAAGTTTTGCTCGCAATTCGTGGTCAGAAGATGAAAGCTATTGTTGTTGGTTGCAGACAAATGCCCGGACCTTTTATTCCGAGATACGACACTAATAATGTTGTTTTGATAGACGATAAAGGAAATCCAGTTGGCAATCGTGTTACAGGTAAATATTGGTCAACAACAACAATGATGTACACTTTATGAATCACGTTTACAATCCCTTCGATTGATAAGCTACTAGTGAAAATTCATACTACCTAAACGAGTTTTTGGGACTTTTTTGGATAAAATCAACTGTCAAGTGCATAGGAATGACAAATTTTGTTTTGCTGGGACTTGAATATCAGAATTATTTAAATAGGGAAGAAAAATTGAAACTTAAATGTTTTTCTATCTAATTCTGGTTTATCAATTGTGAACACAAAGTTGAACAAAAACACAGAAAACCAGATAATTTGCTTTCATTTTTTGAGTCTAAGATTGGATTAAAACTACAAGTCGTGAATTTTTATAAGGAAAATTACACTTTATTGTCGATAAAAATTAAAGAAAAGCTTGCTCTTGGCGGCAGATGTATAAATGTAGCGACGCCACATATTCCTTTCTTTGTTATTGAAAATATTGACAAACAAGCACCTATGCAAATATTGAAGCTAAAAGATCCAAACCATAATAAATCTAAGCCCTGAATTTGCTGTCAGAACTGTGATAGTTGTTTTCAGTTGATTCAATCAAGAAACACATAAGGGCCAAATTGGGAGAATTAACAGCTTCTATGTTAAGATCTCGCGACTTTTTGCACTACATGGAGGTGCAAAAAGTCTTGACTCATCTAAATGTGAGCACTGAAATCAATGATATAATCCGACTTGGAAAGTACGATGAGAATAAAACAAGAACGATACTGATCAAAATACCAAATCCATGGCAGCGAAGAAAAATCTTACTGTCCGCGAGAGAACTTAAAACGTTTGACACACCAATATTTCTCAGTCGTCAACTAACTCGCGAGGAAGCGGACCTGGAAAACAAAGCACTTAAACGAAGACGCGAGATGATCCAAGAAGGCATTGAATCCAAAAATCTTAGAATAAACGACGGCATTCTCTACCAAAAGATCGGAAGCGCATGGTCTGAAATCAAACTCTCTCACTCAGCAAGTGAGGATTGACTATCCGCCTACCTGAATATCCTTGTTTTCAACGTGAGAAGTATACTTGAACAACAGAGAAGGACACACTTTGCAAACTCAATACAAACAAAAAATCTATGCGAAGTTTTATGCTTAACGGAAACCTGGCTCACTGAAAATATACCTGATGCGGCTTTGTTTTTACCGTGCTACGAAATTCACCGAAAGTACCGCCCAAGCAGCAACGGCAAGTCAAGGCATGGTGGGGTCTTGATAGCAATCTCAAACTGTATTCCGAATTGTGCCATCGAAAGTGATTTTAATGACTGCGTCATAGTGCGACTGTCCATCCAGAAACCTGTTATCATATGCTGCATCTATAGCTCACCCAAAGATAGTACATATAAATGGGAGTCAGTCCAGTTTTCGAACTTGATCAAATTCTTGAGGAACAAAAAGCTTGAGTTCAACGCTGCCTGTGTCTACATAGTCGGTGACATAAATTTTGACCATACAAACTGGCTTTCAATGACGTCTGCCACTCCTGATCAACAACTTGTACTAGATGATTTAACCGAGCACACCTACTAGCAGTTAATCAAAAGTGAAAATGGTCGATCTCTGGATATCATTCTGTGAAATAAACCACAAACAGCTCTGAACGTGGCGGTTGTAACGGCTGCTCTCCTTGTGTTTCACAAAGAAAGTTTTACACCGCCCAGTTCGTTCTGGGTGGTTACAAAATCTGTCCGGATACTTCGTTTATGCAGTTCGCTTTTGTAACTGTATATCCGCTCTGCTGTACTTACCGTTGCATTAACTATTTTAGTTCGTAACTATTCGCTGATCTTAGTTTTTTCAACTATCAATTTAAACTGGATTGCTACAGATCACACAATACGGGATCTCTTTATGTATACCAGTTCAATCCGATAGAAAAAACAAATCGAAGACAAAGATATATGTCTAAGACCTGTTTGTGCAAAAATATTTAAATTTAAACCTAGGTTGGCTTTTGCTGTTTGTACTCACAAGTTGAGAATACCAGAAGTTGGGGTTGTAACAGTTGAATTTCAGCTCCAATAATTCGTTGATGCAAGACACAGTAACAGAATTTACTGCTCAAGAATAATATTTTGAATACAAGACACAGTAACAATTTACTGCTCAGGAATATTTCTAGTTCAAGACACAGTAACACGTTATTTACTGCTCAAGACAATTTGTTTTGCAATGTTTTGCTGAGTTATACTTTCAGCCGTTTTCTGCGGCTACTACGTTGAGTTCTGTGTGTTGCTTTTTGTTCTTTCCCCTTTTTCTCTTTTTTCTCACGTGACAAACTGTAACTAGAACTAGAACTATAACTATAACTACTAAATGACTAAGACATCAGAAAGTGTTTTGTTTCTATTTTCCCCGCCTATGCAAGCTTGTTATTCCTTAAGCTCAGCTCCAACATCGCCGGCCCTGTTTTCCTTCGTGAAAACGTCATTTTCAGTTGGAAGTACTGGAGCGAGCTTCACTACGGGCCTCTTGTAGTATCCATCTTTTGTTCGGATTTTTGCTGATCGAATCACTCCATCGGAACCTTCAAATGTTTCGGTTATTCGACCCAGATTGTAATATCCACGTTTGTCACTGTCTTCCACTAACCACACAAGATCACCCTGCTGAAGACTTCTGTCCGTTGTGGTCTGCCATTTCTTACGACTGTTCAACGTTGGCAAGTATTCTTTACGGAATCTGTCCCAGATGAGGTCTGCGTAAGCTTGTGTTTGTCGGAAGAGCTTTCTATGATCAACAAATTGCTCTGCACCTGATAGATACGGTAAACAAAGGTTCTTGTTGCCAAGTAGGAAGTGGTTTGGAGTAACAGCTTCTAAATCGGTAGCATCAGAACTGACTTGTGTCAGCGGTCTAGCATTCAGCGTCTGTTCAACAAGACACATCGTGGTTGACAGAACACCCTCCGTGACTGATCGATTGCCCAGCACTGCGTACATTGCCTTCTTGCAACTCCTAACCAGTCTTTCCCACACTCCTCCAAAGTGCGGTGCTGCAGGTGGGTTGAACTTCCATCTGATACCTTGTTGAATCAGATGTTCTTCAATTCGCACCCTTTTCCATGCTGCTATATACTCTGCCAGTTCTTTTTCAGCTCCAACGAAGTTTGTCCCGTTATCGCTAATCATTTTGACCGGTTTGCCTCTTCGTGCAATGAATCGCATGATTGCGTTCAGACAACTATCAGTGTCTAATCTTGGTACAATCTCTATATGTACCGCACGTACAGTAAGGCATGTGAATAGACAGCACCAACGCTTTTCGTTTCTTCGACCAATCTTTACTGTGAATGGTCCGAAATAGTCTACGCCCACATTCGAAAATACTGTTGATGCGACTAATCGTTCTTCTGGTAGATCTGCCATTACTGGTGCCTTTGTTTGGGCTCTTCCCTTTCGACATCTAATGCATTTGTTTTTGATCGATCTCAAAGCATTTCGTATGCCTAGGATCCAGAAATTCTGCTGAACTATGTTTCTGACATGTTCAGTACCTTTGTGATGATTATTCTTATGTTCATTTTGCAAGAATAATTCAACTACATGGTGCTTCCAATGTGACAGTATTGGATGCTTCGTTTCGAAGCTCAATTGACTTTTACCTATTCTGCCTTGAGCACGAATAAGTCCTTGCTGGTCTATGAATGGTGAAAACTGGAGGATTTTGTGCTGTTTTTTGGAATTTCCCTTTCAGCCTTGAGAGATTTCATCTCTTCAGTAAACTGTTCTTGCTGCAGTAGTCTGAAGATGCTTGCTTGTGCATCCTCTCTTTCTTCAACACTTAGTGTTTTTGCTGCCGGTTTGTGTTTTCTAAATACGCGCTGTACGTATGCCATTGTATTTACTAGTCGATTGAAATTGCTGAATCGTTCCCACTGAATCAGCGGCTTCTTCTCTTCAACCTTTGCTGAGAAGACCATTTCGTCGTTTTGTTCATCTGAAGCAAATGTTAAATTCAACTGTTCAGGCCATTCGTTCTCTCGTTGCTTCAACCAGGCCGGCCCAGTGAGCCATTCGCTTCTCTTAAGTTCGTCAACATTGATCGCTCGTGTCCCGATGTCAGCTGGATTGTTAATACCACTCACATGATTCCACTGTGAAACATTAGTTGTATCCAAAATCTCAGCCACTCTGTTTGCAACAAACACCTGTTGCTTACGGTGGGAGCTATGAATCCATTGCAGAACAGTAGTGGAGTCTGACCAAAAGTTGCAACTCTGAATCTTCGATTCGTGTTCCTTCACTATCTGTTCTTTAAGTCTCACCGCCATCACTGCTGCTTGTAGTTCCAAGCGTGGTATGGAAAGGTGTCGCATCGGTGCGACTCGGCACTTTCCGATTACAAATGCTAAGTCTGCTGAGTATTCTTTGGGCTTTGAACGTAGGTATGCCACAGCGCACATTGTGTCTTCAGATGCGTCGGCAAACACATGAAGTTCCCATTTGTCCTTGGCTGTGCTGAAGTATCTTCTATCAATGCTGGTTTCTGCTACTTCTGGAGGCTGCGCCTTCCACTTCAGAAATTCTTCTTCTTCGTTAGGTTCTACTGAGTTGTCCCAATGTTGTCCATTTTTGGTCCAGATGCTCTTCAGGAGTCGTCTCATATGGAGACTGAATGGTGCAAACAGTCCAAGAGGCTCAAACACTGAAGAAACTAGAGATAAGATCTTCCTTTGGGTGATTGGGGTCTCAACTTCTTTGCTTGTACCTCTACAAACCTGTAGACTATCATCGGTAATCGTCCACTGAAGCCCAAGCACCGATGACCCTTCCTGGCTGGGTTCTACTTCAACCTGCTTTGTTTTGCTGATTGATCTTAAGTCCTCTGGGATTGCGTTGGTTACCACGTCGCTGTTGGTGATCCACTTCTTCAGTTCAAATCCATGTTTTGAGAGAAGAGGTTGCAGTTGTTTGAAAACCCTGATTGCTTCTTCAGGTGTTTCGACTGACTTGATGAAATCGTCCATGTAGAAGTTGTTTTGGATTGTTTTTGCTGCAATTGGGAACTCGTCCTCGTTATCGATCGCTACTCGCTTCAGAGCGTAGTTGGCACATGTTGGTGAACTCTTTGCTCCAAAAACATGACGCTGATACTCGTAAATTTGCACAGGTTCGTTCATTGTTGGTCGCCACAGGAATCTCAAGCAGCTTTTATTCCGTTCAGGAACTTGCACTTGCAGAAACATTGATTCAATATCTGCGGTTAGGGCAATTGGTCCTTCTCGAAATCTGAATATTGTTCCGATCAATCCGTGTAGTAGATCGGGTCCGGCTAACAACTTGTCATTTAGGCATATATCCTTGTATTTTGCTGCAGCGTTGCAAACACGGCGAACTTTACCCGGTTTGTTGGGGTTTAGTACTGGATCGTGTGGCAAATACCATTCCTTTCCGGAAGAGCCTTTGACTTCCGATTTACCAAGGATCTTCACAAACCCCTTTTCAACATCTGTATCAATTGACTGTTGATACAATTCTTTTAAATTTGGGTCTCGTTGGAATCTTCGTTCCAGTGAGTAGAGCTGACCAAGGGCCGAGCCGTAGTTGTTTGGAAGATGGGGTTCTGGTTCACTCCAGAGCATGCCAACTTCGTACCGCTCGCCTGTAAACTTTGTCGTGCTCTCTAGAAATTTCTGAGCTTGCTGCTCTTTCTTTGATTGACTTACAACATTTATTTTGGAAGCATAAGTTTCTATGTCCCACCATGATTGGATATTTTCTGCCACTTTCACATCTTCTGTGAAGGCAAAATGACAAACATTTTGACTTTTCTTGCCTGTCATGGGACCACTGACTACCCATCCTAATTCTGTTAAGACGGCGAAAGGCTCACTTCGTGTTCCAATCTTATAGTCCAATGGACGTTGAATTTCGTAGGCATCTTGTCCAAGTATGATGCCTACTTCCATCAGGTTGAATATTCTGTTAGTGAGAACATTCAGGTGCCTGAATTTTTTCTTCAGTTCCTTGTAGTCATATGTTGTGTTTCCCAACGAGATTGATGGGTGTGCAAACGCTTCAATTGAATGCACCTTTGAATGTAGTCGCTTTATTGTGATAGGAACCTTCTCTGTCCTCAAATCTTGCGTCCCATGTATGCCAGCTATGTTCAAGGTAACGTCCGTGCCTTTGGCTTGTAGTTGATCCTTGACACTTTGATCGATGAATGATACTGTGGACCCACTATCGAGGAAAGCGTAGGTAGTCAACCTGTTACTACCACTCTGAACCGATACAGGAACTATTTGAAGAAAACTAGTAACTTGGTTACTCTGGTTGATTGTTGCTGCGCTTACGTTAACTGCGTGACTACCCTCGTCCATTTGGTTTTCTGAGTGTAGCAGTCTGTTGTGCTTTTTGGTACATCCGTTTATACCGCACAATTTGACTTTGCAATCTTTGATTGCATGTCCTTTTCCCAGACATCCATAACATAAGCGTTCTCTCCTCACTGCCACGTATCGATCATTCACACTCATGTCTTTGAATGATGGACAGTTCCAAATTTTATGAGTGCCATCGGCTAATGGGCAGTGATCGCTTTGCGTCTGCTTGGTTTCTTGCAGGTTTGAACTTGCACTGAAGTTCGATGTCTTCGAGAATTGTTTTTCTCTATTTGCGTTGCGTCGGTCTTCTTCTTTGCGTTCCCCTTTAAACGCTGAAAACCCTTCATGCACGAATGCCATTCGTGATAGCCATTTTTCAAACATGATAAGGTCAGGCCAGTCCTCGTCTTTGTCATCGACGTAGAACCACCATTTTTCTTTAAGAACCTGTGGTAGCTTATCAACTGCCATGTACAATGTCGAACTTGATTGCAAGTCACCAATTTGTTTGTACTCTTTAAGCACGTTCACGAAGTTAGATACAATAACAGAAAAATTAATCAGGCTGGTTGAATCATGAGGTTTCACTTGATTAGCTTTTCGTAGGCTCTCGAGCTGCGCATCTATAATTACATGCGGTCTTCCAAATTTTCTTTCTAACATGTTCCAGGCAGCACTATAAAACTGTCCAGAATAGCCCATTCCCGAGATTGCAGATTTTGCTTTGCCTGTTAGCAGTGTCTTCAAATGGCTCATTTTTTCTGAGTCGGGAATCGTGCGTTTATCTACTGTTGCTATGAACATGCTAGACCACTCAGGCCACTCCAGTGGGTTTCCGTCAAAATTGTTCAACCTCAATTTTGGTAAACTACTGCTTGAATGTCCAGTGTTGTAGTGCCTTCCAGCTATCGGCGATATATCCCGCCCTTCAACACTTACTGAGAGTTCGCGAGAGTTGGGGTACCATGGGTAATGCCTCTGCTTATTCCGTTCAGGGCTGACGTCAAAGCGAGCTCTTGGTCGAATTGGCGTTCGCGTGTCGTTCATCGAATTCGCCAACTCCGAGACATCTCTCCCTTTTGGGTTCCAATTGAAAGGTGACTTGTCACGCGCCTTAGTCGATTGAGAACGGAAGTCATCTTTCTCCAACGCTGTTTTTTGCAATTGGCGCTCTAGGTCTCGCTCTTTTTCCCGAAGCTTATGTTGCATCAATAGTTCTTTCATTTGCATTTCTAGATCCAACCTCTTTCGATCAAATTGTGCTCGTTCGATTTGCAACTTTCTTTCAAATTCAATTTCAAATTCTTTTATTCGTTCTTCAACCTGACGTTTCACTGAAGATGTTTCCGAAGCGTTCTCTGTATCCTGGTTGATTGTCCGTGTAACCGTATTCGTCGTTGCATTGCTTGTGTTACCATGGTTTTGGTTAAACTCTGGAATTCCAACGTTTTGTTCTAACTGATGCACATTATTCGCAGGCGGTTGCTCTTCATTGGCATGAAGAGTTGACTGGCTTTGCTGGCTTGACATGTTTGTCTCTCCGTGGATATACGGTAACCACTCTGCATTCAAATATTGAAAGTATTTTTCTCTCTCAAGTTTGCGTTTTAAAGAAATATCTGGGTCTCGGAGAGTCTCAGCTTTCTTATTCACGAGTTTTTGATTGCTGTCGTCCAATTGCAGTATCTGCTGATAAAGAGTCTTGAGCTTGCTTGGTCGATCTCGCTTCTCAATGAGCTCAAAACCTTCTTCCTGTTTCTCAAACCAGTTGTTTCGCAAGTTGTTGATCTGTCGATCCAAAACGCTTTGACTCTGTGACAGAGTCACTTCTTGTGTACTTCGGGACTGCAGCTTGAATCTCTACAGCTCCTTTGTTTGTTTGCTTTAATTGAGTTTGCTTTTCAACGTTCCTATTCGCTTTGCCTAATTGGCTTTGCGTTGTTGAATTACTCGTTGAGTTTTGTTCTCGATCGTCGATTACTTCGTCACTTCGACTGTTGGGTTAGACAGCAGTTTATTCCACTGTCCGGGTCGGCGGACCAAATGTAACGGCTGCTCTCCTTGTGTTTCACAAAGAAAGTTTTACACCACCCAGTTCGTTCTGGGTGGTTACAAAATCTGTCCGGATACTTCGTTTATGCAGTTCGCTTTTGTAACTGTATATCCGCTCTGCTGTACTTACCGTTGCATTAACTATTTTAGTTCGTAACTATTCGCTGATCTTAGTTTTTTCAACTATCAATTTAAACTGGATTGCTACAGATCACACAATACGGGAACTCTTTATGTATACCAGTTCAATCCGATAGAAAAAACAAATCGAAGACAAAGATATATGTCTAAGACCTGTTTGTGCAAAAATATTTAAATTTAAACCTAGGTTGGCTTTTGCTGTTTGTACTCACAAGTTGAGAATACCAGAAGTTGGGGTTGTAACAGTTGAATTTCAGCTCCAATAATTCGTTGATGCAAGACACAGTAACAGAATTTACTGCTTAAGAATAATATTTTGAATACAAGACACAGTAACAATTTACTGCTCAGGAATATTTCTAGTTCAAGACACAGTAACACGTTATTTACTGCTCAAGACAATTTGTTTTGCAATATTTTGCTGAGTTATACTTTCAGCCGTTTTCTGCGGCTACTACGTTGAGTTCTGTGTGTTGCTTTTTGTTCTTTCCCCTTTTTCTCTTTTTTCTCACGTGACAAACTGTAACTAGAACTAGAACTATAACTATAACTATTAAATGACTAAGACATCAGAAAGTGTTTTGTTTCTATTTTCCCCGCCTATGCAAGCTTGTTATTCCTTAAGCTCAGCTCCAACAGCGGTAGATAACCAAATGAGAATTCTTCATACCTCAGACCATCAACCATACTCCGTCAAAATCAGCCTCCAAGCTCCACCCGACCATAAACACACGCCGTTACCAAAAAGGGAACTAGATTTTTCGCTATTTGTTTTCAAGAAAGCTAACTGGAAGGAAATTAACGAGTTCATAAAAGATCACCCATTCAGTCCATACTGTTTCAGCAATCCCGATCAAATGGTCGAAAAGTGGTCCGAGTGGCTCTATGAGGTTCTGAAGGACCTTGTTCCACGGAAAACGAAGCATCGTCGCGAGCTAGCACCATGGGTAACACCTGTGTCTTCCAATCTTATCAAAAAGCTGAAAACGTTGCAAAAGAAACAAGAAACCCGTCCTACGAACGAAAACGAAGGAAAAATAGAAAAAGTACAAACTAATCTAATGACTTCCCTTCAAAAAGATCAACATAGCTATGAAACACAGCTTTTCCAAAAAGGCAGGTTCTCGGAGTTCCAAAAATACCTCAAAACGCTGACCAAAGCCAACCATATTCCATAAGAGGTTTTCCTCGATGACAAAATAGCTCGAACTGACGCAGAGAAGGCGGAATTGTTCAATCAATATTTCCAATCGGTGTTCACTGAACAAACTTACACCGCTGAAAAGCGTGTTGCACATCCGACACCGCTAATAGACATTATTCACTTCAGTCAAGCCGAAATAAAAGAAGCGATGTCAAATCTTGATGTACACAAAGCAAAAGGGCCAGACAGCATAGGAAACGAAGTCCTCAAAAACTTGTCAGAATCACTGTGTAAATCTCTTTATATGCTCTTCAACCTTATTGCAAATAAATGTCACTTTCCAAATGAATGGAAAACGAGTGAAATTGTACCGATGTTCAAAGATGGCAACAAGCAGGAAGTTATAAACTATAGACCGATAAGCCTACTGTCGACTGTTTCGAAACTGCTTGAGAAATTAATTTTTAACAAGTTATATCCCCTTGTCTCGCCATTCTTATCAGAATCACAGCATGGATTTCGTTCAAAAAGGTCAACGGAAACGAATCTAATTGAATTCTTACACCACCTTTTCATCAACATTGATTCGCCCAGCTGCGATTTCCTCATGGCTTTTTATATTGATTTCAAAAAGGCATTCGACAAGGTGAACCACGAACGACTGATAGAAAAACTCTGGGAATCGGAGGAGCATGTCTGAAGTTGTTGATTAGCTACCTCACAAACGGTTCGAATCAACGGAACTATCTCGACTGTACTGAGCGTTATCAGCGGAGTGCCACAAGGATCAGTTCTCGGTCCCTTGCTTTTCTTGGTTTTTATCAATGACCTTCCCAACTGCTCCATGTCAGACTCCTTTGGTTACGCTGATGATTTCAAGATAGTTGGAACCAACCCAGTGGCAATAAATATCGACATTCGGAGGATCTGGAAATGGTGCCAATGTAATCTCATGGAAATAAATTTATCAAAAAGTAAATGCTTGTGGTTGAAGGGCGTCGGCACAGTCCGCTTGCCAAATTTCAGTTTTGGAAGCACTTCAGTAATGAAAGACCTAGGAGTAGTTGTAGCCGACACTCTTACATGGGCAACTCATTCTCAATCTCGTACTCAAAAGGCTTTAAACGCTCTTTACTCTATCAAGAGAAACCTTTCTTTGGCAAATTACGCAAACAGGAAAAACTCGTATGTCAGTTATGTTGTTCCAATTATCAGTTACGGCTCAAGTGTGTGGAAACCAGGCAAAGTTGAACTCAGTCAAATTGAAAGTGTACAGAAAAAAGCAGCAAATTGGATCACTGGAGCCAAAATTCCTTACAAAGAACAACTCTTAAAACTCAATTTACTTCCCTTATCCTTATACCATGAGCTACATGTCGTTTTGTTATTTGCAAAAATTTTAACGGGGAAAGTTGATCTAAACTGGAAACTTCATGTATCAATAACCGAGCCAGGTACAACTCGATACCAAACGACTTGTAACTTCATATGTCGACAACCAAAACTCAGGAAATGTGAATCCGATTATTGGTACAGAGCCTGCCACCTTGCGAACACCTTTAATGAGTTCTTCCAATACGATATCGTATTTCATGAAAACCACAAAGCCAAACTTCTCGATCTGTATTTTGTCTACTTCAGACTGCGTTACGATGAAAACAACACGTGCGCTTGGCGAATTATGTGTGGGTGCAACAACTGCATGAACGTGAAAAAACTGAATTTTGTTATCTAATAAACTGAACGAAACAAACTGGGGTTAATGTAAAACCCTTGGACTTTTTCCTAAATTCTGTTTTATTATTATTATTATTTACCAATGATATTTCCATCGAAATTAAAACTAGCGTATAATACCTGTGGGGTCATTCCCATTATAGCCCCCCCCCCGTCATGGTAAATATAGTATAATGGGGGGCTATAATCGGAAAGACCCCACCAGTGTTTATAAAAGGATCTGATCTTGGTTGCTTAAAATATTGACCAATGTCGTTAACTCGAGTTGTCAAAAGTTTTTCAGCGCCTCCTCTTGAATGATGACAAATATCAAATAATTATCAAACAACAGTTCGCTTTGAAGAAAACGTTTCCTAAACCATCGCGTACTTCAGGGAACTGCTTCGGGGAGTATGCCTTGTACGTGAATTACCTTTCAAATAATATCGTTAAAAACAGAAAAATTGATGCAGTTCTGCTGCTGGAAACGTTTTTTCCATGTGAGCTCTATTTCCTATAAAGGCAACAGTTTTAAATCTTGACCTCTTACTGTGATTTTAAATAGACATAATTCTTTTTCTTGAGGTTTTACTAAAAACAATGAAAATCACGACACGTCCAGGATAATCAATTTAATGAATGATAAATTATATTCCCTTAAACGCACGCATTCTATTTTTTTTATTGACCAAGTATTTATCACGGTTTCTTCTGCACTTTAATAGGCAGAATAAGAGGGTCGTTTTGCTTCGTTCGTAAACCACGTAAGTAAAACATTGCTTTATTTCGTACTTAAAAATCTAAAAAGCGAGATTTCTGATATAGACAAAAATTTCCAGTTGAGTTTTTTTTGTAGCCAAACAAAACTTCAGAAAGTGTCATTGATATTTGCCTTTAAAAAAACTCAAATCGTTCAAAATCAAGTGAAACGAGAACGAAATTTGTAGTGAATTCGATTGTTCGTCAATGTGAGGAAAGCTATGAAATACCACAATGGTGGGCAAAAAAACATTTTTGATTTAGAATTTCAACGAATACTAAATATCATATGGAAAATATTTAACTTAACAATAACTTGGGAGCCTCGAAAGCTTTTTTGAGTTTTAGAAAGGAAACAAAGCTTGCGAATGGAACTAAATTCGATCCGCATGGTTGTAAAGTAATGTTATTTTTTGCTATGCTGCTTTCTTGTTTCAAGTATGCTGAATCATTTCATTAGAATTATAATTTACTTCTTTGATAAAACTGCTCCGTATGCACATTGCATCAATATTTGTCCGTTGTTTCATCATGACTGTCTTCTGGAGCTGTTGTTATTGAGTGGAAAATTGTTTGGATTAAGTTCTAGCCGTTAATAGTTAGTTTTTTTTTGTTCGGAAAAACCTATGGGTATTAATGTCTGCTATTGTGAAAATGGTTCTGATTAAACTTGATGTCTCTTGTTGGTCAAGTTCTGTGACTAAATAGTATATCTATCTTGCAGCATAATTGAATATAAATTTTGTGATTTCTGCATTCGGGTAACCTTTGAAGGACCCCCGCAACCTTGGAAGTGAATTTCCCAAGTGGTTTTCAACTAGATTGTTTTTACTTCACCTTTTTTAGGGTTCAGTAAATTTTCTTATTTATGAGCGATGGTGAAATTTTTGTATTTTTGAGGTAATTGAAGATAATTTTATCGAATCGAAGTCCACTTTTGCTCTCATTCACTTGGAAGTACCTCAAGAGGATTTCTGAGGCAAACAGTACTTGTGAGAAGACACTGAGATTTATTAGTGTTATATGTCAATAGCGTAGTTAAAATCAACATTATTCATTTTGAATTTTATCTATTGATTTCCACAATCACTCATTTTTATAAAAGGAACTTAGAAGCTTAACACCGCTCACACTTTGACCAGTTTTTATTTAAAAATTATAGCTCGGGTGTTTAAAATGCAAATTTAGGGAAAACTCAACTTATAACGCTCTCAGTAGTTTTTTTTGCAAACAGCACCGCGAATCGATTCAAGCTGTTGCCAATTAGAATTTCTTATTAGGTTATTAAAAGTTGCTTTAATTTTTCCACGTTCTCTAAAAGTTGCTTTAAATAAACGTTCTACATTAATGAAGGTGTCAGTTATTTAAATGGTCCAGTTTTATCGGAGGCAGAATCTTCATAAAACACATTGACAGTTCGGTTGTTGTTGTTGAATACTTGAAAACCTAATTTGGTGTTTAAGAATGCGAGTTTTGGCGGATTGAGATCCATAACAACTCAATTTTCAATAAAATTCTATCCGAAAATTTTAACCCGCACAAAAGAGCATTTGATTGTTTTATCGTTTCTTTGCCTTTTTCAAAATGGTCATAAAATTTTTTTAAACGAAGAGAACAAGTAATATCTAAATAGAAAAGGCTAATTCATTTGGTTTTTCGACTTACAATTGGTCATCGGCGAAGTTCACAAATTACAATTGGTTTCCACGATACAAAAGGTTGAACTTAGCATTGCTTCTTAATTATTTTTTAACTGATTTCAGAGGTTTAAAAGTCCGGTGATATCAGAAAGATAATCTTTAGCGTTCAAACTGCGTTTTCACATCACTAGCTAAGACCTTGTCTGAAATCACCACAGGACTTTTAATTGCTCTCGAACAAAGTTATTTTTTATGCTAAGATTTTGCTTGACGGTTTTGACTTTTCGTATGACTTTTACATGTAAGTCTCCCTCTCTAACTCACAAATTTAAGCAGATGAACCCACTTGGTGAAAGTTATCTACTAAAAGTTGCCGAAATTGGTGTCATTTTGAACTTTAAAAGTCGGTAGTGGGATATAGAAATCTCTAAGACATCATTTGAAGCACCCTAGTGACCTTCTTACTGATAAGAGCTGCCACTAAATTGGAGAGCATTCGTTGAAGAGCATTTCTTCCGACGTCAGTCAATTATGTTACCTGTGAAGTCTGTTAATAAAAAATAGATTAGAAGTTATCTTATTATTAATTTATTTGTTTCAGTGCCCGTGCCAACATCAATCAGAAAGCTAAAGGATGACCATTCAAAACTACTTTCAATTACGAATCATTTTGTTTGAAAACTTTATCTTTGATTGAATTTAATTATCATCAATTAGTGAATTGAATATCCTATGTTCATTTCCATTTCTTTGAAAGAGTCATCCCTCCCCTGCATAGCATAAATTTGGAGATGTTTGACAGGAGCAAAAATTAGACGTTTCTAGTTTTTAACTTTGCTGTTGAAAGCCCGAATATTGTTCTTTTGACTGTGGGAGTTAGTTTCTTCCTTAAAAATTCAAAGTGTTCCGGTTCAAAGGCTTACAGGTCGTGCAGTTGTTGTTACTGGCACATTAATGGACAGAATAAACTGAAAGAATGCGGGTAAAATCAATGGAATTAAATTGTAATTTTTAATGTCGGCTGGTTCTATCTATGCATAACTGCTTACTTCGTGTCAAAATTGCGTTATTCGATTATATTTTGGTTGTCTTTCGAGGTTGGAAATGAATTCTGAGCAGCTTCAAAATGCAAAATTTGAAATGCGCAATCATTTTGTCAACTTAATGTCCTATTCAGTACTATCAACCCACTGCAATATCCAATTCTCTTGCAAGGAACAAACAACTGCAACTGGAACTTTGGAAGCCTTCGACCAGAACTTGAAGTCAATTGCTGTTTCTAATTTACAAACGCCTATGTCAAAGCATAATTCTGCACTTTTACGGTCGGGAGATATTGCTTATATAGATTTCAACTTGAGTAGCTGAAATTTAAACTGATTACCAACTTTTTAGTATAGCAGAAAATGTTATCGGAAAATGCCGATTGTTGCAAAGCTATGGCTAGTCTTTATATAGCTTTTTGGAGAATTTATTGTTTGGGCGCATTTTTTAATTGTAAGTCAGGTTCATCGATACTATTTGTAGCGCAGCATGTGTTGTGACCTCACCGACAATGAAAAGAAGCAGCTTTGTCAGTTTAAAATTGTAATTCAAATCAAATTTATAAGGTTCTAAAAGCAACAATGTGCTTCAATATCATAGTCCTTGCTATGTAACTTCTGAACTCACGCAGTAAGCCAATATCCGTGTTTGAAGAGCCTCACAATAAGTTGATGGACGCCTTGACGATTATAAATGCCAGCAACCAATCTGAAATTGAAGATTCAAATTGAAATTTACATGAATTGTGAGTAAATGATCAAAAGTATCAAGAGTGGGAGTAATCTATGACATATTGCATTAAAATATTGGTTTTTTTGAGACTTTCTTCCGTTTAAGGTTAGAAAATTTGATTAGATGACAAAGGCCTGAACAAGATACTGTCGAGAAAGTATTACAGGAAATTTGCTTATTCTTAAAAAAATGAAGTCATTAAAAAAGGCGCATGGTTTTCCTTTTTCAGCAGCGGTGAACTCAACAAAAAAGCTCTCATAAGTTTGTTCATAACACCTTGAAGATATGGAAATGCGTGCATGTTCATTTGTAAATTGTCTTGCGCAATGTACATATAGAATTTCCATTTTTTGGATTTCGGGATATTTTTGGCGAGCTTGGAGTTTATTCGCTGTTTTTATTTATACTCTTGGCCAATAAAACTATTTGGCCTATACAATTGACGGGAACGGGCCTGGAGTAGTTTTCAATACCGACTTTCAAGATTTTTCAAATTTGGCGTTTTGGGGATTTTCGGACATTTCAAGGTTTATGTATTTACGTGTTGAGTGTTCAGAAATAAAATTACTGTTTTTTCTAGTTGATTTCATCTTGTTTACCAGTTTTTGTTTGATTTTTCTAATAGTTTCTAAGCTTTCAATAGTTTTCTAATCCTGTCACGATTTGCTGTTTTTTGAGCTTTTCGAATAGTTTTTTGTAATTTGTTTTCAAAAATTTTTCTTTTCAGTTTAATTTATTAGAAACGGCTCTCGAAAGTGTATTAGGTCTTAAAATATTTGTATTAGGTCTTAAAATCTTCAAGAACGGGTTTTACTTTTCCAGTTTTAAAGCTTCAGGATAGGCGTTTAGCGTCGTCTTTTTAGGTGCTATTTCCTAAAAATCGCTGAAAAAGTATGACACTTATTTTGAAGCTATTAGGCAAGTTTTTGAAGTGAAAAGATTGCTAATGTTTTAACTCTCGGTTTCTGTTTAACTGCTCTTGAATGGAAAGTGAAGCAATCATTGCAAACGTGTGTCTTTTTCAAGCAAAAGTTTGATTTTAGCTTTCGCTCTCGAGTGACTTTTTCGTGCTTGTCTTCTCAATTTGTGTGTGATCTCATTCCGAAACTAAGCATGTTCCTCGCAGATCTCATTTTAAGCTAGAAGATCACCATGCAAATTTATATATGCCAGACCCCCTCTGATTTAACTTGCCACCCACACCTGTCGTTGGAGAACAATTTATCCGACGTTAGACGGTTGATGCTTTCTTATTTTCAGCACGGTTTTATTCATTTTTTTTAAACAATGCAACCTTGTTTTGTAGAAATCAAACGGGTCAAAGTGCTTTTTTGAAAATTGATTTTTTGAAACGGATTATTACGCGGTGCCAAATGATTATCTTTGACTTATCTTAGATTTCTAATAAGATTTACACTGGGTTGGAAACAATAATGACAGACTTATGATGTAATAATTGCTGGTACGTACGCATCTTCAGTTCTGTTGATTAAAACTGTAAATATGAGCTCAAATCAATACACACAAGAAGTGAAACATCCGAAAGAAGTGGCGATTTGAGAGACCAAAAAGCCGTTTACTTAGATTAGTAAGCCGCGAGGCTCTAGGAGAACTTAATGCCCTCGGGAGTTGCCTTTTATCCTGTTTTCGAGGACTAAATTTCAAAAAAGCCAGAAAAAATTTCGGTCCAGCAAAAAAAGTTAAGTATACCTAGGGAATTATCATGACTAGGAACTGCGTTTGAGAACAATTGAAAAGTGAAACGAAAAATTTGCGTATTTGATTAATCAACTGTAATACACTACACGTTGAGCTTTTGGTCAAATTTTTTGACCAACAACAATCATTTTGTGCTGGTTTTTTGAGTAGTACATCTCGATGTCTTTCGTTCTATCTATCGCTAATCAATTTTTGACCTCTTGACGTGCCAAATAATCTTCAAGCAAAAAGAACATCAAAAGAATTTATCTTTTGTGGTATTTGTAGATAATGCAAACGACAAAATAGTTCTAAAAAGAACTAAATTGTTTTCTGGTTGCTATGCTGTATTATTGTTCCGACCCCTCTTGAGGGGGGAGGAACTATATACTCAACTAAGTTTTTCTTGTTTAGTCAATTTTCGCCGATCGATATATTCATCGTAGAGAGTTGAGACTGGTATCACTAGAGAGGTCGTCCAGCGTAGAATATGGAATTAAAAAGATTTTTTGAAATTTTTTATTTCTACAGGTAGTTGTTGTGTCGTTGATTTTATAGTGTCGTTGATTTTATAGTGTCGTTGATTTTATAGTGTCGTTGATTTTATAGTGTCGTTGATTTTATAGTGTCGTTGATTTTATTTTTAAAGACAAACAAGCCTTGTTGATTATTCTGATTTAATTGTTTTGGATAAACTCTGGAAAAACTCTGGATAAATATTTCAAAATTCAGCCTTTTTCATCAAAAACAGCACGAAATAAGCTACTTAAGTGCACTTTGATTAAATTTGTCGGCACTACACCCCCAAACAACACTAATACAATCTTTGTAGACTCAGAAGGGGGATAGTTTTAATGATTTTATTGTCGTTGATTAGTGTCGTTGATTTTATTTTTAAAGACAAACAAGCCTTGTTGATTATTCTGATTTAATTGTTTTGGATAACTGCTGGTAGGTACGCATCTTCAGTTCTGCTGATTAAAACTGTAAATATGAGATCAAATCAATACACACAAGAAGCGAAACAACCGAAAGAAGTGACCATTTGAGAGACTAAAAAGCCGTTTACTTAGATTAGTAAGCCGCGAGGCTCTAAGAGAACTTAATGCCCTCGGGAGTTGCCTTTTTATCGTGTTTTTGAGGACTAAATTTCAAAAAAGCCAAAAAAAATTTCAATCTGGCAAAAACAGTTAAGTATAACTAGGGAATTATCATGACTAGGTACTGCGTTTGAGAACAATTGAAAAGTGAAACGAAAAATTTGCGTATTTGATTAATCAACTGTAATACACGTTGAGCTTTTGGTCAAAATTTTTTGACCAATAACATCATTTTGTGCTGGATTTTTGAGTAGTACATCTCGATGTCTTTCGTTCTATCTATCATTAATCAATTTTTGACCTCTTGACGTGCCAAATAATCTTCAAGCAAAAAGAGCATCAAAAGAATTTATCTTTTGTGGTATTTGTAGATAATGCAAACGACAAAAATAGTTCTAAAAAAACAAAATTGTTTTCTGGTCGCTATGCTGTATTTTTGTTCCGACCCCTCTTGAGGGGGGAGGAACTATATACTCAACTGGGTTTTTTTGTTTAGTCAATTTTCGCCGATCAATATATTCATCGTAGAGAGTTGAGACTGGTATCACTAGAAAGCTTGTCCAGCGTAGAATATGGAATAAAAAAGATTTTTTGAAATTTTTAATTTCTTCAGGTAGTTATTGTGTCGATGATTTTATAATGTTGATTTTATTTTTAAAGACAAACAAGCCTTGTTGATTATTCTGATTTAATTGTTTTGGATAAACTCTGGAAAAACTCTGGATAAATATTTCAAAATTCAGCCTTTTTCATCAAAAACAGCACGAAATAAGCTACTTTAGTCCACTTTGATTAAATTTGTCGGAACAACACCCCCAAACAACACTAATACAATCTTTGTAGACTCAGAAGGGGGCTATTCCTACTTCAACTTCCGCTGAGAGTGCTCTGTAATTAAAACTTTGTCGTTTTTTGCTAGCTTTACTCTTTTGTTATCAAAAATGCAGATTTTTTTTTTGTTTTCAACTAACAAATTATCTATATCTACAATATTTGCAAAATCAATAGTTCCTAACAGACAATAAGCATTAGCAGGGCTAGTTTTAAGCCCATAGCGGACTGTTACAATCCAAAAAGAATTCTGATTGCAATCAGTCGGTTTTTTTCTTGAAAAAATACCTATTTTTAATAATAAAGAACAGAACTTATCAAATGAAAGCTCAGTATTGACAGGTCCAATTGGCTATCTAAGCAGCTCCAAATCTAATGCATTTAGTTTTTTAGTTGAAAGCTTATGATCGTTTCGACTTTTAAAAATAATTGATTTTTAAATAAATAATGGCTTAATGAATTTTTCCTCCATTTTTTTTTTAATTTGGTCAACTTGCAGCTTAGTGTCAGAGAAGAAGAAAAGAAAGAATGCTTCTTCATTCTGCTGATTTGAAATTTAGTCTCCATTACGTTTTTAAGCCTGAAGTTATTGTTTTCTGGCTTTGATAAAACTAGATTTCAGATTTTTTTTGTTTTTCACGTTTTCTAGTCACATTATCACATAACTGACAGTTCCCATATCACATTATTGGCGTTCAGAATGAAACACATCTGAACATGTAAAAATCCTTAAAGATATAGATTATCGTTTTAACGGCCTCGACGCTTCTTTCTTCAAGAAATTAGCTGAATTTTTTAATTTTGTCTTTAGCTGTCATTTTTACTTTGTCAATTCAGTTGTAATAAATTTCCTGTATAGTTATAGGTTTCACTGGCTTTTCATTGAAGAATAGATGAGCCTATTTTCTGATATTAGTAGATAGCTGATGGCTTTCATGACTTTGAAAACAATCGTTTTCCAAAACTAAAAAAAACTTTTTAACTTCGCAAGTTTGTTCTTCTTATTTTTCTTTTTGTTACCTAATGTCGTTAATTAAAAGTTAAATATGATATTATGGGTGTCATGGGAAGGTGTCAAAAAGAATTGAGTCCCAAAATCGTTTTTAAAGAATGCGTTATGACCTTACTGACTTCGACACCGGTTTTTCTCAAAAATAGTAAATTAATTTGATTTTTGTCATGTTTGACGTTCTTTTTGTAGACGCAAGATTTTTTTGGATAATTGCAGTTCTGAAAGAATTCCTTTGGATGAATAAACGACTATAATTAAATACTTCTTTTTGTAATTAATGTTTTTCATGACTGGATATAATTTTGTTTCGAAAAAAAAATCAAAATTATTACATACTTTTGCCCTGTTCTCTTTTTTGTCTACTTGTTACCTAGTCCACTAAAAATGGCCAAATACTACTTTATTTGTGTTTGAAGAAGGCGCAAACGAATATATTTTGAGGGCCGAAATATGGCTTGACGGTTTTGACAACGTTTTCTGGCAAGTTTCAATTGAATTTTTGTTTTTTGTTGTTCTTTTTAGCCGCTTGAAATGAATAAGGAGAGGTCCTAATGCCCTTCTATAGAAGCGTTGGCAATCGTAAACCTTTGTGATATTTTATTTGATATCTAATGGTTTAATTACTTTGAAATTAATTGTTTTTAAAAAATTAAGCGAATTCTTTAACTGTACCTTTTTTTGTTCTTTTTTGTCTAATTGTTACCAAACCTTTTTATGGACTGGTCCATATCTTTTCTGGTGATTTATAAGTTATTTTGTTTAGTTTAAGGTTCATCCGACGGTATGTTGACTTTGCTAATAATTTTTGTTTTTTAAAACGGACAAAAAGTTTTTGATGTAATTAATGTTTGTTTCTGTTGTTGTTGTTGTTGTTGTTGTTGTTGTTGTTGTTGTTGTTGTTGTTGTTGTTGTTGTTGTTGTTGTTGTTGTTGTTGTTGTTGTTGTTGTTGTTGTTGTTGTTGTTGTTGTTGTTGTTGTTGTTGTTGTTGTTGTTGTTGTTGTTGTTGTTGTTGTTGTTGTTGTTGTTGTTGTTGTTGTTGTTGTTGTTGTTGTTGTTGTTGTTGTTGTTGTTGTTGTTGTTGTTGTTGTTGTTGTTGTTGTTGTTGTTGTTGTTGTTGTTGTTGTTGTTGTTGTTGTTGTTGTTGTTTGATTTTGCTGTTCATCTTGACTCGCTTTTTTAATATTGGCATATCACAGCAATTTAATGCTTCAATTTTTACTCCACTGAGTTATTTGCTTTGGACGCTATCTTATCGTTTTTACACAATTTTTTTGAAAAATAATTGGGCTTTTTCGGGTTTTTTGGTATTCCCAAAAAATAATTTTTGGGTTCTCTATCTGTTCCTTATTTGGTAGACAATTATGTCAAAATTGTCGATTGGCGGGGTCGGAACCTTAGGTGCCATCTCACATTGCTGAGCCGCCTTGTTCATGGTAAAGTCGTTTAGGGCATTAAGTAAGTCAGTCATGATAAAAAACTTGGTTATCGCACAGTTCAACTAAAGGCTTACCGTCAAATTGTTTAGGAAATGAAGTTAAGCACTTTGAAATTGCAAGAAATCAAAGAAAAAGTGGCAGGAAGAAATTTATTAAAAAGTTCTTTAAGTTTGTGGCGTGAAAATGAAAAACTAAACAGATAGACGACAAAACAAAAACGGAAAACTCAATATTGTTTTGCGCTGCTTACAGCTTGTCAGCTAAAATATTTTCTTTTAAACGAAACCAAAAACGCGCCCTGTGTGAATATGGAACAATACAAAATATTTAAGAGATGTTATCAGAGAATGTTAAAAATTATCAACAGCAAGGAGGATCGGTAATGCGCGTTAGCACATAATATTCCGACCGCACTCATTCACGTTTTTATTTAAATGTCTTCCAAATGACGAAGAGATAGATAGTTTTCCAAAAATTTACATTAATTCAACAATAAACTAAGTGAAAAATTAGTGCTGGCTTAGACGGACCATGCTATTTTTCATTTATGAGAGTACTTGACAAGACAAAAATATAAATCAAACAATAGAACACAATAATTAAACAAAACTCGATGTATATAATTAACAATATTAACAAAAGAAAATGGATTTATGTAAAAACTGTACTAAACAAAACAACCTCTACTTCATAAGACAAGCTATGATGCCTGTCATTAATCAGACTCAGTAATAGATTAACAAAGAAAAGCAAAAAAGGTAAATTTAAAATATACTTTCCTCTTTTCGAAATAAACAGTTTCACATCAATTGAAATCAATACGTATCAACAAAGTTCATTAAGAGCGTTAGTTTATACCAGCGGGGAAGCTGATGAGATGACCTGTCATTATCCGTTATCTATCAGACGACCACAAAAAGAACGGCAAAAACAAAAATGGAATACGGTTAAAACCAAAAAACTCTTAATGGATAACACTAAATGTTTTCAATTGCACATTTTTCGAAACTCAATTTTCAACCAGTTGGTGTGATGATGTAGCGAGGAAAGGAACAAGAGGAACACAAAAATTAAAATTTTACTGCCAAATCCAAGAAGCAATTAGTTGAAAAAACTGTTATGAAGATTAGATCCTGGTTCAATAAAACGTGGATTGGACCGGTCATCGAAATTGAGAGGCCGGACTGGAGTAGTCCAGACTGGACAAAACAAATAAGTAGAGATAAGATGAAATTGAGAAAGCTCAAAAGCGATTGATTTTTTAAAACAAAAAGTTTCAAAGATTTAAACAAACTACAGGCCTTCAAATTAAAGCAAAACAGATTAATTGGCAAGTGCTCTGGAAGAACGTGGTGCTTGTTATAGTGAGACTGAATCATAAGTCACAAAAAAACAAACCTTACTGACAGAACTCAAAATTTCACAAACAATCAACCGAAACCACAGTATTGAAGCCATTAAAACTATAAAAAAATTAAAACCAAAAAACTTCAAACTTACAAACAGTATTTGAATTTTTTGCTTGGGTCCCTTCTGTTTCGAAATGGATCTTCTTTGAACATGCTCTTCGTGAAAAAGACAATAAAAAGGACCACAAATTTTCACCAGTATTGAAAACAAACGAAATTTAAATGAAATTAACAGCTCTAAAGACGTCGTTCAAAACATAAAAGAGCTTCCAATTGGAGTATCACTAATGTGATAATTTTAAAAGGGAGCAGATTACAATTTCAAATGTAGGCAGATTTGCAAATTTCAAAAAATTTGATGATTTTTGTAGTAAGAAAGCCTGGAATCTCTTAGTTAAAAATAAAACCACTAGAGAGTTTTTTTATTAATTCACTTCGAATACGTTTTGAATCTGTATAAATTGAGACTAAGCTACTTGTGGACTGAAATAAGATTTAACAAATTGGCAAACTTGATAACTTTACTGACCTTTTCCCAAAACAATTATATTCAAAGTCCTAAGAAGCATTAAATAACAAGTGAAAGCATTACTTTGGTTCAGGTATATCTGTCATAGAATTCAATTGAAACTTTGATGAGTAATATGAAACCATGAGACTGAAACAAGAATGACAAATGAAAGCAAAACAAAAGAAGTCAATTAAAGTTTGCAAAAACATATTGTCATAGCCATTATAACTAGGAGCTTTTCTCTGAAGGCATAACTTTTTCTCATTTGGCCTCTTTATGTTGTAAAATGGTTCTTTTGTTAAAAGGGCTTGGATTTGAAAACATTAGTGTCAGTAATCAACATAAAAAATGCGAATATTTTGAAAACTGACCGCGCCCCAATTTAATCCGAATAACTTTTGATGTAAGAATCCAAGATCAGTGCAAATATCGCCTAGATTTTCTGTGCCTGCAACAAAAACAATTATCTTTTCCTTTCGTTTACAACAAAAGATCCTTTATTAAGTGAAATGTTTCATTAAACCAAAATTAAATGCATTCTTTTTTAATACTTTTTGAGCTATTTTTAAAAATTGGCAAAATTTTAAATCAAGAAGACTCCTATAGGAAAATAAAAGAAAACTAGTTTTTTTTTGGAGTTTTTCCAAGACTGGAGTCTTTCCGAAATCTGTTAAAATTCGTATTTGGAGCCATTTTTGTTCGAAAATTCTGAAATTCTAGAAACTTAGCGAAAATGTTATTCAAAAGACTCAGATGAAACCAATGGAGAAGCCTCATCTATCCTTAAAAATGAAACCAATATCCTTTTTTTAAACAATTTTAACAAATTTTAAGAAAACTGATAAAAATTTGGTTGAAAAATACGGAAAATGTGAATAAAAACGACGGAATACCGTCTATTATTCACAAATTTTTAGACCTAAATTGACTGAACGAAAAACCCGTTTGAGTATATAGTTCCTCAGTTCCTCCCTCCACAAGTGGGTCGGAACAAAAAGGATGTCGGTAAATGGTCCTAGTTTTTTAAAATGGATTTCGTAATAGGGTAAACAAAATGTTTGGTATTTTTTGCTTTTTTACAAGCGACAAAAGTTTTCAAATGTCCAATTTTTTGCTTTGTTATCAGCAAGACAAACCACCCCCCCCCCCACCGAGGTTCCTGTCAGCTTTTCATACTACTGCCGTTGGAAACAAGTAACTCAGCTATTAAATGTATTTACCCCAAACATTCAACAATATTTAGCTTGTATTAATCGTACTAAATAGTACAAAATGATCCTGTACAAAATAGTACAAAAGTCTTTAATACTAAAATTTACAAGTTCTTGAGTTTATAAAATCAGATATTGCACTTCCAAGTTTTTAAAAGATATCTATTCCTCTTCTAATGAATCATCTAATTAAGATCTTTTAACATAATAACTAACATACCGCGGGCGGAGTTTTGATCGCGTGGAGCTGATAAGATAATGCACGATAATTTTTTTTTTTGATAACACCTGTTAGATATTCTTAAACAACAAAAATTTCGAATTCAATGGGGGACTAACGCGACATTGTTATTGGCGATGATCCATAAGATTTTGGCTTCAAGTTGTCATCCCTCAAAATAAACCAACGAACTTCTGGATCAGCCACGTGAACATAAGTGCCTGGAGCCATTCCACACTTTTTAGGACCCTTCGATACTATTCCACAGAAGAGTTTATGCTCTGAAAAAAAACTTTCAGACTTCGTAGTTTCTTTGCTTTTTCCACCCAGATTAGGACACCGAGCCCAATTGACTGTCATGGGACCCTCGGTTGCATATGTGATCCGGCCCTCAAAATGAAATAATTAAGAGTGTGTTTGAATGAAAAACACAAACGGCACACTTTAATTTGATCAGAGTCAATTTTGAGCAAAAGTGGGTGAAATCAGGGTCATTTTTTGCTTCGAATTTTTGTTTCTTACTTTTTGTAGTTGTCTAATTAAGCGATCTTGGCTCGACAATAGCCAAAAAATCAGACACGTCCTAATCAGAGTCCCGTTTGGGGCATGATGGGTCTGATATGCCCAGAACTAAAATATTCAACCCCTAACAAGTGCCTGTCACCGATATGACTTCTTTTGTCGAAAACGAACGGAAGTGACTTTCGACAAGAGCCTCAGAACACAAAACACAATCATACAAAACACTCGCAATCAAAGGAAACTAATGTATTTAATCTAAATCAGAATAACAAACAACATGTTTTATTAGCACATTCGAACGATAACCCCCACCCAAATTAAGTTGTTTTTGATAACATATTTTGACTCCCAGCCACATCAGGCAACGAATTCAACCCCTGAAAAAGATAAGTATTGCTCTAAAAAATTGATTAAAATGGAAAACAATTGATCTGCACCATGAACTTTTTTGATGTTTCAGTATCTAAACATCTAGAAATTTTACAAGAACAGTCCAAATGTAACAGCAAGAGGGTTCGCAAAACATCACAAGAGACTGAAAGCAGATTCAAAAGATCAAAAGACAGTCCTTAAAAATTTATCTGATTATTTACCCGCGCGCTCTGTTTATGGTTTTTGGGGTTTTACCCGCCCAAATTCCCCAGGTTGGGTGCCTTCCAAACCCCCGCTCTTTCTTTGCTTTCAGTTTTTGGGGTTTTATGCGCCCCAAATTCCCCGGTTGGTTGCCTTTCCATCCCCTGCGTTTTCTTTGCTTTTGGTTTTTGGGGTTTTAGCCGCCCGAAATTCCCCCCGGTTGGTTGCCTTCCCGACGCCCTGCGCTTTCTTTGCTTTTGGTTTTTGGGGTTTTACCCGCCCCAAATCCCCTCAGGTTAGTTGCCTTCTCAAACCCCCCGCGCTTTCTTTGCCTCTTGGTTTTGGGGTTTTACCCACCCCAAACCACCCCCCCCCCCCAGGTTGGTTGCCTTCCCATCCTCCCGCTCTTTCTTTGCTTTCCAATTTTGGGGTTTTTATCCGTCCTAAACTCCCCGGTCTTCCAAACCACTCACGCTATCTTTGCTTTTCGTCACTTTTGAGTACCTTACAAACCTCAAATTCCCCAGCTTGATTACACTCTCAACCTTTCTGCATTTCACTAATAGGTGTGGATTTTTTGGTAAAAGCTGTTACAGGTAGGTTGCAAGTATCCAGCAACAGAACTACCGGTCATTAAAACGTAGGTATAACTAGGTATAAGTAGGTATAAGCAGGTATAGGTAGGCATAAGTAGGTATAAGTAGGTATAAGCAGGTATAGGTAGGTATAAGTAGGTATAGGTAGGTAAGTAGGTATATGTCGCAGCAGGTAGGTAGAAGGTATTAGGTAGGTGAAATTTGGGAACTTGTAGGTAGGTAAGTTTTGTATAAGTTTGCAGGTAGGTAGCAAGTGTTAATTAGTTGGATTATTAACCATCCGTAATTAGATTAACTGTGTATAAGTTTCTAGCAGATAGGTAACAGGTAACAGGTAGGCATTTAACAGGTAGGTAACTGGTATATGTAGAAACACCTATATAGCTCTGTTATTTAGCCCTTCAAAACTATTTGTACCAGATAAATGTCAAGCAGTTGGTAATTCAAAGTTAAATTTGGTGTTGCTTATCTGGTGGGAGTTACATAAACCAAAAACAAAAAACTTTTCTCCAGCAAGGTAAAGAAAACAGTCTACGTTTTAGTCATGGTAGATACTCGGTCAACCGCTTACTCCGAGAGCGACCAGAGGGAAACAACTATCTTGGAAAAACTTTACCAATGTTCCAGTGCTCCAACAGAGAGCCTCTCTGAAAAAAAATCAGAAACACTTCGAGAACAGAAGATGCCTGAATCCTCCAAAATGATGATAACGGACGATATACATTTTCACCTGGACTACCTACACTCCTCAATAGATGAATCAGAAGATGTTGACATACTACAGGAAACAGTTGAAGAGATAAAAGAGAAGCAGCGAAAATTTGAAACAGTAGTGTCTCAATTAATAATTCTGATCGATCCATCAGAACAGAGCCATTGTTCTCGCGAACATAGTCGCCTTAAGATAGAAGTTAAAAAGTGTATCGATAATTTCAAAAAATACGTCAGAGGGAAGTCACAGACAAATATTGGAGAGGACTTTAGTCTCAGTGTTGGTGCCACCAAAAGACCTAATTGTCCGCCGGACAGCTCTAATTTTCATTTTTCTAACCCAGTTCGACCTGGTCTTGATATCAGCAATCGGGAGCAATATGCAGTCAGTTCATCAGCGCCCGCTGTGAACAACAATGTCAGTTTTTCTGCACCCAGCAGCTTAATACTTGATTCTAACGCCGCTCCATCTTCATTGCTTAACACCCAATCCTTAATTGGCCCACTCCTCAGAGTATTTTCCCTGAAACGCAACAAATAATAACTTCAATCATCGAGGACTTCTAAACCCGGAAAGCTCAAATCATTGTTCAGCCAGCTCAATGTCAGTATGCTTTCAAAATTCTGTCCCGAAACTGCACGCAGAAACGTTCAACGGTGATCCAATGAAGTGGATAAAATGGTATAGCATTTTCAAAGCAACTATCGACCAATCACCCATCGTTAGCCCCGTCGTTAGCTGAAAAAATGATCCATTTGCAACCACTGCTCACATGGGAAGCTAAAGCACTAGTTGATTGCTACGGTTGCCACAATGATTTATACGCAGCAGCTCTATCCAGACTGCAAGAACATTTTGGCAATTCAAAGAGGATTGTCAATGTTTTTCTTGACAAATTATCAAACTTTAGAAACCCAAACATATCAAATCCGGAAAGTTATACACAGTACTCCTCGTTTCTTCTAACGCTTGTCGACACATTTCAACAACTCGGTTTTATTCATGATCTTCACTCCACCATCAACATGAACATAGCTTTAACAAAATTACCAAATCCAGTCAGACTCGAATGGAACCGTTACGTCCTGGAAAAACTATCACACAGCCATCTTAAAACGCGCTTGCTGATTGGTTCCTAGACTATGCAAAAGCATGTCGAGATTTACCAACCAACTCCAACTTCCAACCTTCTCAAAATATTGGTGTTCATAAAATGGCTTGGAAAACGTCGCACTCTACTAGAAATAATGATTATCCGAATCCAAAGCATCAATTCCTGAGTAACAGGGAACAGATGCAATTTCAGTCTAAGACGAAAGAAAGCGTTAATTGTCCGAACAATGACAACTGTAAATACCTCTACAAATGCGCACATTTTCAAGCACTGAGTCCCTTGAAAAGGAAAGATCATGTAATGAAGCAAAAGCTTTTTTTCAATTGTTTTGGACATCATCATGTAGATCAATGCAATTCAAAAAATGTGTGTCGCTCAAAAGGCTGCGGCAAAAGACATAACACACTCCTGCATGATAGTTTTATGAACAAAAACAACTCAAACGTTAAAGCAGTGCAATTTGTTGGAACAGGCCAGGTAGCTTTTGAGGCAGTTCAACTGGTATATGGAAATCAGTCTGTGAAAACATACGCATATCTAGACAACGGTAGCTGTCAAAGTCTCCTTCTGAAATCAACCGCAAAAAGAACTTGGTCTTAACCTCGAAAAAACAGGTAAATTGCCAATAAGTGGTTATCACACGACTAAGGAAATTGATTGCTCTAAAGTTTGCTTTGACATAAAGCCAATAGATAGCTCAATCGAGCCTGTCAGACCTAATGTTGTTATGGCAGTACCAGATTTGAACATGTCCGCATTAAATGTAGCTCAACTAAACGCTTTGTGCAAAAATTATGATCATCTCCGTCATATAAATTTTCCTGTACTTGAACGGAACAATGTCTCAATCATTATAGGCATTGACAACATAGATTTGATTCACTATAAGAAAATTGTAAAAGATTCAAAAAATGGCCCCATGGGGGCGTTGAAACTCCATTAGGCTGGACGTGCGCCGGAAAAACGAATTTAGTTTTCAATGAGTCTACACCTGTACAGTATACTCAGGTGCAAAACTGCCCTAATATGGACGACGCTCTTTTCAAATTGGTCCAATATTGGATGAAAGTGGAAAATTTGGGCATTGCATCGCCCCGAAAAGCTTTGTCAGAAAACCATAAAAGAGCGATTGAAATTTTAGAGTCCACGACCAAGATCGTTGATGGTCATTATCAGATAGGTCTCCTCTGGAAGCAAGGTGCAGTTCTTCCCAACAACAGGTGGCTAGCATTAAAACAACTTGATCAATTAGATCAAAATCTTTCAAAAATCCCCTACTAAAAGAAAACTACCAGGCTACTCTGGACGCAGACTTGGAAAAAGGATACGTTGTTAAAGTTCAAGAATCCGAATCTCTAATAGATAATGTCTCCTTTTTGCCTCATCACCCAGTGACCAAAGAAAATAAACATGGTAAGGTTCGTAGAGTTGCAAATGCCTCCAGCATTTTTCAGGGTCAGTCACTCAACTTTAATTTACTGAAAGGGCCACATATACTCAGCAACTTAACCGGTGTCATTATGAGGTTTCGTGAGAATCGAATTGCGCTGTGCGCAGACATAGAACAAATGTTCATGCAAGTGAAAGTTGACCCTAAAGACCGACCCTACTTACGCTTCCTCTGGAAGAACAATGGACACATAGAAACTTATGAATACACCAGTCATATAATTGGTGCAACAGATTCATCCTGCATAGCATCCTACGCGCTCAGAAGATCTGCTCAGGACAATGCAAAAACTTATCCAATTGTTCAAAAGGTTATAGAGCGGAATATTTACATGGATGATTTGTATGTTGCCGTATCGAGCCCAAATGAAGCTACAAAAATTGTCCATGAGACTCGCAAGGTTCTTGCTACTGTTGGCTTCAATCTGACGAAGTGGATATCAAATAGTCAACGAGTTCTTGACCTGCTGAATCTGGACATCCGATTTAATCCAGAAACATCCGCACCACAAAGTCAAAAGGTTCTTGGTCTGCCCTGGTTTCCAGAAGCAGATACATTTGTTATAGAGCGAAAATTGTTCCATAAGATCAAACTCGACAAAAAACGAGTGAGCGCAAATTACTTCGCTTTGTTGCTTCCATCTTTGATCCCTTAGGAATTATCGCCCTCTTTACAATAAGATTCCGCAAAGTTCTCCAAGCAGCATGGAACCACGGTCCAAAATGGGACAAGCCATTACAGCTCGATGAGAACTCTGATTTCGAGAATCTGAAAAAGGAACTTTCGTCTTTTCAGGATGTACATCTTCCTCGCAAATTGTTAAACGAGATACCGATTTCATCGACTGAACTACACTCGTTCACAGAGGCATCCGAATTAGCATTATCAGCAGTCAGTTATTTACGAATTGATTACATTGACAAATCCGTCTCAGTCGCATTTGTGATTGGTAAACCAAGAGTTGCGCCAAAAAACGGATGACGATTCCTAATTTGGAACTACAGGCTGACGTATATGGTGCTCAACTAGCTCAATTTGTCAAAGATGAGATGAATATTGAAATCCAAAAACAATTTTTTTAGTCTGATAGTACAACCGTTTTGTATTGGCTACGGACACTCGAGATTCGTCATCGGATCTTTATTGCTAGCAGATCTTTATAGCCAAAATTTTAGACGTTTCCTCTGCCCAAGATTGATTCTACATTTCGTCTACCAGAAATCCCGCTGACGATGGTACCGGAGGCTACAACGTTCACCAGATGAATGTCAACTCACGTTGGCTATTAGACCCATCCTTTATGTATCAAAATAAAAACACTTGGCCGAAACAAGATTTACTTTCTGCTCAACATGTTAAAATTATAATGGCAGATCCAATAAAAGAACTAAAATGCCAAATTGACGTGTCGCGTTTCAGCAACTGGAATCGTCTACTTAGAATTGCAGCGCTTTGCTTTTTGTTTGCCGATAAATGCAGAAAAAAGAAATCCATTTTGTCACTAGCACATTATACAAAAGCTTACAATTATTTGATAAAAAGTGCCCAACATCAAAATTTTAAATCGGAAATTTCGAACTTAAGAAAAAATACTGCAGTATCATCAACCAGTAGAATTGTCTCCTTATCACCATTCGTCGATCATAACCAGCACTTGCGTGCTCGAGGACGATTGTCTAAAGCATTGAGACTAGAAACTGCGCGCTTCCCGCTGATCCTAGATGGAAACAATCAGAGTGTTAGACTAATGATAAAACATATTCAACAGACAAACATGCATTGAGGCACAGAACAAGCTAGAAGCTTATTAATGGAACTCTATTGGATTCTTAGGTGCAGGGCCGTAGTCAAACAAACAGTTAGACAATGTATTCCATGCAGACGTATGATCCAAGAAGTAGCTGCCCCCCAAATGGCTGACCTCCCAGAGTTCAGATTACCAAGAGAAAACCATCACGTTTTTCAAACCACGGGCTTAGACTTCGTAGGACACTTTCCAGTTAAAGAACATGGTAGAAACAGGCCTAGATACATACTCCTCTTCAGTAGTAGTGCGCGCTTAGTAGTACGCGCTGTCCATCTGGAAGTTGCCGTTGACTTGACAACAGATTCAACAATCATTTGCATCCGTCGCTTCATTAGCCGTAGAGGAAAACCAAAAAGGTTCTTTTCCGATTGTGGAAAATCTTTTGTTGGATCAAATAACTCTTTGCAATCCAGTATTGCAAACCTTAGAGATTGCCACGACTTTGCAAGTCATTTGCATCTGATGCAGGTGCAAATTAAGTGGGTGTTTAACCCTCCTGCGGTTCTGCACTTCGATGGGAGTTTGGAACGCCTAGTGCAGATATTTAAGTAATTTCTGTACAAAGTAATTGGGTCTAGAACCCTTTCAGGCGATACTTTGTGGACACTGGTAGGTGAAATTGAATCCAATATGAATTCTAGACCTCAAACGAATGTTCCGAGTGAAATCAACGATCCCCTGCCTCTCATTCCCTACCATTCTCTACTCGGAAGAGCGTCAGTTAACTACCCTCCTGGTCTTTTAGAAACGCAAAAAGTCTCCGTGTCCAAGTCGTGGAAAACTGCTCAAGAACTAGCATCGCACTTTTGGAACAGATTTCTTCGCGAATACATCCCTAATCAACAGACAAGGTCGAAGTGGAACAAAACTTCTGAAAACCTCAATGTAAATGATTTGGTTTGGCTACTTGAAGACTTCACGCCACTAGGTCTCTGGCTTCTTGCAAAAGTTATAGAAATTTACCCCGGTTTAGATGGTGTAGTACGCTCCGTGAAACTGAGAACTCCACATGGTGAGAAAGTAAGACCAGTCATCAAGCTAAGCAAAGTCTTAATAAACCAATGAAATATATTTGTGTTCTCGTTCTCACGAGCAGACATATACTTTATTCTTCAATAAGAAAAGGAATATAATTGTAAGTCAAGTCGTCTCTAAAAGTTGATGCAAGCAGTTTCGTCATTGCCAAGTTTCACCTCAAATGTCTAAGTTTTGCAATCTATAGTCAAGCACCGCTACATTATTTCGAGCCCTTTTTCGCGCCAATATATTTTTGGGATATTCTTTTGCTCTTTTTTGTTTGTCCCCTTTTCAGTCCCCCATACTTTAGTTCCTCCCAAACTTCCTTTTCCGATTATTATATTTGCGATTGATTATCTTTTATCTTTTATCTTGCTGATTTTACGCCGATATCATACAGTACAGCAACAGATCGTAATCCTACAATTGGGGCCGAGGATGTCACCGACATGACTTCTTTTGTCGAAAACGAACGGAAGTGACTTTCGACAAGAGCCTCAGAACACAAAACACAATCATACAAAACACTCGCAAACAAAGGAAACTAATGTATTTAATCTAAATCAAAATAACAAACAACATGTTTTATTAGCACATTCGAACGATAACCCCCACCCAAATTAAGTTGTTTTTGATAACAGTGCCGGTCCCTTTTCAGAAAACGTCTGAACTTCTATGGGTAAAAAGTTTTCGTAAAAATTGCTGCATTTCAACTATTGTGCATAATTTTATTACAATGGCCTACGAAAGAACGCATAGTCGTGTTCTGTTTGCAAGACCCATTTTCAGTTAAACTAAAATCCTTTTTGCGAACAAAAACTTTTTTAAAAAATTTTATCCTCACGTGAGCTCTAATCATCGTGGTTGACGCTATTAAAGTCACACGATTTCTTCAAAAGGGTCACGAACGGTACTTGGTCTCATCAGAGATGATATTGGCCATAACTGATTGAACAGAGTGCAATAATATCTGTTCAGAAGTGGATATTGACCGCTCAGTCTATTGAGAGACATCTAATCAATACATAAAGCAACTAACTAATAGTTTATTATGGGTGCCAAAAGTTCGAACCAATAGGGTTTTGAACCCGCGACCATTCGGCTATCAAGTTCTTGTGATCTTCCAATCGCTTTTGTTTTAGCGACGTTAGTTTGTCCGACGTTGCTTTAGTTTCTGAATAACTACCATTCGGCTATCAAGTTCTTGTGATCTTCCAATCGCTTTTGTTTTAGCGACGTTAGTTTGTCCGACGTTGCTTTAGTTTCTGAATAAGAACAATCAATATAGGTCACGCAAAAATCAAGCAATCAAGCTTGAAGAGATCACGCCAAGTTGAAATTGAAAGCAAATTTTGCATAAAAAAGATGTAAATGTTTACAATAATGGCTCCAAACCTCTTTCAAGACCAATTGATCACTGTTATATTCAGTATCTGGAGCTGTGATCAAAACATAGCCGGGAGAAAGCCAAAAAACAGGCGCGATAGACGCTTGTGGACTTCCACGGAATTGAAACAACTAAAGAAATAAGATAGACAGATTGACCACCAGTCCTTTAATAGACCACTAGACTTTGTGGGTTAGATTCGGACTGTCATTTTTATGAGACACATAAGCTCTATAAGCAAAACCCACTAATCGAGCTTTTCCAAAAAAATTTATTCGAAATCAAAAACTCAAGACTCTAATAATCCAGATTTAGGGAGATAAGTGGATTATTAGAGTCTTGGATTATTAGAGTCTTGAGTTTTTGATTTCGAATAAATTTTTTTGGAAAAGCTCGATTAGTGGGTTTTGCTTATAGAGCTTATGTGTCTCATAAAAATGCGCATCTATGTTGGGCACTACTTAGATGCGCACTATTGATCTTTAGCTAGTATATGTTCATAAAGTTTAAAAATCATTAAGTGAGTTCAGAAATCAATTTTTTTGAGTGATGTAAGTCAAGCAAAAGCAGAAAAAATGACGTCACGCAAACCAATTTTAACTGGAAAGCAGTAGAAGTCACCGAAATTGAAAAAGTCAATGGTCGCAAAAATCATCGATGGAGACGTTGAAATAAAAAACATAACAGGACTAGTCCTGACGTACAATTCAAAGAATTTTCATTGATTAAACAAAAAACCCGCCCTAGAACGGACTATGAGAGAATTGGGAAAACCACCTCAGGGAGAACAAAAAACAACTAGTGAGAATTGTAAATTTGATTCCAACAACATTTAGGCCTAGAATAAACTCTGAATGGATTAGGAATGCCATTTAAAAAAATCTATCCATAAACATTGGAAAAAAAACAGCAAAAACCAAAGTGAAATTGCCGCATGTGAACAAAAAAACCACTAGCGAGAAAGCGAATTTTGTCCAAGTACCGTTTTTTGCACTCTACTCTAAAATTAAAGCGAAAACATTTCACGACGCAAAACCACTCGCTTTTTCGCTCCATTTCCTGTTTCGGCGTGACCAAAATCACTACTCCAATTTGACTTCAAAAATCATGAAAATTTGTGAATTCATGAATCTTTAAAAAAGACAGCGCCCCAATACAATTCAAATTCTTTGAGTTGTAAAAAACCACGATGTATCCAATAATAGCCGCTAAATGGCCGGAAACTGTTTCGGCTTTTTCAATTATTTAGAAATTTGAAGACTTTTGTCTGCATTAGGCGCAGAGTGAGATTTTCTCCAAAACTTTGCTTGATATTTTTTTAATTTTTGGCTTTCTATGGATAACATAGGTTCTTTCTAACATAATTAAAAATTTTCCAGCAGCGCACCCGAGCATCGATTATTGTATGAATGCAAACTTATGCGCAATAGTCTACACAAGTAGCAGTATTTTTTAGCGCATTTATAGCCTTGTGGGCCATGGCCATGCCTTAGCGGCTCTTAGGAATTGATGTGAAACAAGCTCTATCGAAAAAAAATATTGTGACTGAAGTTCAATGTTACCTAGGTCGAGGTGGCCAGACCGACGTAACCCCTGATCAGACGAGTTTCGAGCGCACACATGTTCCCGGTGCGCTCAAATTACATGGTCTGGAAAAGGCTTCGAGCGCACTTTTGTCTGGACAATGGTCTGGAACTTGCCTGATCAGAGGCCACTTTGTTCTGGGACGGTCGGATCGGAGGCAGTTTCAAGCGCACACTAATCTGATCAGAGGCCGATTCGAGCGCACACTAGTCTGACCAGAGACCAATTTGAGAGAATTTTTTTTTCAAGTTTTTTTGTTTTCATACTGACTTTTGTTGTCTCTGGTAAGAGTCAACAATAAAACAGCATTCTGATCAGAACTTCATCTAAAAATCTGATGGGTTTGATCAGAACCAAGGGGTCCAGCTGATAAAAATTGCCGGTCCCCTCAAGAAAAGATTTTGAAGCAAAGTAGATCAAGACGTTTTTATGCAAAGCTGTCTAAGTTCATTTATTCAGTTAAAAGCATAAATAAATGGCATACTCAGTAATTTTTTTGATCATTTTTTGATCATCATTTATTTTTATTAGCAATACTTTCAGGATTGGCTTTTGATTAGTTGAATATAATAAGATTGATAAAATAATAGATGAAATGAATATATTATAACGATATTGAGAGATTTGTTCATGTTCAAAATCATTCTCTGATCAGACTATTTCGAACGCACTTTAGTCTAAACAGAGGCAACTTCGAGCGCACTTTTGTCTGATCAGAGGTGATTTCGACCGCACTTTAGTCTGGGAATATATTTCGAGCGCACTCTAGTCTGGACAATGGTCTGGAACTCGTCTGGACAATGGTCTGGAACTTTTCTGATCAGGGGTCACTTCGGTCTGGAACTCGTCTGATCAGAGGCGGCTTTGAGCGCACTTCGAGCGCACAATGATCTTCGAGCGCATACTCGTCTGATCAGAGGTCACTTCGGTCTGGGACGGTCTGATCAGAGGTCCCACTTGTCTGGGACGGTCTGATCAGAGGCGATTTCGAGCGCGACCTCAACCTGGGAAAGTTGGGTCAACTTTCGCTGGGAATTAATACCGTTGGTTTTTCCGTGGTTGTTTATTTACTATTAGAAACAAACCGACTGCGGGAGCGATTTTCCGTTGGCGTTCATTTTCTAGACCCGTTTCAATGTACCTGTTTCGTTTTTAGTGTAAGTGCATTCTACGGGTCCGCCCGAGTCACCCGAACATGAGTCCTCGGGTTTGTTGTCTTTATTAATCCCTCCTGCACAAAACTGCCATAAATTCTGCGCGTCACATGAAGCCATTCCTTCCACTCGAATATCGGCGGACTAAACAGGAAAAAGTTTATGTATTAATCCTTAAAATTGAAGAAAATCTAATAATTCCCATTAAAGCCCTTAAATACCTAAAATTTAAAAGATTAAGAGTTCAAAATCTACATAATGCCATTGTTCTCTAATCTTTCAGAATTTTTATTTACTATAAAAGTCGCACTGTAAATTGTATGATACATTTTATTTACAATATGATACAATTGGAATAATTTCATTCAATCTGTTAAAAAAGCAATATTTCAGCTTGATTACCAACTCTTTTAAAAAAATTGTTGTTGTTGCATTCCGAAGTCATTATTTGAAAAGTAGCGTTTACTTTCGTATGTCAACTGGCGAAACCTGAAACACTGATTCACCGGGTTTATTATACAGACTTTAAATACGAAAACCCTGTTTTAAGGAACAGATCTGTTTAATTGCTCTTGAACGAAGTTCATAGCAATTATTGTAAGTGTTTTGGTCTTTTTTATGCAAATTTTTTGCTTTACCATTTTGCGTTTTTCTTCTAGAATATTCTTTGACTTCTCAAGTGACTTTTTCATGCTTTCGCTCTTCATTTTTGAGTGATCTCTATTGCTCTCACTCCGTATTAAAGCTTGTTGCTAAAATAAAAAAAAATTGCAGCATAAGAAAATTAAGGGCCTGATAGCCGAGTGGGCAGTGCTTTTGGGCAGGGAGCGGGAGGTCAATGGTTCGAATCACGTATTGGGAAACTGTTTTTGCACCCTTAGAGAAAGATTTATATAGGCTACAGCCCCTGAATTAAATTGCCTTGCCTGTCGTTCAAGAGCAATTTTTCTGACATTAGTTGGTTTATGTTTAGTATATTTTCTTTGTTTGGTACATTTTCCCTTTCTATAGTTTGTAAGTTTTTTTACAGCACTGCTCTTAGTTTTTTCAAAATCTTTTTCTGACTCAGTCGTGATAATTGATTAATTTAACAAAAAAAGAATATAATTTTTTTACCCTATCCATTTCTTTGCTTGATCATCTTAAAAAAAATTTTTTTCAAAAATTTTTCTGAGAAATCAGATTAAAATTAATACAAAAACTTTGCACATAGAAAAAATAAAAGTTGAGCCTCTTCGCTTTTTTTCCCGGAATTTTTTTTCTTAATCTACTATCTTTTTATGCTGACTGATAATTTCTAAGGATTGTTTTTGATATCTTCCAGTTTCTTTTTGTTGGTCAAGTTCTATTCTCATTAGTTTAATTTCTGCTTTTATCTCTTATTTCAATCTATTCGTTTTTTTGTTCGTTTTTCTTCTCAGTTGAATTACCGAAAATGGAAAATATAACTTGCAGATCCTTCTCGTTTTACATTTATAAGGTTTCTAGTAACTAGCGCTCCCAGTTCGGCTTTTTTTCCTTTTCTTTTACTTTCTAATTTCTTTTCTTTTTTCCACCTTTTCTCTTCACTTTTATTTTTTTGTTTTCTATCCCCTTTTAAACAACCGCTCTTTTCTGTCTGTTTTCAATTCATCGTTTATTTCCAAGTTTTTCCTTCAAATGAGACTCCAACAAATTTCTTTCTTCAAATCAGTATCCTTTCCTTATCATTTATGTTTTTTTAAATTCTGCTGGTTCAATTAGGCATTGTTTAGAATTGACCTGACAATGCTGTTAATGCAAATTCATAGTCTGCGAAACAATTTCTGTTACAGTTAAAAACTACAAATTGTTTTTCAAAAAAATTTCCTTTATACTAATCATACATCATCTACTTAATTGTGTTCTATCTTGCCTTCCTTATTTTTGTTTGCGCTCTTTCTTCTCTTCAATTCCTTGTTAAACTTATGCCTTTCGCCTGCAATTTTATTCTGCTTCCTTTAATTCTTTTTCTCTTTTCATTATTCTTTAATTTTCAAAACTTTTCTTCATTTTTGTTGTTGTTTTTGTTGGTACTTGTCACAATTTATCATTTTGCCTTCTTTTTTTCTTTCATTTTTCTCTGAAAGGGTGTCTTGAACATAACCGAATAACGTCGCCGGAATTGCTCTCAAACGATCGTCGGGCGGTTGATTTCTGAGGCGCAATGATCCTAGCAATAGGACGTGCATTGGAATGGGGCGAAGGGAGGGTCTCAGGGAGAGGGGGTGTCAAGGGTCGGGGGAATGGTTTGGGAGGGCTGAAAGAGCAGGGGGTCCAGTCCAAATAGCCAGTTGGAGGAGCGTGGACGGGAGAATTGGCTCGAGAGATTGAGTTGGGGAGGGTTGGGGACTAAGAACCGCCCTGCACACCATGACTTTATCTCTCCTCAAAACCATTTCGTGATGCGCATACTGCAATATTAGTGAGGCCTACGGCTCTAAGAGAGCTGCTCAGCTTTTTAATGCCCTCTGGGTTTTACCTGTTTATGCCATTTTTGAAGACGAAATGTTAATTGCGTCAGACGAAAAATCGGTCATGCGAAAAATGCCTGAAAAGACCAAAGAACTGATATAACTGTTATAAATTTCATTTTTGGGAGCAATTAAAGATCCTTTGTTGTCAATTATAAGCTTAACTTTGTGCAAAATGTCGTGTGTTCAGGGGGGGGGATAAATTAGTATTGTTCCCTAAAGATCGCGGGGAGGTGGAATAGGTCCGCTTTGAATTTAAAAAGGTACCTTCAAGTAGTCACTCGATCCATCGCCCTCTACAGATGTTCTTCCCCAGCCCACTACTGTCACTTTTTGACCAACTTCAGCCACCCAATTTTCAACAGGAACCTAAAAAAATAGTTTAAGTTTAAACTTCTGATTTTTTTATTGCAAAAAACAATTTCTTATATACAACTGTACAACGCCATTTACTCACGTGAGAACGTGACCAACAAAAACTTAATTAAGACCAGCAAAAAAAGGTAAGACAATTAGAAAATCGATGAATTTACTTTAATGATTTCGGATTTGTTTTTGAACAAAGAATGATCAGAACTTGTACTTAATTGCAGTCTGCTCAATGGCAATGAAAATAAACTCGCGTCGGGTGATTAACAAAAATTAGATTAAAGATCGCCCAGTTTGGGTATGAAGAAACACAATAAATCAAAGCTATTTAGGGTGATGTTCGAATTAAAGCCTATCGAAAGAAATCTAGTACGGCCAGTTAGATTCGAATAATAGTAAATCTAGAATAATCTAGTAATCTGTTTCTAATAGAAACAGAATAACATGAAAAGCTATTTTCCGTGATATAGCTGTTGCGCAAAAAGATTTTTTTCAAGAAACTATCAAGCATAAATTTATAGTATCGCGTGCCAGCTTGCTTTACTTCTCAATTTATAGTACCTTAATTAAAAAGAAAACTAAACTTGCCATCAGGACACGACATCAGGGCACTGCAACTCTAGTTCAACAACATTAGGCTCGCCTGCGCGGTAACAGCTAACTTTTATAATAAATTTGTCGCAACGCAACATAAATAAGGAGTTCACAAATACATTAAGGACATTTGAATTGTTATAAAATAAAAGTTTCTAAATCGTTGACTTAATCTCTTTTGCAGTTTTAGAAAAATTTAGAAGTGGAAATACAACATGAACCATAACAGGAAGTAATTCGTGTGATAAATGTTGAGAAATGAAACGATCAAGGGAAAAAGATATATTTGACAGTGTTCTCCAAAAGAAGCTCCAAGCTCCAAGTGAAAAAAATTAATCTTAATTACTCCAACTAAAACATTTAATGCCCTCGTTAAAGGATGGTCTTTCCAAGATCAGGATTATTTGTGATCAACAGTTCAACATGCACTAAGAAATGAAGTAAGCGTGACATCAGGGGCTGTGACAAAAAACATAAGAAAACATAGGCCAATACTAGCTCAGCACGGCTATCGCTAAGCTAATAATAACAGCTTGTAAAATTTATGAGCGCAGAACATTATGAGCGCTTCCGGTTAACCAAAGACAGAAAAAAGAGAAGATTATTATTAACTCATTTTCAGTAAAGAATGCAAGGTAACAATTTAATTGCGTGAGCTGTTTTTTTTTGAACTTCCTCAAATTTTATAACTTGTAAACGTAGCTTAATATCTTCAAACGAATTGTTCTAATACATATGATGTACTGCTGTCTTTGATTGTTGCAGCTACTTCAAGCTGAGGAAAGATATCCTGACGAGACTGGGTAGAGTGGACGCGATAATGGGCAGAGGAAAAAAAGGGCGGGAAGGAGCAAGCAGGGGAAGTGTCCAATTGCCTAGGGAAGGCGTAATGGATTGAGGACGACGTGTACAGGAGATCGGGTTCGGGATATGCATTAGTGGTCTAAAATTTCAAGATTTTCCCTTCTCCCAAATAAATCAAATCTGCTCAGCATATTGTCAATCGCATACTTAGTGACTAATCAGGTTCGTAGAGAACTGCTAAGTTAATGACCATGGGTTTAACTGTTTATTCGGATTTTTGAGACAAAAGTCATCCGAACTGAATGGTCTGACAAAACAACAGAATTACAAAAATTAGCTTTGAAAATGACCACCAGGTTTTATGTATTTGTTACATATTTCATCTGAGATCAGTTTACTAGCAAACCGGTGAGCAAACGGAGGTTGTCTTAATTAATTCAGCAAAAGAAAATTTGTCAAAAAAACATCAAAACGCACAAAAATGTATTAAACTGACCCCGGCTCTGATGAGACTGTCTTGTGTCGCGTACAGGGGGTAGCAGTACTTGTCTAACTTTGGTCGCGCACTGGTCGTGCCAGAACTACTTGGATTGCGATTGTCGGTACCTACTCGGGTCTTGACCTAAGTTCTTGGGTCGCGCACTGTTTTAGTCGTTGAATTAGCTGTGATCATCAATATATTGTTTTTATTGTTTTCAGAAAAACAGACGTAAAATACGTAATTGTTTTTTGAGTTCTTCAGTAGAAAGTATTTGCTGCAAACACAGTAAAATTTTCAGCTCAGAAGCAACTACCAAAACTTGGCCTTCAATCTTCGTCAATTAAAATTCGGAAGTGCTCTCCAAAAACAGTTGGATTGAGGCTTAATTATCTGTTCACTTTTTGGGGGAATTGCGGTTTTCCAAGTTGGACTACTTGGATCTGAACAGACTTCCCAGAGTCTGAAAGGGTTTCCGGTCAGACCGTACGGACTCCGTACCTGCTTTGTTTAGACTATCCAGATCATACTACGAAACTATCCAGATTCTAGTTCACGCTTTGATCAGGCTATCCAGACTCTGGGCGGAACCCTGATCAGTTTTTCAGACCCTACGTAGTCCAGCCGCAGACTCTGTGGAAGGGTAAAGATCCCCCCCCCCCCCCGTGTGCGGTCCTTAGTCGGTTTGATCCGAGCTTGAGTGGGTCGCTCACTTCATGGAAAGATCAACTCTAAAAGACATACGTACCACGTTTAGCCCAATTTTGTATTTGTTTGTGAACGGCTTATCCTTCCCGAAGTCCAAAAGGGCGACGTCGACTTCTTTGTTAGGGTGAAGCACTACATTATTTTGGTCAAAATTAAGCTTGTAGCTTCCTTTAGCTCCATTCTTCTTAGTAGTACCCATGGACAGATATCCCTTTTCAATCTTCTCGTCAAGACAATGACGCGCCGTTACGACTGAAACATAAATATGCGTTAACTCAATCTTTTCCGTTCATGCACTCATGCCCTCCTCCCCCCCCCCCCCCCCCAATGAATGTTAAGGTAACGTCTGCAAAAAATGAAAAGCTTAAAACTCCCATTTTTAGGTTCTCTAAAAAAAAGCAGAAGTCACGAAAACCGTCAGGAAGCGTATACAAAATTCGGGTCTATTCCCCATTATTTTTTGGGGGGGGGGGGGGGGGGGGGTGGGTGGGTTGCAGAAGAAGCACGTATGGGGTTGGTTACAAAATAGATATAACTAACCAATGCTGTCATTTGTGATTGATCCACCGCACAAGGATGATTCTCCTTTCTTTCGTTTCACTTTGTATATTCTTAGAGATACCATATAAGGGTAATCCTCAATTTTTGCCTTTCCTCCGCCAACTATTCGGTCTCCCGCTTTGATGGTCAATTTTAGACCCTTGAATGGGTAAAGTCTGTTTCGTATTACATGTATATATAATTCAAAGAATATATACAATTGTACATTTTGTATACATTTAATTGGATCTATTGTTTTGCAACCCCCCTCACTCAGTGTTTTTCACGCCCCTACGTACCAATGATGTGTAGTATACAGAACTTCACACTTTACTGTTTAAAACATGTCACCTGTATCTGGGAGCGTAAAAGTTAAATACCCACTATCTGGGTGGTGGGGTGGTGTGTGTGTGTTTGTGTGTGTTTGTTTGTGTGTGTGTGTGTGTGTGTGTGTGTGTGTGTGTGTGTGTGTGTGCGTGTGTGTGATGAATATAACTAAGTTACTTTTTTATATTACTTGTTTTATTGCTATATTTTAATTTTAATTTATTTTTTTAAATATCATATTTAATGATATCGGTTTCATCAAAATTAGTTCATTGCCACACAGGTCAAACTCCCAGACCCAAGCGAGCTCTGATCAGGCCGAGTTGGGTCGCACACAGGGGTCATCATGCGACCGAAAATATAGGGTCGGGAAAGTGCTACGGTCGCGTAAAAGTCTGGACAATGGTCGCACAAGGGTCTGATCAAAAACTCAAGTCTGGACATAGTCTGGACCATGATCAAAAAGGAGTCCGATGAGAGATGAAACTCTGATTATAATCTGTACAATGGTCGCATGGGAGTCTGATGAGAAATGAGAGTCTGATTATAGTCTGGATAATGGTCACGTTAGTCTGCACAATGGTCATACAAAAGTCTGATTAGAGATTGAAGTCTGACTATGGTCCGGATCATGGTCGCAAGTAAGTCTGATGAGAGAACAAAGTCTGCTTATAGTCTGAACAATGGTTGCACAATAGTCTGGACAACGTTCGCGTGAGATCTGATCAGAAACGCTGGGAAAATGGGAAATTCTCGGAAATTCTCGGGGTTTGCGATAAGTAGTTGAAGGTGGTAGGGACGTGGAGGGAGGGAAGGAGGGATAGTTGGGTGCGCGGGGAGGGGGCAGTTGGGTACGTAGGAGAAGGGGGGGCAGTTGGGTACGTAGGAGGAGGGGGTAGTTGGGTTTGGCGATAGGTTGGAGGGGGGGGGGAGGGTTGGTTGGGACGAGTGAGGTTTACTCGGGTACGTGGGGGGTACCCGCTACCGAAAGTTTACGCATAATTTTTGGTCGCACGAAAGCCGCAATAAAGTCGCATCACAAGTCTTGTTCGCATAAAAGTCGCACCAAATGACTCGGCCGCACGAAAGTCGCACTAAATATTGGTTGCACTTAAGTTTCGAAAAAGTTTTGATCGCGCATTTTGGTCTGGCACGGTCTGGGCAGAGATACAAGTCTGAAGATAGTCTAGCCAGAGCTCGCTTGGTCTGGGACCTTGACTTGGGCATTGTGATCCAAAGATTGCGCTCTTTGCAATAAATCCATATTGTCTGCAATATCTTCAAAACAAAGGAGTGAAAAGTACTGAAATGGCCGGCATATCGTTCACAATTTAGTGGAAAAACTACAGAGACATTTTTTTATTGAATAAGGAAATAGAACCAAATATCGTCAGAAACTATAAAAAGCATTTACTAAACTTAACAAGACAGGGTTTTCGTATCATTTTCATATCACGTATGAATGACATATTCTGTGGCTTTATATTTACAACTTTTAAAAAATGCAAATATACCTTATTTATAGCTCTTTGATCTTTGACATATGATTTTCATAATTAATAGCGTTAGGAACAAAACAAACTAAAAATTTTTAGACTGTTTGAACTCCAACTTACTGAATTTCTTAAAACCTGAAACACGCCCATTGGAGATAAAAATACAAAGTTTTTATTAAATCATTCTGAGTGGGTACACAATTGCATTATCTTTTGTCTGGCAAAAGCAGTTGATATTTATAAACATTTCTTGAGTTCATTTACAAGCTAATAAAATTTAAAAATAAGTTTCATATCAAAACAGAGAGCAATTGCAATTCAAAGGTATGCAAAAGATTCTTTCACAATTCTCGGATTCTCAAAAGTTGGAAAATTCTCAATTTATGTCAATTCATTAGGTTTTCAAAATTTCTCAGATAATTGCACTTTTAGAAAATTAAATTATAGTAATAAATTATTGACGTAATTCCTTTTAAAAACAATTGTACAAAAAATCTTAGCGTGTTAGAAACAGATTTAGTTACCCTTTTACTTCTGGTTTCCTCCTGCTGATCAGACGTTCCAGCAGCAGCAACTGGCAGTTTTCATAGCCCCTTTTCTTTTGATATGAATCATTGGATCTTAACCATTTCATAAAGAAACACTGGGGGAAGTTCGAATTGGAATAGATATAGTGAGTTATTAGGCAATAATGGAGAGCTAATGAAAATGTGCAAAGTAAGCAAATTGGGGTCTTTCCCATTATAGCCCCCCCCCCCAGCTTAGTGGTCAGATACCCTATAGCCCCCCCCAATCATGGTAAATATACCATAATGGGGGGGGCTATATTTTCATGGGGGGCTTTAATGGGAAAGACCCGCAAATTGATTTGCCCACTTTTTGGAACGGGGGAGGGGGGGGGGGGGGGGGGGCGAAACAGAATAGATCCCATGAGGCTATAATAAACTATCCGAGCGAGTTGATAACCCAACTGAGAAGCAGTAAATGAACAGTTAAAAGTAACATGTTCAAAGGTATTATCGAGTAAAATTGATTTGGTTACATATTTTTTCTTTTACAATCAATCTCTCAATTTTTTTCGGACCAAATTCAATGAAACAATTCTAGTCAAAGTGTGATATGCGATGAGACAACACTGGATAACTGAAGCAAGACAAATCAGAACTGTATAAAGCGGGAAAGTAACAGGCTAATGAAATTTGACTGAACCAAATTCAACTGCCCAATAAAACTATTAGGGCCTTCCCCAATATAGCCCCCCTCATTATGGTATATTTACTATGATTGGGGATGGGGGGCTGTAGGATATCTGACCACTAAGCTCGAGTGGCTATAATGGGAAAGACTCAACTATTAAACGATGCAGATCAACTGAAAACGGGCGCTAATAGAGCTATCTTGAGCGAACACAAGGTAGAAAAAAAAGATACGTTCCCACAGTGATTCCTAGAGTATGTTATGCATATCACAAACTAAGTCTAATTTTGTTTCCCTAAGTTTTGTGTCGTATATTAGGACACTAAGTTTAGGGCAAAAAAATGGTCTTTTACTTCTTTAGGTCAAAGTTAAGTGTTTCAAACTAAGCTTCCTGCTTTGAAGTTTTAGTGACAAATGAAGTCGTACCCAGGGGCCTCTAAATAGATTTGCAGCCATTGTCCTTCATATTTTCCGTTTATGCCACTAAGGTTAGTGCGTATATACTAGTTGCAATCCCCGAATGCATGGGCTAATTTTTTACAAAATGATTTACCATAATAGAACGTGTGCAGGGCCTGGATAACGCCTTGAAGGGGCAGATAAACAAGTTCAAAGAGAACAGCCAAATGTAAACAGTTCATAAAATAAGCTCGGCAATGCTTGTTAATTCAAAATAAATTGACCTATATAAAAGAATCATCGAGGAAAATAATCAAAACAACAGAATGTCTTACAAGACCGACCGGATTTTGAGAGCTTAAAACCAGTTGTTGTAATTTTTATCATAATAATCTAACCAACACGAATTGGTTGTGCAAATCTACTAAGGGTCAATTTTTTCAGTAATTGTGCTGGCTTAAAACCGCATAAAATTTTAAAGTCCAGACCTCAGTCTCTGAGCCTAATTGCTAAAGAGACATCGTAAATAGAATCTGTGAAATCGATTAGGCACAATTTAAAGGCAAGTGTTCGAATTTTTAAAAGACAGCCCGAAAAATTGCATATAATGACGATTGATATTGCTTTACAAGAAGCATTGTTTGTGTTTGTTAAGCCTATACTTCACTTCAGGGACAAAGCCATTAGCATGAATGAGAAAGAGAAAATGTGTTGGAGGAAATAGCACAGTTAAGGACTTTTTAACACACTAGGCTTCAAAATGAGGGATGCTTTTTCAGATACGGTATTGGCCAATTTTTGCTGTAATTACGCCTTCTTAGAACCTCATAACAGGTTCAGAACCGACACCTTAGTCTCCCATCTTATCCTCCAAATAAAGATTAGGTACTTAGAAGCTCTGAAAAATAATGGTCTGCGTTAGAAGTTCCAAAAGGAACCGCCTAAAGAAAATTGTGCTTGAGATATCGCTTGATAGTTATGACATGAAGCTCCAATTGTCTAACGTATGCTTAGCTGCAAATATCAAGCGGTGAGAAGCAAAAAAGAGTATGGGTGACAAGACACACCCAAGCTCGAGAGTTTAAGACCACTTATGTAAAACTTAGATCACTTCTAGGCTTGTAAGTAGCAGATGCTAGTTTTTAGGTAGTCAAGTTATGTAGAAACTGCACCTGTTTAGACGCCTAACATGACAACAACGGACATGTTGTATTATAATTAGCGAATTAAGGGTTAGACAATGATCAGGCAGCTGGTAAGATGCACCTATTGAAAAAAGTTTTGATTGTGCGTTTGTCTACATTTCTTGTCCATATAGTAGCTCTCCTATGTCTCATTTCCTTGCCCTAACTCGTCGCTCCAATAATTTAACCTCTCGAAATAGCAAAATCTAACTTTTGATCTTTTCTCAGGAATTAACAAAAGGCTGAAAATATACAACTGATTCTCTATAAATGTCAACATAAAGGCTAGTCCCCTAGTCGTGCCTTGTGCTAAAACTTGGGCGCAAGAGCAGCACGCCAGTGAACAACGTCCCTCGAGGACCGGTATCTTTTGGTGAAGTCATCCATAGAAATTGTTGGAAAAGAAAAGATCACCTCACTAATTATGATAGCAATTGGTATGAATGTTATGGGCGCTCCTTGCGGTGCTCTATTGTTGCAGTATTAAATGGCACCCGTGGTTAATTGAACCGCTGCAGAATTCTACAAAGTAGAGATTTATTTTCTACAATTCAGGGAAGACTATATCTTTTTGAGCTATTTTTTACTGCTGTCTTGTTTTGAAATCTGTCAACAAATTTTTCCTTAATAATTTAAGACGGCAAATTTGAGCACTCATTTGAATCACATCGAAGCAGAACGTGGAGCAAAGAGCAAATGATTTTTTCTTTTTGCCTGATTTCTTTCCACCTCTTCTTAACCTTTTAAAGAACCAAGAATAACTCAACACAAGATTAAAATTTCAACAACAAGTTCTACTAGCATTGAAAACAAGCTGGCTGGCAAAGAGAAAAATTGTTGCAGGAAGTACAAACTTAATGAAAATAAGAAATGTTTCCTTTCCCAACGCTTAAAAAGTTCTTTAATGTGTTTCACGATGTATGAAAGAAAAATTACAGAATCATTATGTTTTGATAAAGCTAGGTTATTAGTTTTGTTATTAGGTAATAACAGGTGATAGAACCTATAACAGTTTTTAATGAATTTCGTTTTTTTATGTCCATTGTTATGATAAGCAAAATGCTCAGCTGCAATCTAAGCAAAAAAACTATTGGGAAGAAATTGTGGTCATAATAACTATTGTTTCCTTGGTTAAATTAAGCTTCAAATATTCGAGGGTTTTCGTAATGTAACGTGTTCTCTTCTCTGCTCAATCCTGGTCCACAAAAATGAAAAACTTGCGCTTTATGAAAATATAATTAAAAAGCTTCAATATTCATTTATTGTAGGTCTGCTAGAGTGATTAGAAAAATTTCCATAGTTTTATAGTTAAAGTGAAGGGTTAGCTTGATAAAAATGAGATAAAATTATGAGATATTTTTTTTGCATTTTTGACCTCGGCAACGGTGATAAATGATTTTCAAAGATGAAGCTTTCCACACTATTCTGACCAAAGTGCTTAATTTTTTCAAATTTCGGTGAAGTTAACAGCATCTTGGAAAGCTCCAAATAGTAATTTGGCATACTCGTGATTTGACAGTCAGTGATTCAGCTACTTGAAGGTAATAATTCCCAAGGATGACTTTTTTGCTTATACGGCTATCGAGAATTTTAAATATTAGATTTTAGTTTAACGCTAAGCGATTACGGGCAACAAAAACGTTGTGTTTAGGAATAATTGAAGAAAGGGCAGGTATTTATTTCCGTTATGACAGGATTAACGGAGTTGACTTATAAATGTTTTAACAAGAAGGAAGATGGAAAGTCTAGAAACTTTCACCACTGTTATTACTTATCCACTACCCCCTATTAGACTTAAGATTTGATCTTACAAACTATCATGTTAATAGAGCAAAACAAAAAAGATAAGAAAATCATGACAACATGTTGACTCTGAGGGCTTTGTTTTATCTCGTTTTGGTACCACAAGAAAAAAGGAGGTTTTTTCAACATTCCAACGAAAGATCGATAGAGTTTTGAAAAACTTTAAACCATAAATCTAAGCAGTACCAGGCATTTAATTTGTTATTCGATGCAAGATTTCTTTTTGCCACTGCGCTAGCTCTTGAGTATCCAGGCCCCTGACAGACTTCCACTGGCGAGTAATCGATCAGTCAATTTTGGCAAGTGCAGGTAACACATAGTGCTTCGATAGGCAAATTAGGTCCTTCGAAATGTTATCTGTAGCTGTGACCAATTTCTGAGCAAAATGTCAACGTAAACTGCTGCTTCCTTGACTGTTTTGTTCATGTGAGTCAACGATAAAAAAACCGGGAGTAAATTAGTTGAAAATTATGGTAATGGATAAAACCAACGATGTTCAATTTACTCGCAGTTGGCTCTCAATTAATTCAATCATATTCTCATATCAATAGAGTTTAAGCGGTTGGTGTTTTTTTTGCCTGAAAAAAATTTGTTTCATCATCTTTACAGTTTTTTTGGTCACCTTCTCACAACCAGGTTCTTGAGTTCTCGTCAAATTGAAATACTCCGGCTCAGATTGTGAAAATTTCACTTTTGTCTGGAATAAAAAAATTTTAGTTTGTTGTCATTAGATCTGATAAGCATACAAGAAAACTGCAAAAAATTCCTACGGAAAGCTGCTAAATAACGAAAAGTTCTGATCATTTATGAGCTTTTTATTAAGGGCATACTTGAAGAGGCCAAACCAGATGACAAAATTAGCTCGCAATTGGTTGACTCTAGATGAGGTTTTATTTTATGGTATTAACGACACATGGCGGAATGCTGTTTCACTTTTATGTACTTTTGCCAGGCTATATAGTCTGTCTGGTTTTGCCCCAGTAGTAATGTGTTTTTTTTTGTATATTTTTCATATTCTTTTCTCTTAAAATTTTCAAGCCAAATATCGTTGATCTTTTTTGTAGCCTTGAATTTTCTATCTCAAGAAATTGAGAGCAATTCAACTAAAAGGCAATTTTTTATAGGTTTCATTTTTATTACACAAAAAAGCTCTACTTTTCTCCAAAGGAATTGTCAACATGTTTTTATCCTTCAAAATCTTTGCGAGTCTCAAACCTTATTTCAACTTGAATCTCTCAAATTGAATCTCCTTAACTTGAATCCAAAAGTTCGATCAAATTGTGTAGTCACACATGGAATACGACGAATTTTATGGCGGATGCATTTTATGTAGACTAGCAGCTCCGAAATAGATAAATTTTATTCAAAAATTTTTAGACATTTTTGGACTAACATATATGCATATCCCTGTAATAAATCGACTTATACAATTACCAAAAACTGAAAACTAAAACTGTTTACGATTATGAAATATTTGAAAAACGTACCGCAAAAAGAAGGAAATGAATGCAGTGTTCAGAAATAATCAGCAAATTTTAAAAAAATTGTGTACGAAATGAAATTTGATGTCTTTTGTTCTGATGAGAATGAATCATCCGACTAACACACAAATAAAGGCCCTCGAAAAAAAGAAGAGAAGTTAATCCAGCCGGCGTTGGCAGTAGGTTAGAAACTTCTTCAGGCACCTTTAATAATTATCAGAATCATCGGTAAACATCTTATAACTTTCAAAAGTTGGTTCCAATTTTACCCCACTTTCAAACGTGAAAAAGAATACCTAAAATTGTGAAAGGAAATAAAAATTTAGATCGCTAAAATTCGAGAATACAAATGCAAACAAGTTTATCAAAAATCCAGATCTATCTATTGGAAACAATGCATAAAAAACAGTTAACGGATAAATCTTTCGACCTTGAGTTAAAAATCGTAAGACTCCCTAAGCCAACGAAACCTACTTCGCAAAAGTCGAGAAAAAGTACTGCATATAATTGCAACCAACATGTTTTCGACGAAATAAAAAATCAAGTAAAGGCCAAAAATGGCAACAACCTCTAGCATCTATTTTTTAGTCTTGACATAATTTCTCTATCAATGAATTTTCCTGCGTCTCTGTTTTTTTGCAGCGCATAAACGTTTTGGCATCTGGATTTCTTGTCATTGAATTTTTTGCCTGTCCGCCGATAAGTTTTTTCGATAGCTCTTAAAAATACTCTTCAGAGGCCTCTTAAACCTTCATCTTTCATGAAACTTGGTGCCTTATAAACTGTTATGCATTTTATATATAGGATGCATGTTGGAATTTTTTTAAATCATATCATCAAACAAATAGCAGAGAATACTCCGTCGTTTGGTCTGCTTGAAAAAGGAAAATAAGAAAACCTTTACTTTTTTTTTCACAGCAAACTGTCAGAAAACCCCAAGAGTTTGTTAACTAATGCGAACTGCGTTAATTCAAATCTTCCGTTTACGATAGAATAGCCAAACGGTTTGGTTTCGTTTGTTTTCCAAAGTATGTGCTTAAAATGTAGTAGAAATGAAAAATTAACTGATTACTGGTATCAGAAACTGAATGAAACCGGCGCAACTCTCAAAAGTGGAAGCTGTGCAAATTTTTACAGATTGAGAAGCTTTATTGGAAATAATATGCAGAAGTTATTTAAAAGCAAAAAAAATTAACTAGAAAAAGTTACTACAAATATTTCAGGGACTAGAACTGTACTGCAATTTTTTCAATTTTGGACTCTTGTAGATATACAATTTTAAATCCACTTATTAATTGCTCTTGAACGAAGTTCATAGCAAGTATTGTAAACGTGTTGGCTTTTTCCTTACGCATTTTTTTGCTTGACCGTTCTGCGCTTTTCTTCTAGAACATTCTTTGACTTCTCAAGTGATTTTTTCACGCTTTTGTTCTTTGTTTTTGAGAGATCTTTTTTGCTCTCACTCCGAAGTAAAACTTGTTGATATGAAGTCGGTTGCAGCAACGGAAAAATGAGGGAGAAATAGCAAAGTCGGCAGTGCAAATTGTTATGAAGCGGGAGGTCAGCGGTTGGAATCCTGGTGGGGTCAAATATTTTTCCACTCGCCTGTCGTTCGAGAGCAATTCTTCCGACATTAGTCGGTTTATATTTGATTTTTGTAATGAAAAATTTTGCTGAGTTCTTCAGGTTAATTTTATTGCTGACAACGATTGTAAGCTTGCAACTATTCTCAAACCTAATTGAGTGAGTGTTTTTCAATACTTTTTAAATTTGAACGAAGTGGTGGTTAAGAGATCATTGCAATAACTGATAGGGCAAGCGAAGCACAAGCAACGCGAAGTGCATATCATGAGCTTGTGCTAAAAATACCGTCGCAGTGACTTTCTCCCAATTTTAGTCAGCATAAATTTTGCTGCTTAATTGAACTTTTTCGAACAAACCATTTAGCAAAATAATACTTTTTTTGCTAAAACGCAAAGAATGCATACAATCAATGTTGTTAAGTTTATTCTCGAATGAAATTAATCAGTTCAATCGCAAATATCTCGAACATAAAAAACCTTGTTGTTTGATACGGCTAGTTATAGGTAAAACAATTGAGAGTTTTCAATTAACCTCAGACAAAATTAGTGAGGGTTGATCTTCAAGTTGAGCTTTTTTTGTGAATAACTTTTGGCATGATCAAACTTTTTCATAACAATTTGTTGGTTTTTTGGGAGCTACTTTTTAACTTCCATTTTTCGATTTTCGGTTAAAATGAGTTTCTATTTCAGAAAGTTGAATTTTCGATTGGATATAATTTCCTTTTTCATTGAACTTTTCAGTTAATTGGCAAAAACAAAAGTTTAAGGGTCGAATCAAAAGACGGCCAAAACCAAAACTGACTTCCTTTTTCATATGAGTAGTCCGACATACAAAGCAATAACAAATTAATTTTAAAACTTTTTGACATTGTATTCAGTCCTTTCGCATAATAGGGAAACAAAATCTCCTCCCGACTAATTTGAAAGCAGTTCCAATGCCTTCCAAGCAAAGCATTGACACTAATTGAAAACTATCTTACAGAACTTTTTTAAATCCTCGCATACTAACATTTTTTAACGAAATTGTACTATTGACCACTTGAAGAACACAATCAATAGAACTGTTGACCTTCAAGAACTATTTTCAGAACTGGTTGACCCTCAAGTTGAGCTTTTTTGTGAACAATTTTTGGCATGATCAAACTTTTTTATAACAATTTGTTGGTTTTTTAGTTGATTTATGTTTTCCATTTTTCGATTTTCAGTTGAATTAAGTTTCCATTTCAGAAAGTTGAATTTTCGGTTGAATTTAACTTCCTTTTTTTGAGAAGTCCGACATAAAAGCTGTAATAATTTTTATTTTTACCTTTTGACATTATAACCAGTCCTCTCGCTAAATAGGGAGACGTTTTCCACCAAAATTCAACTGGAATCAATTTCAAAGCTTTGAAAGCAATGCCTTGACACCAACTGAAAACCAACTGACAATTTTTTTGAACACTGACATAGAAACATTTTTTAAAAGAAACTTTACTGTTGATCACTTGATGAACACAAACAATAGATTAAGTTTTCAGAACTTGTTAAAAAATTATGGTAGAAATTGCTAAGCAACGTGCAACCAACAGGAATGGAAAATAAAGCAGATCCTTGAAAGATGTAATTTATTGTAACTACATTTCCTATTTGAAATTGAAAGAAACATCAAACACTGATGTTTTTTTCAATTTTGCTAGACATTACCAAGGATATAGAAACAGCCAAAAAACAGACTAAATTTTGAATTTTGGAGAGTGTTAAAGAATCAGAGTATGAAGACAATAAATTTTTTCAATCTCGATGCATTTAGGAAGTTTAATTTTCAAATAAGATTTTGCTATCGACGACAAAAACTTTCCATTTCAAAAATTTTGCATCATGAACGCCGTGGTCCAAAAAACCGTTTGCCGACGTTTTAGCTCTCTAACAGATTGCAAAAAACTCATCAAAGGAACGGAGTCATATTTTTGTTACACTTAAAAAATGCTTTCCACAAAGATAAATTTGTGACCGCTTTTCAATATTTTGTTTGGAAGTGACCTGTCCACGTCCTCTTCGCATACATCAATGACATTGTATGCTGATGACGCAGCATTGACTCAGTTACGTGAATCTTATGATAATAAAATGAAATAAGGTCTGAAAAAAACGGATAAATTTGTTTGATTAAAACAAATAAACCCTCAATATGGACGAAGCATTTTGTATCAAGTTCCAGAAAAACAATTACACACTAATAAGATAATACCCATTTTGATCAGAACGCTTTAAAAAACCCAATTTATTTGAAGGTTATATGTATTACTATTGAGAAATATGGAGTTCAAAATCGGAAAAATGAAAGGCAAATATGAATGAGCCTTCCCTGACATGTCAGTCGACGTTGATGGACAAAAAAAGTCTCTTGTAATTGGTACCGACAAAACAACAGCCGCTGGAACAATTCTAAACTTCTGAAGCTGCCCTCCCCTCCAGCAAAGGAGAAAAATTGTTGAAAGTATTATCCCAACGCTTCTTGGATCTACAAGCAACTAAAAGACGGAAAAAAGAACAGAAAAGACGGAAAAAAGAACAGCACAAAAAAGAACAGCGGGATGCAAGTCAAACGATCAGCTTAAGTAGAAGAACATAACCACACTTTTCCTACAGTATAGAGGCCAATTAAGCATTAGATTTGAATAAAAGCTGCAAGATATCGAATCTCACAGTGATCTACAACCTGGAAACGAAAAACCTGTTTACCATGCTTAAAGTCTAGTTTTGACCAGCATCTAAAATTGCTAAACGAAATAACTTGTGGTTGCAACTCCACCTATGTCGGGCAAACTTGCAGAAATATAACCAACTGGATGGCAGAGCATCAAAATGGATTCAGCGATAGATCAGCATGTGATCGAATGTTGTGTCATATTACGTGCGTCTGATTGGCCTATAAAAGATCAGTGCAATGTGCCACAAAAATTCATGACTCTTGAAGCAATACATATAGCACAAAAGAAGCCATTGCTGAACACGCGCGATGAGTACCGTCGCCAGGAGCTGGCATTGATTTACTTGTCAACAGCTGTCCTGTTGCTCAATTGGAAAATTACATTTTTCGAATCAAAACATTGAATGGTTGCATAATGTTACCAAAAAGGTAGAAAATCACAAAGAACTTCAAAATTCTAATTTCAATGATCTTGAATAAAAGCGTAAAAACGATTTGGAAAACGAAGATTCGGAAATTTCAACAAAAATTGCTTGCTATTTGAATTGAGATCAATTGAATTGTAAATAGAATACCTTTAATTTGCATTTCACGTGATGATGCTAGATAGATTGAAAACGTCTGTACATTAAGTTTTATAGTTGACTTAGCTTTTAACAAACTAACGACATTAATTTCAATTTCATGGACCATTTTAAATGTTGGCGAAACGAAACAACTTCTTTTCAACTTTTTTATAATCTGAAGAAGATTCTAAGCAGAATTCAGATGATTTAAGCATACAAATCATAGGTTTAAACAGTTTTGAGGTACAGAGTTCTTATATACCGGACGCCTAAAAAGCGATGTTGATCAACTCGATATCGAAACTAGTCATCGGTTTCAACTCTACTTAACAAATGTAATGTTGATTCTGCAATTAGCCGGAGGGTCTCTGAAAAAAATATAACAAAAAATGTTTTCATATCTGAGAACAACTGAGCCTCATACTTAAAAAGAATAAAATTTCTGCAACAAAAGAAGCAACAGTTAGTACTACTCAGAGAAATCATCAACGGAACACGGTTCCAGATAAATTGTGCCAAACCTTTTTGTGAAAATGTTTTTCATAGAGCCTTCAGAATAAGCAACAAGACCATTCTGAAATGCACTTAACAACTCTTTGATCAAATCTTAAAGTTTCAGCCTAATTTCATTAATCAGGTGAAAATATGAACAAAACAAGTGCGCGAAAAATTTGCACCTCTGTTTCTAAATAACTTTATTATAGGAACTGTAGACATACTTAGTAAAATTTACTAATTTTAAAACAACTATTGAAATGGCACTGTAGTTTTTAGTGGTCATTTGTGGCACTAATGCTTTAATTTTCTTTTGATTTTGTTTTCATTATTATATCGCACTTTTCATAATCTAACGAAGGCAAAATTTTTCTGTTTGGAAACAACATTCGAAGAAGCAGAACTGCATTTTGGTAATCTTACTGAATAGTTGCTCCTTTTTTTATGTGTAACTTTGTGAGTGAATAACCGATATAATGTTGCCTCTCTGTTTTGGAGTTAATTTTCATTATTTCTGCCAGCGGTGTTTATTAATAATTTTCTTGAACAATTCTTTTGTTATAATTTTTCTATTGTTACCGCTGATAAGCATTTAACAAGAGGGCTTCCAAATTTATGATCATGGCTCAAAATGAAACCATGGAACCAAATTTGCATTTGAAAAAGTTGCCGGGTTTCCCGGCAGGCTTTCCGGGATTCGAATAACTGGGTATCATCATACCAAAAAACATAGTTCACAATAGTTTATCCTCGAAACGGTTAATTTGTTTTTTAGGTCCCTATTTATTTTCGATAACCGTTATCGACTTTCAACTCAAGAAGAAGCAGCAAAGAAACCTGTATTTGCTGCCTTTGAGGGAAAAATATGCCTCAAAGACGTTCAATTACGAAGGAGTAGTTTATTTAAGCCTAAATACATAATATCTGTCAACATATTTTTGTTTTTACGCATTATGCATCTTCTGTGTGCTTTGTTCATTTCCATTTTGTTCATCAGTGCATTGAAACTTTTTTAAGATCTTTAAAACACAACTGTACAAACTTAACAATTTTTGGCTCAAATTTTTAAAATCCTGATTCAAAGTTAGATTGACTTGTTAATGTGCTTTTAACGGGAAACATTTTTGTTGTCAGACGCTAGCAACCATAAAATTTAAAATGTTTAGATAAAACTAATGTCTTCATGTATTATCTTGATGACAAACAAAAAACTAACAAAAAATGTAATGAAACAGCCGAACCATTTTTTTCACCTCTTTCTATCTTCAGAAATTTTTTAGAACGTTCCATTTGCAGCCAATTCAATTTATCACAATAACTGCCTCAAGTTGCCTTGAAGCAAAATGCTTTTCCTATCATTTATTTGTCAGAGGTCAATTATGACAAAAACTGAAAACCAGATAACAAATTTTTTTAATCAAATGGTTGCTCAGCGGCGTATGCTTAAATGCATAAAACAGATTAAACAAATAGAACAACATGCAGAACTTTAAATTATTCCTCGCAAAAAATTGTGGAAAATCAATCAAAGGCAGATAACATTTTACAAAAAAAACTTTATTTTCTTCTGGTTTATACTGATTTTAATACATTTCGGTGATTTTGAGATTCGGAGATAAACCATTTTTCTTAAATAAAGGGAATTGAACTTCCTTAGGGAGCACAATTGCTTTAGAGCGTTTTAATTACTTCGACAGAAGTAGTTGTGAATTGCTGACTTGTTGAAATAGTAGAACAAAACATTGTCAAAAATTGTCACTAGTTTCAAAAAAAATTGTTGGAAAATTGACAAAAAAATTGAAACAAAACAAAGACGTTCCGACGCAAAGAAAATAGAAGAGGAGCCCTTGTCTACATAGCAGCGGAACGAGAAAAAAAGCGGTGTTTCTGGCTGATTTAATAACGAAAACAGGCAACGAAGCAAATGTAACAAATTAATTTAGAAAATGGAACAGAATATTATTTAAAGGAAAGCCTGTTTCAGACTTTTTGTTAAAACCAAGAGAAAAGGCAATAAACGCTTTTAAATTTTACGACAGATGACGCCGGTAACGTAAAATGAGAGAAAAGTAGCAACTTATACTTGAAATAGAAGAGTTGAAACAGCCGGGGTTACGCTTTTTTTGAAAAACTTAAATGTAGTAATCGTTGATGGCAGAGAAAATTATGTACAATTAAAAAACGAAAGTTCATTATAGGGGAAAGTTGTGGAAAAATAATCGTCAGACAACAATTGGGCAAATATTTGCATTCTCTTAAAAATTTATTAAATTATAGGCTATAATACATTCATCCGGATAAGTATTCCCAATTATAGAGACAACTTGAAGTTTGGCAAATGTTTGGCCGCATCAATTACATTAGACCCAAAGATATTAAAAAATTGACAAAACAGTTAAAAAGAAAATAGGACGTTTGGACGCAAAAGAAGATAGCACAGTACGTTGGTCTACATAGCAGTGGAACAAGAAACCAAAAGTCTAAATTTTTGGCTATTTTATTAACGAAAAGAGGCAATGAAGCAAATGAAAGCAATAGACATAGAGATTGAACAAAATTTTTTTTAGAGAGAAACCTGTTTGAGGCCTTTCGTTAAAACCAAAAACCAAAGCAATAAACGCTATTAATACATGTTACGACAGATGACGCCGGTAACATGAAATGAGAAAAAAGGAGCAAATTATAGTTGAAATAGAAGAGTTGAAACAGACGGGGTTAAGCTTAAAAAATTGACAAAACAGTTGAAAGGAAAACAAGACATTTTGACGCAAAAGGAGATAGAACAGAAGCCCTGGTCTACTTAGCAGCGCAGAGAAAACCAAAAGTTTGAGTTTCTGGCTGATTTAATAACGAGAAGAGTGAAAGGCTCATAAAACCAATAAATTTAGAAAATGGAACAAAATTTTGTTTAAAGCGAAACTTGTTTGAGGCTTTTTGTTAAAACTAAGAAAAAAAAGAGACTAAGCGCTATTGAAGCATAGTAAGACAGACAACGCCAGTAACGTGACTTGAGAGAAAAATAGCAATTTACACTTGAATTAGAAAAGTTGAAACAGGCGGGGTAAAGCATTTTAAAAAACTTAAAATCAATACTCATTGATAGCATTACGTACAATTAAAAAACAAATGTTCATAATAATTCTGGACAAGTTAACCTAAGACAACATTTGAGCAAAATGTTGCATTCAAATCAAAATTGATTCAATCATTGGTTATAATAGGTTCGTCTGGAGCAATAATCCCAACTATAGAGAAAACTTGAAAATTGGCATTTGTTAGGCTGAACAAATTACATCATTATTTCGGACTCTACTAAAATGATGTAGGTTTTTGCCATGCGATTTGGATTTCGCTGGATGAAACATGAACTAAATTCTATACTTGATCTTGAGGTGCGATATCAAAGAAAGAAAAAACTGAATGGGAATTGAGAAAACAAAGAGAATAATCCGAAGTGGTTATAAACAAACGGGATCAGATGGACAGATTTGTCTGATTATGAGAGGGGAAACACTAGAAAACTAAATAAAAGCTACCTGAAATGAGAAACAAGAAATAATAAAATGAAGATGAAACAAGGAGAAAGGGCAAACTAAAATACTGAACTGATATGAACTAAATTACAGCATCGTATTAAATTTTACCCCACTAAATAAAATGAAGAATAAAGGATGGATACAGGTATCACGTATCCCCTTGATTGAAAAGAAGAAATTTTACAATTAGGAAAGTTTTTTGATAATAATTAATAACAATATTAACAAACTAATACTTGGTCCTCAGTTAAATAAATAGTTATAATGTACTTGCTGGTTATCATAGCTAATAATTTGAATATAGTATAATATAACGCAACTTTCGATGAGTTTTAATGAGTTTAAGTTCCATTTGATTTTTTCAATATTAGTTTTCTTGGTTTTGGCCTCCGTAGACTGTCATTGAATTTACGTCCTATGTGAGTGTTGGAGTCTTCTGATCTCCTAGTGCTTGTACTCGCGGATTGGGAGGTGAGAAATCGCCGATGACTGGCGATGTTTTTTCATCAACTGGAATTTTTTCTGCAGTTCATTGCACCGTTTTCACCAACGAGACGTTGGTTTGCTGAAAACATTTGACGTCACCTTTCCTGAGTGGTGTTTTTGGGGGTGCTGCAAACTCCAAATCTGGGGGAGTCTTCGAACCATAGTATGATGAGCTTCGGTGGTTTCTACCAGAGGCGCGTTTGTTTTGTGAGGCAGGTTTCGACGTGTGTGGCGAAACCTGTTGTAATGAGGATGTTGATGCGTTCAGGGTGGTATGACGAGCTCGCTCTACGAATCCGCGTGAGCAACTTCGAGCTGGTTTCAGCAGAGCAGAAAGGTTTGGCACTTTTGGAATGCGCCCCTGAATGGCGCGTGCAATATTGAATCGAGAAAAAGATACGCCTCTGCATGGTTCTCGTTGCCTGTGCTTCAACTTCTTATCCCCTTTCAGCTTTCGCGTGTGCTCTTTGATATGGTTTCGAATGCCTTCCTCAACCTATTTCTCTCTATTGCGCGGTCCACGATGGTCAGCATATACCTTTAGATTTGTCTGACGCTCTTGATGTTTCCCTAATTTTGCTTTTTCGCTAATGCGGACAGTCACGATTGCCTTTCCGGGTTCTTTGATGGTGGATGTCGTAGGGTTCTCTTTCAAAATACGTGACCCGTGTGCTAGTATTTCGAATAGCCCTTCGAAAATTTACTTCAAACAACGTTTCCCGTGTAACTTACGAGCCAACCTCACTTGTACGGCAGTTTCTGATAGGGGTATTGGTCTGCACAGCGCGGTACAAAAGAATCTTAATTCGCTGTATGTGCTGTTTCGTTCGCAATCGTTTGCGTCGTTTGTTGCCCGAGTCACGCCTTTCTCTACCCCGATGTCCTTCCTGTATCCATTTTGTCTTTTAACATCGGGTAGAAGGGCTTCCAGAGTGACTGTGTCGTCGTCTAAATAATAGTTTATGATATTCTCGTAATAGAGATTAGACAATTTAGGTTTAGTAGAGATTACACTCTGAGGGGTATTAGGCTTTCTACCAAAGCGCGCTTCGTAGGGCGAGATCTTGATTGTTTTTCATTTACATATTTGCTGTTGGCGGAAAATAATATTCAGTGCAAGCTTTAACGAGTTAGTAGCCAATTTTTTTTTGATAAATGCCAGTCTATTATTAATTGTCCATTTAGTCCTTCTATCAAACCAATAACTCGATGACTCTTAACAGGAGCGTCGGTAACTTCAATATTTTTCTTTTTACAGAAGGTGTTCACTTGATGTCCTACAAGACATTTTGCTTGATCCAGATGAATGGAACGTGTTAATCCATGATTTTCAGCGTACATGTCCAAAAATTTAAATACATTGGAACCATTTGCTTTTTCAAATATACGTGCAGTAGGAAACTTTGAAAATCAGTCTATTGCAGCTATGAAGTTTATTTCATTTCGTTTTCCATCAAAGAGTGGTCCAACAAAATCAATTTGTATTTCTTGTTCGGTTCACCACATGGTACAAGAGTTTGAAATTGCTTAGCGGGAATTAAATATTTAGGGTTCTTACCAATTGCAGTACAAAGTGTTATTCAAAAAGATTTGGCTATTAATTCCCTGTTCATGTATGGCCACCAGCATTGTGTAGCCATACATATCATTCCCCAGGTACCTCAAGGCGCTTCTCTCAAAACATTTGAGATTGCAAGCCTTTTGTCTATAGAGACACAACCAGAAAGGACATATAGATCCTGCCAACACAAGTGTATGTATGCGTTGAGTTCTTTCAACATCGTTTCGTTGTTTGTCAGGATACAATCGCGCATCTCATTGAGGACCGCATCTTTACTAGTTAGGGACGCTATCAGTGATTTGCTAAACACTTTCCCTATGATGTTATCGAAGGTGCGTTTTTGTGGACTGGGAGTTAGGGGGAAACTGATGTTGGAGGACACCGCTGCGGAAATTGGCGTAGTTGGAGTAGAAGACGGATTCGCTGCGCAAGAAGGCGTAGATGGTGGATTCGCTGATCACGAGAAGTCACCAAATTGGACCCGGGAGTTTTGCTTCTTAGGGAGCATAATAATTTTGTTTTTTTTTAGTTGAAATCAGTGTTATCAATTTTTTTAGACCGGCTGAGATTAGATTTATAAACAAACTGAGGTGACTCATTTTGATTGTTTGATTTGGCAAAAATCAGATTTTTTATTCTTGGTGGGTGATTTTTGGAAATATGCTGGGAGTCTCTAATAATAAGCATAGAAATGAATTTCTTGACTTACGGAGTACTTTCCATTCTGAACTTGTAAAAAGGCCTAAAATGAATTGGATTTCACCTAGCGTGTGTGGCGTTTATTGGCATTTGTTCTCGCAGTCTGTAATCATACGGAATATTTATTTCAAGCTGACATTTGCCTTTTTGCTCTACGTGAGGTTTAGGATTGAAAAGCGAGTTCTATGATCTGTAATAACTTTTAATTGTTTGCCATACAAAAAGTTTTTAAAAGAATCAATAGAACAGACTACGCTAAGGGGTTCTAATTCTTGTGAGGAGAGACAGTGTTCTAATCGAAACTGTCTCTCTTCACAAGAATTTACGAATTGATAAGTAAAAACGATAGATTTCAACCTATCTACTGTTAATTGTTCGAGGGCAGCTCCAAGCCGGAAGCAAGAGGTATCACATTGAACGCGCATTTAAAGCTTGTAGCGGGTTGTAGCGACAATTCTCAATGCAATTCAATGCAATTCTGTATCTGAAAAGAATTGCATTGAATTGCATTGAGTTTTCAATGCATTGAGTTTTTAATGCGTTTTTAATGCAATTCTTTATCTGAAAAGAACAGTTTTTGGGTTTTTCGGTCCAGAAGAATTTGGTTTGATTTTTTCAATAAGAGACTTAGCGGATGACTAACTCGAGCAAAACCAAGAATTAAACGAAGTTCTTTAGTTGTTTAGTGTTTTTGATGCCCCAAGGGTCAAAATATCAGATGTTTTGCTTTCGAATTGCAAAATACGCGAATGTCAGATATGATCCCCAAGCCAGTCAATATCTAATACAGCAAAATGACCTTGTAGGAGAATAATTTTCAGATTTTCTTTGTCCAGTGTTCTGAGACATCTTAATACATGTGATACATTTGTGATCTTCCTCTGATCTTTTACTAACATTTAAATTGTATTCAAGAAAACAGTATGTGTTCTTTAATCCTGTTGAAGTGTAGTTTTTAATCGTTTTGAAATTTTGTTAGACCGTAAAATCTGGTTTGAAATCTGTTTGTTCCTGTCATATCACCGCCTAATATGTTAAAAATACAATGATTAGCTGTAACGAAGTCTAGATTTAACTGGCTGTACGCATATTTCAAGTCCGATGTAGAGAAATAGGTGGTGTTTTGCTACGCTGGATCCTTTTCTGTTGAGATATAGATTCGGTTAACGTGTCGATGTTTGGCATTTGATACTTGTTTTGTGGATCGCTTTATTTAATAGTTTTGAATCAAGTGCAATCTTCATTGATTGATCTGTTTCAACAGTTAAAAACTATTGGGAAAAGAAATATTTCTCGGGACAATTTGTCGGTTTTGTTAACTGTTTTTCTTTAAGCAATTTTCTAAATTCGTTATTTACTTTTTCCTCTAGATTAATTGGTATGCGACTCCGTTTTTGATGTTGGGGTTGAAAGTTTTTGTGAAATTTTGGTACGCGATTTTTTGAACGTCCAATTCGAATTATTCAGTCGGTAAATTGTAAAGTTATATGTTCATTGAATGCGGAATGTGGTGAGATTGTATTAACTTGATTACCTTTGCGAATAATTGAGTTGCTGCAAGTCCTAACTGATCAAAAGGATCACGGCCAAAGAGTGTTTTCAGAACGTCGGCGACAGCTGTGGATATGACACCTGGGGTGTGACATCCGTTACTAGTGACAGAAATTTGAACTTTTCCTTCAATTTTTGTTGGTTTGTTGGAGAAAATCCGTAGCTGTGGTTTAGTATTTTAGCGTACCCAGATCGCATGTGAACTGCTAATGACCTCCCTTGTTGCGAGTGACTATTTTTAAAGTAGTACAGGCCCTTTCTGAGTCGACGAGTACTGTTGTGGAAATATTACCGATTTTGATCAGCAAGTTCAAGGGTTCTATTTTTGCATGAGCGTTGTGAGTTTTAGCCACCATGTTTTCGACGCCACTACTGTTGTCAGATTCGTAAAGTTTTTATGATTGCAGGAATATTTTATAGGGTCCTCAGGGAGTGGTTCTTCATCCACGGTATTAACAAACCTTTCTTCGGGTTCTGAGGTTTTTGATTCTTTTGTTTGCGGCAAATTTTATCAATATGGTTTAACAAACCACAATTTTTGCAGACTTTGCTTTTGGCGATGCTTTTGTACAGTTGATACGGAAGCCAATTTCCCCCATACTTTGAACAATATAGGGGAGAACGGTTGTATTGCTTATGGAAAATATTCGAAAGTGACCAATTCAAAGAGCGGGCACCGGGTGGATAGTAAAATGTGTTTATGCTAGCTGCAGTGAGGGTCTTGTTGTGTTTTTGAGTTTGGTGTTGGTTGCGCACGCATTCTAAGTTCAGTGTTTATTGCTAGTTCCAATGTTTGTCTCGGTTCTATGGTTTATTTGAGTAGTTCATTTCGAATATCAGGATCAATGAGGTTTGTGATGAACACGTCTATGATCAAAATTTCTGCCTTGTTTTCGAACTTATCTTTTTTGACCATTTTTTTGAGTTTTTTCGTAGAAGTGTTTGTCAGATTCAGCTCTGAGTAGCTTCGTGATTAGAAATCGTGTCTATCGCGAGTGATATTTTTCGATCTGATGAACGCATCCTCAACGGTTTTCCAGAATTCGGCCGTCGACAGAGTGTCGATCTTTATGTGCGGATTTTTGCAGTTGAGGATCTTGCGTCCTTCTACATTAACGCTTAGGGTAGAGTAGTGAAACTGTATTTGATCTGCAATTATTTACGGCTTGTCCCCAGACATGATTCAAATTTCAATCAATATTTGGTATTAATTTTGCCAATCCAATTTTTGTTGGCATTGTCTTACGGACATTGCATTTCCGCAAAGATCGAGCGGATGATCTGGCGATCGATTCTTCATAAATTGGTTCCAAAGGAAATTAAACCATTTTGGGTTGCGTTTCCTTGGCAAGGCAATGCTAGTTTATACTGAACTCTCCACCTCTCCCAAATTCGAGGTGGCTGGTGTGTTCGGTTGTCCCAGAATGCGTTGATTCCGGCTGTTCTTCTTTTTTTGGCTGACTGGGCCATATCACATACTACCAAAGTGATGTAAGTTTTTGCCAAGCGAGAGGGTGCTTCTTATAATGATTTCCATTCCTCTGGTCAAAACACAAACTAAATTCTATAGTTGATCTTGCGTTGCGAAATTGAAGAAAGAAGCAACTGATTTGGAAATAGGAAAACAAAGAGAAAAATCTGAAGTGGTTATAAAAAAAAATGGATCAGATGAACAGATTTGTCTGATTATGAGATGGGAAACACTAGACAACTGAATAAAAGTTACCTAAGCGACAAACGTGAAATAAAAAAAATCGAGGTGAAATAAGGATGGAGGGTGGACTAAGATATGAACTGAATTATTGGATCATATTAAATTTTACTGCATCAACGAATAAATGATGAACACAGGTATCTTAAGTCCCAAAATGCCTAAAATTTGCAAAATATATTTAGAGGAAACAAATATGTTTCGACACAAAAGAATATAGAAGGAAGCCCTGGTCTACATAACTGCGGAACAAGAACAACAAAGCTGAATTTCTGGCTGACTTAATCACAAAAAGAGGCAATAATGCAAATCGAAGCAATAGATTTTGAAAATGGAACAAAAATTTTTTAATGTTAGGGCTATTTGAGGTTTTTTGTTGAAACCATGAAAAAGGAGCGCTATTTAATCATGTTACGCCGGTGGCTGCAAATTGCAAATGATAGTTGAAATAGAAATTTTGAAATAGCCAGGGTTAAACATTTTTTTAAAGAATTCAAATATTGTACTCTTTGATAGCAGAAATAATGATGAACAAAGAAAAAGCAAATGTTCATCAGAATGGGGAAATATCTGCAAAACTAAACGTGAGACAACAATCGAGCAAAAACTTGTATTCAATTAAAAATTGATTAAATTTTTAGCTATAATACCTTCATTCGGACAATTAATCCCCACTATAGGGAAAACTTGAATCTTGGCAACTTTTTGGCTGAATAAATTACATTAGCTACAAGGATGCTGAAAAATAAACAAATTAGTTGAAAAGAAACAAAGATTTGTTGATACAGAAGAACACAGAGCAGAAACCGTGGTCTCCATAGCAGCAGAGCAAAAAACAAAAAACACTTAGTTTCTGTTTGATTTAATTTCAAAAAGAGGCAATGAAGCAAATAAAAGCAATAGATCCAGAAAATAGAGCAGAAAATCATTGAAAGTGAAGCTTGTTTGAAGTTTTTTGTTAAAACTAAGAAAAAAGGCACTAAGCGCTATGAAAACGTATTACGACAGACGATGCCGGTAACTTGAAACGGAAGAAGAATTGTAATTAATAGTTAAATTAGTAGAAATGAAAAAAACGTGATTAACTATTTAGAAAAATTCAAAAATTGTACTCTTTGATAGCAGAAAAAATTATGTAGAAATATATTACAAATGTTCTATATACAAGGTAAATTCTGGAAAAGTAAACATGAGGCAACAATTGAGCAATAATTTGCATTCATTTCAAAATTGATTAAATTTTTAGCTATAATACGTTCATCAGGACAAATATTTTCAACTATAAAGACAACTTGAAATTTGCCAATTGTTTTGCAATAGATTACAATAGCCCCAATGTTTGAATTATTAACAGATTAATTGAAACAATGTTGTTACAGCAAAAAAGAAGATAGAACAGAAGAGGAGACCTTGTGTACATAGCAGGGGAACGAGAAACAAAAAGGCTGGATTTCTGGCTGAATTAATAACAAGAAGAAGCAATGAGTCTAATGAAAGCAATAGATTTAGAAAATGGAACAGTATTTTATTTAAAGCGAGGCCTGTTTGAGGAGTTTGGTTAAAACAAAGAAAAAAGGCACTAAGCGCCTTTAAAACATGTTAGGAGAGATGACGCTAGTTACGGGAAATGAGAAAAAATTATCAAATTATAGTTGAATTAAAAATTTTGAAAGAGACGTTGTTAAGCATTTAAAAAAATTAAAATATAACAATCATGGATAGCAGGAGAAGTTATAAGCAATTAAAAAACGGATTTTCAATTTAAGGAGAAAAATTCTGGTAAAATAAATGTGAGACAACAATTGAGCAGCAATTTGCTTTCATTCAATAAATGGTTAAATCATTAGCTATAATATGTTCATCCAGACAAGTATTCCCAACTATAGATACAACTTGAAACTTGGCACGTGTCGGGTTGAATAAATTACATTAGGCTCAAAGAGGTTGAAAAACTAACAAAATAGTTGCAAAGAAACAATGGTGTTTCCACCCAAGAGAAAATAGAACAGAAGTTCTACTCGTCATAGCAGAACGAGAAATATAAAAGCTGATTTTCTGGCCGATTTAGTACTACAAAGAGGCAAAGAAACAAATGAAGGCAATAGTATTATAAAATGAAACAGATTGTAACTTAAAGCGAAGCGTGTTTGCAGAGGCTTTTCGATAAAACCAAGAAGATAAGCAAAAGACGGTATTAAAAGATGTTACAACAGATGACACTGTTAACGTGAAATGAAAGAAAAATAACAAACAATAGTAGATGTGGAACAGTTGAAAAAGATGGTGTCAAGTTTCTTTAAGAAATCTTAAACATAATAATCATTGATAGCAGAAAAAATATGTACAGTTGAAAATAAAATGTTCAATATGATGTTGAGAATACGGGAAAACTAAATGCGAAACAAGTGACCAAAACATTGCATTCATTTTAAAATGTATTAAATCGTTGAACAGAGTTTTATTTCAAGCGAGTATGTTCGAGGTTTTTTGATAAAACCGAGGAAATGGTCACTGAGAAATATTGAAACGTGATACGGCAGATGAGGCCGGTAAAGTGACATGAGACAAATATATTATCTCAATATTATAATTATAGTTGAAACAGAGAAGTTGAAGCAGACGGTTTTAAGTTTTTTTTGTAAACGAACTTCAATATGATACTCAATACTAACAGAAAGTACGGACAGTTGAAAAAGTAATTTTCATTACAAGGAGAAAAATTCTGCTGAAGTAAACTTGAGACAACAATTGGGCAAAAGTTTGCATCCATTGCAAAATTGATTCATTCATTAGCTATAATATCTTCATCCGGACAAGTATTCCTTATTATGGCGACAACCTGAGTTTTGGCAACAGTTTGGCTGAGTAAATTACTTTAACCTCAACGATAAAATTGACTATTCTGAACAAAGATTTTGGAATTTTACAATTTGACAAAATGATTCACGTCCTGAAATGTTTTCATTTTACATATTTAGAATATGCAGGGAGAATTTGAAACATTGCAACAAATATCAGTAAAATAGAGAACAACAGATCTTTTTGAAAATCAGTAATTAGGCGAAACTTGTCCAAAACCAAAACGTCTCAGTTGCTATTGTTCAGGATTAAGTATTGAAACCAATGATAGAATATATAAGATGTGGACAACACTTGTTGTTAAGGATATTCCAAAATGAACACCAAGACTTTTATGGGCATAATAAAGTTGCTCTATTATTTTTTCCAAAGCGAAGTGAGTCATTCAAAAAAAGATCATAACTTAATCACGAAATTAGGGGGAAAAATTTTTTGATTTCAAATTTGTAGAACAATTAGGAGCAATTAAGCCTCGAATGAGCAACGGTGAAAACCAAAAATAACACCTGACCAAAAAATCTACGAGAGGTTGGTTTTGCAAAACTTCGGGAAAAAGTCTTGGTGGACTAATATCACTCTGCTCTTCGTACCCTTTTCTCTTGCGCGTGCCAATAAATTTGGTAAGATGTGGCCTTTTTACTGAGTTAAAAATATAAATTAAGAAACGACCCTCCTGCCTAATGTTTTAACAGGCTGGTCCTGAGCCCTCCCAGCACCACATCTTCGCAATGCGATTTGAATTTTTCAAATCTATGAAATAAAAAATTTTATATTTGAATTGGCTGAGAAATTGTATAACAAAAGAAAGACAACTCTTTTAAACAATATAATAATGCCAACTTTAACAAGTCAGAAAGATTCGATGCCGATATTTTCAGTGCTTTGGATGCTAATGCGCCAGTTGCATCAGAGCACAAATAGACAAGCGGGCAAATAAAGTTTGTTTATATTTGTTTTTTTTATAGATTTGTGAAACTTATAGGCTTCACTACTGTTTACTAAATCGGGGCGTTTTTCAACGAATGGGAAACGTCTACATCAAAGAATGTTTTTTGAAACTGGATTCCCGAAGACTGCTAGCCTTGATGATTAATCTTGCATAATCAACATTTGTCGTTGATGTAAAAGCAAAAGTATCCTTTTGCAACGGCAGAAAATGAGGAGTGATATCAGCACCACGACCGACATCATATATTTTTCGGCACAGAAGAACACAGAACAGAAGCCGTGGTCTACATAGCAGCGGAAAGAGAAACCAGAAGGCTTAATTATTGGCTGATTTAAAAACAAGAAGAAGCAATGAAGCACAGGAAAGCAATAGATTTAGAAAATGGAACAGTATTTTATTTAAAGCGAAGCCTGTTTGAGGCGTTTTGTTAAAGCAAAAACTGCACTAAGAGCTATTAAAACATGCTAGAACAGATGATGCCATTTACTGGAAATGCGAAAAAATTATCAAATTATAGTTGAATGAAAAATTTTGAAACGCACGTTGTTAAGCATTTTAAAAAAACTAAAATATAACAATCAAGGATAGCAGAAAAAATCATAATTAATTAAAAAACTGATTTTCAATTTAAGGAGAAAAGTTCTGGTAAAGTAAATGTGAGAAAACAATTGAGCAAAAATTTGCATTCATTCAATAAATGGTTAAATCATTAGCTATAATACGTTCATCCGGACAAGTATTCCCAACTATAAATACAACTTGAAACTTGGCATGTGTCGGGTTGAATAAGTTACATTTGGCCCAAAGAGGTTGAATAACTAACAAAATAGTTTCAAAGAAACGATGATCATTCTACCTGCGAGAAGATAGAGCAGAAGCTCTGCTCATCATAGCAGAACGAAAAATTTAAAAGCTGATTTTCTGGCTGAGTTAGTACTGCAAAGAGGCAAAGAAAAATTGAAGGCAATAGTTTTAGAAAATGAAACAGAGTGTAACTTAAAACGAAGCGTGTTTTAGGAGGCTTTTCAAAAAAACCAAGAAGATAAGCAAAACACGGTATTAAAAGATGTTACAACAGATGACGCTGTTAACGTGAAATGGAAGAAAAATAACATATAATAGGTGAAGTGGAACAGTTGGAAAAGACGGTGTCAAGTTTGGTTTTAAAATCTCAAATATAATACTCATTTACTAACTGAGAGCAGAAAAAAAATACGTACAGTTAAAACTAAATATTCATTATAATGGTGAATATCCTGGAAGAAAAATAAGAGACAGCAATTGAGCAAAAAATTACATTCATTTCAAATTTTGTTAAATAGTTTGCTATAATACCTTCATTCGGACAAATAGTCCGAAATATAGAAACTTGAAGCTTGACATCTATTTGGCTGAACAAATTACATGAGCTTCGAAAGGTTGAAAAGTTGACATAGTTGAATTGAAAAAAAGATGTTTCGACGCAAGAGAAGATAAAACAGAAGCTCTGGTCAACGTAGCAGCGGAACGAGAAACAAAAAGGCTTAATTTCTCGCTGATATAAAAACACAAAGAGGCAATGAGTCAAATGAAAGCAACAGATTTAGAAATAGGAACAGAGTTTTATTTCAAGCGAGTATGTTTGAGGTTTTTTGATAAAACCGAGGAAATGGTCACTGAGAAATATTGAAACGTGATGCGGCAGATGAGGCCGGTAAAGTGACATGAGACAAATATATTATCTCAATATTATAATTATAGTTGAAACAGAGAAGTTGAAGCAGACGGTTTTAAGTTTTTTTGTAAGCGAACTTCAATATTATACTCAATACTAGCAGAAAGTACGGACAGTTGAAAAAGTAATTTTCATTACAAGGAGAAAAATTCTGCTGAAGTAAACTTGAGACAACAATTGGGCAAAAGTTTGCATCCATTGCAAAATTGATTCATTCATTAGCTATAATACCTTCATCGGGACAAGTATTCCTTATTATGGAGACAACCTGAACTTTGGCAACAATTTGGCTGAGTAAATTACTTTAACCTCAACGATAAAATTGACTATTCTGAACAAAGATTTTGGAATTTTACAATTTCACAAAATGATTCACGTCCTGAAATGTTTTCATTTTACATATTTAGAATATACAGGGAGAATTTGAAACATTGCAACAAATATCAGTAAAATAGAGAAAAACAGATCTTTTTGAAAATCAGTAATTAGGCGAAACTTGTCCAAAACCAAAACGTCTCAGTTACTATTGTTCAGGATTAAGTATTGAAACCAATGATAGAATATATAAGATGTGGACAACACTTGTTGTTAAGGATATTCCAAAATGAACACTAAGACTTTTATGGGCATAATAAAGTTGCTCTATTATTTTTTCCAAAGCGAAGTGAGTCATTCAAAAAAAGATCATAACTTAACCACGAAATTAGGGGGAAAATTTTTTTGATTTCAAATTTGTAGAACAATTAGGAGCAATTAAACGAGAAACAAAAAGGCTTAATTTCTCGCTGATATAAAAACACAAAGAGGCAATGAGTCAAATGAAAGCAACAGATTTAGAAATAGGAACAGAGTTTTATTTCAAGCGAGTATGTTTGAGGCTTTTTGATAAAACCGAGGAAATGGTCACTGAGACATATTGAAACGTGATACGGCAGATGAGGCCGGTAAAGTGACATGAGACAAAAATATTATCTCAATATTATAATTATAGTTGAAACAGAAAAATTGAAGCAGACGGGTTTAAGTTTTTTTTATAAACGAACTTCAATATTATACTCATTAATAGCTGAAAAAACTAAGAATTGAAAAAAGAGGAAGAAACATTTGGAACATGGATCCCCGAAGACCGATAGTCTTGATGGTTTATCTTGCATAATCAACATTTGTCGTTGATTTGAAAGCAAAGGTATGCTCTTGCAACGGCAGAAAATGAGGAGGGATCTCAGCACCACGACAGACATCTTTTAAAACATTTGCACAGGAATCGCGAAGTCCGTATTTTCTCATTGGGGTGTATCTTATTTTTGCACAATGGAGGGCACGTGCCACAGTGAAAATTTCACTGCATGATAATAGTGATGGCATTTTAAGTGGGAACCAGCCATAGCGAAAGACAATGCCGTCACGAAAGTTGCTTTTACTTTGGTCAAATTCAAATCGAGAGAATGGCATAGAGTCCAAACAGCTTGATGCGCCTAGTGTCCCCTGAGTAAAGTGAGCGAACCTCGCTTTTACTCAACTCGCGCTTAAACGTCTTTTTTGCCTTAATGTCTTTTTCGTTTTGATTCTTGTACATTTTATTTTTTATTGTTTCTTTAGCTCGGCTAGGGCACGGATAGGGAAAAAGGATGTAAAAATCGAAATGTTTGGTTGAATTTTATAAAACGCTCTTCAGTTTGAAAGATGTCTGGGCCACCTTTCCTTATCGGCAACGAAAAGATGGTCCGGTGGTTTTCGATTGTAGGCGGGAGATTCTGTAGGCGATTCAGTGAAAGATCATCGGTGTTCGGTTATGCACATTCTTTTTTCTTTTAACAGGTTTTCAATGTTAGCATTTTTACGAGCTTTTGAGATCAGTTTATACCGAACCCATGATATGAACGATTTATAAACATCGAGGTTAAACATTGGCATGAAAGGCCAGCCAGGCTTTTCGAAAAACTGTGTTCAAAGACAAATTAAGATGTTCGAGCAGAGACCCTCGGAAATGGACCACTCTTAAATAAAGACTTTTTTGTTCTCAAAGAGTTGTATTTGTGCATTTGTTTTTTTTTAATTACGTCAGAAAGATACCTTGAGAATGAAAACCTGTTGAAAAATTTTCAACATTGAAGTAAACTGGCCGAAAATTGTTGGCAAAATTGGTACTAAATCTTTTTTCAAAAAAGCAAAGTTAGTCATATTTCTATTTACAGTGATAGTCTAGACGCAGGGAGCTTTAATTGATACGAAAGAAGGAAAAGACGCTTTAATTTGACTAAATGTATAGTATATACAAGCAATTGAAAATTTAGTCAAACGGCGTAATAACATATATTGGTCGTGATACCACATATTAGTCCTGGTTGCTCTCAAAAAAGTCGAAAAGTGTCAGCAAAAAAAACGGCTGGCATATAGTTTTCTCATTTCTTCAACTTCAAGAACTGTGCGAATCGGCCGCTAGAGTTTCGTCGAAAGGCCGTTAACAGAAAGCCGCATTTTTTTTAGCTCTTTATAAAATGCTGGTTTGCCGAACGAAATGGCAGGAGATTTTCCCTATTAATTAATTCTGGGCAAATTTTGATTTGATTGTGTTGGCAGGGCGGGGCGGAATGTCGTTGCAATTATGTATTGAAGAAGAACAATTAAGTTATGCGAGCAAAATGAGAGCACCTCAGCAGATTAGCATTTTAAACACGGTGGTGATTCGAAAAGACTATTTTAAAAAATTATATTTCAGTTTTTTATCACAATAATCTATTTAATTTAATGTAATCTATATAGAAGTGGACATTGGAGGGGGGGGGGGGGGGTGTTGTAAGATTATAGACTCCGTTAGACCATATTCATGATTTTTAGGGGCTATCTGCACTGAGAAAGACTACATTTTTTTGCGTTTCGATTGTTCGTAGATATTGGATTGGGTTGTAGACTATCCCATAAAGTTGCAAGCAAGCGAATGTTGTACAATTTCCAGACTTCCAAACGGGCAATCATTTGTGCACAGTTCTGTGTTATCTAATCAAAAATTTATGCATTTTCATGAGTGACCTTCGAAAGTTGACCTTTGAACTCTTTCCAGTGTTTTTGACACTGTCGCTTGCGTTGCAACCAACTTAATGGTACTTATATGTTTAAAGTTTTCGAAATGTATTCCGAGTTCCATTTATGACCCCCCCCCCCTAGTGCCAGTTTGTCCACCTCTTGAGTTATATTAAGCTACACTATGGGTTAGCATTGAAGTCAATCTAATTTTAGTGCACACATCTATCAATGTTTTATTTCTAAATATGACTTGGCAATGTTACGGACATTCCATTTGGCTTCTAGTTTGATTTCACTATTTGTGATACTCTGGCTGCATGTGCTGTTTCATTGTCAATACACCCTAGTACCATACACCTGTGGTCCCAATGAGAATGCTGGAATCTAGATCGTGTAATGCTGACGACATTTTCCGATAGAATGCCCAAATTAGATCAAATTCCTGGATCTTGTTAACGTTTTCCGCCGTTCTTGTGACTTTTGCGCAATGTTATTTTTACTTCGCTTTTCAGAATGCTGAAACTGTTAACTTAAGGTTGTCCAAAAAGCGGTTGTTGATTTTTTCAAATGGTCTTTTATATTTTTTGACCGTTAAATTTCAGCTATTTTGTAATTATATGAATCCACTAACTTACTAATTTGCTTGCAGTTGGCAAAGTTGCATGGTCGTAATAAAACACAGAATGGGAGCAATTGAATTGTTCTGAAATTTTATTTCTTAAGCACTGTTAATAAAAACTAAAATTAGTTAAAAAGATAGGTTAACAAGATCCCAGTTCCTCGTTTCTGATGATCAAAAGATGTTTCTGACTTGTTCTCGGTTGTGGAGAAAATCCACCTCTAAGAGGTTTGGTTTTCTTAATGTTTCAATCCTGTAACTTACTTCTAGCTTATTTCTGATCTAAATGAAATTTCGGCGATTTCTAACGTAGGTCAACGTGTGACCGCTCGATCAAAACACTGGTCATCTTTATCACCATCAGATTCACAAATCGGTTCAAGATTGAGATCTGATGAACGGGACTCTCGTGATCAATGTCCTAACCAACTGACAATTATATGTTGACTTACGAAGTCGGATATTTGAGGTAATTTGATTGCGAGCATATAACATTTCATAACATGCTTGGAAAAAGTTCAATGAACTCAAATATAAATACTAAAATTCAAATGATTTGAAGTCGTTTAAGGGTCAACGCTGATGGCCGTACGATCAAATACCAAGTTAAATGTCTTTCAAATGTAGTTCAAATTAGGAAAAAGGCGTCTTTCCCTCTATTCCCCCCATTATGGTATATTTACGGTAATGGGTTGAGGTGGCGTTACGTTATATACCCCACTAAGATTGAGGGAAGATGTTATGATGGGAAAAACCTGGAAAAGGCTCTGATATTGAAAAAAGAATGACCGCAAATCAAGGAATGCTTATCGAGTTCAAGAAGAAGCATTGAAACCCGGCTTTATATAGATTTGAGTTTTACCGTTGTTTCTTTAATTGTTAAATTCGTTTCAGATTCTCTGCATACAGCGTTTGTCTTTCATTATATCACTTTTCTATTTCAATGGAAATGAAACAAATTTTGATCAACAACACCGGATGCAGAGTTCTTGCCGTTCCTCTCCTAGCGCCGATTAAGATCAAATTAATATATGCCAAAGTATAGTAACAGACACTTGAGTGAAAATTAAGAGATATGGAAGAGTAAAAGAAACACTAGGAAACTAAAAATAAATCAAATCTTATGGAAAAGAAGACAGGATGTGACCAATTTTCACTGTAAATCGTTTCAGATAATTGATACCTTTGCATAAATTGCTGAAGCGCTCTGAGCAAAATTTGTTTAAACTTCTACACAATTTTCAAAACTCTGTGATTCGGAAAAGAAAGAGGCAGTGACGTCATCGTCGCATGTCAGTGGACGGACCAATAACAATCGAGGCCTTAGTCAACATGGTGTCTTCATCTGGATACATTTCACAGAGTGACAAGTGGCCTTTTTGGGTGGGACTGGGACTCACTGCCGGTTTGTATCTGTATACACTTGATGTTTTGATTGGTGCCGGGGTTTTTTGTTTTGCTGACGAGCGCAGAAGCCCGAAAAATGGTCTTTTATGATAATATATTGGTGAAAAAATTGCGGCTGGAGAAAAGGTGCCGAGTTCTGCCCAGTTAATGACGCAGCGAGACTAATTTACTTCAAAATTTGGTTGCTTGAATATTTTATCGATTTTCATTCCCATTTGACTTTAATTTTCTGCGTGTTTGAGAATTTGCCTAATTTCCTGGGTGAAATGAATTGTTTGTAAATCAACTACGAACATGACATTTTTAATTGCTCTCGAACAAATTCTGAGGCGATTTTTGTAAACGTTTTTTATAAGCCCTTGCTTTATTTTTTTGATAGTGATATATCTGAAAATACTGAAGAACTTGATGAGTTTTTGTTAAGCTTACACGAGACCGGTAAAGACTAAATGTATCGAAAAACTTTGGATTTTGGTAAGCTGCTTTTTAAGTTTGTTTATTATTTTCATTTACTTCTATTTTTCTACATAGTTTTTACTATAATTTCACGAAAAGTGAAGCTGAAGATATTTTCGGCAAGAAGATATTTTCAACAAAATATCAGTTCGAGGGTTGTTGTTTCTTTGGTGAAGATTTTGATAGCAGCAGAAGAGTTTTTATTCACGAAGTGTTCAAATTCAAAAAATGGTCGAAAAAGCCTATATAGTGAACTCATGGCAGTTTTTATTGTTTGAAGTAATCTTTGATTAATAGCCGCGAAGCGATAGCGGCTATTATTGGGGACATCGTGGTTTTTTTTTTAATTCGTCGTCTCCATCGATGATTCTTACGACCTGACTTCTTGGAATTGACTTCAGTGACTTCTATTGCTTTGCAGTTAAAATTTGTGTACGTGACGTTGTTTCTGCTTTTAGGTCAATTGCGTGACTTACCTCACTCAAAAAATTGACTTTTGAACTCACTTATGGAACTTTAATTTTTTATGAAGATTTACTAGTTAATAGTGTGCATCTAAGTTGTGCCAATCTTATATGCCCTAATTTGTGATTATTAGTCTTGAGTTTTTGATTTCGAATATCAATTTTGAAATAGCTCTTTAAGGTTGTTTTCCTTATAGAACGTATGTGTCAAAAATTGACAGTCCGAAGCTAACCCGAAAAGTCTAGTGGTCTATTGAAGGACTGGTGGTCGATCTGTCTATCTTATTTCTTTAGGTGTTTCAATTCCTGGAAGGCCACGAGCGTCTATCGCGGCTATTTTCCGGCAATCTGCCGGCTATGTTTTAGTTTCCGGTAAATTCGTCTTTTCTTTCGTTTGTATTTTTCTCGTTTGTATTCTTTATCGGTATCCATGATTTTTTGCACTGTTGTTATAATTTTTTCTACAATTGTCCTGATTGTGTTTTGTTTTTATGAATAGCCGCTGTCAACGGCTGTTTTTTCGCTCTTTTTAAAATTTTTCACTTTTCGTTTCACATAAGTCACGATTTTGACTTACCTCGCCGACTTTCAGCTGAATGGATTTTAATTTCGTTCATTCATTGAGTTAAGCATTGTAGTGAATGCGGTCAACGTCAGAAGAGAGAAATCAAAAGAAACGGGATAAACCGATAAAGCCCGGTCATTAGGTTATCAACGTTTTTTAGAGCAGTTGCTAGCGGGCATCAATATTAAGCCTAATAAGATGCAGTTTAGAAGCTGAATGAAGTATAATTTTGAAATCTAATTGAAACCGCACATCAGATTAGGATACTTTTTGTTACCTAGAAAAATTCGCTGTTTTGGTCTCTTCTTTTTCCCTTTCTGTTTCAATCCCAATGTGCGTCAGGCAGGCCAATGGAGGCTTTTTTGGACAATTTGCTGGCTATGTTTTCAATTTCGATTACAACTGAACACGTATGAAGTCACCTTGCTTTTTGGGCCAAGATTATTCTGACTGCGAACATCTAGGTGTAGCTCAAAAACATAACAACAAGATAACGCGCCGTTGCCTTCAGTCTATTGTATTTTCATTAAGTGTACCAAACTTTTGTGTAGTTTGTCGAAATGTGAATTTTAACATCGTAATTTTGTCCGGAAATTTCTTTGATACCTAAGGATGACGTACTCAAATTCATCCAGAGCCTAATTTCACTTTTTAGCCTCGAAAAATGAAGGAATCACTCGAGTACAGTTCAAGCCCAATTTATTTCATCGGGTTTTTTCTACATGTCATCAAAGCTATTGCATCTTTTCTGGCACTGCCAGCTATTTTTTATGATTTGTTATCTGTGTTGTTATCAATTTTATCTGTGTTTATTATTCTGTTATTGAGTTACATGTAATTTTTGCGCAATTCTCGGCTCGACCACTAATGACCTAACAAGCTAGAAATGGACATATCTTTTTCTGCATCTCAACAGTTCTTGTGATTTTTGCTGTGTAGATTTACATGGAATGGCCGTTCTAGGGTCAATGGTCTGAGGGTAATTGAGATGTTGTCTTTATGGCTTCGAAGCTTTGAATTTTTAAGTGGTTAGAAATTGCAAACTTCCGAACAAATCGAAGAAAGGATTAAATCGTAGAAGCCTTATAATTTGGACCTAATTTATAAATAATTCATTTGTAATCCTGGTTATAAAAGTAATTGGCAAAGAGTGAAATGCAATTGGATTAAATTCTGCCTCCGTTTCCCCCTCTTTTTTTTAAAAAAAAAATAAACTGCCGCAATAAGGCAATCGCTTTCATTCTTTGTTGCCTGGTCATTTATTATTATCTTCCGAGACTAAAAGTATTTGTCTTCCTTTCTCTTTTATTGCTTAAGGAATTTTGAGAAATTTCCCAGACTAAAAAAGGCTAAAGGGGGATATTTGTCTTACACAAACAGTCGATCTGTGTGTGAATTTTCTTGAGGTTACCGCTTTGCTTCAGAAGGCTCTTTTCTTTTGCATCAATAACTGTCATTTGCAGATACTCCTGCTTTATCTTCCTAGCTCTCCCCTTTCGAAATAAATTAACCGTCTTCCTCAGCCATTTGTGAAAACTCATAAAATTTTTGTCCATTCAAGCTTATCGATCTAATTTGGAGATATTGTATTCCGCCTACAAAAAATCGTTGAGATCTAACAATTAGGAGAAACTGGGAAGTGGTTTTGGTCCCTCTGGAATTAATCACCTGTCGTTAACCGATTGGTTCCACCTGGTTTTCGCTATTAATTGCCAACTCGCGAATCAATAAAGCTCCTAACTGTCTTGGGTTCAGAATTGTTACCTCTCGTACCGGTCATAGACCTGAAAAGTAACTCTCAATTCCTGATTTGTTTCTCGTGAATTCAAAAAGACACTTAGATTAATATTTGCTCGATTTTTGCTCGTTACTGACTCCACTAGAACGATTCGAAGATGCTGCTAAAAATTGTTGCAATCGCCCTTTCTGTCATTGTGGCTACACACGCGTTTGTTTTCCACGTTCCCCGAGGCATGGAAGAGCTTTCGGGAAGACATCTGAAATTAAATTGCGACTCGGACGAGGACTTCGCGTGCCGATCCCAAACGGAATGTATTCCATCATCGTGGCAATGTGACGAATTCGAAGATTGTAGCGACGGTAGTGACGAGATATTCTGCATTGCGCCCGGGGAACCGATGACGCTAATTGGCGAAAGAGGACGAAAATAGAACCATCGAAACGAATCTCGTTCAATATTTGACAATCGATGTCGTAAATAGAGTTAACTAGCTTTTAACAACTCATCAGATCTATATTTCTGAAACAACTTTTTCTCACATTGTGATATCGTTTGAGTTCGTAGAAATTTGGACAATTTCTTGTGCTGCTGAATTTAAATTTTGGCATCCGTCCTTATTGCGAGAGATTTGTATTGCGGGAGAACTAGGTTTCACTATTCAAATTTTCCGTTAATGAAAGCGATACAAGAGCAAAAATCTTCAAAATCAAAATCTTATACATTAAAAAGATTGAAAATTTGATGAACTTTTTTGTACGGTGTTTTTTGAAGCAGAAATTAAGATTTTGTTTTCCTTCAAATTTAAAAACCGGACGTTATTTTTGAAGCCAAGTGTCAAATTCACATTTTTTGCTTTTCTTTCCTTTTTGATTGCTCACAATTTGTTTAATAGCCGCACAGCGATAGCTGGGGCTATTATTGGCCTTCTCTTAGTTTTTTTTTTATTTCGTCGTCATGATTTTTGTTACGACCATATGACGTCACAGCCACTTTTTGTTCATTCGTTCATGCAATTTCAACTGAATTGCATGTGTGACGTCATTTTTCGCTCTTAGCGGAGCGAGTTTTTTGTTCATGCGCGTGATTAAATTTTTGGTCACACGTGACTTACCTCACTCTCAAAAATGACTTCCTCAATTTGAAATTGACTTTTATTTACTTTAATTGAAAGAGATAAGGTCAAATGGGTGTGTGTCACTCTAAATGAAAGTTATTTGAGATCAGCTAATAGAGGCAGCAATAACTTATACAGATTTTTAATCAAAGTATAACAGATCAGCCTTCAATGAAAAGACGAAATTTTTTTGGTCTGTCTTTTTTACTGTTTTTTAGACTGTCGATCTGCGAATCTATTGCGGCTATTTTCTGGCAATCTGCCAGCTATGTTTATTGTTTATTTTAGTCTGGTGATCTTTTCAATGCGATTTTATACTTGAGTAATTTTCGTCTGGCGCTTTAGACTTTTGGTCCTCAAAACCTCAAAATTAGCCAAAGTTGCTCTCAAACGATTGGTGAGCAGTTGACATAGGTAGGCCTGAGCTTAGCTTAGTGAGGTGAAAGCGATAGTAGAAAGGGTTGAATTAAGGGATGTTGGGGGGGGGGGTGAAAATTCACATTTTTTGCTTTTCTTTCCTTTTTGATTGCTCACAATTTGTTTATTGTTTATATTAGTCTGGTGATCTTTTCAATGCGATTTTATACTTGAGTAATTTTCGTCTGGCGCTTTAGACTTTTGGTCCTCAAAACCTCAAAATTAGCCAAAGTTGCTCTCAAACGATTGGTGAGCAGTTGACATAGGTAGGCCTGAGCTTAGCTTAGTGAGGTGAAAGCTAGAGTAGAAAGGGTGGAATTAAGGAATGTTGGGGGGGGGGGGTGAAAAGTGAAAAGCGTGGACGGAGTTATATGCACAATGCTTCGATTCTTTGATGACAAAAACGATTTCTCTACTGAATTGGAGATTTGAAAGTTCTTTTTGAGAAGTCAGTGGTTTAAACCAAAACAGCTTGAAGAAAATTGTTCTTAAACCCCCGACGCGACTGAAGAATTATTTCCGTTGACATGAGTCGATGTGAACAAAATTATGCTGGTTAACAAACCTTGCACTTATGCTCATGTGTAACCTAAAAAGACGTGACATTAATAATTATTAATAGCAGATTTTCAACAGGCTATTATTGCGCTCCTCTTTTTAATTGCTCTCGAACGAAGTTTGTAGTAATTATATTAGTCCTGTGGTCTTTTTTAATGCGATTTTTCGCTTGACTGATTTGTTGTCTGACCGATTTGACTTTTCGCCCTCGAAACAGGGATAAACAGGTAGCGCTCGGAGGGAGGGCTTTAAGTTCTTTTATCCCTAAGCTTTACTATGATTTAAGAATGCGATTCACCAAAACTTTTGAGGAGACAACTGTTGTGAAGGGCGGTTCCTAATCTTAAAAGTTCGTTCCCCTCATCCCCCTTTCCCTCCACATTCTGTCCCATTCGCAGCCTCGTCATTACTTCCATTGTCCGCGCTCCTCCACCTGTCGATTTGAAATCCCCCAATCTAGCCTTCGCAACCCTACCCCCAGTTTTTGACACCCCAGCGCTCGCCCCCCACACGCTGGTCACCCTCTAATGCTAGCATCCCTAAGTTCCAGTTGGCTACTACCGAAGCCAACCGCCGGTCGTGCGTTTGAGAGCAATTCGCCCGACGTTAGTCGGTTATGTTTTTTATACTTCGTCGAATAAAAACTTGTTTTGCTTTACCTCATTTTGCCGCTTTGTCGACATTTTGTGTGAAATCTTTTTGACTTCCTCAGGCTAGTTTCCTTCTGCCTCGTTCCGCTCAAAGTGCTTTTGAACATCAGTTGCTCAGAAAGCAATCTAAAATGAACGGTTTCTTAAAAACGGAATCAAAAACCGATAAACCCCTAAACGGGAAAAACCCATAAAGCCCAATTTTAAGCTGCCCGCAGCTTGAATTTGTTCTTATAAGTTACAGTTGTCATCTCTAATGCTCATTGGTATTGATACTAGCCCCTGTATCGCCTCAAGAAGTTACAGGAGTATGTCTAACAACAAAATGAAATCGAAATAGTTCGCACTTTAAAAATTTTTCTTTCATTGGTTTTCTTAATCAGTTTTTTCGTTTTCTGTCATTTCAACCCCAGTCGGTGTTATGGAAATCAATGGCGGCTATCTGCCGATTATGTTTAATTATAGATTTTATTGTACGCGTTAATTTTGTAAAATTAAGGTTTGAGATTATATTTTACTTTTGAGCCATTGTTATCAAGGCTGAGAAGGGCTCTAATACAAAAACTAGAATATTAACTAACAAACACTCTTTTCAAATCTCAAAGGTTTGAAAATAATCAAATTGAAATGATAGACAAATGTCTTCAATTTTTTTGAAACGTCGTTCATCGAGCTGCTCTCGAAAGAACATCAGTAGTTCTTTCCACTGCGCCGCTGTAGGATATGCAAGTTTGGCCGTGTTTAGTTTTTGCTCGGGGCTTCAGTAATAGAGTTCCTTGGATATTTCTCATTCTTGAATGTTTTTCGTGTCGCTAAAACATGTTAAGGGAAAATGTAGGAAAAAGGAACAATACGTATCTGTTAAAATTGCACACCAGTTCATTTTCAACTATGTTCTTGATAGAGAGCCAGTGGAAACGACTAAGGTAATGAGAGGTTGAAGAAAAGTTAATAAAAAAAAGTATATTGAATTGCCAATTTTGTAGCCTCTGAAGTTTTTTTTGTACCTTCGTTACTCGCGAGTACAAGGAAATAATTATCAATTCATGACATGATAAGACTACAAGAGAGAGAGTGGATCAATGAGCAACGTCAGTTCTCTGCCGAATTTTGTGCAGTTTTTGAGATGATAATCTGAGCTGAAGGGTTTTATTTTTTTTTGATAATCCTCTGCCAAAATTGAATTCCAGAATGTTTACTTCGATTTCAAAGTGAACTTTTAACCTCAAAGGTCCTCCCTCAAAGGTTTAACCGCGTGACTTCACTATTTCTGCCAAAAATTATCACGTGATTTGTTAGTGTTGAAACAAAAATGTGTTGCTTGAAATTACGATTCAAAGTCAGATAGGGTCGCGATTTTTGCCTTCAATCGGCAGAGGTTTGTTTTTGTGGAATGGGAAGAATAATTAAACGTAATCAGCATAAAAATGATATCTTTTGTGCCAGAGTATCAAGAACGGGTAAAATATAGCACAAGTCCAAGGATAGAACCTTGGTAGAGACCTGAGAGTATAGATTTCGCCAGCCATAAAATCATCTTTTCTTACTTGAACCCTTCCATTATTAAGATAGCACCTAAAATAGTAAAGTAAACACCCTTTTACTACAACTCTTTTTTTTTCGAGTACCCTCAGCAATATGTCAGAACTTATGCAGGAACTTAAAAGACAATATGAAGTGTCAAGGGCAGATCTAATGACAGAAAGCACAGAATTCTCTTTGTTAAAATTAGACGCATTGGTTTCATTACAGTATACCGAAGCAGTTTTGCGTGACCTACCCCTGAAGTAAGCTTACTTGCATTACAGGAAAGTTACAGAATAAATGTAGAGAAGGAAACTAACTGTTCCAATGTTTTTTTTTTCTGAACATTTGGCAAGCAATGGTATACAATTAACTGGCCGATAGTCATCTGGAATTCCGGATTGGGGTTGTCTTTTTTATTTACGGGGAGTGATCAGTCCTTTTTCCGTGTCCGTGATTGCGGAAGATATCTGTTCTGCAGAGTGATTAATTTTCAGCAAGGCTCACTGATAAAACGTCAAAAGTTTCAAACTCCAGGACGGGCCGATATGTTAGGAGCATCAGGAATTGGATCAGGATTTGATAGCTGAAATAATTTGTTCTGAAGTAATTACTTGGAACACAGAGAACAGGATTGAGAATTCATTCACCGAAAGTCTCGATCAAGTTGCTCACAGTTGAAAAATTGTCAAAAATTGCTACAATGTTCTCAGTTTTGTTGAAATGTTGTTCATCAGGCTGCTCTCAAAAGAATATTAGTAGCTGATTGACCCAACGGCACCGCTGTATGATACGCACGTCTGGCCGTACTTAGTTTTTGCTCGGGATTCAGTAGTAGTTCATTGATATTTCTCATTCTTGAATGTTTATTTTGCGCTAAAAACAGGTTACGCAAGTTTGTAGGAAGAAGGAACAATAAGTTACTCTGTTAAAAATGAAAAATGATTTCCAGGTCATTTTTAACTCTGTCCTCGATGGAGAGCCAGTACAAACGACTAGGATATTCAGAAGTTGAAGAAGAAAAAGGTGCGCAAAAATATGCTGCACAGCCTATTTTAAAGCCCGAGGCTTCGTAATAGCCTTCTTCGTTACTCGCGATTACAAGGAATCACTATCAATTGGTGAAATGATAAGATTACAAGCGTGAGTGTTTCTTTGAGCAATGTCAGTTCCGAATTTTGTAATATTGTTGAGATAACATCAGGTTTAATTAATTGTTTTTCAGAAGTTAATCTAATTAAAAATTTGATCGACGAATTATTTTTTCCCGATTTCAAAGTAAACTCTTGGCCTGAACGTTGCAACGGTTCATTTAGCGTGACTTCTCTATTTCTGCCAAAATTATCACCTATGTTTTGTCGCTGTTGAAACATAGGTTCGTTTAGTGGAATAACAAATCAATGTCAGATAGGGTTGCGGGTAGTGTCGTCAATAGGAGGAGGTTCGTTTTTATGAAGCGGAAAATATACATGACCCTAATTGGCATAAAAATGATATAACAACTTTTTTTAACGAGATAATCGAGATTGTGAGAAGATATGGAATACAGATCCACCCTTAAACTCTAATAGACCGGACACTGAGAGTAGAGATTTCATCAGGCAAAAAAAACATATATTACTTGAACACTTGAATACCATCAGGCAAAAAACATATATTACTTGAACACTTCTGTTGTTTAGTTAGGACCTGAAAAGGGCAAGTAAATATTCTTTCACGACAACTTTTCCAGTGATCGCAGCTATATATCTGAACTTGAATTGTCAAAAACGGCACTTAGGTCTAATGACTCAAATCACAGAATCCTCTTTTTTGAAATTAGAAACATTGACTTCATTACTGTTTCGCGGGACCTGCCTCTGGAGTAAGCGGACTGCATTACAGGAAAGTTACAGGATAAATGTAAAAGGGAACTATTTGTCACAATGCTTTTTTCTCTAAACCTTCAGCAAGCAAAGAAATACAAATAACTGGCCGATAGTTCTTCAGGTACTCTGGATTTCAGTTTTCTTTTTTAATCAAGGCGTTATCAGTTCCTTATTTGAGTGATCGAGGGAGATGCCTGTTCTGCAGAGAGTGCTTAGTTGTCAGGAACGGTCACTGATAGAACCGTGGAAAATTTCTAACTTTAGAACGTGCAGATATCTAAGATGGAAATAAACTGTCAAGCTAAGAATTGCACCGTTTCAATGGGCGTTTGAAAAATTTGCTGTGAAAAAAGCCTCGGGTGATTGCTTGATACCATGAACAATAGTTTCTGAGCTTTTTTGGATTCAAAAGATTTTGGTAATCTGCTAAAATATACCTCCTTGTCCCTCATGGACTTCGATCCCCTTGAACACCTCTCCAGGTGCCATTTCTTAAAGCAGGTATAGAACTGAGATGGAAAATTACATTACATATACACTACAACTATTTTGGATGCGTCTTAAAAGTTTGCTACTGGATTGGAGTTTTGAGGTTTGTCATTGAGAAGTCAACTAATTAAACCAAAACCGATCTTCTAACTGTTCTTGAGCCCCCTCCCCGACTTGAACAGTTCTATTTGCTGTTATGAGTCGGTGTGGACAAATTTATGCAGGTTGACAAACCTTGCACTGATATTCGTGTGTGTAGCATAATAAGAGGTGAAATAAACATATTATAATTATTGGGCTAATTATACGTTATATTTGTGTACACTTAAGGTTGAAGATTATATTCTATTCGAAACACAGTTATCAAGTTTAGAAAAATTCATCCATGAAAACAATAAATTTCCAAGATTTTTCAAAGAAAAAATTTTGGTAATTGATTAGACAATTAAAAATGTATTTTTAAAAAGTTGCTCCCAAACGAAGTTTGAAGCAATTGTTGTAAAGCAGTTTGAAGCCTTGGACGTTTTCGTTTTAATGATCTAAATTTATCTCAGTCTTAAGTGCCAGCAGCTGAAAAGTGCACCAAAATTGACGTAGTTTTTAATAAGTATTATTAGTGGTTATAGTGGTATATAATAACCTCTAATGATGTCATTTGCAGCCCCCTTCAGTGATTTTAGTTACCCCCAGGAATTTAGTGAAGCAGGCTGCAGTAAATTTGAGCTTCCTCAATAATTCGAGAACTACTCTTTCGACGTTAATCGCTTACTTTTTTTTACTCAGTGTAGTCAGGTTTTCATATTTCAGTTCATTAAACAACAATTGTCGATTTTGTCTGGAGACAGTTTAAAAGTTAGAGCTCCTTACTTTTTTCAAATAATAGCACTATTAATTTGATTTAATTCGTAGCGCCCTGTTTCCAACCTATTCCAATATCTGCATTTTTCAAGATGAAATTGATTTTCATCGTTATTTATCTGGTTGTAGGTAAAGGAGAGCACATTCAACTGCTTCCATTTGAATAACATAAGTACATGCAGTTGCTCTCAAACTAATTTTTTTTACAATTATTTTTGTACCTGATATTAAGTGACCGGTTTTTCGCTCGATCGATTCAACCTTTCGTCAAACGGAACGGGATAAACTCACAAAGGCGGCTTTAATTTGTGTAGCTCTGTTAGAACGTCTATTTTCACAACTCAAGTTTTATTTTTAAGAAACCATAGCAGAAGATCGAATTTAGTGGTTTAACAATTTTCAAAATTTTTTAGGCTAAATTTGTTTATAAATATCCTTGTAATGCTAGCTATTAATTTGTTTTTTTTTTGATTGGGATACTTGATGACCTCCTTGTAGTCATATTATGTAAATGGTTACTTCTTACTTGTGAATGTGATGGGTGTAGGAAATAAACCCCACGGAAGAAAACCCCCACTTAACTTCAGATAGGAAATAAACCCCCACGGAAAATAACCCCCACGGAAATAAACCCCCATTTTAAAATTGAATTTTGGTTCTGATAGTTTGTTCGGTTGCGATAGTTTCATATCAAGTCCCACGGGCCGCTGAGGCATGGCCATGGCCCGCAAGGCATGGCCAAAGGTGCTAAATGCACAGTTCTTTAATAGTAAAGTGGGGGTTTATTTCCGTTGGGGTTTATTTCCGTGGGGGTTTATTTCCTATCTAAAATGAAGTGGTTTTTTTCCGTGGTGGTTTCTTTCCGCAACCGGAGTGTGACTAAAGTTGGCATAAATTTAATAGTTGTACGGTAATTTTTATAGTTTGAATCTTATGGTGTATTTGAGGGCCGTTTCGGTTTTTCTCATTTATACCTGGGGCTCGCGTAGGCTGGCTACTCTCACCACTCCACTGACCTGCGTGTTGTTTGGAAGCAATTCATTCGAAGTTGGCCTGCTATTTTTTGTTATGTTTTCCTCTGAATTTTTGTATCCGAAAATCGGCTACATTAAATATTTGGCCTTTCTATGCTAGTAAAAGATTGACATTTTCGAATTCTTTAGATTAGGATCCCATTGGTCGTGGCGATGTCTGTTTGCTTTTGTATAACAATTGTTCATTTTGGAACAGCTCGCATTTGTTCGTTTTTATTTAAATAAACACATACACCCACCAGAGTGTGAGGTCGTGAAAAAGATGGAAAAAAGATGAAACGGGATGTGCTGTGTTCTAGATTAATGAAACAGTCAATTGTTATTTTTAGATGGAGAGTTGATTTTTTGTCACCAATCAGATGTTTCAGAATTGGATCGTTCTGGTTATTTTCTATATTTTTCTGTTTTTTTTTTAAATCTCGGATGCCTCCATTTAAGCTGAAATGAGTAGTGGAGTGAAAAAGCTTCTCCTTGGTGTTTAAGTCGGAGTATAAATATCATATTTTGAATATCGTATTTTGGAAGTTCAAAAATATTTTAAAGGCTTTTGCTTCACAAAGCTATTACGACACAACCTCTTATAAGCACGATATTCAATAGCAAATTATTCCATAAAATTATCATAATGGCACAAGTTTCTTGCACTGTCTCTCAAGTTTCTTTTTATGAATGAGTCCATTAAGTTCTTAAGTCCTTCAAGTTATTTTAATGAATGAAAAGTTTCTTATCTTACAAAATTTTATGTTCTAGCTATCCTTTAGTGGCGCATCCTTTTAGACTTCAAATCGATCGAACTTTTTTCATGAGCTCAGCCTTCTTTGATTTCGTTATTAGCGCAGAGTTCCTATTGTTCTCACCTCTGAAAAAAGTGTGAGAACTATATGCCAGCCCTTTTTTTTTGTTCTGACACTTTTTGACTTCTTCTTGAGGGCACCCCAGGCTAGGAGTTGTGGTAAAGAAATTAAAGCTCATTACCTCTGGTTTTTTACTACGTGGAAAAATTTGAAGTTTTGGCCGATTCAGGTCAATTAAGCCCTAGTTTTATTCCAATTTTCTAAAATTGATTCATTCTTTCATTTCACATCATTAGTGGTGTTGTCAAAGATATCAAAGAACAGCAATGTTTTTATATTTTTGAAATTGCCACTATCTAGATTTCAAATATACATGAAAAAATGCGCTTTTGAGAAAAAAAATTGGACAATTTTCTCAACCCATTTGTAGCCAATGGGTTTCACTTATTAAGTCATTTGACACCTTTTTTTATTTATTTTGAAAATTCATTAAATCTTGCAAAACCTGAAAAAATCTTTTTAAGTCTGTCATAAACCGTTGATTGTGTTTGAAATTTTGAAAAAACTAAAAAAATAAAGAAATGCAGGACAAGTCCTGGCAGAATTTTCATTGACTAAACAAAAAAAACTTGACTGAGAATAGACTATGAATGGATTGAGAAAACGATTTAGAAAATAATCAGATGGAAAAATGAAATAGTAGTAAAAGTCAATGTAAAAATACCGCATGTGAGCAAAAAACCACTAGCGAGAACGGCGAATTTTTGTTTAAACTGCTTTTTCTCACTCCACTTGGAATTCAAAGCAAAAAAAAAAATCTTTTCGCAAAAGCAATTAATTTCTCGCTCCTTTTCCTGTATCGGCGTGACCAAAAGCATCACTTCAATTCAACTTCAAAAAGCATGAAAATGTGTGAACAGCTCTCAAAAAATATAGCTACCCAATACAATTCAAATTCTTTGAATTGTAAAAAAAACAAGGCGGCTCGTTAATGTGCGTTCGCACATGATGTTCCGACCCGAGCTCATCTACATTTTTGACTTAATTGTCAACCAAATGAAGAGAACAAAAATAGATGTTTGAATTTAAAAAAAATGCTACATTTTAAGTTAATTAAACACACTAAATTCTGCCTCGATGAAATAGCAATCATAGGTTTCATTCATGTGACATCAATAACTCACCACAATAAGTCGTATGGCAAAGAAAAATACATCAAAACCACGAAATTTTTGAGAAAACCCATAGTATCAAAGTCAAAAAATTCTAAAGCTTTCAACGGAAGGCATTTAATACGCTAAATTATGCCTAGATGATGTGACGACTCGGATGTTTGTCATTCAAAATTTATCAATAAGACATTACAACAAGTCAGTGACTATGAAAACAACAACAAAAACAGGCAAAATCCAAAAGTTCGGTAGAAAATTGAGAGAAGAAAGTGTCGAAGCTATTTAAACCATAAGCTTTTTCTCTGAAAACTTTTTCAACGATCCATTGAACGTCTTCACTAAGCCAATGGGAGCCATCAGTATTAGGATAATGTAATAACGATTTCAAAAGGAACCAAAATTACTAAAAAAAAATCCAAAAATTATAAAAATTATGAAAACTCGTGCACCGAAGTAAAAAAAACCAATAGTTAGAAGACAAAACCGCTAACTAGATAAATTGTTGCTGATGTAGAAAAAAAGCGGTTCTGTCATTACCGAGACTGATTCACAATCCACGAAAATAAGCTTAAGATTGATTTATGTTCAAAAAAAATAAAATAATATTTTTAAAGTCTTTACAGCCATTAAACTTTTAAGCTTTCATAGGAATTCAATGAATACGCTCAGCTATACCACGATGTGAATACAAGGATGTTTATGATGCCTAGGTAATCAGTAAGACATCACAATATGTCTTATGACTATGAAAAAAAAACAACAAATACAGGCAGAAACCAAAATTTCTTTAGAAAAATGGAAGAAAGTGTTGAAGCCATTTAAACCATATTTTTTTCTCAGAAAGTTTTATCTATGATCCTTTGGACGTCTTCACTAAAGGAAGATGTAGCCCTCAATATTAGGATGACGTGATAAGATTTCAAAATGAACCAATAAAACGAAATGTCCAAAAAAATTTTTTTTAAAAATTTGAAATCTTGTGGCATTGAAGAAGTATAACCAATAGTTATTTGATAAAGCCGCCAATGATGTTGCAGTGGTATGAAGGAGTTCAATCCTGTTTTTACTGAGACGAACTTACAGTTCACAAAAATAAGTTTATGATTTACTAATTTTAAAAAACTTTCGAAAATTTATTTTCAAAGTCTTAACAGCCATTTGCTGTCCATTCACAGCACTAGATAGGTTCACTTAATGCTCATTAGCAAATCTATTGCACCTTTAGTCAACAAGTTTATGCCATAGGATTATAAAACTTTAGTAAAACCTCAAAAAATAAATCAAAATTTCATTTGAAATTTCGAAATTTGAGATACGAGTCCAAAAAAAAACATGAGCGATCCCTTCGAAACAAATTTTTTGTTCATTGGGCTTCATTTGATCGTAACAGAGGTTTGTCATTAACGGAACTTCGATATTAAAAGTGTCTAGTAGTCTCTAGGTGACTTGAAAAAACAAAAAAAATGCAAAATTTTCTAAAAAAGAGCTCCCAAACCTAATTCGAATTTTTTAATATTAAACTTCCCTCTAAGACTAGAACTAGTCTTTATTATCTCCTTTCGTCTATTAAAAACCTAAAATTGATTTACTTTTTGGCGTGAAATCTAGTTTTGAATTAAATTTTTCGTAGAAAAAACGTTAATTCGAACGAAAATTACGGTAAAAGTGAACAAAAGTGAACCAAATATCCAGTGTTCACATGAAACTTTAAACCTCGATAACTCCTCGAAAAAAACGAAATTCGAAAAAATCTTTTTAATTTCGAACTCTACGCTGGACGACTTTTTTAATGATACCACGCACATTTCTCTACGATGAATATATCGGTCGGCCAAAATTCACGGAAAAAAAACCCATTTGAGTATATAGTTCCTCCCCCCACAAGTGGGGTCGGAACAACTAGAAGCACTATAATAGCCAGTTGAGATGAGGGCGGCTATTAAAGGTAACCGATTGACACAGTGCGATTTGCTCTAAAAAACCGAAGAGCGGTTCGCTTTGGTGATACCCAGCTCGGGATTTTGATGCTGACATTAGAGCGAGAAACTGATTTATGTTTGCTTACTTTTGCACAAATTTCACGTCATCTTAGCTATTTTTCCGTTACATGAATTTTGTGCATTTTTAAACCATAAAGTTTAATAAGTTGTCTCAATTATCTTTCTTCGAGGAGCTTCACATAACTAGATTCCAGAACAAGACATTTTGTTTGTGTTTGTTTGCCTTACTAATATCACAAATTATTGTAATAAATTAAACAAATAATAAACTAAACAAATTAAACTAATCTATAATACTTAGGCCTCTATTTTTGTCAAGTCTTTGAGTTATTATTTTTGACTTGTCGCGTTGTGTTTCAAGATTTTTCATTTTATCTACGTATGCCACTTTTTAAATCTTTTGCTGAATCGAGGCACCTCAGTCCCTCCACCTAACCATTACCCCACTACCTCAACCCTTGACTTCTACATGCGAGTTTCAGTCATTCATATGTTTCCACATAGAGTATTGTTATATGCAGTTGCGGAATAAAATCTGATGGCTACGAATAGGCTGAACTGGAATATTTTTCTTCTAAATACGGCATGTGAAAATATTGCTTCTGCTATCTGTTCTTTCATGTTTTTGGTTTGTTTTGATTATCGAGATAAAGCATGAATGTTTCATTGCCCTCAAACTAATTTTTTAGCAATTATATTAGTCCTTTTGTCTGTTTTAAATGCGATTTTTTGCTTGACTGATTCCTTGTCTGACACATTTTCTTTTGGTCCTCAAAAATGAGATAAACGGGTAGCTCTTGGGGGGCATTGATTTCTATTAGAGCTTTGTGCCTTACTAGTTTCTAATAATGCGTTTCACCAAAACTGTTTGGGGAAAAATTTTATGGTCTAAAAGGCGTTTCTTACCCTCTTAGTCCCCTCCACCCCCCCCCCCCCTCAGTCCCTCCACCTAAGATCCACTCCCCTTTAACTCAACATCCCTTGTCCACCCTCCTCCCCCTGTCGATTTGAACCCTTCTCTCATCCAGCTCTAGCAACCGTACTCCCCATCGCTTGCCTCCCCCTACACCCAGCGCTTGCCTCCCCCTACACCCAGACTCCGGTCAATTCGACATTAATGCTAGCATTCCTAAGCCTCAGCTGGCTACAATCGAAGCCAACCACTCGCCGGTCGTTTGAGAGAAAGTTGTCCGACGTTAGTCGGTCGGTTTTGTTTTGTACCTTTCTTCTGGTTTTATGCTTCTCACTGTAGTTTTTCGTGATCAATTAATACTCAAGAGCTGTTTTGTAGGTGTTGCTTCCTTTTTGTACTTCCAATTTTTCGTCGGACAATTTTTGTCTGGCCCTTTTAACTTTTGTCCTTAAAAAAGGGACAAATAGTTAAAACCCAGAGAGCATTAAGTGGTGGAGCAGCTTTCTTACACCCTTGCACCTTACTAGTCTCAAAGTCTGCGATTCATCGAATATTTTTTGAGGAGACAGTTTCGTGTTTTGAAGGGCGGCTCTTAATCTTAAAGTGTGACCCCCTGAGTGACCCCCAATCCATCCATGTAAAAGTGACTGTATTTTAGAGTAAAATCTCAAACAAGCAAATGGATTACTTCCATATAGTAGAATTTTGGAGAATAATTCTTTGAAAGACACGGCAAGGTAAAAAGTTTGAATCCGCTGTGTCTCTTAAATGTTTTTGGCCTCTCTGAGTATTATCAGTTGAAAGCATTCAAAAGGTTATTAAATTTGCTGCAGCTAAATTGGATAATTTTTGAACCGATTTCACTGCGTTTCGAAAGAATATTGTAGATATTTGGTTGTGAATCGATACTGGACTTAATCTAATCCACTTTGACACAATTTTTTTCTCAAATATTATAGATTTTGAGTTGCGCTCCTAATTTATGTCTGATTGTTAATTGCTCTGAAAAAGGTCGCTTGAGGTCGCTTTTAGGTCGCTTGACTTCTTGATTTTTGCGTGATCTGAATTTCTCAATTTAAATCTTAAATTGGTCCATATTAACCTGTAATGCCAGCCCTTCACAAGTTCGCTGACAATATATCCCCTCCTTGGCTTAAGTAGGCCCCCTAATTGAAAACCGGCCTGTCGTTTGATAAAAAGTTTGGACGACAGTAGTCGGTGATGATTCGTTTGCTAATTTCTTGATTCGGTTTGTAATCAATCTGACATTTCTGTTCGACCATTTCAAAGTTCAGTGTTCACGAAAAACTGATTAAGTATGCTTACTTTATATTGCACTTTCCTTACTTTATATTGGGGATATATTGCACTAATTTCGCGTCAGCTGTTATTCTGTTACATTCATTTTGTGTTTTCTGAAATAAAGTTTGATAAGTTGTCTCAAATATCTTTCTTTGAGGAGCTCCACATAAATAGATTCCAGAACAGGACATTTTGTTTGGGTTTGTTTCCTTTACTGAATTCCATAATTTACTTCTAATAAAATCAACTAATAATAAAATAAAATATTAAATATTACTCAGCTATTCTTCTTGTCAAGTCTTATTAGAGTTAATATCAAAACTTGTCGCGTTATGTTTCAAGGTCTTTCGTTTTTTTTAACATACGTATGCCACTTTTTAAATCATTTGTTGAATATGCCCTTGACTTCTACATGCGAGTTTCAGTCATTCACGCTTTTTCCAGTTTGCATTAAAGCAGACCTTGCTCAGCGAACAAATATTAGAAAATTGAAGAAATGTTTTGATTGAGCGAGCAGAGCTCTCTAAGAGCCTTACGGCTTGCTAGTATGTAAGTATGCAATTCACCCGAACTGTTTTGAGGAGACAGTTTCGTGTTTTGAAGGGCGGCTCTTAATCTCAAAAAGTTTGATCCGCTCAGTCACCCCTCAGATACCTTGATATGATGCATTTTAGGCTTTCCAATGAAAATTTGGGTGCATTCTGTTCAACGCACAGAGCAGGCGAGACTTCTTGTTTACTTTTTCTACGCGACTAGTTGAAAGTCAACAAATATTACTAGACTTTCTGTGTTATTCATAGACAAAACCCATGCAACATGCCTGATTCAATCAAGATACTAGCTCAATGGTTAACCATTTCGTACCCTAATCGTTTTCCTAAATTTATATGCAGACATGTATCAATGGTCCTATAAATTCCTATGTTATGCAATTTGGGGTTCACTGGGTCAAGAAATTGCAGGGGGTTGACTAATCAAACGATGCTTCCCCCCTGATTTGAGGTCTAAGAAAGAAACCCCTAAGGAAATGAACCGCCGTGTTTAGATTGAAATTCGGTCGTGATATGTTGTACGGTTGTGATATTTTCATGTCAAGTCACACCGGACGCTAAGGCATGGCTATGGCCCACAAGTCAGCAGTATGGCACTGTTTTTAATGAAGGTTGTCAGAGGAGACATAAAAATATCTGTGTGCATTAGTGAATACGATCAAACCTGAAATTATTTTGAGTAAAGAAGGCGGGGGTTTTCTACACTATGGGAAAGGAATTAGTGAAAGGCGTGGTCAAGATAATACGCTTGGTAATGGGTAAACTGTTACAAGAAAAATATGATCATATCAAGAACTTATCGGAACTGCAGATAACTGCAGAAAAAAATATTTCGAAGTTTGTCTGAAACTTTTCCATAAGACTTATATAAAATTGCTAAGTTTTGCCCTAATTTCATGTCCGCGTAGCTTGTTTGTGGTAAGTTTTTTTCAAAACATGAGTTCTGTGCTTCCTTAAAAATATAAAATTTGATCAGTTGCCTGAAATATCTTTCGCATGAGCAAAAACTAATCGCTTCTTCTGGTTATGTGGTGATCTCATTTTGTTGAGAGTTTATCTGTGCCCTGTTTGGTAATATCTGATACTATCTGCCTAATGGTCAATATTTCTCCGGAAGTAAAAGACTTCATAATGTCCGTATATAAGGGGTAAAATGTGATATGTTGTATACTCAACGCACGTGAATATTGTAAAATCAGAATATGAGTGTTATGAGTTGCGTCAGTTTGAGTTTCCTGAGAACTAAAGTTTTGACTGTTTTTTTGCCAATAAATCATTGTAGATTCTTCCTATAATTTCATTCCTAGTTTTCCCCAAAAATCCTGTATAAGCCTTAATGATCTTATTTATATAAGCATTTTTATTTTATATACGTGTTTTATATTTCTAAAATGACCAGTGCCGTTTTTGCTTGTATTGCGGCGTTTTCTTAAACATTGCTTTATTAAACATTTATTTGCATATTTAATTTTGCATATTAAATAACTGAAACGTCATACGGTACTACGTAAAGCGTATTCAGTTTGCTTAAATAAACGTTTATAACCACAATAGCACACCAACACAGCTCGGCCAATGAAATTGAGACACGCCAAACTTCAGTATTATTAAATGTTTATTTCCACTCAGATCAACAGAGTATAACGTGCTTTTATCGATAAAAACAGCCAGATTTTTCCTTTTTTCCTGAAGTTTGTTTCATTCAATTTATTGAAACAGGACATCATATCCACTTTTGCTTTACGCGTTGTTATAGTTTAATTTAGTTACGCGGATATTTAATTATCGCAATTTAGAATAGACTCAAATTTGAAACTGCTTTTTTAAACGTATCCAACTTTGTGCTTGAGCGTGTTGTAACTTATTACTGGGAATTTTCTGGCAAGTATTCAATTACTAATCTTAGTTAATATTTGTTATCATTTCGACGTTATTTGGAGAAGGGATCTAGCTGCTCAATTTCAGATTGTCTGTATGAAATTGTGAAGATTTTAGAAAAAACTGAACTGTGTGATTGAACTGGAAAAAATATGAAGACTTCAGTTGAGATAGTATTATGTGCAGTGTTGTGTTGTGTCACTTTGACCTCAGCCCTCTATTCGTCCTCTGATTCTGTGATTCAGTTGACCCCTGCCAACTTTGACGCCCAAGTGACAAATAGCAAGGACTTGTGGCTAGTCGAGTTCTACGCGCCATGGTAAGAAACTTTGTTTCGAAAGCTACAAAATCATTAAGAATCAGCCCCCCTTTAGTTGACAACATATTTTGACTGCAGAGAGACTTTTACTTGATAAAGCTTTGCGCAATGAATCGCCCATTGAATTTTTCGAACAATTAATTTTAACCTTGTAGCTTACGCTTACCGTGAAAAAATGGGTTTCTTGTCGGGGATCGTCATCTGGTGATTTATGCTAGGTTTTGAAAATACTACAGGTATTTACTGATACAGTATTTAATTTGATGAGCAAATTTAGGTACTCGTATACCTGTAAGAACACCTAGGTTTCGGTTGTCACATTTAATACTTGCAATTAAGTATTAAATGTGACAATAGAAACTTAATTGCATTTTTTAAGGTGTGGACACTGTAAGAACCTTGCTCCCGAATGGAAAAAGGCGGCAGCTGCTCTTCAGGGAGTTGTCAAAATTGGTGCTGTAGACGTTGACGCCCACCAGGAATTCGGTGGACGATTCGGTATCAAAGGATTCCCAACCATCAAGATCTTCGGAACCAACAAGAAATCACCAACTGACTACAACGGTGCTAGAACTGCAAGTGGAATAGTTGATTCCGCCATGGGCGAACTGAAAAAAATAGTAAACGCTAGACTGGGAGTCAAAGGCGGATCTTCGGGTGGATCTGGGGGAAGTGGAAACAACAAAGACGTGATCACGTTAACGGAATCGAATTTCGACGAAATGGTGATGCAAAGTGAAGATATGTGGCTAGTTGAGTTCTTTGCTCCCTGGTGCGGGCATTGTAAGAAGCTAGCACCCGAATGGGCAAAAGCAGCCACTGAGCTGAAGGGCAAAGTAAAACTGGGAGCTGTGGATGCCACTACGGAAACTGGCCTGGCCTCAAAGTAAGTTTCTCGTCTGAACATAATGGATTTTCAGCACCGATTTTGTCGTGCCCGATCTTTTGCCAATAATTCCAAAATATAACAAGTTCAATGAATTTAAATTTCAATACTGTGAAATGTATGCAGATCGAAATTAGTAGTTTTGAACAATCTTTTCAGCGACTTCTTAAAAATCTTTAATTGGACAATTTTTTTTTAAATTAGTTTGAACTAAGTTTTAAAGGTTTATTTAGAGCAAGCTGTGAAAATGGGCCAAAATATAGGTTGACGATATTTTACGAAGCGAGGTCAGAATGACGGCCGCTAAGTAGAACTTTGTAGTGTGAACAAAATCAAGGGCTCAACAGAGGCTTGAACTTCATTTATTGAGGACAAAATTTGTGTTATTGTTAGAGCTAGACGGGATTTTCCATTGTTTTGCTATATCAAACTGTTTCGGATGTTTTTATTTTTATTCAACAAGATACGGATTGACAGGCGTTTAAATACCGATCTAGTGACACTTGAAAAATTGGTCTTATTGTTATATAATTCGTAGATACCATCGCGTATAAGTTGTTTGTAGTCTTCGTGTCTTTCTAGAGATTAATTTCGCAATGTTGTTCTATGTTTTCCTCTTATTTTTTCGCATGGTATACTCCAGCGAATTTCCATTCTGTTTTTTCTATGCTAGACTAGAGGCTTTTTAAGCGCGATATAATGCGTTCTGTGGACGTCATAGGAGTTTGTTTACCTTAGATTTAGCGGTTACTTTAGATATAGGTTTAGTGGTTTTTTTGTACTTAATCGAACATTAATAGGCACAATGGGGCTCCTGTTGTTAGTAGCTGAGATAGTACTTTGGTAGCTGAGAGAGTGGTGGTCGCGTCAGCTGGTAGGCAAGCAAGCCAAATTTTGAAAAAGAAGTCAAGTAAGCCGAAAAAATTGGTCAAGTAAGCCGAAAAAAGAATTTCGTAGTATGAATTCTCACCGGTGGGCTCGCTGTTGCGGCAGAGCGATGATAATGATAAACAGGCATTGGTGCGAATACGATCTAGGGTCCCTCTTTTCGAGGAGTTGAGTCCCGTGAGCCTCAAGTCTCCTTAAAACCATCTTTCGGGACATAGCAGAGCTATATATCGTTTTAGCTCGGCGATCACAGTTCTGACTTTACTCTGTGATGCTGTTTCTCTGACTATCAATACATCTATTTTGTGTGGACTTTGACACACTATTCCCTGCTAGAAGATTTTCATTTCAGATTCTAATTGTTCGCAGGCATTACACAGTTCCCTCACGTCTCAACTATACCTACCCTGCTTTCGTTGCCTTCTAGCTAGGAAATTCAGGTTGATTAAAGTTCTCAAGAGACTTCCAGGAGTCTTGCTAAATCACTACTGGATAGTGAAATTCACATCTTCTACTAGTCTTGATTTCGGTACTTGTTCACTTTGGAGCCGGAAAGACCATCTTTTGCTCATTGGAAACATTTCCAACAGGTAGCAGTCGGTGAGACATGACTGCAAGAGCCATTTCTTAACTGGGCCTCAAGAACCATTTTATAAAACGGCCTCACTTTTGTAACCTGCTCACAAGGGTGCTATTCGATACTCAAGCGTTTGCCTTCGCTGATAATTATCGGACTGGAAAAGAAATCGAACAAAATTTTTTTTGAGTCTGAGGTGGCTTGGTCAGGGCACACTCAAACTATCTGCTCCGCTTGCTACCGCCAACTGAGCTGGCAATGGTTACCCAGGTGCACGTCAAGGTCCTTACAACTGTTCGATAGGACTAGGGGGACATGGAAGTGCTTTCTAACGGTTGTAACGACGTTTCACAACCATTTGTCTTGCTCATTTGAAATCTGCTTTTTTTTGTTCATTCGTCCATGCATTTTTGCGTCATTTGCGTGCGTGACGTCCTTTTTTTCACTTTTAGGGCAGCGAGTTTTTCTTCATTCGGGATTTTAAGTGTTTGGTCGCGCTTGACTTGCCTCTCTCTGAAAAGTGACCTCCTCACTGTAAGAGATTTGCTTACTATAATTGAAAGAGATAAGACCAACAGAGTGTACATCATTCTAATTGAAAGTTGTTTGAGAGCATATAATAGAAGCAGCAATAAGTGATACTTTCTCTCTCTCATACTTATTCTTAATCAGAATATAGCATTTCAGCAATTAAAAAACTCTGAAGTTATCGTAGCCATTTTTTGGTTGTCCATCAGCTATCTGTTGTCGTTTTGGTCTCTTATCTGCTTCAACCAAGAGCAATATAAAAACAGGAAAAATAGGTTATCAGTTTGTAGAGTGCAAATAATGATAGAACGTAATTTCTACCAATTGTTTGGGTCATATTGGTCTTCACTGCTTCATTGATTTTTAATCTGATCATTTGACTTTTGTCCCTGCATTTGACTTTTGTCCTTGTTAAACTGGTAAAGCCAGAGTGTATTAAGTCTATGTTCACTGCTCTCAGTGCTCTACCTGTCAAATTATTTTTCACCAAAACTGCAGAAATGATAAGCTGTTGTACAATTTCAATATTTGGAGATAATTTTTGAATGTTTTGACCTCCGACTGTTGTTTTTTTTACCATACCCACTCCCGCTAGGCTTGCTTGCTTAACTTTAAGCTACTTAATACCAAAGACAACCCAAAGCCAGGAATTTGAGAGCAATTCTCCCGATATTCTTTGGTTTTGTTTGATATTAGCATTAAGCTCAATAGCCCTAAATTTAGAAGGTAACTTAGAAGGTAGTGCAACCATCTAATCTAACTGCAACTGGACACAGAATTAGGACGCTTTTTGATACTTTGAAACACGAACTGCCAATTTCCTTCATTTTTTTTCGGTTTTTTATAAATGAAAAAAGGTAAATGGGGCAATCACGGCTATATTCCCGCAATTTCAATTTTAAATTGTACTACAGAATCTATTTTCAGGTATGGAATCCGAGGATATCCCACCATCAAATACTTCCCTAGTGGCAAAGCTGCGAAGCAATCTCCTCTTGAATACGATGGCGGACGAACCTCGAGTGACATTGTGTCCTGGGCCGAGTCGAAGACAGTCGTGAACTACCCTCCACCTGAAGTGAAACAAATCACGTCACAAGAAGTGCTCAAAGAAGCTTGTGAAGAACATTCCATCTGTGTGCTGACTTTCTTGCCTCATATTTTAGACGACATGGCATCTGGTCGAAACAAGAATCTGGCTCTCATCAAAAAAGTTGGCAATGAGTTCAAACAGAAAAACTGGGGTTGGGTTTGGGCTGAGGGAGGTACCCAACCGGCTGTTGAGAATGCTGTAGGCGTCGGAGGATTCGGTTACCCAGCCATGGTTGTGATGAACTACAAGAAGAAGGTCTTCGTAACCTTGAGAAGTGCCTTCGATCAGGATCACGTGACTGAATTGCTGAAGGCTGTTTCGGTTGGTAGAGGTCGAACTGAACCCTTGCAGATGACTGAGTTGCCAAAAGTGGACAAAATCGAAGCGTGGGATGGAAAAGATGGAAAACCTCCGGTTGAAGAACACGATGAGTTCTAATGGAGCGATTTGAACCAAAGAACAAACAAAAGTTGCAAAATGCAAGTCTCTGAAAACTAAAATTTCATGTTCAGTTCATATTTAATTTGGGCTTAATGTCATACATATTGTCTTTTTACTCTGTTGTGTTCAAAATAAGTTGATAATAATGTATATTTACAGATTTTTAACTATGTCAAGTTTATTGAAATATCGTTGGCTGTTGTTAGCATAATTTGTAAAAAAAAGATGTCTTATACCATTCAGTGTCAAATCTGTTTTCCGGTATAATGATATAGGATGTTGAAATATATGGTTTGTTGAACTTGATGAATAAAAGTTACTATTTTAGACCTTTTTCCCAAAAGCTTTAAGCATTGGAGATTCTCGAGGGCTTGATAAAAATAAAAGTTGCCTTATTGGACTTTTGTGTAGTAGAATTGCTCCTAAGAGACATTTTTTTTAGCAAACGAAGTCAAAAGTGCTGCTGACTTGAGCTTGGTCTTGCAGATATAGTTTTACCGGTTTATTTTTGTTGCTCTCAGGTAAATTTTTAGGAATTATTTGGTTATTATTGCATTCCGTTTTTTTGATAATTCATATAATTGAGGAGCAGAATTAAGAGTTGCAATGGTATATAAATGGAGTGCATCTTGCCGCAATTGTCGAGAAGGCATGAATTAATGGCATAAAGGTCAAATTATAAAATTTTTGGATCATATTGTGCACTTACGTGCTCAGAAATATAGACCTCCACCACACCCGCCTATCTTTTGAAGATAATTTGTTTGAAGTCATTCATCAATGCTAAATAAAGTTGAAAATATTGATATGAATAATATATTGTCCCTCTGCAATATTGTCCCTCGATTCGGACGAAATAAAATTTAAATTTGTGAAAGCAAGCATTTCCAGGATGAAATTCGTCCAATAGGTAAGTTTTTATGCTTATTTAGAAGTTTTGAAAAGGATGGAAATCTAGGCTCTGAATTACTAAATTTTACGGGCTCATCAAATTTCGACACAGTTATCTGTCGGGCAAAAATCCTTCATAATAAACCAAAACTTTTGACTTTTGTTCTTATGCAATGCGTTAGTATATAATTTTTGATCTCTTATTGTAATTTGCAAACCTTCTGCTCAATAAGATTGGCCTGAAAACAGCGTTCCTGATGTAATTTTTGAGTTTTGCGCTGCATATAGATTGATTTAAACATAATTATTAATAGCCGCGAAGCGATAGCGGCTATTATTGGGGACATCGTGGTTTTTTTTTAATTCGTTGTCTCCATCGATGATTCTTACGACCTGACTTCTTGGAATTGACTTCAGTGACTTCTATTGCTTTGCAGTTAAAATTTATGTACGTGACGTCGTTTCTGCTTTTAGGTCAATTGCGTGACTTACCTCACTCAAAAAAATGACTTCTGAACTCACTTATGGAACTTTAATTTTTTATGAAGATTTACTAGTTAATAGTGTGCATCTAAGTAGAGCCAATCTTGTATGCCCTAATTCGCGATTATTAGTCTTGAGTTTTTGATTTCGAATATCAATTTTGAAATAGCTATTTAAGGGCTTTTTCCTTATAGAACGTATGTGTCAAAAAAATTGACAGTCCGAAGCTAACCCAAAAAGTCTTGTGGTCTATTAAAGGACTGGTGGTCGATCTGTCTATCTTATTTCTTTAGGTGTTTCAATTCATGGAAGGCCACGAGCGTCTATCGCGGCTATTTTCCGGCAATATGCCGGCTTTGTTTTAAATTTAAACTTTTCTAATTCGGTAAGCATAATTTTTCACTGGCTTTATAATAGATTTTTGAATCATAGTGGGGAGTTGTTTTTCAGCATCAATAAGAAGTATTGGCATCGTTCACTTCAAAAAACTTTTATGGTGATGCTATTAATCAATAGTTATGATAATTCAAATTGTGTCGTTGCGTGGTACTATTTCATTTGAGAACTAGATGAAGAATCAGCAAAACTTCGTGAAAAATTTAGGAACACAGGGGAGTCAAAATGTTTTATTTATTTCATACTGTTTTTTGGAAGGTGGATAACTAGATATGGTGAAATTTACATGCAGACATTTTTTGGGGTTGTTCCTCAAATATTTTTTCGTAAAAGGTGTTTCATGAAACTATAAATTCAAGCTTCTGAACTTAATTGTTGATTTGGCGAGGGAGTTTTTTCCAGATTTTTTTAAAAGAGTGATTTTTGCCTATTTTTTGCTTTGCTAAATTAATGGGACTGAGTTGGTTCATGTTTGCAGTAGTAACAAAATAATGTCATTTTAAATACTGATTTTTTGTAAGATGTTGATAAAAGCAGCAGCTATCTGCTTGTTATAGCGTTCAATCTGCTAGTTATAGCGTATGAACGACCAACTTATACGGTGCTTTAGATCCAACTCTGAAAAGAACAACTTTACTTTTTTGAATGCCTGAAAATTTTGTTGCTCCTCCGAGTAGCTTGGATCAAATTATAATGTTTCATTTTCAGTTCAATTGAAAAGTTGTCATGTTTTTGCCAAAGAACCTGTGTGCTGTTTTTTCCAAACTGGCTCTGTGATCAAACGAAGTTTATCATACTCCTATTGTAATTCAATAAACTTAATTATATACAACGTGTTGTTTTCTATCGTTCATTGTTTTTAGATAAAAAGGGATGTGTCAAACGTCTACAATATCTTTTTAGATGTTCTGTTGATCTAAATATTGATAGGGTTGCCGTTGTTACTTTTTGTTGAGCTGTGAGAGCACTATTGTTGTTCGTTGATGTTTAATAGTGTTTACTAAAATTTTTTGTTCGGATTTTCTACTTGAAACAAGATGTGGGACAGAAAAAGACCTGCATCCTGTTTCAAAAATTTGCAAAAACCTTCAACTAACAGCTATTCAGTTGGTCGTTTACTAACGTAAACGACCAACTGAAAACAAATGGGGCCCTCAACAAAATCAATCGAAAGAAACTATACGGCAATCTTATTTATCAATATTTAAATCAGCAGAACATCGAACGAGTTATTATTGACGTGTGACACATGGCTGCTTATCTCGAAACAAAGCAGCGAGAGGAAAGCGCTAGTTTTTGAGGCGTAACTCTTTGAGTATCAGCTTTCTTTTTCAAGGAAATTTTACTTCTTTGTGTAATAGTTTTTCGATGTCTTTCGGTCAGTCGTAGATATACGTTTTTTTTTCGAAGACAGCCGTCAACTTTTTCGAGTTTTTCTACTATTTTTCAAAAATTATCTGATTGCATTTGTTTGTTTTTTGGACGGCATAAGTGGTGTTTTGCTATTTAATTTGTAAATAGCAAGCAGTGCTTCATGATAGTAAAATGTTCGACATTTTGACTTCTGCCGTCATGATTCGTTTGGAATTCTTGGTTTGGTGTTGTCGTTGCATTCGGTTAACATTCTATTTCTTTGCTTTTACTCTATAGTCGACATTTTTTCTTGTCAAAAAGTTTTATTAATAGCCGCAAAGCGATAGCTGGGGCTATTATTGGCGTTCTCTTGATTTTATTTCGTAAAGATTTTTGTAAAGACCTTTTGACGTCACAACCACTTCAAATCTGCTTTTTGTTCAATCGTTCCTGCAAGTTCAACTGAAGTGCATGCGTCACGTCGTTTCTCACTCGTAATGGTGCGAGTTTTTTGTTCATTCGCGTTATTAAGTTTTTGGTCAGACATGACTTCTCAAAAATGAGGTCCTCACTTTGAGATTGACTTTTCTTCACTTTAAATCAAAGAGACATGGTCGAGTGAATGTGTGTCACTATAAATGAAGGCTATTTGAGAGCAGCTAATAGAGGTTGCCATAACTTATACAGATTATTAATTAAAATTAAGCATCTCATCCTTTAATGAAAGGAGTAATTTATTTAGTCTGTCTTTTTACTGTTTTTTTTCGAGACTGTAGAGCTACGGAGCAATTGCGGCTATTTTTTGGCAATCTACCAGCTATATTATTAAAATTTGTACTCTTTTCTTTTATAAAACGCTAACAGGGCTAGTATTGTTTGTTCATTTGTAATGAACTCTCCGTTGCCATTAGGGATTCCTTGATCGAAGTATTTGAAAGGATGATTTGAAGCGGTTGAAATGATGGAGCCCATTTTTTGTTCTTTCAGTTTAAAACCTCCAACTCGACATTGCACTTGAAAAGGAGAAATCGAAAAACAATTTAGCGGAAAGATAAAGAACGAACGCATGTGAATAGACAAAAATGAAGGATTTAGAAATAAATTAGGGTATTGACGTGAAGAATGAAAACCGAACATTAATGTGTTTGATATATAAAATTATGTTTCGTTTCATTTGTTATTTTTCAACTTGTAACTTTAACCTCGGGGCTATTTATTTAAATATTAATGTCTGAGATTTGTATGCGGAGTAAGTTGAAGAAAGTAACCTTCATTCTTCCAAATTGGGGTATTTTGTGTTGTAAGATAATAAATGCAATTTCATCGAAAATATGTTGTTTTAGAACTTATCGCAGTTGTCAAAACTGGAATGTTTTTTAATGAGAATTTGTTGAAGTAAAGGTATAAAAGTGAGTCATCTATAACACGTTTGAAATGGACTCACAAGGCTAAGCGTCATTTTTTTGTGTCTCTATTACCAGAGGTTGTATTAGATCAAGAGGATGACAAAGTGACCACGTTATTTCTCACTCGTAATGGAGCGAGTTTTTTGTTCATTCGCGTGATTAAGTTTTTGGTCACACGTGACTTCCCCTCTCTCAAAAATGAATTCCTCACTTTGAGATTGACTTTTTTTCACTTTAAATCCATGAAGGCTATTTGAGAGCAGCTAATAGAGGTAGCCATAACTTATTCAGATTATTAATTAAAATATAGCATCTCATTCTTTAATGAAAGGAGTAATTTATTTATTCTGTCTTTTTACTGTTTTTTTTCGAGACTGTAGAGCTACGGAGCAATTGCGGCTATTTTTGCCAATCTACCAGCTATATTAATAAAATTTGTACTCAGCTATATTAATAAAATTGTTTGTTCATTTGTAATAAAATCTCCGTTGCCATTAGGGATTCCTTAATCGAAGTATTTGAAAGGATGATGTGAAGCGGTTGAAATGATGGAGCCCATTTTTTGTTCTTTCAGTTTAAAACCTCCCTTTCGACATTGCTCTTGAAAAGGAGAAATCGAAAAACAATTTAGCGGAAAGATAAAGAACGAACGCATGCGAATAGGCAAAAAATTGTAGGATTTACAAATATATTAGGGTGTTGTCATAAAGAATGAAAACCGAACATTGATGTGTTTGATATTTAAAATTTATGTTTCGTTTGATTTGTAATTTTTCAAGTTGTAACTTTAACCTCGGGTTTATTTAATTCAATTTTAATGTCTCAGATCTGTATGCGGAGTAAGTTGAAGAAAGTGACCTTCGTTCTTCCAAATTGGGGTATTTTGTGTTATAAGACAACAAATGCAATTTCATAGGAAATATTTTTTAGAACTTTTTAATCGCAGTTGTCAAAACTGGAATGTTTTTTTATGAGAATTTGTTTAAGCAAAGGTAAAAAAGTGAGTTATCTATAAAACTTTTGAAATGAACTCACAAAGGTAAGTGTCATATTTTTGTATCTCTTACCAGAGGTTGTATTAGATCAAGAGGGTGACAAAGTGACCATAAGCACATGAGTTTTTCCAATGACATTATTAGATTGCTAAATGTTGTCCCTAAACGTGCTGGCATATGTTATATAAATTCATTCACTTTGTTGTCCGGGCATAGAGACGTTGCTGTGGGTCTTCCTTTTTTCCCGTAACTAATTGACACAAAAAAATATTCGGTGATTTTGGTTCTAAATGGTTTATGCAGGCTAATCATTAATTGGGTTAACTATTACACCGTATTTAATACTTTTTATAGGTCGTGGAGTATAGTAGATGCTTTTACTCGGCTGGTGTGAGGAAAGTACACCTAAATAAAATAGCTCCTTGCATCTTACTGGCTGAAGAAAAGGTGTGCTTCTTGCATTTTGGCACTGGTACTAGTGTAATCATGCATGTTGTATGCGCAAGTTATATCTGATACTTAAAAACGTGCTGTTTTGGCGACATCTGTTTTCTTTTCATGCGAGCGTCTTCGGACTCTAATTGTTGAGAAGAGTTCAGTTCATTACTCCAGTGCAATGTGAAAAGAATTGAGTGCCATCTGCTTTGTAAGGCCGAAGCGTTTAACGAAGTTGAGAGAATCTGGCATCGACAGTTTTATTGTGTGTTGTTATCTTCAGCCAAAATCTTTTCCTATACAAATTTATAAAGCTGGTTTGGGCTATTTTTTGGTCAAATTATGATGCTATGATAAAGGGATACAAAGCAAAGCCAGCTGTGAAAGTTGGCAATTTTTGCCGAGCTTTGGAATACGAATACATCAAAACCGATGCTTAACCCTAAATATATCAAAACACTCAAAAATAGGTATCGAATACTCGCAATATTTTTTTTTGTGTTTTGTAGTCAAAAGTTTGCCGTGGTTGTGACTAAACTCAGTATCATTAACTGTTCTTATCTGTATAAATAAGCCTGAAGAAGAAATGGTTCCTTAACCATGCGTGAACTGTATAATTCGTGGTTATCGCCGATAATGATTTGTATAGCTAAATAGGTTGGACTATCCATTCCAACTTTTAAATACACTTACAAAAGTGCAAAGACGTCAATTGTAGTGGGTCATATTCTGCAGAAGACGGACATCTATTCCGTGATTTAATTTGACCAATCAGAGACTCAGAATTTTCTATTCTGTAATAAATACTCAATGATAGTCTTTCAGCCTGTATGAGATATTTGTACCATTTGTACTTATGTGACTCCCGCATATTATTATAGGGTCGTAATAATTGAAGTTATCCTATAGCGTGTAGGTCTACATCACAAACAGAAATAAGTAGACCCCTTTTACTGACCTTTAAGGTTGTAAAAGGATCCCTCTTCGGGTCTGCCTTAATTCTAATCCAGGTAAAACTTACCGCAGGTCTTATTACACGACTTTGCTAAATAAACCCGGATTTGCTAGAGTTCGATTTCTACTAACTGATGATTTTGAGCTGACTTTGCTAAATAAACCCTGATTTGCTAGAGTTCGATTTCTACTCACTGATGATTTTGAGCCAGCTGCTAAGCCAGAAACGACAATCAGAAATAGTTCCGATTGATTAGAAGATACCATTTTGTAGCGAGCAGCGTTCAGCATTTTTGATGTTGAATCGGTTCTAGAAGTAAGTTACTGGAATGGGAGTTAGAACCCGTTATGTAGCATAATGTAATGTTTAGTGACGGGGATAGCAATCGCCAAGCGGTACTTCCTGGGTGGGGTGTGTCACTCTAGAGCCAGTCTGGTTGGAAAGACCACCCTGGTCACAGGTGCCAATTGTGGAATTGGATTCGAGACTGCAAAGGACTTCGCAAAGAGAGGTAGGTCTGCAAAGACTTAACTTGCATTTTTTAAAAAAATGTTTTTTAAAAAAAATGTTTTGTGGCAGTGATCAAATTCGATTTTGTCAACCAGTAAATGATGTCGATAGACCTCATCTCTCGGTGAATGCTCTAAGAAAGAAATTGCACCCCAATTCAGCAACCAAAATTTTATTACCGTGCCGGAACGTTTTTTTTTTGTTTTCGTATATATTTGCCTCTACGGCAGTCAGTTATTCGTTGTCATGAAATCTAAATTTTCTTGCATGCTACTTACCCAATTTGACAACGTTCTTGCGCCTTGTCTAAACATAATCATTACATTCAAGCCTAAAACGTGGGATTGCTTTGGTGTAATTGCTCCACGGAAAGTGCTGTAATGTTCCACCAGAAGGTTGATATATCGGTAACTTTGTTGTGTTGCAGGTGCACGAGTAATCCTAGCTTGTCGCAACGTCCAAGCAGGACAGGATGCTGCTAATAGAATAATCAAAGCGACCAAAAACAGCAACATATCCGTGATGCAACTAGACCTGGCAAGTCTCGGATCTGTTCGTGGTTTCTGTGACCAGTTTCTGAGTGAGGAGAGTAGATGTGACATTCTAGTGAACAATGCAGGAGTGATGGCATGTCCGAAGGGATCCACTCTAGATGGTTTCGAGTACCAGTTGGGAGTCAACCACCTCGGACACTTCCTACTCACTACTCTACTCCTAGACCTTATCAAGACATCCCAGCCGAGTCGCATTGTAAATGTCACCTCCAAAGTTAGTGGTAGCAATTGGTTTTGCATATCCCAGTTTTTGAGATTTGAGATTTTTTTTATTGAGGTTGTGACGTGAGCAAAGGATTGCATGCTGAGGGAATTTTTTTTATTTGACAAACTTAATCCACCTTACTGAGATGAATTATTTTAAATCGCTCCTTAAAATGTCAAAAATTAAGTGTCTGTTCCAGTTTGGTACTTAGTCTCAAACGAAGTTCGCATCCCTCAAACGAAGTTGTTTTTATCCTTTTGATTTTTATGCAGTTTTTTGTCTGACCACTTTTCAAGGGCTTTTTCTTTCTTGTTTTTGCAGTGTTTACGTGCTAATTTGCTCGCCTTCAGAATATACAGCAGCTTAACTTAGTCAGATGCAGTTTACTATCAGAAGGCAAATATAAAATGAACTGAAATTGATTTTCAATTTAATTCTTGTATTGTTGTAAAGTTAGCTCATATAAAAATTTTTGAAGCCCCGTAAGTGGTGACCCGTTCTAAAGAAGGGTTCAACTGATGTCACGACCGCTGGTCGTTTGGGGAGCAATTCGTCCGACATTGGTGTCTAGTGGTTTTTTTTTGAATTTCGACATTAATTTTAGAATGTTTTCAACGAATTAAAATTTATCTTTCAAATCATGTAAAGTGAAAATGGTAGCGAATCAATTGGTTTTATGTTGACTCTATATCTGACCATTATAACATTATTTTTGCTCTTTATTGGTTTTCGGATTTGTTATTTGCAGTCAAAGTACTACTTTAATCAAAGAGATCATTAAAGCCATAATTACAAATGTACCAATACTACTAGTGCTTTGTGTTGTTTTGCTGTATCCTTGGTCCTTAATTTTACAGTGAAACCAGGCATTTTGGAATTTTATTTCTGGCGTAACAAGATCCCTGAAACTTGGTCTCTACTTCAAAAAACAAAAAAAAAGAGATAAATTTGTTTCTTTAAGGTATCAAATTTTTTAATCAATTGTTAGAAAATATTAGCCAAAAGCGAATACTATAGGTTTTTTGGGTTATATATGACTATTATTGGTCGAAATGGTTAGATATGGGAACTTTGTAAGGAGAAGACAAGAATGAACAGTCAGTTGGGAACAAAGCCGAGAAGCATGTTATCTTTGTCAGCAGTGCAACCGCCCGTTGGACTTATTCTTGTTGCTATTCAAAGCATACATTCTGTTTAAGTAAATTTAAAAGAAAATTTGTTAAAAAATTTTTTATTTTGTTCGATTTAAATAGTTAGAAACTATAAATTTTCCGAAGGCAGAAGTTATTTGAAAGTAACTTCAAACAGAGTTCCTACCAAAAGGACAAAACTAGGCAATGAACAGTTCTACAAATTTTCTAATTTTGTTTAAATTTGTTCTTGATGTTCGGCAACATTTTTGAGAAAATTTTTAAACTGATATTTGTAAAAATTACATTATTGGGGCGTATTTTCAACGAAAAAAGTAGACGGAAAAAATCAGTCTATTAGTTGTTTGCATATTTTATCGTGTAAATTGATTGCTGTAATTGTCTTTAGTAAACTGCTGTCTTTGATCGTTTGAGATACATTTTCTTTGTCACTGATTGCTCTCGGTAAGGTAAAATTTCTGAAGTTACATTATATTGACAATAGTTGTTTCCAATGTACATATTGATGAATGTTGTATTCAAGGTTGCTAGAGCAAAAATTTTTTCAATCTGAGCAAAGCAAAACTGATGGTCAAAAGAGCTTTTCCTCTACGAACAAACGAACAAAAAAAATTTTAAATGTGAGCCGTATATTGGAACGATCTGTGCTACGCACAGTATCACACTAGCCGTCATGTTTTTTTTCGTTTTCTATCGTTTTTAGCGCACCGGTTTCAAGCACATGATTCTCTTTAGCTTGGAGAATTCACGATTTTTTGTGTTATGAATGGAAACAAATTAACATTTTAGTTGGATCCATTTTGGGTTAGAGATCGCTTCTTTAAGTTAATTACGGGAATCAATTTGTACAAGGATATTCTTTACATTTGAAGGCTGTAGAAGATATAGAAAGAATAGAGAATGCAACGCAGGTGACTAACAAGTCCTAGCCTAACGTAAAAAACTCCGTAAAAAGGTAAAAAAGACGTAATTATATTCCAGCTTTTCTACAGTTTGGCTGAATTATTCACTCAAAATTTGATTCATTTAGCGTTTTACTTTACATTTGAAGGATGTAGAAGATATAGAAAGAATAGAGAATGCAACGCAGGTGACTAACAAGTCCTAGCCTAACGTAAAAACTCCGTAAAAAAGGTAAAAAAGACGTAATTATATTCCAGCTTTTCTACAGTTTGGCTGAATTATTCACTCAAAATTTGATTCATTTAGCGTTTTACAAAAAGTTCAGCTATTTCATCAAATTATAATTTCAAATATTTTCAAGAAAGCCTCTTTTTTTCCATGAAAGATTAAACTTTTGACTGATTTTTTTATGGAATGACGTTCAGTTCGCCGTTTAAAGTTTTCTGAAAATTTTGCTTCTTGTTACGACGGCTTTACTTTGATGAAGTTACTTCGAGGTGTATTAGTTACATGGCATGCTGTCTTAGTTTTGCTATAACTCCGCGCTGTTTTCCTAATCTAGATTTAACACAAAATCATGACTTGAATGCTGCAAAAGTTCAAAAAGAGGTTCAATTTGGAGGCTCTAATTACGTTAACTTGTGTTGTTTTTTTTCATATTATTGTATATTTCATCATTGCTAATTAATTTTTGCGCAGTTTTTCTTCAATCAGCAGCAAGTGTTTTGCATATGGCTTTATTATTAGATTGACGTATTTCCTTCACTTTAATATGCAAAAAGTGTTCTTTTCTGTGGAGAAATTCCTCCGTTTTTCAAAACAGAGCCTTCGTTTTGCTGCATTTTATCTGCATAAATTTGTTTTATTATTTTTCCCTTTATTTCATGTACCATTAGCAATAATTTTAAATTAAGATTAGGCGACCTCTGTAAACTGCACGTACTTTATTAGTTCATTAGTCTGTATATCTATCTCATAAGCTGCCTTAATGTCCTTATGAACATAATTTTACATCTATAATTTTGCGCCTTAGTCAATTTTTTCATAATATTCTTGAAGTTTTTAAAATAACAATTACTATCGCGTTCCAGCAGTCATGTGCTTATTATTTTTAAAATTTGTTTAATTTTGGACCATTAATCATTTGAGAGTTACTGAAGTATGTTCAAAATAATCAATAACCTTCTACAAATATAACAATCTTGCTATTCCCGTACGTCTAAGTATAAACTTTGATAATATTTTGAGCTGCTGGTGAAAGTAGTTTAAGCGCTTCGTGACAAGTTAAAATTACTTCAAATATTATTGTAATTAGGTGAGTGTATAATGGTAAATTTTGATGGTGTGGATGTAGCCCGTGGTTTAGCGGGAGGTCTTTTAATTGGAATCAGCTCAACTTTGAATCTCTTTCTTTACGGACATCTTACGGGGCTTAGTGGATACCTTTCTGTGTCCCTAATGCTTCGAATTAAATCTGGATTTTTCTGGAAGTTGACGTTTATCTGTGGCCTTATTTCGTCAATATTGGTTGCGTATTTAATCTTCGGAGGTCGGGAATTGACTATCGGATCCGAAGATATCGAGTTGTACGATTCGGATTCCGAGGCACCGAATGCGTTTCGGCTTTTGTTCGGAGGTCTCCTAGTTGGGTTCGGAACTCGATTGGGTAACGGGTGCACAAGTGGACATGGTGTCTCGGGATTGGCAAGGTTCTCGAAGCGGTCGTTCGTTGCTGTTGGATGTTTCTTTGGACTAGCTCTAGCAACTGCAAATATCCTGAGACATACTGGTAAGATTGACCTGTTCTATATAGTATAAATTTAAGGATCTTGTCAACAATTTTACCCTATTGGGCAATTCTTGAATAGAATTTCAACGGACGATTTACTAACCAATCATAAACGAGTATTAAAATTCCACGCATTTGCATGGTATGGTAAACGCAATAGAATAAATTAAGCAATGCTAATGCTTTGAGTCGATATAAATTGAAAAAAAAAATCCAACCTGCAAGATAACCGACACGCGATTCCGCATTACATCCCACAGCAATTGAGAAACATGACCGTGAACAGTGGTCTGTAATCGCGCAGAAACTGGTATAATGCTGTCTAAATTTTAGGCCAAGAACATTGTCGTCGAAGTACAACACAGAAAGGGGGAAATTTTCTACCTGGCAACAGGGGGGGATTGTTGAAAAGATCAATTTTTGCTATGAATTGATGGTAAGTGGCGAATAAAATGCATAATTGTGAACATAACTGGGCATGGAGATCTTTCCTATAGAAAACACAATTCTGTGAAGCTGAGATTATATTTTACTTCGCAATGTCCGTTTCAGGTTTCTTCAAAATTGATTTTCTTGAAGAGTTACGAGAATCCTTTGATCGGGAGGCTTCAGAAACCGTCGCTGGAATCATGCTCGGGATACTCCTCATATTCATGATTTGCTTATGGATTGTCAGTTTCGCTATCAACGGAGTTGAACAACTTTCTTCAGATCTCAGCCATTATTTTATCAAGTATATACTGGGTATTGTTTTCGGAGTCGGTTTGTCGTTATCGGGGATGACCCGACCGAGCAAAGTCAGAAACTTTTTAGTTTTTGACAAAAACTGGGACATCACGCTTCTGATGGTTTTGATATCGGCTGTTACTTTCAACCTGGTAACTTTTCAGCTCATTTTGAGAAAGCGAAAGGACAAACCATTGCTAACTGAAGAATACCAACTTCCCTGCAAAGATGCACTGGATTGGAGATTGATATCTGGATCACTTTTATTTGGAATTGGTTGGGGGTTTTGTTTCTTCTGCCCTGGACCATCGATTCTGGCATGCGTGGTATCGGGAGCTGGATCGTTTTGCTTCATATTTATTGTCATTGGGATGTATGCGTTTGAGGTATTCGACTTTATATTGGAGAAAAATAATCAGGAGGAAGTGTCGGAAGATGGAACAATTGAAATAACTTCAGTCAAACAAATGTGAATAATATAAGAGTTGTGAGGGTGCTATTTGTTGGGATAAAATTACTGTTTGAAAGAGATTTAGCTATTTTATATCTTGTGTTTTATGAGTGATTTGGTTGGGCTGGGACCGGAAATTAGTCTAGAAAAATACGTTTCTCAAATCAGTAGTCGTAATTAATTACTAACTTTTCATGACCCTAATAGTCCAGCTCTTAAATTTCCAAGCAATGAGTATTTTTCAAGGTGGAAAATGTCGTTTTGAGAATTTTAATGTCGGCTCCTTTTTCATTATTTATTATAACAACCTTACTTTTCTGACATTCTGATAGTGTAGTTTTGCATTATTAGGGTTTAACGTTTATTTGTTCTGGGAATATCTCTTGCGTAGATTTTGATGCTGAGCTTTCGCTATTGTTGCTTGTGGAATGTTTTTTCTCAAATCTTTGTTTCTGAAAGCCAGTTGGTCATGTTTTTGTTTGAATTTTAAAATATCATAAAATTTGACTCAATTTTACGTCACCGAGTGAAAGTATTGAATTCATTTCATCTGTGAACTGACGTTTGTTTTTGTTTTGTGATGTAAGCTTGCCTCACTCTCAAAACAGCTTGCCTCACTCTCAAAACTGAGTTTTATGATAATTTTCTTAGTCTTAATTTTAGAATTAAGGTCTCATTGCAGGTCAGTGTAGTCAACCTATTTTGAACGCTTTTTGTAGCTAATAATGTACAATGGCAGACTACTCTCCTGACCTTTTAGTTTTAGTTTGTCTTTTAAATTGCTCCGAACGAAGTTTGAAACAATGATTGCAAACGTGTGTCTCTTATGGAAAATTTGTGCTTGACAATTTTTGCGCTGTTGTTCTAAAACATTCTTCGAAGTCTCAAGCTTCTTTTTCACGCTTATCGTCTTCATTTTCGAGTGATCTCATTTGTTATCACTCCGGATTAAATTTTGTTGCTAAACTAAATGCGATTGTAGCTTAGGAAATCACAAGGGCCTGATAGCCGAGTGGTGAATGCTTCTGTCGAGTATCGTGGAGGTCGCGGGACCACCTGGTGGGATTTTTTTGCACCCATAAATAAAATTTTATTTAGGCTACAGCGCCTGAATTAAATGGTCCGACTGTCGTTCAAGAGCAATTTGTCTGACGTTGATCTTTTTATGTTGTATAATGGTTGATTGCAATCAGTGTTCTGTGAAAGTTTTTTTGGCATTCTTAGTACTGGTCAGCGCGAACTTTTGTTCTTTTGTTCGTTATTCGAGTTTTTCTACGTTTTTAGACTTTTGCAAGGGAATTTCACTGAAATTATTGTGGCCTTTCTTTGTCAATTTAATTTCCTACGTGATATTTTACAGGAGTGATTTCTAATAAATTCTGAAGTATCTGAAAACGAGATAACTGTGAACTAATTTTTATTTTAGATTCTGAACGTCTATAGCATGCTAGTCATACAAACCTTTAATCTTAAGTTACAATCTTCTGTTGGATTGTTTCTTAAGGTTTCTGTGCCATATACACAGCGTTCTTCTGGACTGATCAATATTTTGTCCATTGTTCAATCTTTGGTACATAATTGTAAGCAGTTTTGTTACTTGTCTGTAAACGCAAATGATTCTTTCCATTAGTATTGGAAGCTCACCATCAATGCTCTGAAGAACAAAAACTGCTATTTTTTCATGTCAATCAAAAAGTAAGTTTGAGTATGGATTTTAATCACTCTGGAGTAAAACGAGGGAAAGTGAACAGTTACTTCAGATGGATGAACATCCATCTGAAGTCGAGAACGAAATTGGTGTTTGATTAAACTTTCAGTTTTTAGAGAATTTATTTTACGTGCGGCAGTTAACTGTTTTTTCTTGTTATCTACACGCGAATGCTTCCAAAATTGACATGTGTTCTGATGATATATTCTGTTGTTTGAATCGATACCAGGTAGCTTTTAGTATTAGTGACTTCGACACTTTTCATTTAAAAAATTTAGTTAATATTTGAGTTTTCCCTGTTTTTTATAAGCCTAATTACCACTTTCTTTTGAAGTCTAATAAATGTGCTTTTGGAGAGGGAAACCTCTTTGATGTTTCAGTTTATGGCTTATGGTTTCTATGGCTTTGACACTGACTCTGTTCTTAATGTTTTGGCTTTAACTGTTTTTCATTTTGTAGTCTCATATTTTGGTCTCATCGCTGACCAGAAGTTCAATTGGTTATCTAAAAAGCCATCAGATGACACACCAGGGCTTTCAATTCATAGTAGAATGTTTATATGACTTTTTTTCTAATTGTTTTTAAACAAATAATGAATTTTTGAAGTCGCTCGAATTGTCTATTTTAACTTTTAAAATGGCGTAGCATGAGTGCTTTTAGTTTTCATCTAAGAGTTTTGTGACTGATACTTTTTGTTTTTGAAAAATCGTGAATTTTTGTTTTTGCCGTTGTTAGATACAGTTGTTTGTATAATTCCAAGCATACTGTATAATGCCACATCAGAGAGTCGATGAAGTCTGTTATTTTTTCAAATTGAACATCATTTTAATGAAAGTAAAAAAACAGCAGTTACTCAAAATTTTTTCAATAACAAGAATGATCAAAGTAAAAAACTGTATCAAATAACTGGACCAAATCTGTCACAATTAGGTGTTTACATGTTAACATTGTTTTCATTCGGCTTGAGAAATTAGCTTGATTTCTTTTCTAACCAAATTTTTTGGCCTGTATAATTTTTTCCCATGCTTTGAAATATCTAAAATTACATCATTTATATGCATATCTGTCCTCATTTGAGAATTCCGTAATTATCCTTCAGAATCCAATACTGTGTTATAATGAAAATTTCCTCCCTGCTTCCTCTGCGGACAATTAATCCAAGAATATGGATGAGTGGAGTCGAACAATAATTGCAAATGCTCATTACCGAGACTTCTTTTTACAAATTTTTGTTCCACCAAAACGAATAGCTTAGAGAACAGCCTCTGAGGTTACAATTTTTTCAGTTTTTTCATAATTTTGCGAAATATCCTGATTTCATTTTTAAGCTAGGAAAAGACTCTTCAGATTGAATGTTTTACTTTTTGTGTTCAATGATTGCTAAAAGTACTGAAAGCTCCTTCTATTTTTTATTCTGACTTTTTACTATTGAGCAAACTGTTGAAAAAAAATAAACAAGTTAATTTTAGCAACAAGTTCGAGGAATTTGACGTAAAAGCCTGGAGCCATTTTCAGTCAAGCTCTTCGCAAAAGCCTAATCGCTAAAAAAATGGCAAAGTATTCTAGTGTTCTCAACAGTCGAAGTTTTTTTTCGTCAAACTGTTGTTATGTTCAACTTTCTGAGAATAGGAATTTGACTAACAAATTGTCGCAGGCGAGATTTTTTTTTTCGTATGATTCGTTTTTCAAATCTAATTTTGCTGCAAATGGCTCGTAATCGATCATGATAAATCCTCATCCCTTTAGAAACTAATCAAAATACTATGTGCTCGATGGTTTTTTATTGATGCCAATTACAACCTTCTACGAGAATTATAACGATCAGGCCAAACTGTCTGAACAAAAAAAACGTGTAATCTTTGTTATACTTCCTCTCACCAAGAATTCCGGGCAGAACAACCTGGTTCGAAGTGAGCCAAATGTGTTACTCTTGTCCAATTTTGAACGCATGATTTACAACCACAATATAAGCAAATCAGAAGAACCATAGCTCGTCTTATCTCTCAGTTATGTTTTGTCCGTTTTTTATTAAAAGAGAATAACAGATAATTCTGATTTCATTTTTTAAGCTATGAAAAGACTCTTGAGATTGAAAGTTTTACTTTTGTGTTCAATGATGGTTAGAGGTACTGACCGTTCCTTGTAATTTTCTAATCTGACTTTTTATTCTTGCGCGAAATGTTAAAAAAATTTTAAATTAACTTTAAACTAAATGTTAAATTAAATTAAATGTCAAACATTTTAGAAAAAATTAAGGAACAAGTTCGAGTAGTTAGACTGTAACTTTAAGAAGTTTCCAATGAAAAGTTTGTTGGCTGTAGAACTAAATATTTTAAACCCCGGAGCCATTCTCAGTCATGCTCTCCGTAAAAGCCTAATCGCTAAAAGAAAAACTGGCAAAGTATTCTAGTGTTCTCAACGGTCCAAGTTTTTTGTCAAACTGTTTTTATCTTCAACTTTCTGAGAATAAGATTGTGACTAAAAAATTGTTGCAGGCGAAAAACTTTTTCGTATGATCCCTTTTTCGATTCTAATTTTGCTGGAAATGGCTCATATTCTATCATCATAAATCGCCATATATCATTTTAGAAACTAATCAAAATACTATGTTCTCCATGATTTTTTTGATGCCAATTACAACCTTCTACGAGAATTATAACGATCAGGACAAACTGTCTGAGCAAAAAACGTGTCAATTTTTTTATACTTCCTCTCACCAAGAATTCCGGGCAGAACAACCTGGTTCGAAGTGAGCCAAATGTGTTACTCTTGTCCAATTTTGAACGCATGATTTACACCCACAATATAAGCGAAGCAGAAGAACCATAGCTCGTCTTATCTCTCAGTTATGTTTTGTCCGTTTTTTATTAAAATAGAATAACAGATAATTCTGATTTCATTTTTTAAGCTATGAAGCGACTCTTGAGATTGAACGTTTTACTTTTGTGTTCAATGATTGTTAGAGGTACTGACCGTTCCTTGTAATTTTCTAATCTGACTTTTGATTCTTGCGCGAAGTGTTAAAAAATTTTAAATTAACTTTAAATTAAATGTTAAATTAAATTAAAAATTAAACGTTTTAAAAAATTTTTAAGAAAAATTTAAGCAACAAGTTCGAGGAATTAGACTGTAACTTTAAGAAGTTTCCAATGCAAAGTTTGTTGGCTGTAGAACTAAATATTTTAAACCCCGGAGCCATTCTCAGTCATGCTCTCCGTAAAAGCCTAATCGCTAAAAGAAAAACTGGCAAAGTATTCTAGTGTTCTCAACGGTCCAAGTTTTTTGTCAAACTGTTTTTATCTTCAACTTTCTGAGAATAAGATTGTGACTAAAAAATTGTTGCAGGCGAAAAACTTTTTCGTATGATCCCTTTTTCGATTCTAATTTTGCTGGAAATGGCTCATATTCTATCATCATAAATCGCCATATATCATTTTAGAAACTAATCAAAATACTATGTTCTCCATGATTTTTTTGATGCCAATTACAACCTTCTACGAGAATTATAACGATCAGGACAAACTGTCTGAGCAAAAAACGTGTCAATTTTTTTATACTTCCTCTCACCAAGAATTCCGGGCAGAACAACCTGGTTCGAAGTGAGCCAAATGTGTTACTCTTGTCCAATTTTGAACGCATGATTTACACCCACAATATAAGCGAAGCAGAAGAACCATAGCTCGTCTTATCTCTCAGTTATGTTTTGTCCGTTTTTTATTAAAATAGAATAACAGATAATTCTGATTTCATTTTTTAAGCTATGAAGCGACTCTTGAGATTGAAAGTTTTGCTTTTGTGTTCAAAGATGGTTAGAGGTACTGACCGTTCCTTGTAATTTTCTAATCTGACTTTTTTGTTCTTGCGCGAAATGTTAAAAAAAAATTTAAATTACCTTTAAATTAAATGTTAAATTAAATGTCAAATATTTTAGAAAATGTTCAAGAAAAAATTAAGCAACAAGATCGAGGAATTAGACTGTAATTTGAAGAAGTTTCCAATGAAAAGTTTGTTGGCTGTAGAACTAAATATTTTAAACCCCGGAGCCATTTTCAGTCAAGCTCTCCTCCGTAAAAGCCTATGCGCTAAAAGGAAAAAAATGGCAAATTATTCTAGTGTTCTCAACTGTCCAAGTTTTTTTGTCAAACTGTTTTTATCTTCAACTTTCTGAGAATAAGATGGTGACTATCAAATTGTTGCAGGCGAAAAACTTTTTCGTATGATCCCTTTTTCGATTCTAATTTTGCTGGAAATGGCTCATATTCTATCATCATAAATCCCCATATATCATTTTAGAAACTATTCAAAATCTATGTTCTCCATGATTTTTTTTGATGCCAATTACAACCTTCTACCAGAATTATAACGATCAGGCCAAACTGTCTGAGCAAAAAAACGTGTACATTTTGTTATACTTCCTCTCACCTATAATTCCGGGCAGAACAACCTGGTTCGAAGTGAACCAAATGTGTTACTCTTGTCCAATTTTGAACGCATGATTTACACCCACAATATAAGCAAAGCAGAAGAACCATAGCTCGTCTTATCTCTCAGTTATGTTTTGTCCGTTTTTTATTAAAAGAGAATAACAGATATTTCTGATTTCATTTTTTAAGCTATGAAAAGACTTGAGATTGAAAGTTTTACTTTTGTGTTCAATGATGGTTAGAGGTACTGACCGTTCCTTGTAATTTTCTAATCTGACTTTTTATTCTTGCGCGAAATGTTAAAAAAATTTTAAATTAACTTAAAATTAAATTGTTAAATTAAATTAAATGTCAAGCATTTTAGAAAATGTTGAAGAAAAAATTAGGCAACAAGTTGGAGGAATTAGACTGTAACTTAAAGAAGTTTCCAATGAAAAGTTTGTTGGCTGTAGAACTAAGTATTTTAAACCCCGGAGCCATTTTCAGTCAAGCTTTCCGTAAAATCCTAATCGCTAAAAGAAAAAAATGGCAAAGTATTCTAGTGTTCTCAACGTCCAAGTTTTTTGTTAAACTGTTTTTGTCTTCAACTTTCTGAGAATAAGATTGTGTCTTACAAATTGTTGCAGGCGAAAAACTTTTTCGTATGATCCCTTTTTCGATTCTAATTTTGCTGGAAATGGCTCATATTCTATCATGATAAATCCCCATATATCATTTTAGAAACTAATCAAAATACTATATGCTCCATGATTTTTTATTGATTCCAATTACAACCTTCTACGAGAATTATAACGATCAGACCGAACTGTCTGAGCAAAAAAACGCGTAAATTTTGTTATACTTCGTCTCACCAAGAATTACGAACAGAACAACCTGGTTCGACGTGAGCCAAATGTGTTACTCTTGTCCAAATTTGAACGCATGATTTACACCCACAATATAAGCAAAGTAGAAGAAGCATAGCTCGTCTTATCTCTCAGTTATGTTTTGTCCGTTTTTTAAAAGAGAATAACAGATAATTCTGATTTCATTTTTTAAGCTATGAAAAGACTCTTGAGATTGAAAGTTTTACTTTTGTGTTCAATGATTGTTAGAGGTACTGACCGTTCCTTGTAATTTTCTAATCTGACTTTTTATTCTTGCGCGAAATATTAAAAAAATTTTAAATTAGCTTTAAATTAAATGTTATATTAAATGTCAAATATTTTAGAAAATGTTCAAGAAAAAATTAACCAACAAGTTCGAGGAATTAGACTGTAATTTGAAGAAGTTTCCAATGAAAAGTTTGTTGGCTGTAGAACTAAATATTTTAAACCCCGGAGCCATTTTCAGGCAAGCTCTCCGTAAAAGCTTAATCGCTAAAAGAAAAAAATGGCAAAGTATTCTAGTGTTCTCAACGGTCCAAGTTTTTTTGTCAAACTGTTTTTATCTTCAACTTTCTGAGAATAAGATTGTGACTAACAAATTGTTGCAGGCGAAAAACTTTTTCTTATGATCCTTTTTTCGATTCTAATTTTGCTGGAAATGGCTCATATTCTATCACGATAAATCCCCATATATCATTTTAGAAACTAATCAAAATACTATATGCTCCATGATTTTTGATTGATGCCAATTACAACATTCTACGAGAATTATAATGATCAGGCCAAACTGTCTCAGCAAAAAACGTGTGAGCTTTGTTATACTTCCTCTCACCAAGAATTCCGGGCAGAACAACCTGGTTCGAAGTGAGCCAAATGTGTTACTCTTGTCCAATTTTGAACGCATGATTTACACCCACAATATAAGCAAAGCAGAAGAACCATAGCTCGTCTTATCTCTCAGTTATGTTTTGTCCGTTTTTTTATTAAAAGAGAATAACAGATAATTCTCATTTCATTTTTTAAGGTATGAAAAGACTCTTGAGATTAAAAGTTTTACTTTTATGTTCAATGATTGTTAGAGGTACTGACCGTTCCTTGTAATTTTCTAATCTGACTTTTTATTCTCGCGCGAAATTTTAAATTAATTTTGAAGTAAATGTTAAATTAAATTAAATGTCAAACATTTGAGAAAATGTTTAAGAAAAAATTAGGCAACAAGTTCGAGGAATTATACTGTAACTTTAAGAAGTTTCCAATGAGAAGTTTGTTGGCTGTAGAACTAAATATTTTAAACCCCGGAGCCATTTTCAGTCAAGCTCTCCGTAAAATCCTAATCGCTAAAAGATAAAAATGGCAAAGTATTCTAGTGTTCTCAACGGTCCATGTTTTTTTGTCAAACTGTTTTTATCTTCAACTTTCTGAGAATAAGATTGTGACTAACAAGTTGTTGCAGGCGAAGAACTTTTTCTTATGATCTGTTTTTCGATTCTAATTTTGCTGGAAATGGCTCATATTCTATCATGATAAATCCCCATATCTCATTTTAGAAACTAATCAAAATACTATATGCTCCATGTTTTTTATTGATTACAACCTTCTTCGAGAATTATAACGATCAGGCCAAACTGTCTGAGCGAGAAAAAACGTGTAAATTTTGTTATACTTCCCCTCACCAAGAATTCCGGACAGAACAACCTGGTTCAAAGTGAGGCAAATGTGTTACTTATGTTCAAATTTGAACGCATGATATACACCCACAATATAAGCAAAGCAGAAAAACCATAGCTCGTCTTATCTCTCAGTTATGTTTTGTCCGTTTTTTATTGAAAGAGAATAACAGATAATTCTGATTTCATTTTTTAAGCTATGAAAAGACTCTTGAGATTGAGAGTTTTACTTTTGTGTTCAATGATTGTTAGAGGTACTGACCGTTCCTTGTAATTTTCTAATCTGACTTTTGATTCTTGCGCGAAATGTTAAAAAAAATTTTAAATTAACTTAAAATTAAATTGTTAAATTAAATTAAATGTCAAGCATTTTAGAAAATGTTGAAGAAAAAATTAGGCAACAAGTTGGAGGAATTAGACTGTAACTTAAAGAAGTTTCCAATGAAAAGTTTGTTGGCTGTAGAACTAAGTATTTTAAACCCCGGAGCCATTTTCAGTCAAGCTTTCCGTAAAATCCTAATCGCTAAAAGAAAAAAATGGCAAAGTATTCTAGTGTTCTCAACGTCCAAGTTTTTTTGTTAAACTGTTTTTGTCTTCAACTTTCTGAGAATAAGATTGTGTCTTACAAATTGTTGCAGGCGAAAAACTTTTTCGTATGATCCCTTTTTCGATTCTAATTTTGCTGGAAATGGCTCATATTCTATCATGATAAATCCCCATATATCATTTTAGAAACTAATCAAAATACTATATGCTCCATGATTTTTTATTGATTCCAATTACAACCTTCTACGAGAATTATAACGATCAGACCGAACTGTCTGAGCAAAAAAACGCGTAAATTTTGTTATACTTCGTCTCACCAAGAATTACGAACAGAACAACCTGGTTCGACGTGAGCCAAATGTGTTACTCTTGTCCAAATTTGAACGCATGATTTACACCCACAATATAAGCAAAGTAGAAGAAGCATAGCTCGTCTTATCTCTCAGTTATGTTTTGTCCGTTTTTTAAAAGAGAATAACAGATAATTCTGATTTCATTTTTTAAGCTATGAAAAGACTCTTGAGATTGAAAGTTTTACTTTTGTGTTCAATGATTGTTAGAGGTACTGACCGTTCCTTGTAATTTTCTAATCTGACTTTTTATTCTTGCGCGAAATATTAAAAAAATTTTAAATTAGCTTTAAATTAAATGTTATATTAAATGTCAAATATTTTAGAAAATGTTCAAGAAAAAATTAACCAACAAGTTCGAGGAATTAGACTGTAATTTGAAGAAGTTTCCAATGAAAAGTTTGTTGGCTGTAGAACTAAATATTTTAAACCCCGGAGCCATTTTCAGGCAAGCTCTCCGTAAAAGCTTAATCGCTAAAAGAAAAAAATGGCAAAGTATTCTAGTGTTCTCAACGGTCCAAGTTTTTTTTGTCAAACTGTTTTTATCTTCAACTTTCTGAGAATAAGATTGTGACTAACAAATTGTTGCAGGCGAAAAACTTTTTCTTATGATCCTTTTTTCGATTCTAATTTTGCTGGAAATGGCTCATATTCTATCATGATAAATCCCCATATATCATTTTAGAAACTAATCAAAATACTATATGCTCCATGATTTTTGATTGATGCCAATTACAGCATTCTACGAGAATTATAATGATCAGGCCAAACTGTCTCAGCAAAAAACGTGTGAGCTTTGTTATACTTCCTCTCACCAAGAATTCCGGGCAGAACAACCTGGTTCGAAGTGAGCCAAATGTGTTACTCTTGTCCAATTTTGAACGCATGATTTACACCCACAATATAAGCAAAGCAGAAGAACCATAGCTCGTCTTATCTCTCAGTTATGTTTTGTCCGTTTTTTTATTAAAAGAGAATAACAGATAATTCTCATTTCATTTTTTAAGGTATGAAAAGACTCTTGAGATTAAAAGTTTTACTTTTATGTTCAATGATTGTTAGAGGTACTGACCGTTCCTTGTAATTTTCTAATCTGACTTTTTATTCTCGCGCGAAATTTTAAATTAATTTTGAAGTAAATGTTAAATTAAATTAAATGTCAAACATTTGAGAAAATGTTTAAGAAAAAATTAGGCAACAAGTTCGAGGAATTATACTGTAACTTTAAGAAGTTTCCAATGAGAAGTTTGTTGGCTGTAGAACTAAATATTTTAAACCCCGGAGCCATTTTCAGTCAAGCTCTCCGTAAAATCCTAATCGCTAAAAGATAAAAATGGCAAAGTATTCTAGTGTTCTCAACGGTCCATGTTTTTTTGTCAAACTGTTTTTATCTTCAACTTTCTGAGAATAAGATTGTGACTAACAAGTTGTTGCAGGCGAAGAACTTTTTCTTATGATCTGTTTTTCGATTCTAATTTTGCTGGAAATGGCTCATATTCTATCATGATAAATCCCCATATCTCATTTTAGAAACTAATCAAAATACTATATGCTCCATGTTTTTTATTGATTACAACCTTCTTCGAGAATTATAACGATCAGGCCAAACTGTCTGAGCGAGAAAAAACGTGTAAATTTTGTTATACTTCCCCTCACCAAGAATTCCGGACAGAACAACCTGGTTCAAAGTGAGGCAAATGTGTTACTTATGTTCAAATTTGAACGCATGATATACACCCACAATATAAGCAAAGCAGAAAAACCATAGCTCGTCTTATCTCTCAGTTATGTTTTGTCCGTTTTTTATTGAAAGAGAATAACAGATAATTCTGATTTCATTTTTTAAGCTATGAAAAGACTCTTGAGATTGAGAGTTTTACTTTTGTGTTCAATGATTGTTAGAGGTACTGACCGTTCCTTGTAATTTTCTAATCTGACTTTTGATTCTTGCGCGAAGTGTTAAAAAAATTTTAAATTAACTTTAAATTAAATGTTAAATTAAATTAAAAATTAAACGTTTTAAAAAATGTTTAAGAAAAATTTAAGCAACAAGTTCGAGGAATTAGACTGTAACTTTAAGAAGTTTCCAATGCAAAGTTTGTTGGCTGTAGAACTAAATATTTTAAACCCCGGAGCCATTTTCAGTCAAACTCTCCGTAAAAGCCTAATCGCTAAAAGAAAAAAATGGCAAAGTATTCTAGTGTTCTCAACGTCCAAGTTTTTTTGTTAAACTGTTTTTGTCTTCAACTTTCTGAGAATAAGATTGTGACTAACAAGTTGTTGCAGGCGAAGAACTTTTTCTTATGATCTCTTTTTCGATTCTAATTTTGCTGGAAATGGCTCATATTCTATCATGATAAATCCCCATATCTCATTTTAGAAACTAATCAAAATACTATATGCTCCATGATTTTTTATTGATTACAACCTTCTTCGAGAATTATAACGATCAGGCCAAACTGTCTGAGCGAAAAAAAACGTGTAAATTTTGTTATAGTTCCCCTCACCAAGAATTCCGGACAGAACAACCTGGTTCAAAGTGAGGCAAATGTGTTACTTATGTCCAAATTTGAACGCATGATATACACCCACAATATAAGCAAAGCAGAAGAACCATAGCTCGTCTTATCTGTCAGTTATGTTTTGTCCGTTTTTTATTAAAAGAGAATAACAGATAATTCTGATTTCATTTTTTAAGCTATGAAAAGACTCTTGAGATTGAGAGTTTTACTTTTGTGTTCAATGATTGTTAGAGGTACTGACCGTTCCTTGTAATTTTCTAATCTGACTTTTGATTCTTGCGCGAAATGTTAAAAAAATTTTAAATTAACTTTAAATTAAATGTTAAATTAAATTAAAAATTAAACGTTTTAAAAAATGTTTAAGAAAAAATTTAAGCAACAAGTTCGAGGAATTAGACTGTAACTTTAAGAAGTTTCCAATGCAAAGTTTGTTGGCTGTAGAACTAAATATTTTAAACCCCGGAGCCATTTTCAGTCAAGCTCTCCGTAAAAGCCTAATCGCTAAAAGAAAAAAATGGCAAAGTATTCTAGTGTTCTCAACGTCCAAGTTTTTTTGTTAAACTGTTTTTGTCTTCAACTTTCTGAGAATAAGATTGTGACTAACAAGTTATTGCAGGCGAAGAACTTTTTCTTATGATCTCTTTTTCGATTTAATTTTGCTGGAAATGGCTCATATTCTATCATGATAAATCCCCATATCTCATTTTAGAAACTAATCAAAATACTATATGCTCCATGTTTTTTATTGATTACAACCTTCTTCGAGAATTATAACGATCAGGCCAAACTGTCTGAGCGAAAAATAACGTGTAAATTTTGTTATACTTCCCCTCACCAAGAATTCCGGACAGAACAACCTGGTTCAAAGTGAGGCAAATGTGTTACTTATGTCCAAATTTGAACGCATGATATACACCCACAATATAAGCAAAGCAGAAGAACCATAGCTCGTCTTATCTCTCAGTTATGTTTTGTCCGTTTTTTATTAAAAGAGAATAACAGATAATTCTGATTTCATTTTTTAAGCTATGAAAAGACTCTTGAGATTGAGAGTTTTACTTTTGTGTTCAATGATTGTTAGAGGTACTGACCGTTCCTTGTAATTTTCTAATCTGACTTTTGATTCTTGCGCGAAATGTTAAAAAAATTTTAAATTAACTTTAAAATAATTGTTAAATTAAATTAAAAATTAAACTTTTTAAAAAATGTTTAAGAAAAATATAAGCAACAAGTTCGAGGAATTAGACTGTAACTTTAAGAAGTTTCCAATGCAAAGTTTGTTGGCTGTAGAACTAAATATTTAAAACCCCGGAGCCATTTTCAGTCAAGCTCTCCGTAAAAGCCTAATCGCTAAAAGAAAAAAATGGCAAAGTATTCTAGTGTTCTCAACGTCCAAGTTTTTTTGTTAAACTGTTTTTGTCTTCAACTTTCTGAGAATAAGATTGTGACTGACAAGTTGTTGCAGGCGAAGAACTTTTTCTTATGATCTCTTTTTCGATTTAATTTTGCTGGAAATGGCTCATATTCTATCATGATAAATCCCCATATCTCATTTTAGAAACTAATCAAAATACTATATGCTCCATGTTTTTTATTGATTACAACCTTCTTCGAGAATTATAACGATCAGGCCAAACTGTCTGAGCGAAAAAAACGTGTAAATTTTGTTATACTTCCCCTCACCAAGAATTCCGGACAGAACAACCTGGTTCAAAGTGAGGCAAATGTGTTACTTATGTCCAAATTTGAACGCTTGATATACACCCACAATATAAGCGAAGCAGAAGAACCATAGCTCGTCTTATCTCTCAGTTATGTTTTGTCCGTTTTTTATTAAAAGAGAATAACAGATAATTCTGATTTCATTTTTAAGCTATGAAAAGACTCTTGAGATTGAGAGTTTTACTTTTGTGTTCAATGATTGTTAGAGGTACTGACCGTTCCTTGTAATTTTCTAATCTGACTTTTGATTCTTGCGCGAAATGTTAAAAAAATTTTAAATTAACTTTAAATTAAATGTTAAATTAAATTAAAAATTAAACGTTTTAAAAAATGTTTAAGAAAAATTTAAGCAACAAGTTCGAGGAATTAGACTGTAACTTTAAGAAGTTTCCAATGCAAAGTTTGTTGGCTGTAGAACTAAATATTTTAAACTCCGGAGCCATTTTCAGTCAAGCTCTCCGTAAAAGCCTAATCGCTAAAAGAAAAAAATGGCAAAGTATTCTAGTGTTCTCAACGTCCAAGTTTTTTGTTAAACTGTTTTTGTCTTCAACTTTCTGAGAATAAGATTGTGACTAACAAGTTGTTGCAGGCGAAGAACTTTTTCTTATGATCTCTTTTTCGATTCTAATTTTGCTGGAAATGGCTCATATTCTATCATGATAAATCCCCATATCTCATTTTAGAAACTAATCAAAATACTATATGCTCCATGTTTTTTATTGATTACAACCTTCTTCGAGAATTATAGCGATCAGGCCAAACTGTCTGAGCGAAAAAAAACGTGTAAATTTTGTTATACTTCCCCTCACCAAGAATTCCGGACAGAACAACCTGGTTCAAAGTGAGGCAAATGTGTTACTTATGTCCAAATTTGAACGCATGATATACACCCACAATATAAGCGAAGCAGAAGAACCATAGCTCGTCTTATCTCTCAGTTATGTTTTGTCCGTTTTTTATTAAAAGAGAGTAACAGATAATTCTGATTTCATTTTTTAAGCTATGAAAGGACTCTTGAGATTGAGAGTTTTACTTTAGTGTTCAATGATTGTTAGAGGTACTGACCGTTCCTTGTAATTTTCTAATCTGACTTTTGATTCTTGCGCGAAATGTTAAAAAAATTTTAAATTAACTTTAAATTAAATGTTAATTTAAATTAAAAATTAAACGTTTTAAAAAATGTTTAAGAAAAATTTAAGCAACAAGTTCGAGGAATTAGACTGTAACTTTAAGAAGTTTCCAATGCAAAGTTTGTTGGCTGTAGAACTAAATATTTTAAACCCCGGAGCCATTTTCAGTCAAGCTCTCCGTAAAAGCCTAATCGCTAAAAGAAAAAAATGGCAAAGTTTTCTAGTGTTCTCAACGTCCAAGTTTTTTTGTTAAACTGTTTTTGTCTTCAACTTTCTGAGAATAAGATTGTGACTAACAAGTTGTTGCAGGCGAAGAACTTTTTCTTATGATCTCTTTTTCGATTCTAATTTTGCTGGAAATGGCTCATATTCTATCATGATAAATCCCCATATCTCATTTTAGAAACTAATCAAAATACTATATGCTCCATGTTTTTTATTGATTACAACCTTCTTCGAGAATTATAACAATCAGGCCAAACTGTCTGAGCGAAAAAAAACGTGTAAATTTTGTTATACTTCCCCTCACCAAGAATTCCGGACAGAACAACCTGGTTCAAAGTGAGGCAAATGTGTTACTTATGTCCAAATTTGAACGCATGATATACACCCACAATATAAGCAAAGCAGAAGAACCATAGCTCGTCTTATCTCTCAGTTATGTTTTGACCGTTTTTTATTAAAAGAGAATAACAGATAATTCTGATTTCATTTTTTAAGCTATGAAAAGACTCTTGAGATTGAGAGTTTTACTTTTGTGTTCAATGAATGTTAGAGGCACTGACCGTTCCTTGTAATTTTCTAATCTGACTTTTGATTCTTGCGCGAAATGTTAAAAAAATTTTAAATTAACTTTAAATTATATGTTAAATTAAATTAAAAATTAAACGTTTTAAAAAATGTTTGAGAAAAATTTAAGCATTAAGTTCGAGGAATTAGACTGTAACTTTAAGAAGTTTCCAATGCAAAGTTTGTTGGCTGTAGAACTAAATATTTTAAACCCAGTAGCCATTTTCAGTCATGCTCCGTAAAAGCCTAATCGCTAAAAGAAAAACTGGCAAAGTATTCTAGTGTTCTCAACGGTCCAAGTTTTTTTTGTCAAACTGTTTTTATCTTCAACTTTCTGAGAATAAGATTGTGACTAGCAAATTGTTGCAGGCGAAAAACTTTTTCGTATGATCCCTTTTTCGATTCTAATTTTGCTGGAAATGGCTCATATTCTATCATGATAAATCCCCATATATCATTTTAGAAACTAATCAAAATACTGTAGGCTCGATGATTTTTTATTGATGCCAATTACAACCTTCTACGAGAAATATAACGATGATTCGACGTGAGCCAAATGTGTTACTCTTGTCCAAATTGGAAAGCTTGATTTAAACCCACAATATAAGCAAAGTCCCAGAACCATAGCTCGTCTTATCTCAGTTATATTTTTTTTCCGGTTCTTATTAAAACATCCATACAATTTGGATTCGGCTATCACTAATGGAATGTTTTAATTTTTTTTCTGATAGAGCCAGCTTGTCGGTTATTTTTTAACTATTTGACTAATCGGATGTATAAAACTGGGACAGACAGAGAGGTCTTTTGTCATAAATCGATTTCAGTTTTGTTGCTCTGTTATTTATTTCACCTCTTTTCGGCAGGCTGGCATTCGAGACACAGCCCAGATCCACTTTGATGACATCCACTTGGACAGAGAGTACATGCCTTGGAAAGCATACGGACAGAGCAAACTAGCCAACATTCTATTCACTGCCGAATTAGCCAAACGACTCAAAGGTACGCTAATGTTTCTGTATGTAACTGTGTCTCCTCCCTGGTAGATTATGTCCATCGCAATCGATATTTAAAGAGGACGGGTAGTCCTTCAAAGCCTTCAAAACTTATCAAAAAATGTTAGTTAGTAAAAACCAATATAAAGTAAGATCGGAATCTGAGTGAAACTACAATGGTCAACAAAATTAAACGTTCAAATTGCAAAATTACATAGAAAACCATCTTTTTAGAAGAGCATTTTCATCAAAAAAAATTTTTTGAGTCGACTGAAAGTCTATAGAGTTTAATTTTGGATTTTATTTTTTGATTTTTCAGAAAGTGGGAATTAATTTTAATCTTTTTCACAATGCATGTATTCTCCATATTATAGCATGTTTCTTTCTAACATTCTCCTAAGACCTATAGTTTTGTTCGCCCTGCCTTTATTAAATTGAAAATTTTTGATCGGAACTATTATTTTTTTGTCTTTTTCCTTTGAATTTGTTTTTACAAATTTTAAACAACACTCGTTTTTCGCAAATTTTCTGAGGTCTTGCTTTGGCAACATATGAGTTTTTGCGTTTGAATATCGTTCTGTCTCTTTAGTCTTTTCCATGATTAATTTCGATTTGATTAAATTTTGTCATTGTTTAGTTTTAGCGCGTTCGTTGTGGTTTAAAGCGACAACTAATGTTATAGTTACAGCGACAAAGTGCAATTAATTACCAACTGATTACTTTTTTAAATTGCAATATAGTGATTCGATTTCGGAAATTGATAAATTTTTAAACAATTTTTAGCCATTTCTTGCAGTATTCAATTTTTTCTTCCAAAATAAAGAAGAACATGGCTTGACTTTTGCGCCTTGCGTACATTGATGTTTTCAATTGCGTAAAAAAATTTGGCTTGTTATTTATAGGAGTTATGTAATTTTTAGTTTAGTTGGTTTTATGGGCGATCTTCATTTTTGACTGAATATTTTTTGTTGTTAGTAGTCGCCGTAGTACGAAACAATTGATTTAATAAGCAATTCCTTCACGAAGACGACTCGTCGAGTCGTTTCCAGAATTCTTCAGGCTATGTTTTTTAATTCGTCGTCTCCACCGATGATTCTTTGATTCTTGCGACCATTGACTTTTTCAATTTCAGTGACTTCTACTGCTTTGCAGTTGAAATTTTTGTGCGTGACGTCATTTTTTTTTCTGCTTTTAGGTCAATTGCGTGACTTACTCCAGTCAAGAACATTTACTACTTAATGATCAACAGTGTGCTTCTAAGTAGTGCCAAACGCATATGCCCTAATTCTTGAGTATTACAGTCTTGAGCTTTGATTTCGAATATTAGTTTTGAAAAAGCTCTATTAGGGTTCTTTGCTTATAGAGCGTATGTGTCTCATAAAAATGTCTTTACGAATCTAACCCAAAAAAGTTTTGTAGTCTATTAAAGGACTTGTGGTCAGTCTGGCTGTCTTATTTCTTTAGTTGTTTCAATTCCATGGAAGGTCACAAGCGTCTGTCGCGGCTATTTTCCGGCAATCTGCCGGCTATGTTATGTAATTGCTGTACAATTGTCTAAAAAATGTTGACATTTTGTTGCAGGTACAGGTGTAACTGTGAACTGTTGTCACCCAGGCTTAGTGATGACAAACTTGGGAAGACATATGCAGTTCTCAATTTGGAAGAAGATCCTTTTCGCCCCTTTTGTCCTCCTCATGTTCAAGACGCCCTACTACGGAGCACAGACTCAGATATATCTCTCTGTCTCACCAGAAGTGGAGAATGTGTCTGGGTTCTACTTCGCGTAAGATAATTTTGCGACATTCCACATCTCGCACGGTTCTAGTACATTGGATCAAAAATTATTAAAACTGCGTATTGGCCAATAAGATTTAAGCGCTCACTTAAAACACAGCGAATAATGTGTTCGGTTGTTATATTTTTTCAGTTACGATAGATTAATATCAAGTCCGACGGGCCGCTAAGGCATGGCCATTTTTCGCGAGGCATGGAAAGATGGGGTAATTTTATGGCAGCTTGCAAATAACAGTTATTTTCAGCCAATGAGAACAGAGATTAATTTTCGATCTTTTTTTTGTCAATTTTTCTGTTGTTGATCTATTGTCCGGTGACTATCTCGCACAAGTCCTTGGCTTCTTCACAGAGTTAAACTCAACGTACGTAGAATTTGACGAAAAACAGTTCTATTATTTTTTCACATCTGAGGTCTATAAATAATATTCGTTTATTATCTTTGAATAATAAACGAATTGGCAGCATTGTTAATACACAAATAATTCTCATTTGCCAAAATTAGCTAGATATATCCTTTGTCACACCAAGTGGGAGATAAGGGCAGGGGAGGGATGATTACTGACGCTAGATGGCATGAACCAGTTCTCCTTTTGGAGGAAGTTTCACCACCTCATTTTTCAAATAGTGAACATGCATTTCAGTGACTGTCGAGCGATCACTCAAATCCCGGCAAAGTGTACAAATGAGGATGACGCACTTCGACTGTGGAACAAGAGCGAAGAACTTGTGAGCTACTCGGCCACTGCAGAAACGGGACAATGAGTTTAGAACCGGGCTATATTGTTTAGTATGTATCGCTTGTTAAGGGGATTTGCGATTATGAGTTGAGCTGCGAACAATTATTGGATTGCTTATATAATGGAAAACTTGGTGTTAGTGCTTTCTCTTTTATCCCTTTTCCACAAAATTATAAAATGCACTGCAAATATTTTTAGAAAGTTGTTGTAATTTAACAGTACTTCACTTCTTTTCTTTTCGAAAGCATGTGTGCAATGTATATATTTCGGCAGAATATTTGGCGGAAAAATATTGCCGTGTGCTAGTATTTGGTAGTACTAAATATTGTGCCTGAAGTCACAGTTACCATAGTTGGTAAAAGTTAAGAAAAATAGCAAATTGCTTTTAAAAGTTTATCTCGATGTTTTTGGTAACCTCAACAAACATTAGTAAAGTGAATCAGCAGATCAAAAATTGTACCTCTATGGTTAAGATTTTTTTTTATAAAACGCTATTAAAGATTCTAAAGACCTTTTAAACAAAAATTTGGGGAGTTCTCGCATGATTCCATATTTTTCTCGGTGTCAAGACAACTTGCCCTAACGCCATTTTACCCAATTCCATTATACCCGACCTGCCATTTTACAAAAAATGCCAATTGTTAAATCCTATTGTTAAAATTTCCTGAACGACTATTTATCCGACTATATAATTAACTGGCCCGTGGGACTTGCTATGAAACTATCACAACACTACATGGGATTTTATTGCCCACATAATTATTTGAAAGCATCCTTGTAATAGCGACTGCTAATTTGTAATCGGAAAATTGAACGAAAAAATCAAAGTTGACATTGTGTAAAATGGCAGTTTGGGTAATATGGCATTGGGTAAATTGGGTGTCAGGACAAAATACTCGATTCCAAAATACCCAATGTGACAAAATACCCAAAATATTCCCAATATTTTATTCTAACGTTCAAACTACCAGAACGAGTAATTAACATAATATTTAGTTAGTGCATTTGGTCATGCCTCAGCGGCCCTTGGAACTTGATATAAAACTATCAAACCGAATATGGGATTAAACTATCAGCTTACAGAAAACATGTGAGAAAACATGATTTTAATTTCGAGTGCTAATTTGTAATTGGATTATTGAACGAAAAGATCAAAGGGAATAAATTGGGTATAATGGCTTTGGCTTTTTGTCATGCAACCGGTAAATTGTCATGTAACCCTATTATACCCAATGCACTTTGATATTTTTGTTCAATAATCCGACTGCAAATTAGCAGTTACTATTACGCGTATGTTTTAACATACTTAATGGCCATAGCTGGGCCTCAGCGGCCCGTGGGACTTGATATAAAACTATCACAACAGAACTTGAGATTAAAAACTTACGTATAATAGCGGCTGCTAAGTTGTATGATTATTGAATGAAATTGTCAAAGTGCATTGTGTATAATGACGTTGGGTATAATGACAGTGGGTGAATTGTTTTTCAACTGTTTTACTCAAATGCTCAATTCGAGACGGAGATAAGCTACGAATCAATAACGTATTAAGATTATAGTTTTTGTTAGCTTACCATCGTTGACTACATGGAATTCTCTCCCGGAGTAAATCTGGTTCAGTATTGGGTTGCGAGAAACACAAATGACATCATATAACAATTCGCAGCAACTAAACATGCTGTCTGAAAGGTCTGTAAAGTTTTTAAGCGTCAAGCAAGTTCTTCCAAAAGAATTTTTAATTGTACAACTGATCTAATGAACATTACTAATGGAGAGTTTTGATTGCGCAGCTGTCAGAGTAGATGAAATGAAAAGTTAAGTAGTCTTGTAAGTTAAAGAGATGTTTTATTACAGATTTTTAATATTTTGAGGTATTTGTCGATTAAAACGAGAACAGCAAAGATAATCGAAAAGCGCTTGTAGTCTGAATATACAATAGTTAGGCAAGCAACTCATTTAATAGACAATTTGATCAGAAATTTCTGAAACACGCACATGCAAGTTTTAAATTGCCGAGTTTTTGGCCTTATATTTAAAATGCGAGAAATTTCATTATAAACAGGCGGGAGTTAAAACTCCAGAGTTTTCTGGCATTTGATCAATTGTAGAATGCGTATTTCCGGTAGTAGAAACGTGACTCTGCAGAACTCACTCCGACATTTTTATGCCAGAAGATCTCAGCGGCTTCAAATAAATAGATTCACATAGCCTGCTCATAAATGGCATTGCCGTTTGAATAAATACATTAAAACAGTACCAGTATGATCATTTTGGCATCTACATTGATTACGTGAGTTTGATTGTTATGGAGAGGCCTATACTTCTGACGGATTGTATTTGATGGCGATTATTGTTCCGACCCACTTTAGTGGTGGAGGAACTATATACTCCAATGGGTTTTTTTGTTCAGACAATTTTGGCCGATCGATATAATCATCGTAGAGAGTTGTGAGTGGTATCATTAAAAAGCCCGTCCAGCGTAGAATATGGAATTAAAAAGATTTTTTGTTTTTTCACTTTATACAGGGAGCTATCGCGGTTTAAAGTTCTGTGAATATTAGACGTAAATCAGCTGTTTTTATTCACTTTTTCGGTATTTTTGACCTAATTTGATAACTGTAGTGTTATTGATTTTATCTCTAAAGATAGAGGAGGGTTTCTCAATTGTTCGATCCGATTTTTTGGGGTGAATTTCTGCTAAATTTTTCAAAATTCAGACTTTTTCGGGGCCAAATTTGGGACCAAATTTGTTTTAGCCCACTTGCTTAAAATTTGCTGGAAGTAGATACTTAAAACTGCTGCCCTATTCTTTTTAAGCTGACAATTGAGCTAGTTGTACTCCCGTTGGCCTTGAGAGTCCTCAGGAATTATAATTTTTCAGTTCTTTGCAAATTTAAACTAGATAATTATACGAAATGCATTTTTATTTTTGACGAACTGAAAAATGTCAAAACTTGATCTATTTAGCAACCATTTGAACAAATGAGTATTTTGTTAGACGCGCTGCAATATCTTGGTTGATCTTGATCGCGCCATGGATCCTTACGATAAAAATTGTTTTAGATTTTAATGGGGAGCGATATTTCTTTTCAAAATTTTTCCGCTATGTTAACGTTTTTTTATGAATAATACTGACAAAATTTTCAGATCAGTGCTCAATAAATGACAGATTCTTTTTACAATAATCGAGGAGCAACGAGATTATTTTACGGTACCAGAGTTACGCTCATGATTTTATGGCTCTGGCCAATTGTGTTTGGAAAAAATTTTTTGGACTTCTTGTTTTGCTTTCATTTGTTTTCTTTTTTGTAGCCCAATGATTTATAGTCCCCAATTGAAGATCCAGTTAATTTTTAGGAGGTATAAATAAACCTAGAAAATTCTTTTAGTTGTTATCTAATGTCTGTTATGACTTTGAATATATTTGTTTCAAGAAAATATCGGTTATTTTTTGAACTTTGCCACTATTTTATCTTATTTTTCTCAACTTCGGGCGCAGTCTCAGTAAAAACAGACAGAAAACGATTTCCTGTGGGTTTCAAATTAATGTCCGTAACGGTTTTATGTTCAACTAATGGTCTCTTTGTTTTGATACTACGCGCGCTTCAGTTTTTTTTTATTTTTGAGCATAATTGCATATTTTATGAGTTCATTTTGTTACCTTGTCGATTTTTCTGATTATTGACAAGTCCAATTGAGAGAAAGTGTAGTTGGGAAACTGCGCAGCGTTCGAAAAAAGTGTATCTGGATATGTTAATTGTTTTGTATTATAGTTTTTGCTTTATAGGCTGAGAAACAGTTATCCCGCAAAATCTTATGGATTTTTTTTTAATTTTTACCTATGTTTGTCTTTCTTTTTGTTGTTGTGCGCCATATACCTGATAACGATAGGTCTCAATTGCGTCCCCAGGACGTATAACTCAACCTAGTTAAAGATATCAGTTTATAGCTGTTTCTTTTAATTACTTTCAAATTGAATTAAAAAGATTTTTTTTTCAACTGTATCCACTTTGCTTTCTTTTTGTAACCATGTTACTCAATCTCACTAAATAGAAGTCTCAATTACTTTTGTTGGTTCAATTTTTTTGCGCTTGGTTACACGTTGTAACTGATTGCTTCAATCATTAATTTCATAACGTTTTCTAGATTTCTGTATTGTTCAATTTTTGGGTTTTTTTATCATTTCTACGTAGTCCTTTCATAAGGAAGACTCTGTGATGTTAGCATGAGGAAAAAGTGGCGATTTACAGTTCTTATGGGTGACATCTGATAATTATGCTGCCTTGAACAATGTGATCTCGTAAAAATGTTTGAAGTCTTGGCTTCTTTTTATATTTGTTTTTTTTTTGGTAGGGGGTCGTGACTTATTGTCCATATTAACAGGCCCGATTGGCTTCCTGAGGTATTACAATTTAATCCATCGCGGTTTATTGAAATCTTAAGTCAGCTATCACTTTTGAAATTTGTTTTCAAAAACATTTGGATTTTTGGAGCTTCGTCATTTTTTTAAATTGTTTTTCGGTCGATTTGTAGCTCAGTCTGTAAACACAGGTCACAAACAGTTTCCAGTGAGCTAGCTTCAAACTACTTTTTTTATTGACTTTGTTACTGCTGTTATTACGAGATTTTACAGAATATTTCAGATTTTTTTTTTACATTTGTACATTTTATAGAATTTTTTTCTTTTTAATTTATAACAATAATCATTGGTCCCTTCGGCTTTGAGATTTTGCTCAATTGAACATTGGATAATGACATGTCTCAATTGCTTTCTATTGAGATGTTATTTAACATTTTAGGGATTTCAGTTGATATCTAATGACATTAATAACGGTGGAATTAATTGTTTTCAAAAATAAAAGCGTATTTTTGAAATTTGCACCTCTTTGCTCTTTTTCGTCGACCTGTTTACCAGTTGCATTGAGGACAGGCCCAATATATTTTCTAATGAAGCATAGGATTAATTGTTTTGTTTGGGTTTTATCTGATGCGAGCTTGATTTTATGATTTTTTTTATCATAGACATCGAGTTTTGGTCGTAAATAATGTTTGTTGTTTGTTATTTATTATTGTCCGTTCTAGTAGTCCTATTATCAACAACGTTCATCGCCCCTCTAGCGTGGCATTATTGTATTCCATTGGTTGTTTATTGAACGATGTGTTTTTGAAAGTTTTCTATCTCTTCATCATTTGGTAGCCAATTAAGTCAAGAATGTGGATGAGCGGGGTCGGAACGTTATGTGCTTATGCACATTACCGAGCCTCCTTGTATTGATTAAAACGTTAGATTGTATCAGGATTTGTTCCTAAAAGCCTTATATACAAATTTGCCTCGATTGCTTTTTAATTATAATTACACCATTAATTCAGAAAAATTGAAAATTCATAAGTCTTTGATGTTGACTTCAATATTTATCAAGGTTAAAGGGAAACAGTTTGTAAAATATGAATGTTTGAATTGAAAATTTCAGCAAGGAAAACTGTAGTTACAAGGTTAGTACATTTTGGTCCATTTCTGTGTATAAATCCTATTCTTTATAGCTATCTGAGCTGTAATAATATATTTCTGGCGTTTTTTGAAAGAGATAAGAACAGAAAATGTGTAGATTAAAACTTGCTCAGGGAAATATTGAGATTTTGGCCACTGTTGATTGACATTCAGAGCAATATAAGAGCAAGAGTTATTGATTAGCTTCAATTTTTTCCTTAATGATTCAATGGCGTAGTCAGATATTGACGAATCAATTAACTATTTGATTTTAAAAGCACCGTTCAATTCCAAAGTTATAGATAATTGTAAATATAGGAATCGAGTGCTAAAACGAAAAATAAAATACGTCTAAAACCACAATTTTCACTGTTACAACTTTTTCGTTGTGAAATTTTTTTAACAGTGAAAAACATGATTTTAGACGTTATTTTTATTTTCCATTTTTGCACTCGATTCCTATTTTTACTGTTATATTTGCTAATTTTGAGGCTGCTTTAGCCTTTTGTGAACAACGGTGACATGAAAATTTAACGTCATGAAGATTCTCATTTATGCACTACGAAAAATCAATACATTAACCGTTGGCAAATGTGACTGAAAGGTAAGAATTTCCTACCTTGCATTGGGGGATAACGTAACTATTGTCCACAATTTTAAGCATTACTTCAATTCGCGTAGAATTTTATTGCTCGATATTATTACTAATTAGATATCTACTGAGCTGGATGGATGGTATATGTTATATTTGAAGTTATTATACCTCTATTCAAGTATTTTATATTTATACCATAAAAAACATATTTTATATGTCAGTTCAAATATTATAACATTAATAATCAATTCTTAGTAATTACTCCATGTAGTGTTGTTTAACAACATTTTCAGTTCGTATGGCTAGAAATTCTATCGTGTCTCTATCCTCTCCTTGTAGATAATTGTGTTTATCTCTAAATGTGATTTTATCAATGGAATCCGACTTGGACCAGATATTGAAGAGTTGGCGACTATGGACTGGCGTTGGTGTGACGGCTACTAGTAAGTACAGGTCAGATATCTCTGATGGGAAAGAATGTCTCCTCATTGCCCTAAAAAACATTTATATGTTCATGCGATTGTTTGAACAAGCTAATTTCCACACTCCCCAGTTAGGTTACGGAGCTCTGTAATTGATAATTTCACATATAAATTTGATGTCATTGTCTCAGTTGTTTTCAGGCTATTAAAACCACTATTTAGCTTCAAGAATTTTTTATTTCACAAAATTGAACAAAGCTTTCGAAATACAGAAAATGTTGAAACTCTTTTATCAGAGCAGAATCAAAAGGGTGAGCAGTTAATCAATTAAAGAGTTATAAGACGAAGTTTATAAGTACAAAACTTTTGGGAGTTAGCTTGTGTACAAAGTCTATATACTTGTATGTTTTTGCCGCAAAAAGATTTCATAGTTAAAATAACATTTAAATCATGTTTGACATGGAAGAAGTTGATCCAGACTAATTACAACCTAAGTCTTAAAATTTTAATTGCTTTTCTCATATAGCAATTCACTGCGTCACGACGCTACAGTAAGCTACAGATTGCTAAACTGATTGGGGCACCTTAATAGATTTAAAACCTTTTAATCCTTTTAATTTTGAGTATTCGTTAATTTTTAACATGAAGTTTTTATGAGAAAACTAATCGATATGTTATTGATCACGAAATGCGGAGTTGCTTACTATAGGATTTCACCAAAGAAGTTGGGATCACTAGCGCTGTGAAAAGCTAAATTAGACATCGCAAGATGACGAATGCATTCTACTACATGTCACACTAATCACATAATCGGAATTTTTCTAAGTAACAAAGGTTTGCTATAAAAACTTCTTTACTCTCCTTGGAGGACAGCAAAGTCTAGACGCTAGAGCTATGCATTGTTTTGATAGAGTAGTAATGAGTCTTGTATACAGGTGGACTAAATGGCGTCATTGTTGTTTATTGGGCTAGATGGCAAACTTGTCCGCAGTGAATTTCAAATCTGAGTTTTGCAATGATTTTGATATCATTTTCTGGGGACACTTTTCAGTGGTTTAGTTTTCAATTTTTGTTTAGTTGGTCTGCTTATGCTTGGCAAACGATACTTCTTGGGTGCTCGATGTCATTCTAGAGCAACTCTTCATGGCAAAACTGCTATCGTCACTGGTGCCAACGGAGGACTGGGTTTCGAAACTGCTCTGGATTTCGCCAAAAGAGGTAGTGTTTTTAGGTTCTAATAGGCCTGTAGCTTTCTTAACACTTTCGCTGCAGAGTTGACACCAATACGGGCTCACTATTTTGTTATTACAAAATCTACAATTTCTTGATAACTGCTCTTAAGAAATTATTTTGGCCGCTTTGTTTAAAAGCGCAAAACTTCTGGCCAATTTCATATGGCCGATGATACCTAGGCTAAGAATTACATCACTCACCCATCTTTTCAGGGCAAATATCATGAGGATTCTTGGATATGTTTAATTACTCTCAAACGAAGTTTGTGCCAATTATATTATTCCTGTGGTCTTTTTTATGCGATTTTTCGCCTGACCCATTTGTCTTTTCGTCCTCAAAAACGACATAAAAAGGTAGCGCTCAGTGGGCATTAAGTTCTCTTAGTGCCCTAAGCTTTACGATATTCTAAGAATGCCATTCACCAAAACTTTTGAGGAGACAATTTAATGGTGCGAATGGAGGTTCTTAACTTAACTTTAAAAGTTACGCCACATTACCCCCCCCCCCCCCCCCTCAACACTCCATCGTCCACCCTCCTGCACTTGTCGATTTGAACCACCGTCTCATCTAACCTTCGTAGCCGCACCCCCATCGCTTACCCTCCCCCCCCCCTCCCCCTACACGCACACCGTTCTCCCCATCCCGTAATGCTAGCAGCCCTAATATCTTAGCAGTTTTTCTGGACTGAATTGCCAATGTTCAATCGTTTTTGATAGCGCGTTGAAGCTTTCTGGTAATTAAAGGGAGTTTTAGCTCATTTGAGCGATATATTAATATGTTTTACCCATTTGATTGTTTTTTGCACTTTGGTTAATTGAATTGACGCCTAATATTCTCAGGCTTTTTGTTTTGAATTCATTTAAATTCTCTTGGTACAAAGCTGTTTGACTCTATTAAATTGGAGAAAAATTTGAGAAATTTGTTACTGTTTTTCTCCTAATATTGTGCGAGCCGTTAATTGGCCTCGAGTCCATAGAGCAAAGTTTTTCGTTTACATGTGTACGTTGTTGTACTATGCGAATCATAGTTTCTCATCAAACGAAGTTTGTAGCAATTATATTAGTCCTGTGGTCTTGAATGCAATTTTTCGCTTGAACGATTGTTCGTCTGACCTTTTTGACTTTTCGTCTTGAAAAACAGGATGAACAGGTAACGCCTTGAGTGCATTAAGTTTTTGTGGAGTCTTTCTGATCACTTGAACCTAATTATGCCGTTCACTGAAACAGTTTAGGAAATAAATTTATGTTGTGAAGGCGCCCCCCCCCCCCAACAAACACACTCACACGCCACTTCACCCCTCCCCTCAGTTATTGAAGAATTAAATTGGACTTTCGAATTGACAAACGCAACTGAAAAATGACTGGTCGAGTTTTGCCTGGTTCTATCTGATATCGATTTTTTGTCGTTGAATTGTTAATTTCTCTTATTTACAACAATTGAGAATTAAATATTTATAAAGGCTTTGATTTTGTTAAACACATCAGAACTGTTTCGATATTTCGGAAGCTAATCTGACCCCAGCAAATTAAAAAGTACAAGGTCTATTGTTACAACGATGGTGGCGTCTTAACAAGTAGACGTACCAAAATGTAGAAATTTCAACGAATGTGATTGGTTGAGAAATTTAAAAGACTGTACCTTTATGCGTTCAATTAGCCTAAATTGGACATAGCCTAATTCTGCATTATATTTTTCACCGCATCTGGCCATGCCTCGTGGGCCATGGCCATGCCTCAGCGGCCCGTGGGACTTGATATGAATCTATCACAACCGAACGTGAGACCAGTTTCGGCTTATTGCGATTTCTGATCAATTTTACGTTAACACGCATACCCTATTTTAAAACATGGAGAATTTGTTGAACAATCAGCCAATCAGAAAACAATATTCCTATTTCCTCAATTGTGATTGGCCAGCAGTAAAGTTTCTATATTTTGGTGCGTCTTCTATTTTCACTAGCGCCTACAACGATATTAAAATACAAGTCAATCTCCCGCAACGCATAAACTGACGCATCCAATGCGCCCGTTCTATTTTTACATTGAAATGCTCTATATGACAATACATAATGTAGTTAGAGGATCGTAAACGGTACGAAATCAGTCTGAAATGAAGATTAATGTACTAATTAGCCGCTAATTTAGAGCTGACAGCATGAGCAAATGTTGGAACCTAATACTTCTACTGCTTAGGAGCACGAGTAATAATCGGCTGCAGAAACATGCAGTCTGGCCAGGAAGCTGTCAATCAGATCATATCACAATCTGGGAACCCAAATGTCACAGTAATGCAACTAGACCTGGCAAGTCTTGGATCTGTGCGTGGCTTCTGTGACCAGTTCCTGAGTGAGGAGAGTAGATGTGACATTCTAGTGAACAATGCAGGAGTGATGGCATGTCCGAAGGGATCCACTCTTGATGGATTCGAGTACCAGTTGGGAGTCAACCACCTCGGACACTTCCTACTGACTACTCTACTCCTAGACCTTATCAAGGAGTCACAACCGAGTCGCATAGTGGTTGTGACCGGAAAGGTTCTAATTCTAGTTTTAAGTTTTTGAAACATTATGTTGATTGATATTTTCTGTTCAGAAGTGCTCAATTTGAGCGATTTTGTTGGTTCTTTAAATTCCCTGCGGTAGTTCAAAATCGTAGTTCGGATCAAAATTGTTAAAACTACTGCATTAGGACACCCAACCCCCCCCCCCCCGTTCTAATGATGTCCCTTTTGAAAGTCGCGTTATGTGGCGGTAGTTTTACCATTTCTATAGCATCTATAGCGTACTATTACATTTGATTAACTGCGCGTTTTTATTCCCATTAGTTGTGGGCGGTAGCGTTTTGTTGAGTTTTTTTGCTGACCTTTTCTTAATCAAATTCACTGGACGACTTGTGACAAAATCAAATTGACAAAATTTGTTGAAGAATGATCGAAAATCGTCTTGTGCCGTAAGTGACGTTCTGGTTTGAACAAAACAATTAGACAGATAGTGATCAAGTTGTTTTTTGTTTTTGTATCCTTTTTCTGACCAGGGTGATGTTTAGGTTGCCACATTTAAATCTGCTCAGCTCGATTTCGATGATATGCAATTGGACAAAGACTATGTTCCATGGAATGCATATGGTCGAAGTAAACTCTGCAATATTCTCTTCACAGTCGAATTAGCAAAGAGACTTGAGGGTAAGTTATTCAAGTGTGTAAAACGTTGATGCACAGGTCAAGAAGTAAAGAAATGAAAGTATAACTGGTCTCTTTAATCGGTACTATAGAACCGTCTGCATTTTGCATTGCAAGCGTCTACAGGTACTGAAGTTAACCTTCTTTCAAGGAAAGTAGCTTATAATGATTAGTATAGTCCACTTTCACAATACATTAAGTTTAAATGAAGTCGAAAACAGCTACAAAGGTGAGTATGTTTACTCAGAAATTTGGCACCGTAAACGCTTGCTTAATTTTTGTCAACGGGAGAAAAGGACACAGTTCCCTGAAAGATTTTTGAAAGTCTAGATACAAATGTGTTTACGGCATGTCTAAAGACAAATTTTTACGGATAGTGTTCGGAATGTGCTCCACGTTTCGGGGCCCCGACTGCTATGTGACGTGGTAAAAAATCATATCGCAAAAAACTTTTGAATATTTTGAATCTGATTGGTTTCTAATAGCCGCCGTCAGTCTCTCAACCAACGGTTATTATTTAGTAGCTCTCCTTATTCACTATTCAAAAAATTTGAATTGCATTGGGACACTGTCTTTTTTCTAAGATCTGTTCACATATTTTCGTAATTTAGAAAAGAAATTAAAGTGATGATTTTGGTTACGCCGAAACAGGAAGTGGAAAAACAGCAAGTGGTTTTGCGAGGCAAAATTTGTTCATTCTAATTTAAAAATAGAGTGAGAAAACGGTGTTTGATCAAAAATTTGCTATCGTGGTTTTTTGTTCGCATGCGGCAATTTGACTTTTTTTTATTTTGGTATTGTCAATCTTTTTGAAAAGATTTTTTTGTAAATGGTTTATCCAATCCATTCATAGTCGATTCTAGGTCTAGTTTTTTCTTTTAGTCGATGAAAATTTTTTGAATTGTTTGACAGCACCTGTCCTGCTGTGTTTTGATAATTCTTTTTACCTTTCGATTACCTTCTCCTTTTTACCTAAGTCACGACTTTCAAGTTTGGTTCCTGGCATACTTCACTCAATGTTTCCACTGAATGGATATCTAACTGCGCACCAAATTAGAAGGCGTTCGAAACTCCGTCAATTTCTTTGTTCTTTCTTGTGTTTCAGTCCCGCTGTGTGTCAAGGGGGTCAACGGTGGCTATTTTCCGGCAATTTGTAGGCTATGCTATAATATTTTTTCTACTGTAGGTTTTGTCCGTTTTTCTTCGGTAGAAGTAAGTATTAAAGATAATAATATCAATTAAGATTAAAGATAACAATATCAACTGGAAGTACGAAAATGGCTTGATATAAGCTTGAAGACGAAATTCAATGGGTTTAAAAAGGGGCCGGACTCTTAACAAAGATTGTAGAACATTAAAACATTTTGTATCTCTTTTGTTTTTATGCAAATTTTTCGCTCTATTGTTTTTGCGCTTTTGTTCGAGAACAATGACCGTCCTTCGAAAGCATTTTGCAGATTCTAATCGGTTTGCGTTCGTTTTTAGGATCTGGTGTTACAGTCAATTGTTGTCACCCTGGGATAGTGATGACTAATCTGTCCAGGCATGTCGGGATACCACCTGTTATCAAGTGCCTCTCATACCCCTTTTTGTGGTATTTCCTCAAGTCGCCGTTCTTTGGTGCACAGACACAAATATTCCTCTCAGTTGAACCAAGCGTGGAAAACATATCAGGACTATACTTCTCGTTAGTTCACTTATACATAAAAAGGCATATTATAATTTTTTAGAGGAATTTATCGAGATAAGAATAAAGTTTTTGTGGAAAGATTTGGTAAGAACGAAGTTTTTGCTGGGAAGAATGAAATCTGATAAGATGTATTGCGCTGATACAGTTAATGAAAACCAGATGAAAACCTATAGACAGATCAGAGTGTTGAGTATTCAGCATTACCCTTTAAGATCTTTAAAACTTTCCTGTTTGCGAAATTTTAATAAAAACTTTGATATGCATGAGTTCCATGTCTGAAATGAATTCATTGGTTTTGTATAGAAATATTTTAGAGCGTGTGCTCGTAGGTGTGTACCAAAATCATGAGCATCAAAAATGAAATTTAACAAATTAATCTCTATATTAATGCGATCTATAACATTATTATCAATATGCCTATTTCATCAGGGATTGCGAGGCTGTGAGAAATCTGCCCGACAAATGCACCAATGCTGAAGCAGCTGCTCGTTTGTGGAGTTTAAGTGAAGAGATGGTTCAGTGAGGGAGCTCAAAGACTCAATAAAACAAATTGACGAATCAGAGCTAATATACTTTCTGTTTTCATGTTTATTGTAGTGGTTGATTCTGGCGTTTGTTGAGCATTCATTATGGGACTAGTATGCACAAATGGTGTGTATAAAAACTAAGGGGGTCCACGTTCTGCAGAAAAACGTTCCACTAATATTTTACATGTGAAAACATGTCACCCATAAGGTTTTTTTTTCTGAAAAGCCCATGGTTGCAATGGGAGAATAGAGGAAAACCCAATCAAAACAGTCTTTTAAAAAGCTCATTCTAGCAAAATAATTATAGTTCTACTTAACAGATGTCAATTAAAATCTTTCGATTGTTCAAATGAGTTACCGTGTTGTGAGCTGAAATTGATGGTGGAATCAGTTACTTCATTTTTGATGATGGTTACAAAGAGTGGCAATGTTGTTCAAACTAGTGTTCCCCGATAAGAAATTTTGTTTTTTTTTGTCCAAATGAGCCTCTTTTTTGCAATGCTCTTCCTGATACTGGAGAGTTGCGAAGAGAAAACAGTTTGGATTGCATGCGAAGAAATATATCGACAAATCACAACGATGAAGAATTTGTCAAAATAACAACTTCCGAACGCCATCGAATTTTTTCCGCGCTCTACATCAAACAGAATCTATTTCATCAAAACAAGTGGTTGAGGACAATTGACTTCAATACCACGCAATTTTTTTTAATCAAACCGTTACGTGACATTCAGCATATTAAGTACCTGTAAAACAGATTAACTGTCTCCAACTGATTTAGAAATTAGTCGCAAAAACAGACCTATGTTCATTTGGCTAAGGATTTGGAACCGAAAACAGCTTAAGGTTTACCGTTTTCAACGCAGCTTGTTGAACCAGAACGTCAACTTTCTATATTTCTTCAGAAGAAGCAGTGAACGTGGCAATTACTAAAGAAAAGGAGACACTAGCCTATGCTGAAGCCTTGGCGTTTTAGCAGTTCCTCAAAATCAAAAAAGCAAGAAAAATATCTCTGCCAAAGACGTCAACTTTATTGTATGCATAGTGAGCATGCTGTCTGGATTTGCCGCAATGAACAAAACAGTTACACAAAATTGGAATGCAGAAACTGGAATGCAAAACTATGCAACAAAAATTCAGTGAGAACGAAGGAGTCTAATGTTCCAGTCACTAAAAGGCCACTCACTGATTCAACTACTATTCAGACCCCGTCTTAGGTACCTGCAAAAATTATTCGTTTAAGAGTTGGTGTTGATTCCTTGACAGATGTGTGCATCAAGCCAGCTTCAAGTGTCGCAAAAGTTAAACAGCTCAAAATAAAACTGTTGCAACTACAGAGAAAACCGAAATGAGAGCCAACGATGCCTGCATTGCCAAAACAGATTACAAAACAACAGACTGATGACTTTATCAAAACTGAGGAAGAAGAAAGCGAGGAACATCTGACAGAGGGCATAACGAAAAAAGTGTGACGAAGTCAGTGTGGTTGAGTAGATAGTTTTTCTCAATGGAGAGAAAATTGCGAGAGCAAACATTTTTTTGATAATGATACGTTGATCACCACACATTTCAAAGAACAAGGAGGGGAAAATTCTTTTTAACGGAAGAGAATCTAAAATTCCCGTCGCAACTTTCCTCTGCGATTTGGTATTGAGTTTTTCAAAGCTTCCAAGTGGCCATTTCCAAAGTTTAAACTATTTGAACCTGGGACTTCATCTTGTATCGAAAAGATCCCTCAGAAGAGCCAAAAGAATCAACGACGATTGCAGGAAAGGTATAGCAGCCTAAAGAAGTATTGCCAACGTACATAAAGATTGTACTATACAATGATAGAAAAAACTTAAAAATTCGTTCAAACAAAAACTGCTAGTTGCATAACGACAAAATTTAGGTCTTTTGACATGTATGTGTCCAAACTTGCAAAATACGAAAATGGAATTGAATTTTGACTGATGGCTGTTGACGCTTTGTCAAGTTATTTTTCGTAATCAGCGGCTCAAAACAAAGTATTCGACGACCTTGTGAAAGCGTGACGACAAATTATCAAAATGAAACAACCCAAAAAAATTGTACACAGACAAAGGATCAGATTTAGAAGGCGAATTCAAAACATTCTGTGAAAGAATAATTAGAAAATTTGCATGTGAAGAATGAACTTTTTGATCACTCAAAAGCACAATGAACAGACACCGGGAAGTATAATGGTTCTGGGCTTACATCACCTTCCTGGATTTGCAAGTAGCATTAACAGTCGTGTTAACTGTGTCACAAAGTTGTCACCTAATAAGATTTTTGGACAGCACGAACTAATATAACTATCTTTAGATAATAAATTTGAACCCACGTTCGGAGAAGTAGATTTTACATATGGCTAAACCAGGCAAGACTTTCAAAAAAAGGTCTACAAAAAATTTTACAAGCAGGGTCTCCACCTTAACAACATCTGCAGCAGTTAATCCACCTAATTATAAACTAATTGAAGCCATTAGTGTCAAGATACAAGGGGATTTCTACGAAGCCGAACTCGTAAACGTCGACGCGTTGATGGAATCATATTTTTGCGCAACACAACATGCCCTTTTTGGGGGCCTAATGGTGGCATCATTATGTGAAAAAAAGACTAACCAGGATAGGATGATTCAAGGACGCATCTAATACCAATGACAACTGTAAGCTCGTAAAAATTGAGCAGTTTTGAAAAAACCCGAAATTCCCAAAAATTGAAAACATTGTCACAAATATAAAGAAACACCTCGAGACATCCTAATGCCTGCAGAGTCAATGCAGTTAGAGAGGATTGGATAGCATGGCAGGGATCCAAAATGAAAAAAAATTACCTCATAAGAATGAAACTGAAAACTTTAAATCAATGACTTAATCAATCATTAAAAATTCAAGTTTTGGAACAGAAGAAGAACCTTTTTTGGAGGCCTAGTAGCGGCATCCTTATTTGAAAAAGACGTACCAGGATGGGATGATTCAAGGAGGCGTCTAAAGTTAATAACAGCACTAAGCTCGTAAAAATTGTACAAAGTTTTGAAAAAACCCAAACTTACCCCAAACAGGGAAAAAATGGTAAACAAAATTCAAAGAAACACCTCAAAACATGGCTCCTAACGGCTGCAGAGTCAATGCAATTGAAGGAGATCAAGATAGGATGACAGGGACATCAGTATTTGAAAAAAGACTAACCAGGATATGATGATCCAACGACGCATGTAAAATTAATGACATCAGTAAGCTCGTGAAATTTGTTGTACTAAGTTTTTGAAAATACCCGAAATTACACCAAACAAAGAAAAATTGTCACCAAAATTTAAAGCGACACCTCGTAACATGGCTCCTAATGGCTGCAGAGTCAATGCAAATAGAGGAGATTAAGATAGGATGACATGGAACCAAAATGAAGGAAATTTGTTCTCATAAGAGTGAAACTGAAAACTTGAAGTCATTGACCTACGGAGCTTAATAAATAGAAATCAAGTCTTAGAAAACAACAGGCGTTTTTGGACGTCTTGCGGCGGCATCTTTAATTGAAAAGAGACTAACCGAGTTCGGATGTTTTAGGGACGCATCTAAAACCAATGTTATCAGTAAGCTCGTAAAAATTGTTGTACAAAGTTTTGGAAAAAAACCCCAAACATATCCCAAACAGTGAAAAATTGAAACCAAAATATGATGAAATACTGAAATTTGGTTCCTAATGGCAGCAGAGTCAATGAAACTTGAGGAGATTGAGATATGATAACAGGGATTCAAAATGCAGGAAATTTTACCTCATTTGAATGAAACTGAGAAGTTGAAAACAAAGACGTTTGGAGTTTAATCATTCTAAAATCAAGTTTTAGAACACAAGAGGCCCTTTTCTGGAGACGCAGTATAATTAATGGAAAAATTTCCTAATCCTTTTATTGATAGTCAAAAATTTATTGAAAAAAAATATATTAAAAGTTTACCAATTATCATCCCGATCCAATCATAACACTACAGTCGCCATTGTTGCTCTGTTGGAAGATATCAGAGACAGTATAAAATGTTTTATCAACATCAAAATAAGTTTTATAGCCCTAAAAAAGCATTCGACACAGTTGATCTTTGTATCCTTCAATAGAAATTCTGAGATTATGGTTTAATTGGAAAGTTTTTACATTTGTTTGATTCGTACCTAAATGACAGAAGTTAGTTTGTTAAAAGAAACCAAAAAATCTTCCCAACTAAGAGTGATAACTTCTGGTGATCCTCAAGTTTCCCTTCTTGGTCCGTTGCTATTTCTTTTGTATGTAAATGACATCTCGGGTAACCATGAAGAAACAAGTGAATATCACTTTACCGATGATTAAATTAAAACCATCAAGGTACAAAAACAACAACAGATAACAACCACTAGCAGGCATTAAATACAGCTTCAAAGTGTTTTTTATCAAATTAAGCTAATATTGAATGAAAGAGAGAAAAATAAAGAAGCGTGGCAAGACAAGACTTACGGAACGACAAGCAAAAGTGTTCTACAACCTATTGATGACAAAGTAAACCTTACATAAGATTATCTTCTTTAAGAGAAATTTTGATTTCAGTCCAAACCAATGCAAAAATATTGAAATCTAGAAGCAAAATCTACATTTATATGATTTGACGAAATTCCTGATGAAGGTACTGAGAAATGAGTGCAAAATTACGCACATTCAGGATTTTTTCAATAAAAACGATTTTGAAAAAATGGCCCGAAAAAGACGAGCAAACAAACTGCTTTAGAATTTTCTAAACTCATTGAAACTACTTATTCATTATAAATGTTCAACAAATAAATAGCAGAGAGGCGAAATAATTTGCTCAGGCCTTTCTGAATGTCACCGGGTTTCTAGACAGAAAAAAATTGATTTATAGTTAGCCCAGCTTCATATCAATTGATTAAAGGTAAAATTCTATTAATTGTTGAAATAACTCAAAACAAAATACACAAAAAATACATAGCTGTTGAGTTTTGAAACAAAGTCATCTCATATGATGTTGCCAATAAAATTGCAGCCGGCAGCACAAATTGCTGCATTCATTTCTCGTATGACAACTGTTAAGGCTCAACTCATTTTCGTGAACAATTTTTTGTTCAAAAACTATGTTATGATGTTTTAATGATGTTTGTTCTATCAAACGCAATATATGATATTTTTCTCAATTCACAGTTCTTTTAAGGCCTCGTGGTTGCATTTGTAGACTGTTGTTGAACACGCTCTGCTCTAAATAAACAAGTGCCTTTTGAGGGGGTGGGAAACTGGTCTCGAGAATTTCTCTCCGAGAAGTCTGGAAATTAGTTCAGTAGAAATAAAATGAAAACTCTAATATCAAAGGGGCACGCAAATCAAGTTGTTTTTGAATTGCAAGAACTTAAATAGTCCTCTAAATTTTGTGCTGAACAATCTCAATCCCAACCATGCAATTGGTTTTAGATGACTGGAGGAGAAAATCAAATGCGTAAATGGCGGAGTAAACAACCTATAGCGGGGTAACCGCTAATGTTTTTCTCCAAACTTTAGTTTATGAAAATATCCTTGTAAATATTATTTAATTGAGAAAAAGTTGATGAATTGAGTTGATTTATTCTGTTCAATTTATTGAAAAGTGTTTTTCTTTCTGTTAGTTTTTTTTTCCTTTTTAACAAATGAAATCAAAAAATAATAGAACCGAAAAGAAAGCAGGAAATTTTGGAAGTTTTTTAATCAGCTCTTTTTTATGGCAAAACAAGATTATTTTGTTGAGTCACATGCTAGTCACCGTCCGGTGAATAGCTATTCAGAAATCAACAGAGCAATGCAAGTATATGAACATAAAAAGTGATATTCCTGGTAATGGACCATTGGAGCTGCAGGTCTCCGTGAAAAACTATCTAAATGTTTAAAAAATTTAAAGTAGCCGAAATCACAAATTAGCCCAAAGAAATCTCCGATAATTTTTGAGTGATAAAGTGAAGATGAGAGCTGAGAACAACAGCTTCATTTTTTGGAAAACTGATCCACTTAATGCTTTAAGCTAACAACCAAAGTTTTATTCAAAAAAATGATGCCCTGAAAATTTATACCGTTTGCACTATTTGACATCATTTTTGCTTTTGTTGATCAGCAATTTTGTGAAAATCATTGACATTCAAGTGCCTTCAGCTGTGACACCTTTTCTCCGCAATTATATTAGCAGTTGGTGAAAACAAATCATGCCAATTAAAACAATGATATTCACCTCCCAATCAAAAAAATTAATACACCTAAATTGCGCGCTTGAACTTGGAAACTCAAATTAAATTTTAAAAAATCTTGACAAGATCTTATTAAGCCAAAGAATCCTGGGAATATCTTGCTGACATGTCTGGCTTTATCATTAATGGATAACTTGCAAATATATAGTTTCTAGTTGATGCAAAAACCTTGAAAGTTCTTACAAACGTTTATTTCTCGCTCCGTGCCAGTTCAATTTTCTTGCAAGAAATGAGAAGTTTTTATTTCTTTATCATCTTGATTTATCAAGTCTCAATTCATGGGGCTTTTTAAACCAAAATATATGTTTGATTTCGCAATTTTTTGGGTGTTTCGGATCAAATTCTATGAACATTCATGATAATCTAGGTTCCTTACTTGTCTGGAATAAAACTGTTTATCCGTTCGATATATTTTTGGATATCGATTGACGTTTTACATAATGGGTTTTGGGTCTGTACCATTAGATCTCACCAACCCCCTCCCCCCCCCCCCCCCAATACAATGTATAATACACAATTTCTCAACATTATCAATTTTTTGACAAAAAGCCTAACAGAGGTCTATTCTTGGTCCCAAACTCCTCCAACGATGGTGATCGCGGCCACATTGAGGCTAAGTGGAGCACGATCAGGCCTAACACCATAAATAATAAATTAATTACGCCTGATTTAACTCGCCATTTCTTCTATTTATTGTACTTTGATTTTTTCTTCAGATTGCTTAGCCAAAGAGGTTCAAGCATTCCGCTAGATTTTGGAGCCACGATCGCTACGCTATGCCCCGTCACAGAAAATTCATTACACAGTAAACTGCAATGCAAAATTGTCGCTCGAACACTCTGGTTTCCGAATAATATGCACCCACTAAGCTTGGGGGCTCAAATGTAAAAGAACCAATTTTAGTTGCTCTCCCAGAAACTTAGCTAACTGTCAATGATTTATTTGATTGTTTAAAATTCTGTGATCATCAGCAATTAAAAAAATAGACAATGCAAAACGGAAGAAGTTAATCGCTTTCCGTTGTTTTGTTTACAACTATAAGTTGGAGAAAGTTATTTCTAAAAAAAATTTGGCGCTAACAATTTAAACTTTTGATAAAAGACAGTCATTTCTCTTAACAGTTAGCTATAAGAGACAAGACTTAACAAAATCTGTTTTGGATGCAATGTTTTTTCAACTAAATAATCTCGGAAAAAGCAATAATTTGCGGAGATTTCAATCTAATTGTGCTGCATGAAGATAATTAAACGCTTTTTTATAGAAATTTACTGCAATGGGATAGTTTAAAAAGAACATAGAATTGAACCTACAACAAGAGCAAACTATCCCAATAGTTGTATTGATCATTTAAGGAGCAGAGAACTTCTTAAACTTATATTATTTCAGCAGATGTTATGATGTCCCTCATCATCGAAAAAATTTCAGAACTAATGTCCAAAACACCTCATCAAACCAAAAGAAATAGTAATAGTTTGAAGAAAGATGAAATTAAATTTTCCTCTTTATTTCATTGAGTTATCTGTTTGTTTTTGTTGGAAGTCAGAGCATTGATCAGAAATTGGAATTTATCACGAGCCGTTTACTCAAAGCACTAGTTCGTCTTTTTCCTAATAAAAAAAAGAAGTATCAAAAAGCGTCTGTGGTAAAATGATAATCGCATGGAAAAAACGGAGAGGAAAGAACTATTGCAAAGTTTTTCAAAACATCTCTAAGAGAACACAAAATTTTAAGAAAAGTAGAACTTTGGCGTAAACTTGGCATAAAAAGAAGAAAATTACATAACGAAGAGATAAATTTTTGCAAGCCCAAAGCTAAGTACGATGATACTTTAAAAAGATGTTTCAAATGTTTACATACCTCTGTGAGAAATTTAAATTCGAAAAATAGACTCATGATTGAGTGGTTTTATTTTCAATTTAATCAAGCATTGGTCTTTACTTGGTATGTCTCTTCAGTAAGAAAGCTTTCAGTCAGAAACATCAGCAGACTCAAAACGAATTTGTTTTTAAAATAATTGCGAGTGAAGTTGTCGGCGAAATTTCAGAACGAATTTTTTTATTTTCATGGTGAAATGGACAAAAATATCTCAAGCTGGCGATGCCGGTTCTATGTGAGGCTGTTACTAATCTTTTTAATTTCTGATTTTGAAATACTACTGGCCTTCTTCTAAGATATCTAAAGTTTAACCTCTCTACAAATCAGGAGATCCTAAGTAACTAGGAAACTACGAACCATTTAGTTTTTTACCTTGTATTAACAAAATTTTTGAACAAGCCTATTTAGCCGATTGTTCAAGTATGAAAAACAGTTCAACTTTCAGCCGACAAAATTTTGTGCATGCATTAGCTGAAATCACCGAGATCTCGAAAAGGCCTTCGACAAAACAATTGGTCACAACATTTTACGTCATCGACTGGTTTGCTGCGGCTTTGACCCCTTTTACAAAAAAAATGAGAGTCATCTTTTTAATAGATCTCAATAGGCTGGTAATAATGACATAATTCAGGTTTTGATCTTAATCCTATTGTAGAAAGGAAGTCTTCCCAATAATATAAAAACAGCCGCATGCTGCTCTTTTCTGATTATTTGACCCTATATACAGATTAAATGGGTTTTAAAAGACTGTCGACGACTTTAATGCATCACTGTATTGATTGAAACAAAATAGAGTTTCAATTAACGTGATTAAATGCCCCGGATTTAGTTAGGGTAAAACCGATGTTAGTTCACAAATTATTATTCGACAATATCATTCCGTGTACAAGTACATGTAAATACTAAAGTAAATGAAAAAAAATGAAAAGCTCACGATGGTAACAAAATTGAATAAATTTTTCGGAATCATATAATCAGCTGCAGTTTTGTTAGTAAGGAACGGCTATTTGTTTTCTGAAATGCATACGACAAATCGACAAATACGGTTCTCTCATTTACGGAAGTGAAATCAAACCAGATCTTGAACCCTGCATGAGCAGTACTGCCTTTGGGTAGTTCCTTCCAGACAAATACAAACTGCTAGTATGATTTTTGATTTGTTTTTGGTGACTGTTTGTCCCCGTGTTGTCTGGTAAACTGATTCAAATTCAAAAACCACTATTTGCTTTTTTGTTTAAGGTTATTTCATTTACCACAAAAAATGTAGAAAAATGTATGTTTTTTTAAACTTCATCGTAAACTTCTCATAAGAAATTTGAGTAATACTATTAATGATAAGCTGTTTCCAGAAGTCATTCAGCATCTTTAAAAATCGCTGAACAAATACATTCCCTAAGTTGGACTGTGGGAGAGTACTGTTGGGCCAATGGCCTGTTCTCAAATGTCTCGCTCAAAATAGCTGGTTGACGAATCAAAATGATATGTTGACGAATCTCTATGTTACCCCCCCCCCCCCCCACTTTTTATAGTACGCGCCATAACACAGTAGATCAATATAATGATCTACTGTAACAATATTGGGGTGTAATTTTTTCAGATTTACCTTCTTTACCTTCAAAAATCATACAACCTCTATGCTAGATGTTACAAACAAACAGAAATAGTTCCAGCTTGCATTTTATTTTTTGCATTTTGTTAAATTAAATTATTGTGTCTGTATTTTTAATTTGTCACAATAATTCTGAAGTAATGAGGGCGAAACACATGGAGAAGAGGGGAGGGTGCTTTCTAAATTTGTTGGATCTTTTCCGTTTGCCCCCACCCCAAGTGTGCGCTATGCTCCCCCAGATACAGAGCACGTGTTATTACGCGGTAAATCATTATGTAAAAGTATGGCACGTGCTTTTGGGGGTGCAAATAATATGCACTCGCAAAGCTGGGGGGGGGGGGGGCACAAACGGAAAAGATTCAATTTGTTTATAAAAAGAGGCAATCAATTATGAAACTTCCTCCTCGAAGTTGAATTTAGCGGCATGTGTTTTAAAGGACTATTCGGAAATTTAAATTCAAAACTAAAAGAGTTCAAAAAGTTGTAGATCTTGATAAACACGTGCTCCATACTTGTCCGCAACAAAGTCAAAGAAATATTTTAGCCAAAAACAACAATTTAAATCGGCATCTGTTTGTTAGCGCTCGTGTTTTTTACGCCTTAATTATTCACATGGAAAAATTGTACTCGCGTGTTGGGAAATAAGAGTAGTTAACTTTTAGTGAGTGAACTTCACTCTTTGTTCACGCAACTACGTGGCAACCTAAGCTCTTCAAAGAGTTATATTAATGCGTGCAATTTACAGCATCAAAAATTAATTCACATGGCTGCATTTTATGAAATTGAATTTAGTCACGTGACTTGGCCCTTTGTTCAAAGAGTTTGTGGATAACCCGATCAAACATCAAATAAGGTTACGAGTTTGAAGCTTACGTTTCTTTACGTTTAAGCGTTTCTGGGTTCTCATCCGCTTGTGCCCCCCCCCCCCCATCCTCCCGGCGTTGTTGGGGCATATTATTTGCGGATCTATTCTGCCCCCCCCCCCCCCAGTGTTTTTTTATGACCCCCAGTTACAAATTATATGTTGTTATATAGCACGTTACTATGTAAGAAAATAGCACGTGTGCCGGGGGGGGGGGCATAAAAGATTTATGCTCACTAAGCTGCGGGGGGGGGGGGGCAAACAGAATAGATCCTTATTTGCAACCACAAAGCGGTTGAACGGGATCTGCGCTGAAATAGTGCCAACCCTAAGATTTGTAGAATGTATACCCTCACCCTTTAAAGCTTTTCATTGGGTTGGGTCTACCTCATTATAGCTCCTCATCTTAGTGGTTATATAACGCATAGTATCCCACCCGAATTACCGTAAATATACCCTAATGGGGGCTGTAATTTTGTTGGAGGGGGGCTATAATGATAGTGATGGTAATGATATCTTTTCCGCTTGTGCCCCCCCCCCCCCCAGATTAGTGGGTGCATATAATTTGCACCCCCAGACGCACGTGGCATGTTTTTAGGGTCTTTCCCATTATAGCCCTCATAATGGTATAAATACCATGTTGGGGGGTGGGGGGGGGGTCTCTACGTTAGCTGAGCACTAAGCTGGGGGGGGGGGGGGGTATAATGGGAAAGACCCTGATTTACTGGGCACTAATGGCACGTGTTCTATAACTGGGGAAGCATATCGTACTGAGGGGGGGGGGGCAGAAACGGAAAAGATCCGATTCAACCTATTGATTATTGCTGCTAAAGTTAAAGATATAATTGTTTCCCATTATAGCCCCCTCCCGCAGCTTAGTGGTCAGATAACACATAGCTCCCCAATCATGGTAAGCATACCATAATGGGGGGCTATGATATCGTGTTCGGCTATAATGGGAAAAACCCAAAATATACCCATTATAGCAACCCATGAAATTATAGCCCCCATTTGGGTATAATTACCATGATTGAGGGGGGGGGGGGGTATAGGTTAACTGCCCACTAAGATGGGGGTCTATAATGGGAAACACCCTAAGTAAGTTGGCACCCTCTAGATTTATGAAGTAAAAGTTCAATTTTTTTGGATATATTACTCCAACTTTAAATCAAATTTCGAATTTTTACACCATTGATCCCCTACACTAGTATTCTGGTCTGCCCAGGAAATTCAGATAAAATGCAACGTTCAACTAACTTTGTCTAAGTTTCACAGTAAAGATAAAGTTGTCACATGATCACAATTTATTTACATCTTTTCTCGGATCTTTTCCGTTTGTGCCCCCCCCCCCCCAGCTTAGTGGGCGCATATTATTTGCACCCCCCAGACGCACGTGCAATATTTTTACATAGTAATTTACTATGTAATGGCACGTGCTCTGTAACTGGGGGGCGCATAACGTACTGGGGGGGCACAAACGGAAAAGATCCCTTTTCTCTTTATAATGTCTAATATTAACATAAGTGCAAATTTAGCCATAGATGAACAAAGCTGATAACATTTCACTTCTTGTGGCAACTTTTTTTTGGATATTTTCCGTTTGTGCCCCCCGTACGTTATGCAACCCCAATTACAGAGCACGTGCCATTACATAGTAAATTATTATGCAAAAATATAGCACGTGCGTCTGGGGGTTGCAAAAAAATGCACCCACTAAGCCGAGAGGGACACTACCAGAAAAGATCCCTTTGTTTTTACTGTGAAACTTGGATGAAGTTCATCAACTTTACATTGGTCAGATGAACGTAGCGTTTCATCTGAATTTCATAAGTAGGCGATAGAGGACTAGTATAGGGGATCAATGGTATTAAAGTAGTCATTAAAGTTTGATTATAAATTGGAGTCATTTTGCCTCAAAAATTGAGTTTTTATTTCATAAAACTAGAAGGTGCGAGTTCACTTTTGCCGTTCAGTATAGAATAGTTAAAATTTTAACAATTTAATAATTAAATTGTGACACGAATCTTTGAATCTTTTCTGTGTTTCTCCCAACCATGCCGCAATGCAAAACTAATACAACCAAAGGCGTATACGAAATGTCATAAATGCAGGGAGCTACATAAAAATTTATAGTTTCTAATTAGGGATCACAAAAATCATCAGGGGAGGGGGAGTGAAAATGGCGTCAGATACATACATTCAAGGGAGACACATACATTCAGAGAATTCGAATGCTAATGATTATATAAGAACAGTGATCAAAAACATTTTTGAAACTTTGAACAAATTTGCGCCTGAAAATGTTATCGAAACAACCTATTCTCCTAAATCTGCAAGCTGGATTACAAATGAAATCGAAAACGCCAAAAGAAACGAAATGTTTCACAAATGGATAGCAGAGCCTACAATTGAAATCCAAACTAGATATAAACAGACACGGAATAAGGTAACTAACTTAATAAGTGGAAAAAAAGACGATAGTTTCAAAAAACTAGGCAAAAATCCGAACCCAAAAATGATTTATAGGATACTAAGAACTCGCAAAAGAAAGGACAATGCCATCGATTTACCAGATGTTGATGACTTGAACGATTACTTTGTTTCAATAGGTCCAAAATTATCTGCAAAATTTAATAACAAGAAAAGCTGCTATAATATCCGCAATAATGACAAAGCGACGGTACTTCATCAAACAAATGAATCAGAGGTTACAAAAATCTTGAAGAAACTGAAAAACAAGAAAAGCACTGATCATGATGGAATCTCAAACGATATTTTGAAGTGTTGTTCTCCCATTATTGATTGTCTTCCTGCAAGAGCCATTAATTATTGTCCGCTCGAGCGTATTTTCCCAGATTCATTATAAATACCCAAAGTAATACACTTATATAAAAAAGGACATAAGACTGACCCTGGTAATTACAGACCTATCAGTTTACTGAGTACAATAGATAAAATTCTGGAGAAGATCTTACTGAAGAGGATAATAAAATTTTGTGTAAAAATTAATTTGCTAGCAAACAAGCAGTTTGGCTTTGATCTAAAATGTCAATAGTGTGCATCCAGTTGCCACCATAACGGATTATATTCGAACCGTAATTGCTAACAAATCAACGGAGCTAGTTTTATTGACTTAAGCAAAGCTTTCGATACAATAGATCATGAAATTTTACTAAAGCTAGAAAGATATTGATTCAGAGGTCGAATTTTAGAGCTATTAAAGAGATATTTAACTGGGCGCACCCAGTTTGTTTGTGAAGGATGCAAAAAACAACAGAAAAGCAAATGTTTTGTGGCGTACCTCAGGGCTCTGTTCTGGGCCCTTTTTTGTTCTTTTTGTATATCAATGATCTCCCCGCAGTTTGTAATGAAAGCACTTTAGTAACATTCGCAGATGATACTACTGTTGTTAATGCCAGTAATGACAATAATTCGCCTCTACAAATTGATGTCGAAAAAGTTTCCAACTGGTTTAATACTATCAAATTAATAACTAATTATGACAAAGTTGAAGATATAAATTTCGGGAAACCCACAAAAGAAAAAGTAAAACTCAGGGATAATGCTCTAGATTACAAAATATCTTGTAAGTATTTGGGAATCTAGATTGACAAGAACTTAACATTCCGTGATCACGTTGATTTCGTTGTTAAAAAACTTAACAAATTTTGCGGACTAATGTATGGGGTACGACCTTCTTATCCAAGAAAATGTCTTCTAAGGTTTTAAAACTTTTTTGCTAAATCGGTCATAACTTATGGTCTATTAGTCTATGGAAACATATGCAAAAAGATTATAGAAAAAAACTGATAGGGTACAACGAAAAAAAATTCAAGCAACTTTTTTTCAGGAAAAAAATGACTCCTTAGGTCTTACACTAATTGATAACAAGATACATACTTTTTACGAACTTTACGTGATCGAACTTGATAATGAACTTTTCAAACATTTAAGGACCGAATCTCCGCTACAATACATAGTTCCGCAAAGTCTAGCAGTCATTAAAAAACAAACGAGATTGAGTTTAAGAGGCCTATTCCCTCCCCCCCCCCAATTTCAAAAACCACAAAAAACAAAAAGTTATTAGCTAACTTGTTGAAGAAAACATAATTGGCTAAAACCACTGAATTAATTACCCGAAAGAATTTAAATTTTTAGTTTTCAGCAAGTGAAAGCACATATATCAAAAATAAGTGAGCTTTACATTAAAGATAATAGGGATGTTTTCATCCTGTATTACTAACTTTTAATACGCTTCAATAAGATGACATCAGTTTATTTTGGGTTTGTTAATTTTTTTGCGTACATGGGCACAGACTTGAAGAGCAATTATGCTCATTTTATGTCCTAATTGGATTGTACTTTGATATGATTGTTTGAAGTTACTTATTGTTTAACTATTACTTATTATTATTATAATACAATCGATGTTTCTTACAAATGTTTTAATCGGAAACGAGAATTAGCCACAAACAACAAAAGATTACTTTTTATGTCTATACAATCCCGCAAAATATCGGGTTTCTTCTCTAATGGGAAAGACCCAAATAAGGAAATAAGTTTAACAGTCGACTGGATGAGCGACCCGAAAAACGGCCGGAAGACGGCGTAATCTGCGACGCTATCAGAACTGTCCCCGTGATTTTTGAACTGCCCCCTCCCATAATAGTTTTTTACCTTGATGGAGCTGGGATTTACGTTATATGACCACTAAGTTGGGGGGGGGGGATAATGAGAAATACCCAGTTTAAGAATTCGGATCTATTCTGTCTCCCCCCCCCCAAAGTTTAATGGGTTTTCCAATTATAGCCCCCCATGAAATTCTAGCCCCCCCCATTATGGTATAATCACCATGATTGGGGGGCTATAGGTTATCTGACCACTAAGCTGGGGGGAGGGGGCTATAATGGGAAACAATTATATCTTTAACTTTAGCAGCAATAATCAATAGGTTGAATCGGATCTTTTCCGTTTCTGCCCCCTCCCCCTCAGTACGATATGCTCCCCCAGTTATAGAACACGTGCCATTAGTGCCCAGTAAATCAGGGTCTTTCCCATTATACCCCCCCCCCCCCAGCTTAGTGCTCAGCTAACGTAGAGACCCCCCCCCCCCACCCCCCAACATGGTATTTATACCATTATGAGGGCTATAATGGGAAAGACCCTAAAAACATGCCACGTGCGTCTGGGGGTGCAAATAATATGCACCCACTAAGCGGGGGGGGGGGGGGGCACAAGCGGAAAAGATAATGGGAAAGACCCGGATTTTGTTTGCATTTTGGATTGATTGTTTAATGTAGGTACACAATGTTTTGACCACAGGCCAAGCAAATTTAACATAAGATTGTGCATGAACATAATGATTCAATTTATTTTGTTCGACTATCGGCTGAATACCGATAGAAAGATCGCTATAAAAATTTGAAAATATGTAGTTTAATTCCCTTACGCACGATAATCCCTTACGAAAGTTAACCCGCGCGAAACTTGTTAACCAGATAACTTGTTTTTGGGACTTAGTGGGAGAGACAACGAATACCAAGAATGGTGGCGTCTTTCCCATTCTAGCCTTCCAGCTTAGGGGTCACATAGCGTACAGCCCCCATACCAAAAGGGAGTCTATAATTTGTGGGCTGGGGCTATAATCGGAAAAACGTGAATTGTGTAATATCATACTCTTGAAATTACGCAGCATTGGCTTTGAGGTACCACTTTTATGTGGTGCATCCTTCGTTGGGTAGGTTGAACTTATATTTGATTAATTTTTCGTCAAATTTTAACGCGAATTTAACGTTCCCAGTGAAACGAAACTTGGTACACCTTGCCATGTCATGCAGAATCTTGATAACTCTTGCAAAACCTGAGACATCTTGCCAAGATCTTGATAGACAAACATTTCTTGGAACACCTTGATGAGATCTTATAAAGATATGTCAATAAATTTTCTTGGCGTAACTTGATAAGAGCTTGATAATTTTTGACACATAGAAAATTTTGTTTGTAAGCAACCCTCTTAACTTCATTTTTATGCAGTCACTTTTTGCTTTCTCCGCTTCAAAGCCGTTTGTTCCATTATCAGACCAAATTGTTGCGGTTTCAGCAAAAAAACTATGCCAACGCCTTCCATCTTTAATGACGCTTTTTTGTAAATTCAACAGAATCGGGGTGTTGGACCAAAAAAAAGTTCTCAAGCAATGCTTTTGCGGTTTTTGTCAATGACCTTGATTATACCCTGTAGATCAAAATTTGCATAATTTGATGCGATTTTGGCGCCAAAAACGTGAAATGTACTTGGTACGCTACATTATTTGTAGTGGGGTCCTCACTCCAAAAAATAGGTCGATCTTTGGCCTCAGTATTGAATGCATATTTTTATAAACTCACCTCTTTTGTCAGCGGGCACCGCCAAATGGACTTATTGCATAAAACATGTATTAAATTTTAGGGTCTTTCCCATTATAGCCCCCCATTAAATTGCAGCCCACTTTATGGTACATTGACCACGATTGAGGGGCTATAGGTTATCCGACCACTAAGCTGGATGGGACTATAATGAGAAAGACCCCAATTTTTTGTAACAAATCTGGTGAGACGCAATACAATTTGGAGGATCTGATAGGCAGATTACTTACTTTGTCGAGTTTGTTAGGTTTCAAAACTGATTAGATAATTATAAACACCCTTATCAGTGGGACCTGTTCTCAGTCTTATTGAAGGCAGCAACTGACACCCCTTGGTTGCATACTTTTTGATACTTTTAGTGTGTATTTCCGTTACGTCAGCATCTTTCCGTGTGATTTTTGTTTGCAAAAGAGCTTAACTGCTTTTTTGTCGTTCTTTTTGAAGTCGTATGACAAACTCTGATTAATAACAGGGCTCAACATCTTCCCATGCTGATATAATCGAACCTATTTAATGGTTTTAGTTTATAGTTAATGGTTGTTTTGACATTGAAATTAATTGTTTTCAAACAATAAACGAATTTGTTATCTTTGCCCCTTTTTATTCTTTTTTGACTAATTGTTACCTAGTCTAAATACGGACACGTTTCACGTTATTAAGTGTCTTTTTAAAAAAAATAGGTTATAATTTTGATTTCGTCATAATTGATGTTTGTTGTTGTTGTTGTTTGAGATTGCTCTTTCTTGTCTTGTAGTTTAGTTAAAGGCAAGTTTAATCGACCCCCTAAATTTGCATTGCTTAGTTGTTTAATTCTTTAATTCTTGTAGCGGTTTAATTTTAAAGCGCCTTTTTCTATTCTTTCGAGCAGTATGCGAATTTGTGCATTTTTTAAAATATCTCATCCTCATTTGGTAGACAATTCTGTCAAAAATTTGGATAAGCGGGGTTGCAACATTGTGTGGAAACGCATATTACATAGCCTCCCTATTACGTGTTATGTAAGTATTAACGGCCCTTTCATTAGAGTTCATTTCAAAAGGTACACTTTAAAACCGGAAAAACTGTTTTGCTCAAATTTGAGCATGACATTTTTCTCAATAATTATGCAGGCAGTTTTCTTCAGTCTATTTGATGCTGTTCTAATTTTATCGGATATCTAAAACAATGGTTCATAAACACCATCTGTAGTTCGTAGTTGGTGGTATAAGGGAATGTTACATTCAATTTGTTTCTTTGAAATGTAAATGTAACTGTCTGCAAAACTTTTCTTCGGAACTAGAAATATTTAGTGTTTTTTCACTTCAAATTGTACGGCGCTCTTTCTGTGAAGTTGCACATAATCCCGTTTGTTACATATGACAAAATGTTCAGTTTTTGTATAAAATTTTGGTATTTTATGACCCTGGTATATGGCATTGAGGAAGTTCAGACCTTAAATTTGTAATGTTTAAAAATTAATGGTTCGTTTCTCAATTTTATCGACAGTTATTTCTAAATTGACTCTGTTTTATTGGATAAATGGTAATTTAAGAATGTTTTCAAAGATCATACTTAGTAAGATTCTTTGTACAGACCTTCGTACGTTCTTGTTCAGACTTTCGTTGGTTTTTCGATGTTTCCAGGCTAAGGTTCCAGACTGTACTTTTAAACGCACGACGCCCCCTTGTGCGTCCATCTTCGTTGTGTTCATACTTGGTTCCGTCTGGAACCTCAACCTGGGAATAGTCCACGTGTTGAGAATTTTTTGGCAAATTTGAGTTCATATAGTCAAATTCGGGTCCTGTTCGGTATTGCCCGCGTTATGTAGCACATTACTATGTGAATAGCTGTTCAAAGTGGGAATGTGAAAACCAGATATCCTAGGGTACCCTAGTGTACTGGTGCGTCATGAAGAACTTGTATAATATTTTGGAAGGAGTTCTAAAGTACAAATTAAAAACTACATTGTGCTGCTAATTTCATCTGCAATTCTACTAAAACTAACTATTATTAACTTCTACAGAGTTGAAATTTTTTAGGATTGTTTTTGCTCTCGCCCCCAAGGTGTATTAGAATAGATCCAATTTTTCTGCATGAAATTTTGATATTAGTTTTTAACACTTTATAAATATCTGATTAATAGCTGCACAGTGATAGCTGGGGCAGTCATTGGCCTTCTCTTGTTTTTTTACAATCCAAAGAATTTGGATTGCATTGGTGCGCTGTGTTTTTTAAGATTTTTTCACACTTTTTTTCTGATGACTTTTTGGTTTTTGAAACAGGATAAACGGGTAAAGCTTGTCGGGCATTAATTTGCAATAGAGGCCCTCAGCGGATTTTGGACTTTAGTAGTCTTTTAAGTGTTTAATGTACTGAAGTTGCTAGCAGCCTCCAAAATCAAGGTGAAAAAACCCTTTTTGGTGATTAATTGTTTGTTTCTCAATTTTATCGATAGTTTCTTCTAACATGCCGCTATGTTGTGAATAAATGTTAACTTAAAAATAGTTTCAAAGATCTTACTTAGGTAAGATCCTATGTACATACTTTTGTGCGTTTATGTTCCGACTTTCGTGGGTTTTTCGATGTTTCCAGGCTAAAGTTCCAGAATTTGATTTTAAACGCACAACGCCCCCTCGTGCGTTCATCTTCGGCGTGGACATACTTGGTTCCGTCTGGAACCTCAATCTGGGAATAGTCCACGTGTTGAGAATTGTTTTGCAAATTTGGGTTCATATAGTCAAATTCGGGTCCTGTTCGGTTTTGCCCGCGTTATGTAGCACATTACTATGTGATTAGCTGTTCCAGACAAAAGAGCACCGTCTGAAATCAGCCGCTTACATATTCATGAACTGAATTGAAGTTATCGCACTGCTTACGTAAAAATCATGGCCAAATTCGCGTTCGAAACTGAAGTTTGTTCTATTACTTACAAAAAATGCGAAACTTTCTTACTTATTTCCATATAAACTTATTGAAAAAGACGACCAAATAGTTTCTCTGACAAACCGTATTACCGGACTGGAATCCAGAGTGATTCAATTGGAGCGGTATAGTTTGAAAGACACAATCATTATAAATAACCACCCTTTGCAACCTGGTAACGCCAATATAACGGATCAAATTCTATTTTTCTTTAATAAATGCTTGAATTTTTTTTATGACTTTGGACGCAATCAAAGCCTGCTATCTCTTGGGTAATTGGAAAAGTAACGCCCCCCCTGCAGTAATTGTGAAATTTATTTATTACAACGATAAAATGGAATTATACAATCGTCGACCAATGCTCGCAAATTTTAGGAACGCCCAAAATGGTAAACCCGTATATATGAAAAAACGTCTCCCCCAACATGATTTGGCAATTCAAAAGCGGGCTAACGAACTGGATTTGGTCACCACGACCTACAACTGTAGGGTAAAATTGTTTTTAAAAACTGAAAATGGGCGTTTAACACAAACTGTTGATAGTGTTAAAGCAGTTGAAGAGCTTGACTCACGGGCAATGAAGAAAATATCTCCGTATCAACGCTACCAAGCCAACAACTGGGATCTTAATCAAGTGCCAAATCAGCGACGAAACACACTACCTGGCGATGTAATTGAAATTGATAATATTGACGAAATTTATCATTTGGGAGCAACACCAGCTGGAAAAAAGTCCTAATGACAACGACAATTCGCCCAAAAGATGATTGTCCAGACATAGAAAAAATGCGGCTTAAAAAACAGACGCAGTGTACACTTCCTTTTCTACTTCGTGTTTTCGTAACAGTTTTAATATCAAGTAACTGGACAATCATCTATTACTTGGAAATGGATAAGCACTCGAAATCGCTTTTGTTTATAAACGTACAATCCTTAAGATCCCATCATGACCAACTTCGCTGCCAACTAGAAACTCTCGAAACCAAACCAGCTGTAATAGCTTTATGCGAAACCTAGCTCACTAATAACAATCCCATAGATATGTGTTTCATATTAGGTTATCAACCAGTGGTAGTAGAAAATAGAAACGACAAAAGAGGAAGAGGCGTTTGTTTTTTTTTGGTACTAGATGATTGTAAGCTAATATCCAACTTCTCTTTTGAAGGAAGTCTGGAGCACCTACTTCTAACCATAGACAGCGGAAAAAAGCGAATACATTTCTGTGTTCTATATAGCCTCCCTCTGAAAAAATTCAAACTTTCTTTGAGGCTTTTGAAAGTTTACTGTTCAATATAAAAGCGATGAAAGAAGAAACTATTATTTGTGGTGACTTTAATATTGATATCTCTGATACGTATACTCAACAGTACAAAAACTTGAGCAATTCTTTTAACTATGAAATGCAAAACCCAGAACCCACAAGAGTAACTAAGTTCAGGAGCAAATGTATCGATCATATTTTGTCGAAACAATTGAAAGAAGTATCTACCCTAAGGTAGACTTTCAGCGATCATTACGTTCTACTTTATGAATTTGATTTTTCAGTCTCTAGTTCTCAATCTAACGAATTTTATTACAGTCGTAATTTTAATTTTTTTGAGAATAAACGGAATTATTTGAACTTCCTCTTCATTCTCCAACATAGATTAAACAAGATGAATGATTATTATCTTAAAAATTCTTGGTGTGAACTAATCATTCTACAAGTTTTTGATGATAAATGTCCAATAACGAAGAATAAAATCTTCAAAAACAGTTGGATGACAAACAGGTTAAAGATTCTTATTAGCAAGAGAGATCGTGCTCATGATAAACTCGTATCTCACCCAAATAGTAAAAATGAAGGCCTGTTCAAGCAATTACGTAATTTAGAAAAAAATGAAATTAGAAAAGCTCGCAAACAATACTATGATCAAAAACTGACTTTATCAGGTAGTCCAGCACAAACATTTAAATTGTTCAAGGAATTCCTAGGAAAAAATCAGTAAAAGACATTGATGTGGAAGAATTTAATCACTTTTTATCAACGCAGGGAAGAAAGTGAGTTCACAATGTAGACAGTGAGCCAGGTTTACCATGTCACGACAAAACTTTTTCTTTTTTTCTGTTGACACTATGGAAATTTTCAACATAATAAGTTCATTAGAAAACAAAAGCACAGCGGGTCATGATGGGTTTAGTAGCAATTTTTTAAAACTTCTAGCTTCAATAGTTAGCTATCATGTGGCTAAACTGATTAATAGGAGCTTTCAGTAAGGATTTTTTTCGGTTTGTCTTAAGACAGCTAAGGTATTTCCTCTATATAAAAATGGAATTTTTGAAAACCCTTCAAAGTATCGACCAATTAGTCTTTTGTCATCCCTAAGCAAAGTGTTTGAAAAAGTCTTGAATACAAGGATGGTTGAGTTTTTCAAAAAAAATCAACTTTTCTCAAACGAACAGTTGGGGTTCCGGCCAAAAAGCTCATGCGCACACGACATCACGCCATCGCATCAGTTACAGAACTGATGCGAAATGTTATTGAAGCACAAAAAATGGGTTTCGCTTGCTTCATTGACTTTCAAAAGGCATTTGACACATTTGACCATTCACTTCTTATGAAAAAATTACAAAATCTAGGCTTTCGTGGAAAAATTATTAAACTCATTGCTTCATTCTTGTCAGATAGAAAACAATTTGTAGTCCACGGATCAAAAGAGTCGAAAAAATTGGAAATTAATGTAGGTGTTCCACAAGGATCAATTTTGGGCCCGTTGCTGTTTCTTTTGTCTATCAATGATCTGCCTCAAATTGTTCAATATAGTTCAAAAATAGAACTTTTTGCAGACAACACAACAATTTTAACATCAGGCAAAACTTTGGAAATTGAGGAAAAGCTCAATAATGGCTTGAAAAAGATTTTTAAACATAAAGAAAATTGATGTCCAAGAAGCAAAATTGTCATTAACAGTAAGAAATGTAAAATTTTGGGTTTTGCCCGGAATTTACAAAAATCAAAAAAATCTGCTATTAGATTAAGTGCTTAAGAAGTAGTTTCATTCAAAAATCTGGGAGTGTTCATAGATAAGCATCTCAATTTTGATCTACACATTGAACATGTTGGAAAAAAAATAGCAAAATTCAACGGAATACTGTTCTGAGCAAGAAACTTTTTCTCGAAAACTTTTTTTATTACAAATGTATATTAGTTATGCCAAACCAATGTTATCGTATGGCGTTTTAGCTTATGGTTGGGCAAAAAAAAACAAAACTCAGTTCTATTTTTGGTCTACAAAAACGCATTTTAAAAACTATCTTTTTCAAGAAGAGAGGAGACCATGTATGCTATCTTTTCAAGCGTTACAACGTGCTGTCAGTTTTTGTTTTATATTTTGACGCTCTTGTAAAAGAGATCCTCAATCACATTGCAACTGTTTCTACTTTGAATTTTCTTTTTGTTGACAGTAACAGGCCGAACACGCGGGCGTCCATTAAGTCACTCATCCTTTTGCCAAAAGAAGAAATCCGTGAGATTTTCAATAATAAAAATGTTAAACTACCTTGCTAAAAAAATCCTTACTTAAAGAAATTTTTCGATTCGAACTAAACTTAGGGCATATTATTTGGATAATAAAGATGATTTCGATATGTTTTATTAGGTATTGCACGTTTTTTCTCTGGGCACCTCTTGTAGAGTCTTTTGACTCGTATGGTGTCCAAGGTGGTAAATTGATTAAACTTAGTATTCTGTATAAATTACTCTGTATCGTCTACCATATGAATTTAAATCAATCAATCAATCAAACTTAAATTCATATAGTCAAATTTGGTCAAATTCTTTTTTGCGCGCGTTATGTAGCACATTACTATCTGAATAGCAGTTCAAGGTGGGGATGTGAAAACCAGATACCATAGGGTACCCTAGTGTGCTGGTACGTCATGACAAACGTGTGTAATTTTCTGGTAGTTCTAAAGTACAAAGTAAAAACAGCTGCGATTGCAATGAAGTACCATATTGTTCTGCTAATTTCACCTAAAAATCTACAAAAACCATTTCTTTTCAAGATCAAAGACATTTTTTCGGATTGTTACTGCTCTCGCCCGCAAGGTGTAAAAAATAAATTCAAGTTTTCTGCATAAAATTTTGATGCTCATTTTTAACACTTCATAAATATCTGATTAAATCTTGCGTCGACGATTAAAAAAACTTTTGTAAATAAAGTCATTGTTATGTTCAGACTAAATCGTAAACAGAACAAATAAACTGATGGCGGAGGAGCATTCTGAGAAGTATGAAACTGAGGGAAGGGAGGAAGGGGATTCGGACAACGAGAAGGACCCTGAACATAAGGCCACTGCAGATTTGGATGAAGTGGGACCCAGCACTACCCAGAGACCATCTGCAATAACTGGCTCTTCTATGCAGTCTATCGGCCTCACCAGCAGTGAACCGAAATCGTTAGTTTAATTGTTTTTAATAGCCGCAAAGCGATAAAGGAGACATCGTGGTTTTTTTACAATTCAAAGAATTTGAATTGGATTGGGTGCTGTGCTTTTTTTAAGATGTGCTCATACATTTTTCAATGACTTTGATCTTTCAGAACGGGATAAACATGTAAAACCCAGCGGGCATTAAGTTTCATTAGTGGCCCAAATTGGGCTTAGGTAGTCCTTCAAGTGCTTAGAGTGGTGCAGCTACTGGGATGGCCTTAATTTAAGGTTAAAAGGTCATTTTTAGGAGTTTTCGGGCTCACGATGGTGCAATTTTTCATGTTTTTTTGTGATTTTTTAATAGCCGCCCTCATCTTCTCAGCCGGCTATTATAGCGCTCCTATCTTTTTTACTTAGTCGAATAAAAAAATGTTTCGCTTTATCTCATTTTGCCGCTTTTTCAACATTTTGCGTGATATCCTTTTGACTTCTCTAGGCTAGTTTCTCTCTTCTCTCATTCTGCTAAAAGTGATTTTGAACATCAGTTGCTCAGCAAAGCAATTCAAAATGAACAGAGTCAGTATAAAAAATTGAAGTCAGAAGTAGAACGGGATAAACCCATAAAGCCCAATTTTAGATGCCCGCTATTTGAACGTCGTTCCTATAAGTCTAAGTTACCATCTCTACTGCTTTTTGGTATTGATAGTAGCCCCTGTAGCCTCTCTCTAAGAAACAGAAGTACGTTATGTTCAACTACGAAATGCCATCAAAATAAATCGGAATTAAAAATGTTTTTGTACAAAAATCTTTTTTTTTCCAATAACTTCTATTCTTTCGATCCCAATCATGTTTATTGGAATCAACGGCGGCTATTTTCCGGCAATCTGCCGGGTATGTTTTTAGTTTTTCGTTTGATTAGTCTTACGTTGAATTTTTTAAAAGTTGATGAAGGCCCTCTGCGAGACTAAATTACTTGTTATGACTTGTTACTTGTTACTATACGAGCTATGTGATTTGGTACTACAAACACAAACACGTAAAATGATACTAATTTTGCAATTTTTTTTCAAGTTTTTGAAAAAATTTCTCATTTTTTTTGACTTTTTCCAGCTTCAGGGGCCAGGAACCTCCTTTAAGGTTTGATAATAAGGTACTGCATAGTTACTAGTAACAATGAATTGGTTTTCAACAGTTTGATGTCTCGAATTTTTAGTTTTTTTTTTGAAAAAAATTCAATTTTTTAAGGTTTCCTAAATCTTTTGTCCATTTTTGCTCTTTGTCCTTTCTCAAGTGCAAGAAAACTTATTCCATGAAAGTTTGATAAAAATTTACTGCATGGTCTTTGAGTTTCAATGAAATTCCTTTCAACAATTTAACCCGAATTTTAGAAATTTTTTTCTAAAACTTGCAATTTTTTTCTTTTTTTTCAAAACTTTTGTCTTTTATTTAGTTTTTCTTGCCTCAGTAGCCACGACACCTCATCCAAGGTTTGATAGTATATTATTAAATAGTTTCTATGGAGCAATTGAATGGTTTTCAACATTTTAGCTGAACGAATTTCTATTTTTTGAAATTTGAAATTTTTTCTAAAAATTATTGCCTATCGCTCTTTGAGCCAATGAATTTTTTAAGGCTTGGAATTGAGTTACTGCATAGCCTCTAGAGAAACAGAACTGGTTCTGAAGATATTAATTTCAGGATTTTCAGCAACATTTCATTATAATTTACAATTGATTTCATTTTTTGCGGTCATTTTCGAGTTAATCGATTTTCAAGGGCCAATTAATTTTTTTCAGGTCTTGCAGATATAATACTGGACCAATTTCAGAAGCAAAACTTGTTTTTGAAATTATTTCTTGAAATAGGTATATTCAGAGGGATCAAATGTGGCCCTAGGGGTAAAAGCTTCAAGAGTTTTAGCAATGAGTTTATTTTTTTAGTTTGTTTGATTGCTTTGGTTTCTCAATATTTTGAGATAAATTTGTTTGAGTTATTGCTGGCATTTTTCAATTAATCTGATGGTAAAGTAGAGTACTTCTAAGTTTTTCATTCAATTCTTTTAATTGTATTTCAGGACTTGTCGTGCTATATTTTTTAAATTCGTCGTCTCATCGATGATTCTTACAACCTGACTTCTTGAAATTGACTTTTTCAATGACTTCAGTGACTTCTACTGCTTTGCAGTTAAAATTTGTGCACGTGATGTCATTTCTGCTTTTAGGTCGATTGCGTGGCTTACCTCATTTGAAAAACTGACTTCTGAACTCACTTATGTAACTTTAAATTTTATGAACATTTACTAGTTAATAGTGTGCATCTAAGTAGTGCCAAATTTACAAGCCCTAATTGTTCATTAGTAGTCTTGAGTTTTTGATTTCGGATATCAATTTTGAAAAAGTTTTTTTAGGGCTTTTTCCTTATAGCCTTATAGACCGTATGTGTCATAAAAGTGACAGTCCGAATATAGCCCAAAAAGTCTAGTGGTCCATTAAATGACTGGTGGTCGATCTGTCTATCTTATTTTTTTAAGTTGTTCCAATTCAAGGAAGCCCACAAGCGTCTATCGCGGCTATTTTCCGGCAATCTGCCGGCTATGCTTTTAAAGTTATTATTTCAGTACAAGTGGTTTTATTATGCCCCCAGTGTTTTTAATCTCCCCCAGTATTTTTATGCCTCCCAGCATTTTTGTGCCCCTCCCGCATTACAATTTAAGTATTGTTATATAGCATGTTACTTAGTAAAAAAATAGCACGTGCGCCTGGGGGTGTGAAATTTATATGCCCACTAAGCTGAGGGGGGGGGGGGGGGTATAGAAAAGATCCCTAGCGTAACTTTACCAACTTTTTGAACAAACTGACTTTTGCAGTTTCATATATATACACTGTAACACTTTAATAAACTTAAGCATAATTATTAATTGTTGTTAGAAAGTGGAGAGATCAACCTAATGTAAATAGTGCATAAATTGACTGCTGATATAAAATTAAGTAATGATCTTTCAGCAATGACCCTGCTGCGGGTGGATCGGGGCGAGCAGGAGCTGAGGAGATGGTGGGTCCCGGGGGCGGTGAGCCCCCTCCAACCGACTACGGGGCCATCAAAGACAACATGTAAGAGCTTTTTACATTTGCATTAGCTTGTCATCATTTTTTTCCATTAATAGCCGCCCTCATCTTCTCAGCCGGCTATTATAGCGCTCCTGTTTTTTACAATTCAAAGAATTTGAATTGTATTGGGTCGCTGTCTTTTTACGACTCGAAGAGGAGTATTGGAGAAGTCCTTTTTTTTAATCACTTTAGTTGGAGTGAATTTTGAAGCAGGAAATGAAGCGCGTGAAAAATTTTAGAGTGGTTTGGGTGCTGAAGAAAATTGAAGAAGGAAGCGAAAAGAGAGTGGTTTTTTGTTCATTCCGCTGTTTTCGAGAGAGCGAGAAATTGAGGTGTGAAAAAAATTTCTGTAGGCGAGCGAAATTTTGTGTTCACGTGCGGCTTTTTAAAACAGTTTTTTTGTTATTTTTTTGGTTTAGAAGTCTGATTATGATATTGTGTGATGCCGGGGGTTGTTTTAATAGTGGTTTGTACGTTTCTGGTCATTAGTAAGAATTTTATACTATTTTGCTGGTTTTTCAGCTATTTTGCTGAATTTTAGGCGAATTTTAGCAATTTTTTGCTTTTTGTTTTGTTATAACGCTGTGTATGGGCTTTGAATAAACGCATGTTACTTACTGAGTCTTTAGATACCAAGTGATTACATTTTCTTAGGTTTCAAGCGATTTTTTTGTTTAGAAAAATGACAATAAACTGAAAAATATTTAATTATTTTTCTTAATTTTTTTGCTGTTTTTCGCTTTTTTTCTAAACTTAGAGAATTTTTTCAGCCTATTCGACTTTCTATTGTTTTAGAAGTCTTACAGTACTATATTCGCTCCAATTAACGTTTTTCGGGTCTATGTGCTCCCGTGAAATAAAAAAAAGCTCAATTTTTTCTATGATTTTTTTCAAGTTGTTTTTAAATGCCCTTTGTGTTCTTCAATTTTTTATAGCATTTGGGGATGCCTATTGTTCAGATTAGTTGTTTTTGATGCGTTTTGATGATTTTGATTTATTTTTCAGTGATTTTGTTAAGGATAATTGAGTAATTTTTTTGAAGATTTCCGCAAATTTTCGTGGTTTTCTTTGGAATTTTTGCTGAAATCTTCTGATTGTCTGCTTTTTGCTACTTTTTAGTATTCTAGCTTTTGATAGGAGCTTTTCTAGAGGTCTTGTTGGAATATATTTAGTGCACTTTTCAATGACAACTATAACTAACTTTTCTTAATCTCTAACTTTTTTCTATTTTTTTCGTTCTTCGTTTTTACTTTTATAGATAGACAATGATTTGGATTGGTGGACGCTTCACCAGATGTAGTAAAAAAGTTTTTTTTGAAATAATGATTTGAATTCAGCATAATAGTAATTGATTCATAATTTGTGGCCAATTTTTTTGTTTTTTACAGAGGATATTTTGTGTTTTGTTTTTCATTTCCTTTCTTTTACCTTCGTTTATTCTACTTGAAAATTTTGTGTTGGGTTTTTGTCTCAATTTGCAGTGATTCAACGAAATAAAACTAAAATTGCCGACATTTTGCTGAAATCTTTTTGACTTCTCTAGGCTAGTTTCATTCTACTGTCATATTGCTCAAAGTCCTTTTAAACAGCAGCTGCTCAGCAAATCAAATCAAAATGAAGAGAGTCAGTATAAAAAAAATTAAAGTCAGAAATAGAATCGGGATAAACCCATAAAGCCCATTTTTAGATGCCCGGTACTTGAACTTTGTTCTCATAAGTTTTAGTTACTATCTAGAAGGCTTTTTGGTATTGATACTAGACCCTGTAGCCTCTCACTGAGAGACAGGAGTATGTTCAATCACGAAATGACACAAAATAAATCGCACTTAAAAATGTTTTTATACAAAAATCAATTTTTGTTGATATTTTCTTTTCTTTCAATCCCAATAGAGTTATGAGAATCAATGGCGCCTATTTTCCAGCAATCTGCCGGGTATGTTCAAACTTGCAACTCAATGTAAAATTTTTATCACGTGCTTTATCGTCTTTTCTGTTCAGTTATTTTTTCATTGTTCTTTTTCATTTTTTTAAAGTGACAAGTGTTATTCAGTAGGATGAGCATTATGTTATTTATTGTGGTCAATCAGTAGAATAAGTTGTATGTTTGTTAGGGGCGTTAGTTTTTTCCTTCGAGTTGTTTCCGGAATTCTTCCGGCTATGTTTTTTTTTAAGATCTGTTCACACATTTTCATGATTTTTGAAGTCAAATTGGAGTAGTTATTTTGGTCACGCCGAAACAGGAAATGGAGCGAAAAAACGAGTGGTTTTGCGGCTTGAATCTTTTTCGCTCTAATTTTAAAGTAGAGTGAGTAAACGGTGTTTGAACAAATATTCGGTTTCCCGGTAGTGGTTTTTTGTTCACATGCGGCAATTTCACTATGATTTTTACTGTTTTTTCGATTTTTTGGATTGGATTTTTTTCTAAGTCGTTTTCCGAATCAATTCACAGCTCATTCTAGGCCTAGTGTTTTGTTTGAATTAAATTTTCATTTCTCGCTAGTGGTTTTTTTGTTCACATGCGGCATTTTGACATTGATTTGCTGTTTATTTCTTATTTTTTTGTTCTGATTTTTTTTATAAAATGGTTTTCTCAATTCACTCATAGTCCATTATAGGTCTAGTTTTTCTGTTTAGTCAATGAAAATTCTTTGAATTGTACGTCAGGACTTGTCCTGCTATGTTTTATTACTTCGTCGAATAAAAAATGTTTCGCTTTACCTCATTTTGCCGCTTTTTCAACATTTTGCGTGATATCTTTTTGACTTCTCTAGGCTAGTTTCTCTCTTCTCTCATTCTGCTAAAAGTGATTTTGAACATCAGTTGCTCAGCAAATCAATTCAAAATGAACAGAGTCAGTATAAAAGTTGAAGTCAGAAGTAGAGACGGGATAAACTCATAAAGCCCAATTTTAGATGCCCGCTATTTGAACGTCGTTCCTATAAGTCTTAGTTACCATCTCTAATGCTCATTGGTATTGATAGTAGCCCCTGTAGCCTCTCTCTAAGAAACAGAAGTACGTTATGTTCAACTACGAAATGCCATCTAAATAAATTGGACTTAAAAAATGTTTTTGTACAAAAATTTTTTTTTTCAATATTTTCTATTTTTTCAATCCCAATCATGCTTATTGGAATCAATGGCTGCTTTTTTCCGGCAATCTGCCGGGTATGTTTAAAGGTTGCGGTCAGGAAATTTATCGTAAACAGATGGAGTTTACGCACTATCAGGTTTTCAAGGTACCCGTCTCTGGTGCTTGAAAAGGCCATCAGTTTTCATTTATAGCCGTTGGTCTTCAGTACATTTCCATAAAATGTACACATGTACCCATTTTGTAGAAATGTGGCTGTGATCAAATGCTTCAAATGAAACTTGAGAAAGGCTGGAGTCTGTTTGGGAAGACTAAAAAATTGTGTAATGAATGGTTTGAAAAAATGGGCTAATGGAAAGGAGCTTAATAGTTAAACTTTTAAATGACATTTTGTAAAGCCATTGTCAGATTTTCAGCCCTGCGACTAAACAGATAACCCTAGACGAACTCCTTGACCAGATGGGTTTCCGCTGCTACCACTACATTGTCATCATAATACTGTCAATTGTTACAATTGCTGACGTCATGGAGACAGAAGTGGGCATTCTTCTGGGACCCACTCTCTTATGTGAATGGAAACTTACAGGTCTATTATGATTTGACAGTATGGCTTATTGCGTCACACCAAAAGCTGTTTCTTTAATATACAAAACAGTTTTAAAAACTTGTCTACCTCGATTTTAGACGTAATCGTGCCGTTCTAAAAATTTTTCCTCATCCCAAGTCCTGGACCCAGGTAGACCGAAGAATACTTTTTAGTGCTCAGGCCGTCCAAAGTTTTGAAAGCAGTTGGCAAGATTGCCTTCTTTTTAAATAAAAGCAAAAATGGAATTTTGAAATTGATTCACTTTTTTTATTTTTCCTAGTTCACTCGCGAGTGCTAGGGATACAAAATTATGCACATATGGTTTCATATGAATTCCCCGATGCCATGCGATGATCATATATGATACCCAGCTACTCATCATAAAAAAAGATAACCCAACTTTCTGAGTGAATGGAAGCTACTGTTTATTAATAGCCGCACAGCGATAGCTGGGGCTATTATTGGCCTTCTCTTGATTTTTTACAATTCAAAGAATTTGAATTGTATTGGGGCGCTGTCTTATTTTAAAGATCTGTTCACACATTTTCATGATTTTTGAAGTCAAATTGGAGTAGTGATTTTGGTCACGCCGAAACAGGAAATGGAGCAAAAAATCGAGCGGTTTTGCGGCGTGAAATTTTTTCGCTCTTAATTTAAAGTAGAGTGAGAAAACGGTGTTTGAACAAAAATTCGCTTTCTCGCTAGTGGTTTTTTGTTCACATGCGGCAATTTCATTTTGATTTTTACTGTTTTTTCAATTTTTTGGATCGGATTTTTTTCTAAATGGTTTTTCCAATCCTTTCATAGTCCGTTTTACGTCTAGTTTTTTTTAGTCAATGAAAATTCTTTGAATTGTACGTCAGGACTTGTCCTGCTATGTTTTTTTTATTTCGTCGTCATGATTTTTTTTACGACCATATGACGTCACAGTCACTTTTTGTTCATTCGTTTATGCAATTTCAACTGAATTGAATGTGTGACGTCATTTTTCGCTCTTAGTGGAGCGAGTTTTTTGTTCATGAGCGTGATTAAATTTTTGGTCACACTTGACTTACCTCACTCTCAAAAATGACTTCCTAACTTTAAAATTGACTTTTATTTACTTTAATTCAAAGAGATAAGGTCAAATGGGTGTGTGTAACTCAAAATGAAGGTTATTTGAGATCAGCTAATAGAGGCAGCAATAACTTATACAGATTTTTAATCAAAATATAACAACAGATCAGCCTTCAATGAAAAGACGAATTTTTTTGGTCTGTCTTTTTACTGTTCTTTTAGACTGCCGATCTACGAATCTGCGGCTAATTTCTGGCAATCTGCCAGCTATGTTCAAGAATATGATTGAGTATTGGGAAAATTCTTACCTTATGAAAATCTTTAAGCTATTTCTATTATAGTACTGTTTGCGTTCTATACACAGTATTTTAAAGTTAATCAACTCAAGTTTTGCCTGTAAAGTCTGTTCAATAGCCGTGAGGACATCGTGATTTTTTGCAATCGAAAAGATTTGGATTGTATTGGTGTGCTGTCTCTTTTTTAAGATCTGTTCCCGCTTTTATCGGTCTTTTCACGTGAGTGAGAATTCAAATTAGAGTTGTGATTTTGGTCACAATGAAGTACTAAAGGGAGCGAAAAGTAGTGTAGATTTAAGGCATGATTTTTTCAACCTACACTTAAAGTGGAGAAGAAAATGCTTGAAGAAAATTTCGGTTTTTGGGAGGGAGTTTTTTTTACGTGCGTCAATTTGACTTCTGTTTTCAGAGTTTCTTTTCTTTGAGTGCTTTTAGTATGATAAATGTGTTCTAATTGCGCCTAGTTGAAATTGCTAGAATTCATCGAGGGGCAGCTGAAACTTTTTATGACCTGAATACTTTTTTGTCGAAAAACATAAAAGCCCACTTTTTTTACCTCTTTCAAAAAGTATTTCTGTTGTCTTATTACTTAGTATCATCAATGAGAGGTCTCATTGGTTTATAATGAGGCGCGCATGAAACCAATTATTGTCCGAGTTAATAACTTGTCAGTTTTTATCAATTTGACACTACATTTTCTCAACAATTTTTAGTTAATTTTCCATTTTCTATGACTTTGACACAATTGTTTTTAAGAATAATTAAAAAGTTTTTGAGTTTTGCGAGTTTTTGTTGTTAACTTTATTTTCTTATATCTTTATCTTTTTTTGACCGTTACATTGGTTTCTAAAAAATTTTCTTTTTGTTTTAAGTTTTTCAATCCCTAGCTATTGCTTTCTTTGACTTTTACGCTGCCCGTTTTTTTTTTAAAAACGCAGTGAATTTTTGAGTTTTGCAAGTGTTTATGGAACTTATTGCCGTCTGTCTTATCACTTAACCTCCTTAATAACAGGTTTCATCGGTTGATAAAAAGAAACAAGGGAATTTGTTTAGTGTTGAGAGTTCTTAGAAGTCGTTCTTTGATTTTGACCAGGTCTTTAAAAAATAGGTCTGATTTTTTAGTCTTTCTTGTTTTTTGTTCTTGTGGTAAAATCCCTCGATTTCAATGGTTTCAAAGTAAATGTTCTCATTGGACAATTAACACGGCTTAGTTTTTGTCAGGTCAAAGCTAAATCAGGTCTTTGGAGTGTAATTCAGGTTTTGTCCTGCTATGTTTTTTCTAATTCGTCGTCTCCATCGATGATTCTTGCGACCATCGACTTTTCCATTTCAGTGACTTCTGCTGATTTGCAGTTAAAATTTGTGAGCGGAACGGCATTAATTCAGCCCGCTTTAAGTCAATTGCGTGACGTCCTGATAAGACTACTTTCAAGTCCTTAAGACTAAAGATACGTCGTTACTTTCATAAAAATTTATGGATTGTTTATTTAGATCAAAATTTTAGAATTTGAAACGCAGTATTTGTAGAGTTCCTTTGCAAAGATTATCGAAGTAAAAAAATGAGTCGTTTGATTTGTTAACCAACAGTTTGGTTTTCCGGAAAATTTGACAACTTGGAAACAAGCTCAATTCTATTAACTGCTCTCCAACAAAATTTGTAGCAAGTTTATTCACACTGCTGGACAATGCACTTTTTTTTGAACTTCCAACTTTTGTTTTTTTGGTCTGTCCATTTGACTTCTCATCCTCAACAGGATAAACACGTGAATCCCGGAGGTCAATGAGTTGATTAGAACTATTGCTTAGAACAATACTAGACTTTGAAGGTTTATTAAACCTCAAAATTAAGTTGAAGCCCTATGGTTGTTTGATGTAAATTTCATTTTGACGCTGCGTTTTACCAATTAAAGAGAAAAGTATCGAAAATTTTTTTAGACGAATCACCCATGGTCTTGCCTCCAGAGAAATTGAACTAATGCGTAATGTTGACTTACCGGGTAACCTAAATGAAAAGTTGATGAACTCCACCCGTTCTTTGCAAAAGACAAAAAGTGTGTTCAATTTTTTGAGTTTGTATTTGTGTTGAACATTAGAGCGGAAAAAAGGCGTGAATAAATTGTGATCTCGCGACAATTTTTTTCTATTGGAACCTTCTCACCACCCCCTCTCATGCTCACCCCACACAGCACCCTCTTCAGTTAAGCTAAAGATAGCCTTCTAAGCCGCAACTAGCTACTCACGATGCCAACTACTCGCCAGTTGTATGAGAGTAATTTGCGTAACGTTAGTCGGTTGCGTTTTTCAATATAGGAGAAGCCAAAATCTCAAGCAATTTTCTTTGTTTTAAAAAAAAGAGTACCAAAGTAACAAAGAGCCGCTTTTATTATCCCAATATTTTTACCACCTCAATTAGCAGGTCGCTTTTCATCCCCAAAATCCGATGAAAAGGTGCTCTCACTAACATTGAATTCAAAAATTAGGAATATAAAAAGTTTTAAAGTCTTGGTTTTTAAACCTTCAATATATCTATAATTTGTTATGACAAAAATACTGTTGTTGCAGTTGTCGGAGTTAGTTTTTCGGTTAGTTTTTTTTTGTTTAATGCTTACATGAGCAGCAAAGAAACAGCTTGGGTAAGGATTTGAGGAGGCTTTAAGTACTTCATCTTTATACGTTGGAGCCTTAGTTGGCTCTTTAATCTGGGGAACAATAGCCGACAAATACGGTCGAAAAGACACTTTAATCGTAATGTTACTATGGATCGGCGTTTTCGGAGTCTGCACCAGTTTTTCAAACAGCCTTGTACCTTATGTTATCTTACGATTGTTTACGGGAGTTGGTGTGGGCGGAGCATTTCTACCTGTCACGTTTGCCACTGAAATGGTCAACGCTAAAAGTCGCTCGTTTGCAACTTTAATTATATTTTTCGCAGCGTTTATTGGGACTATTTTGGCATCAACCCTCGCTATGTTCATTTTGCCGTTGAACAATGGCTGGAAATGGTACATCATTGCGTCATCATTATTGGTTATCGTGTCCAGTTTCTTCGTTGCTGCATTCGTGCCAGAAAGTCCGAGGTTTTTGTTGTTGACTGGAAATCATGAGGGTGTGATCCGGGTTCTGAGGAGATTCGACAAGTCCCTGGACGAGGAAACGTATCACTATTTAGAGGTTAGTCCAACTTACGCAACTTTCTTCTCTGATTTCTATTTAACCTTTGAAATTTTGATCTCTACATTTGCATGGTGAAGAGCTGAAAAATAACGAATTTAAAGTTCAGTAAAAAAAGTTTTCAAATCCGGAATTTTTGTGACAGTAAAACCATTTTCTAATTAATCTTTGTAATTTCTTTGATTTGACTGTCAGGCCAGACAGACATTTTTGTGGGGCTATATAGGTGGTAATATTGACAAGACCTATAAAAACCCTCAATTCTTGATCAACGCTTCCAGCTTTGATTCTGGAGAAAATTTTGTTTACAATTTTTCTCCACGTTTCTAAGTTTAAATAACTCGTAGGCACTCAGTAAGCAATAGTTACTGAAAAATGCAAATGCTTTAATAATACGAAGGTAGATTCTTTTGTTCTTAAATGGTCGTCTAAAAAACTTTTCGAACAAAACCATAAAAAGTCCTCCTGTTCGGAGAACAACAGTTTTGATTTTATAGCTGCAATAGACAGCACAGAAGTGTTCTGGTTGCAAAAATGGAATGATTTTATGAATTTTTCATATTTTGCATTTTTGATTTCAGAAGTACAATTTTTAATCTCTTTCCATTTTATCAGTCAGGTTTGCCAAAATTATTTACATGCATTTTAGAATTAACATTATGTGGGGTAATTGTTTTGTTCCGACAATCGTTAGAAGATATTTTGAACTGTAAGCACAAGAAAAGCATTTTTAGCATGACGAAACTGTTCTTGAAATTGAACTTCCAAGTAATTAATGTCTAATTTTCAAGGTCATGATTTCACATTTTTAAGCATAAATGGGAATAGTTCTTTGATTTAGAAATTTATCGTACTTTTTTTGACTATATACACGCACTCCACTTTTGACTAATTTTGATCAACTACAAAAAATACCAGAAATTATGTTTTGACTGAATCTGATTTCACATCACAATAAATAAAAGACAACTGAGTTCATCATTCCATACATTTTTCATGTAGATTCTATATTATAAAATAGGGCTCAAATGTTGCAAAAAGCTATACAAAATCTCTTACAAAATTGGTTTGTTGTTTGGAAGCAGAAATATAAATATTGATTGTGTGAAGATGACATGTGAAGAAACGGATAGTGTTTTTTGGAATTTCCGTTTTTAAAAGGAAACAAATTACTGCCAATAATCCCTATTTTACGTAGAAATATTTTCTTTCGAACAAAGTTTGCCACAATTATATTAGTCTTGTGCTCATTTTATGCGATATTTTGCTTGACCGCTTTATCGTCTGAACAATTTGATTCTTCGTCCTCAAAAACCACAGAGCCGTACCCCTTACTAAATTCTCTAGTCTCTAAGTATCCGATTCACCGAAACTGTTTCTGTGAGACAATTTCAGGGTGTGAGAGGGCGGTTCTTAGTCTTAAAAGTTTAACCCCTTCAGTCGCCCCAACCCCCACGCCACATCCACTACCCCCCCCCCCCCCCCACTGACACCCCGTCTACCCTCCATGGTGAGGTTTAATTGAATCTGTTCAGAGGTTTAAATTCATTTTTAACGTTTTTAACGACTCTGTTACCACTGTTTTCAATCAGCAGTGATTTTTTAAATAATTTTTGTTTTTTTTTCATTTCAAGATACCAAATTAATAACAGGTCTTATTGGCTCCCTGATGAGTCTGGATTTTTGAAATTATACATAACGGTTTTAAGTACTTTAACTTTACTTGTTTTCAAAAAAATATCAACTCAGCTTTTTGAATTTTGCTCGTTTTTAGTAGCACAACAGCGATAGCTGGAGCTATTATTAGCTTTCTCTTGGTTTTTTTATTTCGTCGCTATTTTCTGGCAATCTGTCAGCTATGTTTTTAGTTCTTTCTTGTTATTGTGTTTTCCATGTGTTTCGTTATTGGCAGGTCTTTTGTGCCTTTTATTGACGCTTAAATGAGCGTTTTTCTTACGTTCTTTTTTGTGTAACAGTTTTAGGTAATTTGACACCTTTTGTCAGCTAGTGGCATTAATGTAAGTTCCCTCTTGTCTTCTATTGAGACATGATGTACTCAATTTAACTACTTATTTTCGTATCTAATAATTTTGGTCTCTTTCGATCTGCTGATCTGGAAATGCTTTTTCTCAGTCTCTAGTGACATGTTTGCAAGGTCTGCAATTAAAAACTATTGATTCGTTTTTAGTGGCTTCCTTTTTCATATAGCAATTTAAACAACGTCGATACCTTTGTTTCAAAACATGAAAGTGGACATTGAGATTCACCCTTGTTCGTTTTTTTTCTTTTCGTTTTCTTATTAGTCACATTAGTAACATTTCTCATCGATTCCTTAAATAGGCTAACAGCAATAGTTCTGGTGTCTAAAACACAGTGGTTTGAATAATTTTGGAACATGCTTTTCTTTGAGTGACTGAGACATCACAAGCTTTCTAAAAAATTGAAAAGAAGTTTTTTAAGATCTTGTTGTTTTTTCTTTATATTTGAGTCTGTTTTTCTTCAACTTGATGAGTATCGGAGACTGTTTGTCTAACTATCTGGGCATCAAGACCATTATGTTGTCCATTTTTTGGATTTTCGTCGGAACCTGTTTAGCTAAATTTGTTTTATTTCGTCAAAAAAGATGTTTAGGTTTTACATTTGTCCATAACGGTAGTTTCACTCATCTCATTTATCTCAATGTGCTTTTAACCAGCTCAGCAAAATCTAATTGGTGAGAGTCATTATCGATAAACGAAATCAAAAATAAAAACGAGATAAACCCATAAAGACTAACTTTAGATACCTCGTCTCTTGAATTGTTCTAGTTAGTCTTGGTTATCAGGTCGAATGATATTTGGATTTAAAAGTTTTTCCCATGTTTCCTATGTATCTTGTCATTGAGAAACAGGAGTATGTACTAAGTAGGAAGTCCGGTAGCTCACACTTTTAATTTCTTTTATAGCAAAATCAATTTTCAATTTTTTATTTTTCTTTAAATCTCAATCGAGGTTAAAGAATCAATGGCGGCTGTTTTCGATCATCTGGTGGTTATGATTTAATTTTTTTTCTCTAATTCTTGATTCCAGCAGGTGAAATAAATTGGCAACAGTTTACTATTAAACTCAAATGAAACTTGCACAAAAATTAGTGTCGATTCCCTCTAAATCTTTCTCGTTTTCCATATAAGCTATAATGGCATCATTCGAAGCCCACTAGTAGCTCTATTAGACCAATTCTACCCCTCTCCCCATGAAGCAAGACCCTTTAGTCTTCCGGGAGCAATTCATCCAAAATTATCTGCACGTGTACTCAAAATAAGCGCGCATTCATCACAGACCGCAACCCGATTGGGATTTGTTGGCATGGTAGAATGGTACGCTTATTAACTTAAAGTTTTTTTGCTAATATTTGATGTTGTTTAATAATTGCTCTTGAACGAAGTTCATAGCAATTATTGTAAACGTGTTGGTCTTTTTTATGCTTGACTATTTTGCGCTTTTCTTTTAGAACATTCTTTGACTTCTCAAATGACTTTTTCACGCTTTCTTTCTTCATTTTTGAGTGATCTCAATTGCTCTCACTCCGAAGTAAAACTTGTTGCTAATATAAAGTCGGTTCAGTATATCAACGAGCAGGGGATGATAGCCGAGTGCGTAGTTCTTCGGGTGAGGGATGGCGAGGTCAGTGGTTCGAATCCTTGTGTAGCCAACTGTTTTTGCCCCCATAATGAAAAACGGATCTAAGCTACAGCGCCTGAATTAAATTGCCTCGCCTGTCGTTCAAGAGTAATTATTCCGACATTAGTCGGTTTATGTTTGTTTTTGAACTATCGTTTAGCCAGCAGATATGTCCAACGATAGGCGAGGTGCTGTAATAGAACTGTGCAAATACAAAACGAGATGCATTCAATTCTTCGTAATTGCCGCCTCTTGGTTCCTGGTCAAGTTCAATGCAATGGGAATTGTACTATTGTACTTTGAGAGGCTACAGGATAAAGAGTTGACCTCTAATTGTGGTGACAATCATGGAATTGTCAAAACATCACTCATGACCAAAAGTAAGTGAGAAATACCGAAATTATCATTCATGAACATATTTTTAGCTTCTTAATAGCTGCGCGTCAGCAATTCCAGGCGGCTATTATTGCGCTCCTAATTTTTTTTACAATTCAAAGAATTTGAAATGTATTGGGGCGCTGTCTTTTTTTTAAGATCTGTTCACGCATTTTCATGATTTTTGGAGTCAAATTGGAGTAGTGATTTTGGTCACGCCGAAACAGGAAATGGAGCGAAAAAGCGAGTGGTTTTGTGGCGTGAAATTTTGTCGCTCTAGATTTTTTTAATCTTCAAAAATGTAAATTTAAAGTTATAACCACAACAAAAACGTTTGGTTAAATATTTACATTTTCAAAATCGCCTCGTAATTATATGAATAGTTTGGTCTTTATACTTCAGTAGAAAAAATTCCTAAATCATCTTACTTGTCTATCTATTGGAACACGTTCATGCAGTTTGACCATTTCGCTGCTTAGTTTTTCCTTAAATTTGTTTTTAGTTTTCTCTTTTCGGATTTCAATTGGCAAATTATTCCACTTCCTAGAAAAATTTCTGATCAGTGACCTGTCACTCCATTTGGATTGGCACTTATTCTTTGGAAAAAACTGGACAGTTCTGCAGTTTTTGGTCAATTCGTTCTTTTCAAGAATCCTGAAGGAGGAGTGTTTGGTTTCTCGACTACTCTCTTTATATTGTGAGAGGAGGTCAAAAAATTTAAGAAGACAAACTTTTTTAATGAAAAGCTCTGCTGGTAAAATTTTGTCTTCCAGTAATAGATCTCTTGCACTGTCAAACTTTTTGCGCAAGTGGCAAACCTTTATTCCCCAATATATTTGTTTATTAACTCTTTGAAGTGACATATTCGATAACGATTGAAAAAAAAATTGCACTGAAATTGAGATAGGACAAAAAAAGTGATTTAAAAAGACCGATTCTTGCTTTTAGTGGTAGAAAATGTCTTACTAAGTAAATTGACCTAATAGCATTTGCCATTTTTGTTAATGTTTTGTTCAGCTGAATGTCAAAATTTAGATTGTTATCAATCATTATACCTAAATAACGACAACTTGTTTTTGGCTCTATGAAAATTTCATTATGATGAAATTGTTCAATTTTTGATTCACCATTTTTTGGAAAAAACCACAATTTCTGTTTTATCTCTGTTTAAAGTTAGCATATTTTGCCTCATATAACTGTCAGTACTTTCAAATACCCTGTTAATTTCGCATAAGAGATTTTCATCGGATTTGGAATGACAAATAATGCATGTGTCATCTGCAAACTGTAAAACGTTCTCTCTTTTTTTCATTTTTTCAGGAAAGTCGTTGATGTATATTTAAAAAATTAAAGGTCCTTGAAGTACTGTTCCTTGAGGTACTCCGTGATTTATTGTCACCCAGTTCGAATATTCAATGCTGTTCTCTACGCATTGTTTTCTTTTAGACAAAAACGATTCTAGCATTACAATTGATTCCGTACTAAATCCATATTTTTATAAATTTTTTGGGAAAAATTTTGTGAGATATTGAGTTAAAAGCTTTGGCTAACTCCAAGAATACACTAACAACGGTTTCGTTTTCTTCTAACAAACTATTCACTGATTCTGTCAACGATATTACTGTGTCATTCGAAGATTTTCTTTTCAGAAACCCAAATTGATTTTTATTGATTATTTCATACTTTTCAACATGTTCTAGCATTTGTTGGAGCAAAAGTCTTTCAAAAATTTTCGCAAGAGTCGGTGTAACTGAAATTGGTCTGTAGTTTTCTGCATCCAGTGGCTCCCCTTTTTTGTAAATTGGTGTTACATATGCTTTTTTAAGTATGTCAGGAAAAATCTTTTTTGATATACATTCGTTGATTGCAAACTGTAGATGTGTTCCAATAGACATTTTCCTACACTTGAAGGACCATGTAGTAAGTAATCCAGGACCCGCTGCTTTGTTTTGTGGTAATTGATCAATTACAGTAAACAGTTCTTTTCTCGTTATATGTCTGAAGGAAAGTTCAGTTTTGTCAAAAGCAAAGTCCGGTATCTCAAACTTTTCTGTCTCGCCTTCGTATAAACCTAATTTAGAAAAACAAATATTAATTGTGTTAGCTATTTCTTTTTTGTCTTTTAAAATATCTTGCTTAAACCGAATTCTAGAAATTTTGCCAATTTTTTCCTCTTGTTTTTTTTTGTTTTATTGAATTTCCACTGTTGTTTTGAATCGGAAAGACTTTCGAACAATTTCTGTGAATAATTGTGAGGACTTTTCTAAGTAGTCTGTTTTTACGGTTTCTTATTCTTTTTTATGAGTTATATGTGTCAACGTCTGCTTTTATCTTCAAAATATTGAAAAACCTACGCTTTTCGTTGATTAGATTCAAAACTTTTCTGGATAACCATTTCTTTCGTTGATTTTGATGATGGCTCTCCTATTTTGATGGGAGCTATACTATTCAGAATATAATCAAACATAATTGAAAAATGTTCAAAAGTTGAGTTTGCTTTGTTTTGTTGATACATGAAACTCCAATCCGCGGATGCAATTTTTTTGTTAAGATTAGCTCTAGTAAATTTGCTAGTATCCCGGTAAAAAGATTGCGCTTCGTTGTTTTCATAATCAATGTCCAGTGACGAAAGGAAAACTTGTGTAAAGTGATCAGTTCCAAATAACTGCTCGATAACAGTTGTATCAAAAATTTGGTGTTTCGTTGTTAAACAGTGATCAATTAGTGTTTCTTGATTTCCATTTGTCCAGGTTGGAGTATTTTTATTAACTATCTCAAGCCCATTGTTGGAAGCAAATTCTGTCAATAACTCTTTTTCTCTTTGATTGAAAAAATTGATGTTGTATTCTCCGAATAGTATTACAATACCAGTTATTGAATGTGCGCCTGAAATTTCTGAGAAAAAATTCGCCAAAGTTTTTATTGGAACAATAAGAAACGTTAACTGGAAGTTTTTCCTTAAACGGTGCTTGTATTTCAAGCCATAGTGATTCAAGAAAACTTCTGTTGATAGAGTTGAGATCACTCTGTATTTTATGTTTGAACGTATTTGGTACCCATATCTCTACTCCACCACCCCTCGTTAACTGCGTCAATTTTGATATACTTTGACGAACAAAGTGGTGATTGTTGCTTAAAAAATTTAAGGGTATCTTCTGATTATCGTTTATCCATGTTTCAGTAACATAAAGCATGTTTGTCTGTTCTGCTGCTGCAAAAAATCCGAAATCTCTTCGTGTTTGTTGTTAACGCTTCTAATATTTGTGTATCCAAAACATGGATGCAAGTTTGCATTTGCCTAATGTTTATCGTAGCTTTCGAATGTTTGTAAATTATGTAAATTGGGCCCTGGATTAGATTTGACATCACCGCAAAGTAAAAATAGGTAGGTTATAGTTAAGAACTGATATATTAAGTTTAAAGACCAAAATCCAAGACATACATTATCAACCATTGTTTTGTTTTTGAAAATCAAATAAATTGAAGTGCTTGGGTGACAATTGATTGAACACTTACATTTTTTATTTTCTGCAAGGAAAAACAAGCTAAAAACACGAGAAATTTCCATTAGGAAGACTTATTTTTCAAAGTCACCCAAACGCATTATATCCCATATGACCTTTTCTTTTCCAGTTATTGACATTATCTATTGGCTGCTTTTTGATTTGTCTCATAGATACGTTACTGGCAGAAAGTTGATACCCCACACTTGATATGTAATTTCTTAAGCTAAAAACCATTTTCTGGATTCCATTGTGATTAGGATGAATGCCATCCATTCGAATATCTACATTTTCCAAATTATAATCCAGACCTTTTATGTCGGTATTTTGAAACTCGCCGCTTAAATCATCTGCTATATCGTCTAAAGCCCGGTTAAATTTGTTTATTTCATTGTTGGTAGTTTCGCGTCCAGAACTGCCGTTTTTGACCATGGGTAAGTTACAAATCGCTACTTTGTAAGGCTTTATTTTATTAACTTACTTCGATAAAACGACTCCCAACTCCTTAGCGGCATCTTCTCCTGCCCTACCTTGATCAATGGAATTATGCCCTGTTTGTACAATCAGACATTCTGCTTTTGTTGATGGCGCGTAATTGTCAATGATATTATTGAGGTCTTTTTTTTTGTCGAAGATGGATAAAATATATTGGCAGCATCATTACTGATGTCCTTTTGGCGAACCAGTTTATACGAGCTGTCAGAAATAATTAACTGTTTTGTGAAACGAGAAACAAACTTTGGATAAAAATGACGGTTGACAGTAGATTTTACGACATCTTTTTCTGCTGTTTCTTCGCTAATTAAATTTGATATTAATTTATTATTCTGACTCCTCAAAAATTGAATCTCAGATCGAGCTTGATTATAAAGTTCTTTCTGATGTTCCAATTCAAGCTTAAGTCTGTCCAATTCTTGGTTAATGTCTTGATTCTTGTTTGCTAAGTTAAGTGACTCCCTTCTTTGATTTCTTAATTGCATCACCTCGCCTATTAGTTTCTCTTTTGTTCATTTCGGCAAACCCGAAATAGTATCTGTCATCTTGATATCTATGCTTTAGGTGATTTGGTTTTAGTTATTCGTGCATAAACCAGAAAAAAAGACTCGCTCTAAAAATGACACTATATTAAATTAAAAGTTAAATTGGTTTGGTCTCACCAGTTTGAAGTCCAGATATAGAATACCCAATAATTCGGTTTGCTTGTTGGAGAAAAAAACTTGTTTGCTTTATCGCAAAAACAAAAAGGTCTTTGTCAGATAACGTTCTCAATGATTGGAAGCAGAAAAAAATACATCAGCGTGTTCTTTCACATAAATTTACGCTGCTGACTTTGCTTTTGACTTTTGACTTTAAAGTAGGTGTTTGAACAAAAATTTGCGGGTCTTTCCCATCATAGCCCCCCCAATGAAAATATAGCCCCCCATTATGGTATATTTACCATGATGGGGGGGGGGCTATAAGTTATCTGACTAATAAGCTGGGGTGGAGGCTATAATGGGAAAGACCCAAATTCGCTTTCTCGCTAGTGGTTTTTCGTTCACATGCGGCAATTTCACTTTGGTGTTTATTCTTTTCTCAATTTTTTTTGGTTCGAATTTTTTTCTGAATGGTTTTCCCAATCCATTCATAGTTCATTCTAGGCCTAATTTTTTGTTAGAATTAAATTAAAATTTCTCGCTAGTGGTATTTTGCTCTTGTTAGCGGCATTTTGACATTGATTTTCTGCTTTTTTGTTTTTTATCTGATATTTTAGAAATAGTTTTCCCAATTCACTCATAGTCCGTTCTACGTCTAGTTTTTTTGTTCAGTCAATGAAAATTCTTTGAATTGTATTTGTGCCTGCTAGGTTTTTTTACTTCGTCTATTAGATTTTTGTTTCGTCTTTGACTTTCAATGACTTCAGTGACTTCTACTGCTTTGCGGTTAAAATTTGTGTACGTGACGTCATTTCTGCTTTTAGGTCGATTGTGTGACTTACCTCACTTGAAAAATTGACGTCTGAACTCATATATGGAACTTTAAATTTTATGAATATTTACTAGTTAATAGTGTGCATCTAAGTAGTGCCAAATTTACAAGCGCTAATTCTTCATTATTAGTCTTAAGATTTTGATTTCGAAAAATAATTTTGAAAAAGCTTTTTTAGGGTTTTTTCCTTATAGACCGTATATGTATGATAAAAGTGAAAGTACGTTTCTAACACAAAAAATCTAGTGGTCTACTAAAGGACTTTTGGTCAATCTGCCTATCTCGTTTCTTTAGTTGTTTCAATTCATGGAAGGTAATAAGCGTCTATCGCAGAAATTTTCCGGCAATCTGCCAGCTATGTTTTTCAAACTTTTTCTGTGTTAATTTCACGTGCGACATTTGGATTTCTGTTGTCATGATTTGTTTGAAATTCTTGTTTTGGCATTGTCGTTTCATTTGATTTTATTAAAACTTGGCGTAATTGTCGGGTCAATTTTAGGGTTTTGAAAATGTTTTGTCCCGGATTTTGTTCATGCTATCACGTGCCTATGGGTCGTAAACTTTATATGTCCATCAAGGTGCGATATTAAAACGGATTTTTATAACATCATCTTACAAATTACTTGCCTCGCTTTTCCTTAACAGCTTTGCTAAATCGACTGCAACTTACGCTTGACAGTTCTCAGCTGCTTTTATTCTCTACATTAGCTGATAACATCATAAACGTGATGACACAATCTGAACTGAACACAATCCGAAATAACCACAATCCGTTTTATGGAAGGAAAGCCTGATTTTTAATGCTAATTTTGGTTGCCAAGATTCCAATTGTAGCATCTGCAGACCAGTGTAATGTGAGCTATCAAGTACAGTGAAAAATAACACTGCTTCATCCGTATTTTCTTCATATTTAATACCCATAGCCGCGAAGCGATAGCAGCTATTATTGGAGACATCGTGGAGTTTTTAATTCGTCGTCTCCATCGATGATTCTTGCAACCATTGACTTTTTCAATTTCAGTGACTTCTCCTGCTTTGCAGTTAGAATTTGTCTGCGTGACGTCATTTGTTCTGCTTTTAGTTCAATTACGTGACATACATCACTCAAAAATGACTTCCGAACTCACTTAGTGAACTTTAAATTTTCTGAACATTTACTAGTTCAAGATCAATAGTGTTTATCTAACTTTAGTGTTTATCTTGACTGTTAGAATTCGAATCTTAACTTTGAAAAAGCTCTTTTAGGGCGTTTTCCTTATAGAGCGTATATGTCTCTGTGTATCTATGTAGTGCCAAACTTATATGCCCTGATTCTTGAGTTTTTGATTTCGAATATCGATTTTGAAAAAGCTCTTTTAGGGTTTTTTTCTTTATAGACCGTATGTGTCATAAAATTGACACTCCGAATCTGACCCAAAAAGTCTACCGGCTATGTTTTTCAAACTTTTTCTATGTTGATTTTTAATAGCCGCCCTCATCTTCTCAGCCGGCTATTGTAGCGCTCCTATTTTTTTTTTACTTCGTCGAATAAAAAAATGTTTCGCTTTACCTCATTTTGCCGCTTTTTCAACATTTTGCGTGATATCTTTTTGACTTCTCTAGGCTGGTTTCTCTCTTCTCTCATTCTGCTAAAAGTGATTTTGAACATCAGTTGCTCAGCAAAGCAATTCAAAATGAACAGAGTCAGTATAAAAAATTGAAGTCAGAAGTAGAAACGGGATAAACCCATAAAGCCCAATTTTAGATGCCCGCTATTTGAACGTCGTTCCTATAAGTTTTAGTTACCATCTCTAATGCTTATTGGTATTGATAGTAGCCCCTGTAGGCTCTCTCTAAGAAACAGAAGTACGTTATGTTCAACTACGAAATGCCATCAAAATAAATCGGTCTTAAAAAATGTTTTTGTACAAAAATCTTTTTTTTTTCAATATCTTCTATTCTTTCAATCCCGATCATGCTTATTGGAATCAACGGCGGCTATTTTCCGGCAATCTGCCGGATATGTTTCTGACTGCCGTGACTTTGTTTTTAACTTTCCCTTCCCTTTTTTCCCAAAAAAATGATTATACTTTTTTCAAAACTATTTTAGACCTTTGCAAACATAAAAACCATTCGAATCTAAATTGCAAACTTTTTAAAATTTTGATGCAAATTGTTTATAATATTTATCGGTCTCTTACAATGAAGCTTGTAAAGTTTCTACATTTTCCATTTATCAATAGTTTATTACCACTTCAGGATTTTTTTTTCAGTTGACACAAAGTAAGTGAGGGATATACCTAATTTCTCTTTCATAAACATATTTGAGCACATGTCTAATCTATTTCCAGCGTTGTGTTCTCTGACTGTCGCCACTTCATGGTTTACTTTCCCATTTTTCAACAAACTCATTATTAAACTCTTTTCAAAAGGTTTTTGTTGCACTAACTGCAATTTTTTGCAATTTTCGTATGCAATTTTGTTTTGAAATTGCAACTTAACATCAAACCTTCAAATTTTATAAGTTTTTTTCCGTAAACTTGTACTATTCCTGCAAATTAATGCTCAGAATTTTAAAATGATTGCAATTTCGTTGCGACAGTCTTGATCAACCCAACTTTTTATGGGTTTTCCACTATCGAGTTTGTCAATTGTTGTCATTTTCAGTTTTTAAAGATACCCAGGTTGAGGTCCCAGACCCTTCGTGCGTTCATGTCCAGACTTTCACGCGTTCACCAGATTTTTGTGCGTTTTTGTCCAGACTTTTGTGCGTTCGCCAGACTTTCGTGCGTTCAACCAATTTTCGTGCGTTCCCCAGATTTATTTGCGTTCACCAGGTTTTGTGCGTTCATCAAACTAGGCTGCGATGATCCAATTTTTGTCCCTTCAAGTTCAGACATGGAAAATTTATTCAAATCAAATTGCCGTGTGAGATTTCCGGTGTAGATAGAGTCGAAATCAGCACTTGATATTAAGTATCGCCAGTGTATTTAGAGTTTATAGAACAAAAAAAGTTTTGCTATAGCTCACATAGAAAGAAGAGTTAGTTTTTGTACGCAAATTTTTGTTGATTTCGAATACTGTTTGAAAAATTTGGTTTTTTTTCAAGGCAAGCAGTTTTCCAAATCAGACCGTACTCTATATGGAATTCCCCCTTTCCAGCCCAAGAATTCATTTTTTAGTTGACAAATGTGAGGCTATGGGATTTGACGAGTATTTGAAGATCACAATATTCAACTTGGAGGTGGGTTTTGGGGCAATTATCTCCTACATTGCATTCCATTTTTTAACAAACTCATTATTAAACTCTTTTCAAAAGCTTTTTGTCGCACGAACTGCAATTTTTTGCAATTTTCGTATACAAATTTTTAAAATTTCTGCAACTTAAAACCAAACATTCAGATTTTTCCGTAAACTTGTACTATTCCTGCAACCTAATGCTCAGAACTTTAAAATGATTGCAATTTCGTTGCGACAGTCTTGATCAACCCAAATTTTTATGGGATTTCCACTATCGAGTTTGCGTCAATTGTTGTCATTTTCAGTTTTTAAAGATACGTTTCCAGCCCAAGAATTCATTTTTTAGTTGACAAATGTGAGGCTATGGGATTTGACGAGTATTTGAAGATCACAATATTCAACTTGGAGGTGGGTTTTGGGGCAATTATCTCCTACATTGCAGCAGAGTGTCTGGGCAGAATCAGAGGAATGATGTTGACCAATGCAGTGTCGGTTGTGTTTGCAATGCCCCTTTTGTTGTGTATGGGGGAGATTGTGTTGACTGTGATTGTGATGATCAGTAAATCATTCAGTGCTGCCAGCTGGTATATTATGACACTCTACATCAATGAGGTTAGAATATGTTCCAAATTAAAACCCTGAATTTCATACTGCAATTCTTACAGAACTGGGCCAATTTTAACGCAATCACCGTTGAAACTTGTGGATGCTTTGCAGTAAAAAAATTTTTCATCATAGTTCCTTTACATTGCAAAAGTTACATTTGCTCGAGCAAAATTACTCGAATTTGTCACTCTTATTTACGACCATTTTAAAAGACTAGGGTAACAAGAGTGTGTGTGTGTGTGGGCACTTTGAAATTATGCAAATTTAGATCAAAGTATGAATTGGGTCTCAAGCAATTACTGATTAAATTCGAGCAATGAAAATCGTGGACAATGGTTAAGTAATCTACCGACACAGATATTAAAATATATGTTTAATTGCTCTCAAACGAAGTTGTAGCAATTATATTAGTCCTGTCGGTCTTTTTTTTATGCGATTTTTCGCTTGACCAATTTTTCGTCTGACGCTTTTGACTTTTCGTCCTCAAAAACGGGATAAACAGGTAGCGCCCAGTGGGCATTATGTGCTCTTAGAGCCTTTCAGGTCTGTTTCAGCTCAAACTGTCTTGGAGACTTATACTTATACTTATGGTGTGAGGGGCGGTTCTTAGAGGTTGACACCCTCCCCCCTTTGTTGACCCCCCACCCCCACTATTGGCTCCACCCCCCCCCCACCGCGCTTTTGCCCCCCCAGTGCTGCCCCCATCAGCCCCCGGTGCACACCCCCCCCCCCCCCCCCCCCCCGTGGCTAGCTACTGACCAAGCCAACCGCTCGCCGGTCGTTTGAGAGCAATTCGCCCGACGTTAGTCGGTTATGTTTTTTTTTCTGTACAACAATTTAATTTTCAATAACATTGACCTTATGTGAGGGCGACAAAATAGTGTCACTGTTGTCAACGAAAAACCAAAACAATTTTTTGCAACTCAAAGTCAAGTAAGTGCTTTCATTATGTCCTGATGAAGTTTTTTTCCGCGCTGATAATTTGTTTCATTGCGGCATTCAACCTGGTTTTGCATATGAACAAAAGCATAAAAACTTAATGCCTGCAATGAGACATATTCAATGTAAAAATATTCGCAGTTTTTTTTATACCTAACCAGCACATCAACTGCAAAAATGAAAAGCACTGAAAAAAGCGAATGGAATTTCAAAAAAATGTGAATGACTGTTGAATTGAATTGATTGAATTAATTCATCAGCCCACCACATCAGCCCTCCAATCCTCACCCCTGCACATCGTTCAAGCCGTAAGGCCCCGTGCATCCAAAGATCCCCCTCCCACCGGTCGTTTCAGAGCAATTCGCCCGATGTTAGTCGGTTATGTTATTTAAAAAAATTTGTCTTCTTTGATCAACCAGCTTAAGTTCTCTATAGAGAAATTATCGCCTGTTGAGAAAATGTGATGCTTAGAAAGGCAAAGTAACAGAAATTTAATTCTAAAAGTTAAATTTTGTAACTCAAAAATTTCCATACTTTAGTATTTTCCTACATACATTCGATCAGTGGGTTCAGGCGCCCTGGATGTGTTCGGAAGATTTGGTGTCATCATCACCCCATTTATAGCCCAGTTCCTCAGCAAGGTCAGTACCATTGCTCGGAGATGCAATTTTTTTGAACTACAGATATGATCAACTATCAGTTCCTCAAGCAATTTTTTAGAAAAATCCTGGAAACTTTCTTAGTATATTTGGAAACCTTTGTCAAAAATAAATTTAAAGTATCAGAAATAATAACCCTTATTTAACCTGAGAAAGATATAATGCCCTATTAATCAATTGCCTCCAAAAATTTGTGTGCATGCAAGATATTACCGTTACTAAGCGTTATTGACAGCTAACAATTTTTTTAAAAAATCTTTTCAAAATACAAAATGGGAACTAATTCAAATAATATATATCATTTCAAAATAAAAGCATCAATTTCAGGAGACGATGTTAGGAGCGACAATTCTGTATATAGTGACAATGTTGATGGCTCTAATTCTCACATTCTTCATGAGATATGAGACAAAAGACAAAGTTCAGTTAGACAATAAGTCTCGAAATTCTCAAGACGGGTCGCCAGAAGAAGATGAGGTAGTCCCAATTAAAGGACCGACGAAAGAGGGTGCGAATGAGAAACCGGCTGAAAAGAAAGTCAAGGAAAAGGAGAAGACGCCCGAAGTTGAAGTTTCCTCTGAACAGAAATGATAGATCACTGAGAATTAGAAAGACTTGACTAAATTAAGTGGGATCTTTTCCGTTAATTATTGAGAGTTCTTCTCGGGTCGAGGAATGTACTGAAAGTTCTTCTCGGGTCGAGGAATGTACTGAAAGTTCTTCTCGGGTCGAGGAATGTACTGAAAGTTCTTCTCGGGTCGAGGAATGTACTGAAAGTTCTTCTCGGGTCGAGGAATGTACTGAAAGTTCTTCTCGGGTCGAGGAATGTACTGAAAGTTCTTCTCGGGTCGAGGAATGTACTGAAAGTTCTTCTCGGGTCGAGGAATGTACTGAAAGTTCTTCTCGGGTCGAGGAATGTACTGAAAGTTCTTCTCGGGTCGAGGAATGCACTGAAAGTTCTTCTCGGGTCGAGGAATGTACTGAAAGTTCTTCTCGGGTCAAGAATGTCACAAAATTCGAATCAGAAGCCGTTTGTAAATGCACTATTTTAAAGAGTTTTATGGAGCTGCACAATTAGAGCTCATGAAAACAAAAATTTGACCATGAAAAGGTATCCATAAAAATCAATGGAATTCTCGGCAACCATGTTAATGCCACGCGGGATTTTTTTTGTAACCTTTATATGGTTTCTGATATTGGATACCTAATCAGGTATACTCGAGAAAGATCTACGTCACAATTTTAATTTCATGGCACGCTACCTCGTAAGCTTATGTAATTGTCGGCTGAAAGTACTCTTTTCATAGCAAAAAGAGTCACGTTCAGAATATGTTTTTCGTAAAAAAACACTGACTGAGAAATTCTATGATTTGGCCCTTATTTACTATAGGATACTATGCCTCGGGTCATTTTCGCAATTTTGCACCAAATTGTTTTCGTCTCGTATTTTAAATGTGATCAAAAATGATTCTCGGAGAAAAAAGACGGATTCAACGTAATGACATTGGAAACGAACACAAATATCTACAATTTTCTTAAAAATAATGACCTGACCCAGTAGTTGATATCTTCTTGAAATTTCATCCCAAATCCCGGGATCCCTCTGCTGGGGCTGAAACTTAACGGAAAAGATCTATTAAATGATTGAAGCATTGTTGCATTAACTTTGCTGTACGTTAAATTTGCTGTACCAAATTTTTATTCCGAAGGCAGCAGTTGAGATCATTGGGTATTATAGATTGCATACGGTTAATAAACAACCTGACTGTTAAAGTTATTTTGTCTGTTATTTTAGTATAATAAATCAATTCATATACAAGGATGCCAAATTTTAAACTCAAAATTCAGATTAAATCAGTTTTGCAAAATCAGCTTAACGAGAAATGGCGTTTTTCTCAGACTTCCTACTTTAGAAGACGAGGAGGTCGGTTGTAAATCAACTCAATGTTGACTATGACAGGAGTATATTTGAGGCGGATCTTGAAAAAAAAATTATCCTCAATTATTAATTGCTCTTGAACGCAGTTCATAGCAATTATTGTAAACCTGTGTGTCTTTTTTTATGCAAATTTTTCGCTTGACAGTTTTGCGCTTTTCTTCTAGAACATTCTTTGACTTCTCAAGTGACTTTTTCACGCTTTCGTTCGTCATTTTTGAGTGATCTCTATTGCTCTGAAGTAAAGCTAATATAAATTCGATTGCAGAATAAGCGAGGAATGTGATCTGTAGCGCAGTGGTTAGTATTTGTTCCATCTGGAACGGGAGGGCAGTGGTTCGAATCCCGGCGGGGAAAAAATTTTTGCACCCATAATTTGATCTAGGCTACAGCCCCTGAATTAAATTGCCTCGCCTGTCGTTCAAGAGCAATTCTTCCGACATTTGTCGGTTTATGTTTTTACCAATGTGATGACTGCTTGAACTGAATGGGCGCAAGGGAAAATTGAGAGCATCATTCGAGCGCACCGCCGTTTAAAGAGTACTAAAAAATTTTCTAGTTAATGGTCCAGTTCAGTTTTGCTTGAAACAACAGATGTTCAAGCTTCAACAATAAGTTTCCCTCTTGTTTTTATAATAACTTAAAATTTCAAACTTATTAACATACGCAAACAATAGACGAAACGGAAAGTTCCACGGAGGGCGCAGCTAAAATTTGGGAAACATTAAGTGTAAAAATGTGTTTAGAAAGATAGACTGTTTATAATAAGGTTTCAGATTTTTACTGCACTTTGTCGAAGAAGCCACCACAACAGAAAAGGAAAAAACCAGGTTTTATTAGAAAGAAGCTGCTTTTAACATTGCTTTTTTGGATCTTTTCTGTTTAATAGCCGACCTCATCTTCTCAGCCGGCTATTATAGCGCTCCTATTTTTACAATTCAAAGAATTTGAATTGTATTGGGGCGCTGTCTTTTTTTTAAGATCTGTTCACACATTTTCATGATTTTTGACGTCAAATTGGAGTAGTGATTTTGGTCACACCGCAACAGGAAATGGAGCGAAAAAGCGAGTGGTTTTGCGGCGTGAAATTTTTTCGCTCTAATTTTAAAGTAGAGTGAGAAAACGGTGTTTGAACGAAAATTCGGTTTCTCGGTAGCGGTTTTTTGTTCACATGCAGCAATTTCACTCTGATTTTTAATAGCCGCCCTCATCTTCTCAGCCGGCTATTATTGCGCTCGTATTTTTTTTTTACTTCGTCAAACTTTTTTTCGCTTTACCATTTTGCCGCTTTTTCGACATTTTGCGTGAAATCTTTTTGACTTCTCTAGGCTAGTTTCTCTCTTCTCTCATTCTGCTAAAAGTGAATTTGAACATCAGTTGCTAAGCAAAGCAATTCAAAATGAACAGAGTCGGTATAAAAAATTGAAGTCAGAAATAGAAACGGGATAAACCCATAAAGCCCAATTTTAGATGCCCGCTATTTGAACGTCGTTCTTATAAGTCTTATTTACCACCTCTAATGCTTATTGTTGTTGATAGTAGCCCCTGTAGCCTCTCTCTAAGAAACAGAAGTCTGTTCAACTACGAAATGTCATCAAAATAAATCGGACTTAAAAAATATTTTTGTACAAAAATCTTTTTTTTTCAATATATTCTATTCGTTCAATCCCAATCATGCTTTTTGGAATCAACGGCGGCTATTTTCCGGCAATCTGCCGGGTATGTTTACTGTTTTTTCGATTTTTTGGATCGGATTTTTTTGTAAATGGTTTTCCCAATCCATTCACAGCTCATGCTAGGCCTAGTTTTTTGTTTGAATTAAATTTTCATTTCTCGCTAGTGGTTTTTTTGTTCACATGCGGCATTTTGACATTGATTTTTTGTTTTTTTTCTTATTTTTTTGATCTAATTTTTTTAAATGGTTTTCTCAATTCACTCATAGTCCATTCTAGGTCTAGTTTTTCTGTTTAGTCAATGAAAATTCTTTGAATTGTACGTCAGGACTTGTCCCGCTATGTTTTTTTTATTTCGTCGAACTTCTTTTTCGCTTTACCATTTTGCCGCTTTTTCGACATTTTGCGTGAAATCTTTTTGACTTCTCTAGGCTAGTTTCTCTCTTCTCTCATTCTGCTAGAAGTGAATTTGAACATCAGTTGCTCAATAAAGCCATTCAAAATGAACAAAGTCAGTATAAAAAATTGAAGTCAAAGAGAAACGGGTTGAACCCATAAAGCCCAATTTTAGATGCCCGCTATTTGAACGTCGTTCCTATAAGTCTTAGTTACCATCTCTTATGCTTATTGGTATTGATAGTAGCCCCTGTGGCCTCTCGCTAAGAAACAGAAGTAACTTCAACTACGAAATGCCAACAAAATAAATCGGACTTAAAAAATGTTTTTATACAAAAATCTTTTTTTATCAATATCTTCTATTCTTTCAATCCCAATCAAGCTTATTGGAATCAACGGCGGCTATTTTCCGGCAATCTGCCGGGTATGTTTATAGATAGACAGAATAGATCCCCCCAGCTTAGTGAGCATAAATCTTTTTTGACCCCCAGGCGCACGTACTATTTTCTTACATAGTAACGTGCTATATAACAACATATAATTTGTAACTGGGAGTCAAAAACAACACTGAGGAGCCGAAACAGAATAGATCTGCTTTTTTCAAAACATCGATTTTCAGAATTTTGATGATTTCTCAGATCTCAATAGATAATGTAAACCTTAGTTGAGAAATAGTTTTGAATAGAAAAAAATTATAAAGTTTTTACTATTTTATGCTCGAAAATTTTAGGCGTTTTAGTTGATCTCAGACAACAGTTTATAGAATTTAGAATAGTCCTGTGCTCTGTTTTGACCGATTTTTCGATTGACCGATTTGTCGCACAGTTTTGACTTTTCGTCCTCAAAAATGGGATGAACTGTTAGCTCCGGGATTGAATTCAGTAGCTGAGCAGCTCTCTTAAAGTTTTATACTTGAATAGTTAAGTATGCGGTTGACCGAAACTGTTTTTAAAGACAATTTCATGGATCAAAGGGTGCTTCTTAACCATAAAAGGTTGACCCACGTCGGGCACCCCATCCCCTTATTAACCGCACCATATTTGCACTCTTTCCTTAAAACTTACTGTTTAAGATTAAAATCTATCTTAAAAATAGCATGCATTAAGACAGAAAGCCTAGCATATCCAGATAATAGAGAAAAACTAATATGTTTTGCATTTTTTGTAGAGTTTTAGTTCACGATACAAACTTACTTTACCGTTAAGAAAAGAGGCAAGAGAATTTATCCACTCCCATAAATGTGCATCTCTAGAAAATTTACTGAGATTGTCGTACGCGAGTGAATTTGCGTACTTGTTCTTGAGTCGCGAGTTGTGTTTATGTTCTATTTTCTACTTACGCGGCGAGTGCGCTTTATAGAATATTCAAATGAATTCGCTTAGCGAATCGCGTACAGACTAGAGTCTACTTTACTCGGGTTACAAAGACAGTTCGTGTAGAATAAATTAAATTGGGCAACTGTACTCGAGAAGCAAAATAAAGAGAATGAAAGAATAACTCAACTGTTATTCCAGAAGTCAAATAAAGTATGAACAATGTTTTCCCGTTGTGGGAAATTAGTAGCAACAGACATGCATGTGAAGTAATTATGATTTATACACATGCCCCTCGGGAATGGGTACACTGATTAAATTAAGTACATCATATGATAAGTTTACTGCACCAAATTATGATGTACGACATTTCTCCCGCTTTCAAAATTAAAATTGCATGAAATAAAATTTTAATAACAATATGAATAATAATAATACTTATTCACCGGTTAAATAGTATCAACAATATATTTACTGGTTATCATAGCTAGTCATAATTAATAATATATCAGTTTTCACATGTCCTCTTCGTCAATAATCAGTTCATTTGAAGTGCTATGATCAGCTGGCCGAATGCGGGGGTCCGTCGGAGATACTTGACCAATGATGGGCGAAGGAAAGTCGTTGCGAATCGGTTCAACTTGGGTAGCAGTGTCCACAATGGTTTGTATCACTGAGGGCTGAATCGATTCTATGTCACCCACTCGACGCTTCCTACGGGGTGGAGCAAAGTTCGGGGGACACGAATTAGTGGATTCACCCGAGGAGTCGTCTTTTTCGTAACCATAATATTTGGGGCTTTTTCGAGTTCGTTTAGTGGATCGTGTAAGAATATCCGCGAAAGATGTTGTTGGAGCAGTTTGAGATGGTTCAGTTGATTCTGGCTGCGTATTTGTAGGTGGGGGTGCGATAAGCAGTTCTTCCGTTATAATTTGCTGATCGAGAGCAGCCTCTGGAATTACGGGTAGTACTTGCGGGGCGAAATTATCTGGAACTTTTGGTATACGTTCTCGCATTGCGCGAGCAATGTTAGTTTTGTTCGAAGATACGCCACTGCCAGTCTCCCGTTTTCGATGTTTCATTTTCTTGTCTCCTTTCTGGATGCGGGTACACTCTTTAATATGGCTGAGTATCTTGGCTTCCGTTGTCTTTTCATGCGTGCGGGGTCCCCTGCGGTTAATATACTCCGTCAAATTAGTCTTTCGTTCCTCACGAGTGCCAAATTTTGCAATATCACTATTGCGTACAGTGACTTCAACCTTACCCGGCTCGCGAATGACCGAAGTGTATTGGTCAGTCTTTTGGACAACCGATCCTGGTGCCAACACCTCATACAATCCGTCTAGGTTCTTGTTGGATCGCTTGTGGAGATGCTTCTTTCTGGCAATATTGAGTTGGACCGCGTGTTCTTTCAATGGGAGAGGACGGTGTGCATGTGTGGTACGGAGGAAGCGTGATTCGTTATCTGTGGCTTGCCGTTCGCGGTTGGTAGCATCCTTAGTCGCCTTGCACATATTTCGCTCGACTTCATCATCACTCCGGATGTTTCCCCAATGTTCTTCCGGCAGCAATTCGTTGGGAGTTACAGTTTCTTCATCTAAAAAATGATTCAAATTTTTTTCATAACTGAGGTCAGATGATTTAGGTTGAGTGCTTATTTTACTGAGTGGTGTATTAGCCGTACGCCCGAAGTGAGATTCGAATGGCGAAAGCTTAGTTGTTTTATGTTTGCATATGCGAAGCTGGTATATAATTGATTTTAATGCTGCTTTCATGGTGAACGTATTTAGTTCTTTGTGTGCGTCTTTGATACATGCCAAGCGTTGTTTAATTGTACCAATTTATCGTTCTACTAAACCTATTGCACGATGATCATTTGCCGGAGCTGGTATTAATGTGATATTGTTTTTTGTACAAAAATTTTTTACTTGGTTACCGATAAGACAACGGGCTTGATCTATCCTTAAGGAACGAGGAACTCCATGAATTTGTATATAATTATCTAAAAATTTAATGACATTTGAGGCATTTGCATTATCAACTAATTCCGCGGAAGGATATTTTGAAAATCTATCGATGCATGTTAAAATATATATTTCATGTTCTTTTTCATTATTAATGGGCCCTGCAAAGTCTATTTGTATTTCTTGATTGGGAACTATACATGGTGTATGTGCTTTAAATTGTTTTGCGGGGATAACAGATTTTAAATTTTTACCGATAGCAGTGCAAGATTTGCACTCTATTGCTTTGACCAGCAAATCGCGATTCATGTATGGCCACCAGCAGTGCTGGGCCATACATATCATCCCCCAGCTACCCGGGTGACTGGCATGGAGGTCGTCTATGAGGGCCTCTTTTAGTGCATTGGGGATTGCCACCTTCTCGTCCATGCAGACACACCCGCCTGTCACGTGCAGGTCCCGCCAATAACTGTGAAGGTATGGGTTGAGAGCCTTCAGTCTTTCTTCGTCCCCCCGAATTATGCAGTCTCGCACTTCTTTTAAGACTGCATCCTTACTTGTTAGTGACGCAATGAGGCCTTTACTGAAAACTTTCCCCACCACTCGTTCGAACGACATTACTTGTGGGCTATCCGTTAGCGGAGTACTTAGGTTGGAGTGCGATGAGGATCTGCAAGGCGTGCTCGTTGTTGCATTGTCAGTGAATGACACGCGGGGCGAAGCTCTGGTAGATCGAGTTGAGAGAGATTTTCCTTTGAGAGAAGATGCTTGTTGACTCATTGTTGATGAGATTGTTGTTTTTTCAATTGAATTGATTGTTGAAAAGGAAGGCAACTGAATTTCAGATTGAGTTTGGGCAAAAAGCACTTGATTTTTGTTTACCAATTGGGCACGTGAGTTATTTAAAGTATTTGAGTGTGGCTTACTAAAAAAGGTAGGAATTTGAGGCTGATTTTTGATTGACAAGTGCGAATGACTAAAAGTAGTAGATTTGGATGTATTTCGGTGAGCGAGTGACGCTTTTCTTGTATTTACTAGTCTTTGAGACTCAATTTGTAATGGATTAGTTGTAAATGGTAAACTATGTGACGCATATTTGGAATGATTTGTGTATTTTGTAACTCGCGTTGCAAAAGAGTCATCTAAGGAATGCATTTTAGTCTTTTGAGTAACTAGTAAAGGATTATGCCAGGCGGGTGTTAATTTGTTAAAAGACTTGCGTACTCGCGATGCGAGATTAGGGGTGGTATCAATTAAACTAAAAGTATTAACTTTTGGGGGAGTATATGTGTTAGCGAGTACGGAATTGTTTTGACTGAAATGTACTCGCTGCTCATGTACACTAGTACAATTAATACTATTAGTGGAAGGAATAAATGTATGTTGTATTTGATCCGCGAATGAAGTATTTTTATGAGCTAAATGTACGACTGGAGCGTGTGTGCTGTACATATGTTTAGATTTGAAAGGGATAATATTAGAAGTGTGTTTTTGCGACGCGAGATTTGAATTATTATTTGTTAAGCGAACATGCTGGGCGGGATTTATGTCTAAATTTGAAGTTTGTTTGAATGAGAATTTTAGACTATTAGTTCGCGGAGCGAAATTTGGTTTAATGTTTGTTAAGCGTACCCGCTGAGCGGGTTTTATTTCTGGAGTAGAAGATTGTTTTGAATAGTAATTTGAACTATTGTTTTGCAAAGCGAGTGAATTAGAAATATCAGATTGAGGATTGTGAATATCATAATCAATGGTTAAAACTTGTTCTGTAATGTTGGTGGAATTTTATGTTCTCTATCAATATCAATATAGAATTTATGAAGTGAATTAGCTGTGAGATTGTGTTTTTGTTGAAGTAATTGGGCATCAGTATGTATACTCGATAATGTTGCAACGAGAAATTCTTCGTCATATTTAGAAACACTTTTTGCTGGTTGATATGGGTTACGGGATATGTAATCAACTAGGCCCATTTTTGCGCCGGGTAAATGCTCTATTGAGAATTGATAAGGTAAAAGGCGGTCAACCCATCGTGCTAACCTACTATTATAACTTTTATTTGAACGATGCTCTTTTAAAATGGAAAGTAGTGCGCGGTGGTCAGTTATAACAGTAAATTCTTTTCCGTATAAATAGTTTTTAAAATATTCTATTGACCACACTACCCCAAGAAGTTCTAATTCGTTAATGCTATAACGTTCTTCACTGCTGTTTAAAAATCGGGACGCAAAAGATATCGGTTTCCAACCATCAACTGTTAGTTGTTCTAGTGCTGCTCCCAAACCAGAACGTGAAGCATCACATTTGATTCGCGTTTCAAATTGGGGGTTATAATGCATGTTTTCGGTATGATTTGCTATGCGAGTTTTAATTGCATTAAAATGTAATGTGTGAGTGTCAGTCCAAACAAATTTAGTTGATTTACGAAGTAGTGGTCTTAAAGGATGGCAGAGTTGAGCTAAATTGGGAATAAATTTGCTAATATAGTGAACTGAGCCGAGAAATGAGCGTAATTTTTTGAGTGTATTAGGAGGTTGTAATGATATAATGGATGATGTTTTGGATTCGAGTGGCGAGATTCCAGATTGAGTTATATTATATCCTAACCATGAAATGTTTTGTTTTGCAAAATGACATTTCGGAAGATTGATACGAAGGTTGTCTGCATCTAACTTTCGAAGACAATCCAGTACGAGTTTAAAGTGATCATCTTCTGAACCTTTACTAACAATTAAAATATCATCTAGGAAACAGAATGTGTTTTTAAGGCCAATCAGGGTGTAGTCCATTGCCTTCTGAAACTCGGCAGGCATGTCAGTTAGGCCGTAGAATCCTGTTTTGAATCGGTATGTGCCTGTCATGTCACCACTGATGATATTAAAATTACAATGATTAGCAGTTTCAGGGTGTAAATTTAGTTGGCTGTAAGCATATTTAAGATCAATAGTAGAGAAATATATTTGCTCCGCGGGTTCTGTTTTGTAGTTTGTAATTATTTGTGATATCGAATCTATGAGTGTTTCGATATTTGGCATTTGATATTTGTTCTTATGTATTGCTTTGTTAAGAGTTTTAGAATCTAGTGCTAATTTTATGGTTTGATCTCGTTTGACTGTGATTACAATAGGCGAAATAAAATATTGATCAGAACAGTTATTCAATTTTTCTATATGTCCCTTTGCAAGAAGTTTTTTAATTTCAGTATTTACTCGTTCTTGTAAGTTGATGGGTACTTTTCTAACCTTTTGGTGTTTTGGCTGGAAATGACGGTGAAATTTGGATTTTACAATGTGTATTTTTGAACGACCAGTACGTGTTATAAGTTGAGGGAATTGTTGTGCGATGCGTGTTTTGAATGGACATTGTGATGTGATAGTGTTGACCATACTAACTTCCGGTTTTGGGGTTTGATTTACTGAAATTCCAAGAGCGTCAAATAGATCTCTTCCCACTAGTGGTTTTAGTCCATCCCGAACTACAACAAATTCGGCTTCTTCAAGTCGCCATCCATTGCTCGCAATTGGTGCCTGAATCATACCTATCACATTTATAGGTTCATTGGAGAATGTTTTGAGTTCCTGGGGAGGCGCTGTCATCAACCATCGAGAAAGGGGAGAATTATCCACAATCTCCAAAGCAAGGGACTCAGGCAAAATACTGCATACACTGCCGGAGTCGATGAGAAGTCCAACATGGTTGTTACCAATTTGTAGAATAGTGTTCTTTGGTTCAATCTGAATTGCGGAACTTGCAATGCTAGCGACCATATTGTCATCTGAGCTATCGTAATCCGATTCGCATTGCGGGTTAAAGTTCATATTTTGTATGGCATTTATTGTTTGGTCAGTAGTAGTTTCTTCAACAGAGTTAACATTAGAACGATTAGGTTTGTTTGATGATGTTTTTGGTTTTCTGCATACTCGGGAAAAATGGTTTTGAAGGCCACAATTGTTACAAGTCTTGCCTCTCGCAATGCATTTGACTCTATGGTTAGTTGATCAAGTTAGGCCACAGTTCCTGCATAGTTGATTTGGTGAACGGGTAAAGCTTGATGTATTTGGTCTCTGATTTGGTGGTCGAAATGTTCGTTGAGGGCTAATTGCATTGACTTGCGGGGCAGATTGCGAGTTTGTAATTTGTAGCTGGTTTCTTTGGCCTAATTCCATATTTATGGCCAAACGTAATGCTTGGGCTGGTTCTAAGGTTTCTCGCAGCAATTCTCGTTGGATTTCTGGATCCAACATATTTGCAATAAATAAGTCTCTAATGAGGGTGTCTTCCTGGCTTCCGAGCTCACAATTTTCAGAAAGTTCTTTCAATTTCCCGAAAAAATGTTCGATAGACTCTCCTCTTGTCTGTTTCGTGGTGAGAAGAACATATCTGTCGAATGTGATGTTGCGCTGACGGATAAATGCTGTCTCCATGATTGTCCAAAGTTCTGCTGTTGAGAGACTGTCCATCTTGAGGTGTGGGTTTTGACTACAGACAATTCGACGTCCTTCGGTGCCCAAGCTGAGGTATAACATTGACACAGTTTTTCGATCAGCTTGTGCCCATGGCTTGTCTCCGCACATTATTCCTATTTCCAGTTGTCTCTGACATCGGTTTTCCCAATTCATCTTTGATTGAGCGTTTCGCGCCAATCGTTCCCGCTCCGATTGTGCCGATGATCCTGTTATCGTAACCTCATAGATCGGTTCAAGTGGTAGTTGTACTGCTTCAGGTTTTGGTTCCAATAAAGTGGCAATTGTGATGTTTTCCTTTGCAAGAAGTGCTAACTTGGCCTGCATCTGCCATTTTTCCCATTTCAGTGGCGGGTCTACACTTGGCTTATCCCAAAATGGCTTAATGCCAAGTGGAGTTCGTTTTTGAGCTGCTGACTGCGCCATGTCGTACGCGAGTGAATTTGCGTACTTGTTCTTGAGTCGCGAGTTGTGTTTATGTTCTATTTTCTACTTGCGCGGCGAGTGCGCTTTATTCTAATGAATATTCAAGGATTTATTTAAGGATATTTAAGGAATATTCAAATGAATTCGCTTAGCGAATCGCGTACAGACTAGAGTCTACTTTACTCGGGTTACAAAGACAGTTTGTGTAGAATAAATTAAATTGGGCAACTGTACTCGAGAAGCAAAATAAAGAGAATGAAAGAATAACTCAACTGTTATTCCAGAAGTCAAATAAAGTATGAACAATGTTTTCCCGTTGTGGGAAATTAGTAGCAACAGACATGCATGTGAAGTAATTATGATGTATACACATGCCCCTCGGGAATGGGTACACTGATTAAATTAAGTACATCATATGATAAATTTACTGCACCAAATTATGATTTACGACAGAGATAAAAAAATCGAAAAATTTATGCTAATTAGCTCTTAGAACTGTAAACACTGAATATGAGTTGAAGTATTTTGCAATTTTTCAAATTAAAGTTTTCTCAAATTTTGTAGGTTCAATTTTTATTATTGTGCCATTTTTTTGGAGAGATGGCTTGGTAACAATCTGTTGAGTATTAATCTCTTGAAGCTTTGTTTCATATTAGTCAAATGAAGTGCCCCCTTGTTTCAATCTTGATTTTTTCTCTTAATTTTATCACCTTTCCATTTATGGCAAAACGTAAGGTGGGGTTATAAAAAGCAAACATTTTCCTTTGAATTATGGTATTAAATTTTCCTCACTCACAAACTAAATCAAATAACAGATTGCAAAATGTGCAACAACGTTGCCATTTGAAACATTGCTAGACAAGCGTGTTTGACTATCTTAAAGATAAACCTAAATTTATGTTTCAAAAATTTAAAATTTTCTGCTAGGTAAAAAAGGACATTTTTTGGCATTGTTAGTTAACTGCACTTAATTTTTTTGTTGCTTTTCACAAATTGCATAGCTCTAATAGTCGTGTAAAACCAATAGTATTTCAAAACAAATCGTAATAACATATTTTTCAGAACAATTGACTGTCTAATGTACAAATACAAATATTTACAACAGTCAGAAAAGTTATGTCAATTTACGAAGGCTCTTTTGCCTATTTTTCTATATCTGAGTTTCAGTGAGATATCAACTCAACCAAGTCTCGAGAATTTTTTGTTGATTTTCAAACAAGTCAAATCACTTTTTTTCATGATATACGTACTTTATTAGTTTATTATTTTATCATTTTCTCGTTTATATTGCCGACACTTTCATTAGTTGGTCTAGCCCATATCTTGCAACGTAGACTCAAAACGACTGGAAATTTTTAATTATTCGAATTTAGTGATTCTTCGTTTTCTTCAGTGGAGGAAGCCGTCTTTGATTGGCGGATTTTTCGCTATGCCAATTTGTAGTGATTCGCTCCACATAAATCCTCAAATATACAAAAAACACCAGTGCCCAGTAGCAACAGTGCATATTAATTAAATGCCAAATGAGTTGTGTAATTTTTAATGTCTTAATGATTTCGATTTTTTGCTTTTTTTTGCCAATTCGTCATTAGACGCAATGTAGTCTCAAATTTACGCTTGATTGTAACTCTCAAAAAACTCGTCTGGATAGGCCTAATTGTTCGTTTTGAAAATTTTCTCCTCGTATATCTTCCTCCAAGCTAATTTTGCTTTTGGTATTTGTTGAAGTCGGTTTGACCTCAGAAGGCCTTTTTCCCAATTTATAGAAAGAGCTTTTAGCCAGGAGACTTTTTGTTAAAGTGATGTTTAATTCTTGAATTTGGATTCCTGCAGACAATGATTCACTGATTTTGATTGATGTTGTTGGGCTGGCTTCATTGCTTAAGATAATAATTCAACTGAAAAATGTGTGTTTCTATTCTTGATACTTCTTAACGATTATTTCAAGTCTTTTTCGGAAAATATTCGGCACCTTAGTTAAACAATAAAATCCAGTCCAGAATCCATAACTGACCATGAGCTCTCTTCTATTATTATTATTATTATTATTATTATTATTATTATTATTATTATTATTATTATTATTATTATTATTATTATTGTCAAGAAGGATGTTTGAGAATGCGAGTTGTCTAGAGATTTGTGGGTTTAATGTGTTCCTAACTGGGTTCGACCAAACCAGTTGGTTATCTAATTCTGATGTATTGTGTAAAGGTGAAGATGTTGATGATCTGTCTAGTTCCTGACTCAAAGGAATAATCTGTTCTTATTGTAAAAAAACACTGTAGTGCAATAATACTCAATTGGCCACGATGCGACTGTTTTCTATCGCTCTAGTTTATCGTCTGCACTTTCTTAATGTGTGATTAACACGTTTCTATGTTTAACGGAACAGGTTGCTGCAAAAGAGCAACTAACACCAATTGGTGTATATTTACAAAGACAGTAATTAGATAACATATGCATAGAGTGTTTATAGGTAAATAATTTAGTGCTTGGTTACAAAGTTTCTAGATACTGTAAGCTCCAGTATCACACTTCCCCTTCTCTGGAATGAAACAGTGTTTCACAATGTTTCATTCAGTGCCTCTATGTTAGCTGAGTTTATGTCCGATATTTCGCTTGTTGGGGATAGTGGAGGTGTACAGTATTCCTGTGATGTCGTGCTACTATTGTACGACTTTTGTGATGTGGGCTCGGTCTTTTCAATTGCTTGTTCTTCCGGGCTTGCATCTTTTGTATTGTTGTTGTTTTCTGATACCAATTGGTCTGAGTTGTTGTTATTATTTTGCCGTTGTGTTTCCTTGCCAGTTGGTAGTGGAAATTCTTTCCTCGTGTCCTTGATTGTCTCTGTGTTGGCTAATCCTTGTGGTGCAGGCAGTATTGAGATAATGTTCGCTTGATCTCTTTCTAATCTGGCTTGTTCTTTTTGTAGGATGGTTGCGATTTCGTGTTGTTCGTTAGTTTTGTTCTCTGTGTCGAGGAATGTCACTTTTGGGTTGTTGAAATTTGCTGTATTATCATTTAATCTCTGTATTTTTTCAACTGTTTTATCGATTTTTGGAGTTGATTTAGTTGATTTGAAGTCATGGTTGTTGATTACTTCGTTATTATCATTGTTTCTATCGAAATGTACTGGTGGGCTGTTCGGCGATGTGATCATGAAATCTTTCGGGTCGCTTGATGCGAATATAGTTTGGGGTGATTCGTTTTCTACGAATTGGTAAGTGATTGTACTTGGTGATTGTTGTAGTGCATTCGTGTCTACCTGTATAAATAATCTGTTTTGTTCGTGTTCTTGTGTGCTTTGTAGTGCCATCATTTTCGAACGTTGCTTGAATGTTTCTCCTGGATTGACTTTTGGGGATCGCGGTCGTTTTTTGGAATCGCCCTGTTTTGGTCGATTCTGTTTCTTGGTTGTTGTCGGGCTTTTATTCTTTTGTTGTTGTTTACGCTGATTTTGGCTTGCTACTTGACGAACTTTAGCTGGGCTCCAGTTGGTTGGTTCTGCTCTTTGACGTGTGTTCCTGGGCTTTGTTTGTTGTACTCTGTGTTCGCCAGTTGGTGGGGTCATCTTTGTTACTTTCTGTTGTTTTGCTTCTTCTAAACAAAACTTCTTAATTTTTTCTTGGTTTCTTTTGTATTCACCAACTGTCTTACATGCTACCATATGTATTAGTCTTGGTTTTTGTTGTTCTTGTATTGTTTCTCTGATAGGTTTTTGTTCGTTTACTATAGCAAGATGATTTTTTCTTATTACAGTGTTTTTTCTAAGTGGTGTGTCTATGGTTATTGTGTGTGGTGAGTAATTAGTGATGGTGCCGTCCTCTATTATGTTCCATTGTGGTGCCAGTGTATTACGAGGTTCTTTTGTTTTTCTTGCCAGTGATTTTCGTGCGATGTTTTTTCGTGTTTTTATGTTTTTTGTAGTTTTATCACCTATCGTGAAATGTATTTCAGATGGATATATCTTACGTGGTGACTTTGTTGTTCTGAAGGTTGATGCTAATGGTACATTTTCTGAGTCGTCGCTTGAAGTTACTTCTATCAGTTGGTGGCTGCCTGTTGGTGTTAGGATTGTGGGTGTAGGCGGTTGAGTCTCTTCGTTGTCATTGTCACTTCGGTATCTGATGTCGAGTTCTTGTTCCGAGTCACCATCTCGTCGCCAGATCTCCTCCATGGTGAGGGCATTCTGCTTTAGCACTTTCTTGTCTAAACAGTAGTTTGTTAGATTTTTGTAAGAGAGGTTTTTGTGTGATGCTTTTGTTGTGATGTTCGATATTTCAGTGTTTGGTTTTCTTCCGAAGTGTGCTTCAAACGGTGATAGTTTTGTTGTAGTGTTGGGTATTAATCTGATGTTTTCTATGATATTCGCTAACCTGTTGGTTAGTGTTGTGTTAGACCAGTTTGGGTCTATATCTAATACCGCTAATCTTCTTTTTATTGTTTGGATTAGTCTTTCTACCATACCTGTGCCCCTATGGTCACCAGCTGGTGCTAGTATAAGTTTTATGTTTTTATTTTTGCAAAATATGTCGAATTCTTTTGCTTTAAAAGCTTGTGCTTGGTCACATCTAATTGAACGTGGAATTCCGTGCACTTTACAGTAGCTTTCGAGATATTCTATGGCTGTGTTTGTGTCACAATTGTTGAATATTTCTGCATGAGGGTATCTCGATAGTCTATCTACTGTTACTAAAATATAATTATTTTGTGTGTTATTCTTAAATGGAATTGGACCTGCAAAGTCCATTTGTATTTCTTCATTGGGTTCTACTAGTGTTGGTAGTGAGCCTAGATTGGTTCTTGCAATTATTGGTTTTAAATTTTTACCTTTTTCAATGCAATGTTTGCAGCTTTGTGCCTGTGCGACGATCTCGCTATGGATGTGTGGATACCATATTAATTTCGCAAGGGCCAACATGCCCGCTTGTCCTGGGTGTTTGCTGTGAACTGTTTGCAGGACCATCGGTCGCAATTTGGCTGGAATAACTAAACGGTTGTCATATAAAAGGCAACCCGATGGTGTAACTGAAAGGTCACGGTGAATTTTGTAAAATATGGGATTTGTTTTCTTCAGTGAAAGCCAATCTTGTTTTTCTACGAGGTCGATAATCGGACCTAGGTCCTTTTTTGAGTTTTCTGCTATAAATTCCTCGTTAAATACTTTCATGAGATTAAATCTATAGTCGGGTGTTGGTTTGTCATCTATAGCTTTAAATAATTCTTCGTGTTTATCAGGGATGAGGGGAAGTAGGCCTTTGCCTTTATTAGAATCGATATCGGTTTGTGTGCTGTTGTCACGCACATTTTTGTTAGTAATTTGTGTCTCCATTGGAGTTTTAATTTTGTTTGGGCCACGAAATCGTTTGTTTATTGGAATTTCGAATGTGTTTAATTTTGGACGAGCGCGAGTTGTAATTGCGATTAATTTTGGTTTGATTCTTGTTAACAGAGAGTGAGAAAGAAGCGACTTACTTTTAGATTTACTATGGCAAAAATCGTTTTCTTTTGTGTGTGTGTTTTCTTTAGCATGGTTGACGTCATTTCGTCCGTTTTGAATTAAGCTCTCTGATTGGTTAGAATTACCAGTTGGTTTATTTGAACCAAATGAATTTATACTTTGTTTTAAAATTGCATGCTTCATTTCCTCTATTAGGTTTATTACAAACTTTTCGTCGTCCTCGTTAGTAGATGATGGTGCGCCTGATGGATTTCTACTTAAGTAATCTGCGAAGCCCATATTTTTTCCCGGTATATGTTCTATTGTAAAATTAAACGGAAGTAGTCTGTCTACCCATCTTGATAATCTGCTTTGGTATGTCTTGTTGCCTCGATTATTTTTGAGTGCTGACAATAGTGCTTGATGGTCCGTTTGGAGGGTGAATTTATTTCCATATAGATAGTATTTAAAATGCTCTAATGCCCAAACTATTGCTAACAGTTCAAGTTCATTTGTGCTATATCTTTCTTCTAATCTGTTCAGGAACCTACTGGAGTATGCAACTGGTTTCCAAATTTGGCCGTGTCTTTGTTCCAGGCATGCGCCTAGGCCTTTTTTGCTTGCGTCGCTTTTTATTCTTGTGTCTTTGGTTATGTCAAAGTGTTTATTTTCTGTAATGTTTATTATTTGTTTTTTGATGTTTTCGAATGCTTCTGTGTGTTCATCCTTCCAATCTAGTTTGTTTTGTGCTTTTGTATTGTTCTTTGATAACAGTGGTCTTAGAGGTTCAGATAATTCTGCTAGTCTTGGTGTGAATTTTATTAGGTGATGTATGCATCCCATGAATGATCTGAGTTGTTTTAATGTTTTTGGTGTTTCCAATTGGTTGATTGATTCGCATTTCTTTTTTGTGGGCGTTATACCAGTTGGTGTTATTTCATAGCCTAACCAAGTTATTTGTTTCTGTGCAAATTCACATTTTTGTAGTTTTATTGCTAGGTTTTCTTTGTCCAATTGGTGTAATATTTTGTCAAGTTCTTTCTCGTGGTCTGTCAATTGTCCTTTTGTTATTACTAGTATGTCATCTAGGAAGGCAAATTTATTATGACAATTTTTAAGTGTTACGTCAATGGTTTTTTGGAATGTTGCTGGCATATCTGTTAATCCGTAGAATCCATTTAGGAATCTGTATGTGCCTGTTGCTTTTCCTCCTAATATGTTGAAATTGCAGTGTTTTTGTAGTTGTGGATCTAATGGTATTTGGCTGTAGGCATATTTCAAATCTATTTTCGAAAAGTAAAATGTTCCTTGTTCTGTGCTTCGTTCAGAGATGTAGCTTGCAACTGCGTCTATTAAGTGATCGATGCTTTGCATTTGGTATTTGTTTTTGTGTATTGCGTCATTTAATTCCTTAGAATCGAGTGCAATTTTGACGCTTTTGTCCTTTTTAACAGTGATTACTACGGGGCTTATAAAGTATTCATCTGAGCATTTTTCCAATCTCTTGATTTGTTTATCTTCAATTAGTTTTTCTAGTTCTTGTTCTACCCTTTCTAATAAGTGAAGTGGTACTCTTCTACCTTTGTGTTGTGTTGGTATAAAATTTTCTTTGAAATTTGATTTTGCCACATGGTTTTTTGAACGTCCTAGTCTTGTGCATAGATGTGGGTACTTTTTGAATATCCATTTTATTATATTTTGTTCTGTCGCTGTGTCTGATACTAAGTTAATTATCTTACCAGTTGGTTTTGTGGCCGTGAGGACTATTCCCAGTTGTTGTAGAATATCTCTCCCCATAACTGGTTGTGGTAGGTGTTTGACCAACAATATTCTACAGTTATTTGCTGTCCATGCCCCCGATTTAAGTGTGATGTGCAGTACTCCTAGGATCTTTATATCCTGGTTGTTGAAACATTTGTATCTTGATTTCTCGTCGAACATTGTTATTTTGCTTTCTTTGTTTCGTTTTGTGATTTCTTTTGCTTTTGTGTATTCCAAAAATGAGCGGGGTGAACCAGTATCTGCTAACCAATCCACTTCCGTGTTTTTCCCCTTTGTTTTGACCCAGCATTCACCTCCAGTTGTTTTGTTAACTGATATGGTGTTTATTTTCTTCACTTCCACAGGTCTTATTGTGTTGACTGATGACCAGTCTTCTATTAGTTCCTTTATGTATAAGGCAGCTTCTGGATCGACAGTTTCTTCTTCTGTTTCTTGTTCTTCCTCGCAAGTGTCTTGTTCTTTCACGTGTCTCACTCTTCTCGTTTGTGGTGTTGATTGTTGTTGTT
>NC_134481.1:7430118-7440118 GCF_964194025.1 Convolutriloba macropyga | reverse complement strand
GAAACAGTAGTAGTAGTAGTAGTAGTAGTAGTAGTAGTAGTAGTAGTAGTAGTAGTAGTAATAGTAATAGTAATAGTATTAGTAATAGTAGTAGTAGTAGTAGTAGTAGTAGTAGTAGTAGTAGTAGTAGTAGTAGTAGTAGTAGTAGTAGTAGTAGTAGTAGTAGTAGTAGTAGTAGTAGTAGTAGTAGTAGTAGTAGTAGTAGTAGTAGTAGTAGTAGTAGTAGTAGTAGTAGTAGTAGTAGTAGTAGTAGTAGTAGTAGTAGTAGTAGTAGTAGTAATACTAATAATAATAGTAGTAGTAGTGGTAGTAGTAGTAGTAGTAGTAGTAGTAGCAGTAGTAGTAGTAGTAGTAGTAGTAGTAGTAGTAGTAGTAGTAGTAGTAGTAGTAGTAGTAGTAGTAGTAGTAGTAGTAGTAGGAGTAGTAGTAGTAGTAGTAGTAGTAATAGTAATAGTAATAGTATTAGTAATAGTAGTAGTAGTAGTAGTAGTAGTAGTAGTAGTAGTAATAGTAGTAGCAGTAGTAGTAGTAGTAGTAGTAGTAGTAGTAGTAGTAATAGTAATAATAATAGTAGTAGTAGTGGTAGTAGTAGTAGTAGTAGTAGTAGTAGTAGTAGTAGTAGCAGTAGTAGTAGTAGTAGTAGTAGTAGTAGTAGTAGTAGTAGTAGTAGTAGCAGTAGTAGTAGTAGTAGTAGTAGTAGTAGTAGTAATAGTAGTAGTAGTAGTAGTAGTAGTAGTAGTAGTAGTAGTAGTAGTAATAGTAATAATAATAGTAGTAGTAGTGGTAGTAGTAGTAGTAGTAGTAGTAGTAGTAGTAGTAGTAGTAGTAGTAGTAGTAGTAGTAGCAGTAGTAGTAGTAGTAGTAGTAGTAGTAGTAGTAGTAGTAGTAGTAGTAGTAGTAGTAGTAGTAGTAGTAGTAGTAGTAGCAGTAGTAGTAGTAGTAGTAGTAGTAGTAGTAGTAGTAGTAGCAGTAGTAGTAGTAGTAGTAGTAGTAGTAGTAGTAGTAGTAGTAGTAGTAGTAGTAGTAGTAGTAGTAGTAGTAGTAGTAAATCTCAGAATTGGAACCCTCAATGTCAGGACACTGGCTCAATCAGGTTCACTGGAAAGCCTGAAAATGGACCTGAAGAAGTACAAGTTGGACATTCTGGGAGTGCAGGAAATGAGACTGGAGGAGCAGGAAATAGATCCTGGCGACCACAAGCTCTTCCTCACTGACTCATGGCTATCGACTGCAAAAGCGAGACAAGGAGGAGTTGGTATTGCAGTGACGAAAAGGCTTGCCGGTAGCATAATTGAGCAAGTTGCTTTTAGTGAGCGAATGGCGTATGTGAAGTTTGCAGCTCAGAGACGAGCTAACCTTGTTGTGATTGTGTGTTATGCGCCCACAAATGAAGCTGACGACTTAGCGAAAGACAATTTTTGGAATCAGTTGTGCAGCTTGGTATCCACTTTCAAACAAAGGGAGAGAGTCTGCCTCGTCGGAGACTTCAATCCTGGTCAACAATCTGATGTCAACGTGCCTTGCCGAGACCCCTTTGTAATGGGCGAGGAGAATGATAACTCAGAAAAATTGTTGTCCTTTTGTGTCTCTCATGACCTGTTGATTGGTGGAACCTGGTTTCGACACCGGTTAGTGCACCCGTATACATTTAACCCACCTGACCAACAGATGCGAAAGAAGATGTTAGATCATATCTTATTCGGTTCGAGGCACATGAGTTGTTTGCACAACGTAAGGACAAGGAGGGGAAAGATCACTCTCACCGATCACGAAATGGTCATTGCTGAAGTGCGATTCAAATTAGTGGCACAGAAGCCACGCAGTCAACCGAAAGTCTGCTCTGCCAAGTTGCGCGATGAAGTCACGCGTGAAGCTTTCGGCGCAGAAGTGAAATACTATCTTGATGAGAGCGATATTGTTGAAGGCGTAGAACAATTTTCGAACGGCTCTTAATGCAGCGGCAACAAAACTACTCATCCCCGAAAAGCGTGTGCACAAACCTTGGATTACAGTTGAAACGCCAGCGCTGATTAGGAAACGGGCCGAGTTACAGTTGAGGAAGCATAGTAGCGCGGAGGCGCTGCTAGTGTTCTCTAATTGCTGCAAAGAAGTACGAAAAGCGTTAAGATCTGACAAAAGACAGTGGCTGAAGGACAAAGGTGAAAGAATACAAGATCATTCAGACAAAGGTGACCTGAAAGAAGTGTTTGGGGAGTCAAAACAGTTATGTCGGAAGTGGAGTCCTCATATAAGGAATTTAGTTTCAACCACAGGCGAGCCTCTGAAAACAGAAGAAGAAAGGTTGGAACGTTGGACCGAGCACTTTAAGCATCTGTTGAATCAAGCCACGACAAGCGGCAATTCTGTGTTGAGCATAGAGGAAGCATCCGAGAGTCTTGAATTAGACCTAGATCCAAATCGGTTTGATGAAGTTCTATATGCCGTCCGTAAACTAAAAAACTGTAAAGCAAGTGGACCAGACAATATTTCTGCCGAAATGCTAAAGTCGCATAATGGAATCGCTGAATGGCTGTGGGACATTGTCAACATGTGCTGGACTGACAAAAATCTTCCACAAGACTGGAAGTTAGCAGAAGTTGTCCCGCTATACAAAAACAAAGGAAAAAGATCTGAGTGTGGGAACTATCGCGGAATTTCACTGCTCTCGTTACCTGGACAGGTTTTTGCATCAATCATCCTGAATAGATGCAAAGATGCACTTGATCAAGTGCTAAGAGAAGAACAATGCGGATTCCGAAAGATCAGGGGCTGCACTGACCAATTGTTTGCGTTGAGGCAAATACTAGAGAAATGCATGGCCTTCTAATTGGATGTCAGTTTTTGTTTCATTGATTTCCGCGCTGCATTCGATTCGGTGGACCGCGAGATGATGTACAAGATAATGAAACATTACGGGCTCCCACAAAAAGTTGTGAATGTCATCCGCAACAGTTACGAAGGCTTCAAGTGCTGCGTCAAGGCAGAGGGCGAGAAGGGCCAGATGTTCGACGTAAGAACTGGTGTTCGCCAGACGATGTATGGTCGCCTATTCTCTTTGGTCTTGTGATAAACTAAGTGTTGGCTAATTCAGTTCAAGGAGGAATCGACATTGGACGCTGTGTTGCTGATCTTGATTTCGCCGATGATGTTGCCCTATTGGGCGTCTCTGATTCTGAAGTTCAAGCAAATCTCCATAGAATTGAATCTTCAGCCGAGGCTGTTGGCCTAATGATCAATGTTGAAAAAAAAATGCGAAAAACCCGGAGCCAATGTACCCATTGCTCAAAAAAACGTGGAAGTTCTTACAGGAAACCTTAAAGGCCGTTATGGGACTCTCATTGAGACCGAAAACCAATCCCGACTACTCATTGGCAGGGAGATGCTGGTGGGCAAGAAGAAGAATGCGGGCTGGTTCGAGACACTAGCTGGTGAGAAACTGAGATTGAAAAGTTCAGTGGAGGCTGAGCTTGTGACAGTTAGCAGCGACGAGAGGTCAGTGGTCGCTGATCTAGTGTCTACGGCGAGTAACAGATCATCTGCGGTCTCTGATGACGAGAGTTGTGTATGTTCAGGTTGTAAACGTCGCTTCGACACTGCAAGAGGCTGCAAAAAGCATGAAGCCAGATTCTGCAAGTCTAAGAATTCGAAGAGTGTCAAAGACAGCGCGTCAAAGTTTGTTGGGCTAGAGAATAGCCTCACCTGTCAGAAGTGCACTAGGAAATTCGCGACTGTGAAAGGCCGACGAATTCACGAGTCATGATACTGCGGCAGAGAAAAGGCTGGAAGATATCGCATTTTCTCCTGCAATGTCCACGATCGAGATGGAGTGGAGTTCGAAAATGTAGAAGCTTTCAAATATCTCGGTTCTTTCGTGAGCTTGCAACATGGTGACCTAAAGGAAATCAGTGTCAAGCTGGCGGAAGGGAGACAGTGATTTGCGAGCTTTGAGAAGCTTTGGAAGAGCAAACAACTTAGTATTCCCCTCAAATGCAAGTTATACAGAGCTCTTGTGTTATCAGTGGTCTTATATAGCTCTGAAACGTGGACCATGAATAAATCAACGCAACGGAAACTTGAGAGCTTTCACACCAGTTGTCTGCGAAGGATACTATGTTTTTCATATATGGAGAAGGTGACAAATGAAGAAGTACTGGCTAGATCACGTATGTCGATACTTTCTGCAATGATCATGATTAAACAGTTGAAATGGTTTGGCCATGTCCTGAGGATGAATGACGATCGTCTAGCGCTTCGAGCCTTCACCTGGGAGCCGACAGAAAAATATTGTTATGCTAAACGAGCTCCAGGGGGTCAACGCAAGACGTGGCTGGACCAACTTGAAGAAGCTTGCTCAAGGAACAACATGAGCTACATCACCTTACGACAGAAAGCGAAAAGAGAGTCTAAATCCCGCTTCAACAGTTTTGTCGAACAGCATTTCCTGGATTAAATAAACGCAAATAAGCTCAAACTTATATTCATTCTATTAACTTGTTTGTACTTATTGCCATTGTTCCTTTATTTCTTTATGGAATTTAACTGTTCAAACAGTAGTAGTAGTAGTAGCAGTAGTAGTAGTAGTAGTAGTAGTAGTAGTAGTAGTAGTAGAAGTAGTAGTAGTAGTAGTAGTAGTAGTAGTAGTAGTAGTAGTAGTAGTAGTAGTAGTAGTAGTAGTAGTAGTAGTAGTAGTAGTAGTAGTAGTAGTAGTAGTAGTAGTAGTAGTAGTAGTGGGGGACAAAATCCAACCTCACCTCCACGTGGTGTCCCCTGGGGGTAGGTCATGTGCTGCGGCTCTCCGCTCACATGGTCGAGCTAACGAGGCACTGGTCTTCTAGTTTGTGGCGCAACTAGTCGTATCTCAGCCTTCAAACACCAAAGCAATGAGTACATTCAACCACGGCCCCGAGTCCCGGGTAAGGGGTGCTAAGAATCTCCCGAGGAACCAACTCAGAATTGCAACTTTAAACGTCAGAACACTGACCCAAGCCGGATCTTTAGAGGCTTTGAAAATGGATCTGGCGCAATACAAGTTGGATATTCTGGGAGTGCAGGAGACGAGATTGCAGGAGCAAGTCGAGACAAGGAGGAGTGGGCGTTGCTGTAAAGAAGTCATTGATAAACAGCATCGTAGAACAAGTGGCTCTAAGTGAACGTATTTGCTACGTCAAGTTCGCGGCTCGGAGGAGAGCCAATCTAGCTGTTGTTGTCTGCTACGCACCTACGAATGAAGCTAGTCTCCAAGAGAAGGATTTGTTTTTGAGTCAACTTTCAGACCTAGTTTCCAGCTTCAAACATAGGGAGCGTATTTGTGTCATCGGTGACCTCAATGCAGAGCCTGGACACCAGTTGAATGACACCATGAGCTGCAGAGGCCCGTTTGGAATGGGTGAAGAAAATGAAAACTCGGAAAAGTTGTTATCATTTTGCACTTCACACAAATTGCTCGTAGGTGGTACATGGTTCCAGCATCGACAAGTGCATCGGTACACCTACAACCCTCCCGATCCGAGTTGTCGAAAAAAGATGCTGGATCACATTCTGTTTGCAGAGAGATACAGAGGACCAGAAGAGGGAAAACCACAATTACCGATCATGAACTGGTCATTGCGGAAGTATCTATGAAACTTTTGTCTAAAAAGCCATGTTTCGCGCCCAGAATCAGTTCTGCAAAGCTGCAAGATGAAACAACGCGTGACTTATTCACGCAGGAGGTCAAGTTACATCTTGATAAGAGCGGCGATTTCGAGAATACAGAGCAGTCTTGGGACAATTTTCGAAAAGCCCTGAACCAAGCAGCAGTGAAATGCCTCCTTCCGGACAAGCGAGTGAACAAACCTTGGATTTCTCCAGATTCTCTGGAACTTATCCGGAAACGAGCTGATCTACAGTTGAAGAAACACAGCAGCGCGGTGGCGTTGTTAGAGTTCACAAACTGCTGTAAGGAAGTCAGAAAAGCTCTACGTGCAGACAAACGGGCATGGCTTGAACGCAAAGGCCAAGAAGTGCAGAGCTTTGCGGACAGAGGCAACTTGAAGGAGATTTTTGGGGCATCACAGCAGATTTGCCGAAACTGGAGTCCCCAGTTGACCAAATTAGTTTCAAGCACTGGCGTCATTTTACGGACGAAAGAGGAACGACTTGAACGCTGGACGGAACATTTTAGTCAACTCCTGAATCCCTCAACATCCAGTTGCAGTACGAGATTGGATCCCGAAGAAGCAGCTGAAAGCTTGTCGATTGACCTGAGCTCAATTCGATTTCAAGAAGTGCTTGAAGCTGTCCGCAGGTTGAAGAATGGCAAGGCAAGTGGACCCGATAACATTTCCTGTGAGATGTTGAAAGCACACAAGGGTATTGTCGAGTGGCTCTGGGACATCATAGATAAGTGTTGGTCGACGGAAGTTCTGCCCGATGACTGGAAGGTAGCAGAAATTGTCCCATTATACAAGAGTAAAGGAAAGAGGTCAGAGTGTTCGAACCACCGAGGGATCTCTCTATTGTCAGTACCAGGCAAAGTGTTCGCTTCCGTTATTCTCAATCGATGCAAAGATTCAGTGGATCGCGTCTTAAGGGAAGAGCAGTGCGGCTTCAGAAAAAGCAGAGGATGCGCAGATCAGCTCTTTGCCCTGCGTCAAATAATAGAGAAATCAATGGCGTTTCAATTGGATATTAGCTTTTGTTTCATAGACTTTCGAGCGGCATTCGATTCTGTCGATCGTTAGCAGATGTACCAGATAATGAAACACTATGGTCTTCCGCAAAAAGTGATAAACATCATAAGAAACAGCTATGATGGATTCAAATGTCGAGTCAAAGCCGAAGGTGAGAAAGGACGCTTATTTGATGTCAGAACGGGCGTTAGGCAGGGTGATGTGTGATCCCCAATCCTATTCGGCCTTGTCATCAACTACATTTTGGCTAACTCGGTGCATGGAGGATTAGACATTGGGAGATTGGTGGCTGACCTAGAATTTGCTGATGATGTTGCTCTCGTGGGGGTCTCAGACAGTGAGGTGCAAGAAAACCTACATCGAATCGAGGCCCTTGCGGAAGCCGCTGGTCTGAAGATTAATGTGGCCAAAACAAAGAATATGGGCGTAAAATGCGACAGCCCAAATGTTGTTGCAGTGCCTAGCATCCAACAAAACGTGGAGATACTCACTGGAACACATAAAGGCAAACTAGGACTCCTGGCAGAGACATCTAGCCAGTCACGACTAACCATCAGCACGGAGGTGCTGCTGGGAACGAAAAAGAAAGCGGGCTGGTTCGAAACACAAGATGGCCGGAAGCTAAGATTGAAAAGCTTAGCGGTGGCTAAGCCAGCGTTGGTAGCTTCACAACAACAATCTGCGGTAGCAGGTTCAGAGTCGCTAGAAAATGAGAGTCGGTCAGTGGTGGCTGACCAAGAGTCTTTAAGATGTCAGAATTGTCAGCGGCAATTCAGTACAGTTACCGGACGCAAAGTGCACCAAACAAGATTCTGCAAAGCCGGTTTGTCAAAGAATGTCGTCGACAAGTCAAAGTTCGAGCAACTAGAGGCGAGCCTTACCTGTGACAAGTGTGAAAGAAAGTTCAAAACAGTCAATGGCCGAAAAGTTCACCAATCGAGATACTGTGGCAAACCTAAAGCAGTTGCCACACGCGTGTTTTCCTGCAAAGTACAAGATGTTCTCGGAAACGAGTTTGAAAACATAGAAGCGTTCAAGTATCTCGGATCATATGTCAGCCTCAAGCATGGAGACCTGCAGGAAGTCAATTGCAAACTTGCAGAAGGTAGACAACGGTTTGCTAACTTCCAAAATCTCTGGAAGAGCAAGCAGCTCAGCGTGCACCTCAAGTGCAATTTGTACAAAGCACTCGTTTTATCAGCCGTGCTGTACAGCTCAGAGACTTGGACCCTTTCGAAATTAATGGAGAGAAAACTTGAGAGTTTCCACTGTGGTTGTCTTCGGAGAATTCTACGTGTGTCATATCTGGAGAAAGCAACGAACGAAGAAATTATGTCAAGATCACGAATGCCCCAACTATCCACGATGATCATGCTCAAACGGATAAAATGGTACGGACACATCCAGAGAATGAAACCAGGAAGATTAGGCCGCAGTGCCTTCGATTGGGACCCGCCCGATCAATACGTCCATGCTAGACGCGCTCCTGGGGGGCAACGGAAAATGTGAATGAGTCAAATTGAAGGAGACTGTGTACGAAACAAAGTATCGTTCACCAGATTGCAGGAGAAAGCAGCAACCGGGTCAAAGAATGCCTTCAACAATTTCGTCGTACAGCACTTCACAGAATAACCAAACAAATAACTCTTCTTGTTTTGTTTGTATTTGTTGCCAACCGTGCCTTTATTTCACATTTGGAATTAAAGTGTTGAAACAGTAGTAGTAGTAGTAGTAGTAGTAGTAGTAGTAGTAGTAGTAGTAGTAGTTGTAGTAGTAGTAGTAGTAGTAGTAGTAGTAGTAGTAGTAGTAGTAGTAGTAGTAGTAGTAGTAGTAGTAGTAGTAGTAGTAGTAGTAGTAGTAGTAGTAGTAGTAGTAGTAGTAGTAGTAGTAGTAGTAGTAGTAGTAGTAGTAGTAGTAGTAGTAGTAGTAGTAGTAGTAGTAGTAGTAGTAGTAGTAGTAGTAGTAGTAGTAGTAGTAGTAGTAGTAGTAGTAGTAGTAGTAGTAGTAGTAGTAGTAGTAGTAGTAGTAGTAGTAGTAGTAGTAGTAGTAGTAGTAGTCAAACTAGGACTCCTGGCAGAGACATCTAGCCAGTCACGACTAACCATCAGCACGGAGGTGCTGCTGGGAACGAAAAAGAAAGCGGGCTGGTTCGAAACACAAGATGGCCGGAAGCTAAGATTGAAAAGCTTAGCGGTGGCTAAGCCAGCGTTGGTAGCTTCACAACAACAATCTGCGGTAGCAGGTTCAGAGTCGCTAGAAAATGAGAGTCGGTCAGTGGTGGCTGACCAAGAGTCTTTAAGATGTCAGAATTGTCAGCGGCAATTCAGTACAGTTACCGGACGCAAAGTGCACCAAACAAGATTCTGCAAAGCCGGTTTGTCAAAGAATGTCGTCGACAAGTCAAAGTTCGAGCAACTAGAGGCGAGCCTTACCTGTGACAAGTGTGAAAGAAAGTTCAAAACAGTCAATGGCCGAAAAGTTCACCAATCGAGATACTGTGGCAAACCTAAAGCAGTTGCCACACGCGTGTTTTCCTGCAAAGTACAAGATGTTCTCGGAAACGAGTTTGAAAACATAGAAGCGTTCAAGTATCTCGGATCATATGTCAGCCTCAAGCATGGAGACCTGCAGGAAGTCAATTGCAAACTTGCAGAAGGTAGACAACGGTTTGCTAACTTCCAAAATCTCTGGAAGAGCAAGCAGCTCAGCGTGCACCTCAAGTGCAATTTGTACAAAGCACTCGTTTTATCAGCCGTGCTGTACAGCTCAGAGACTTGGACTCTTTCGAAATTAATGGAGAGAAAACTTGAGAGTTTCCACTGTGGTTGTCTTCGGAGAATTCTACGTTTGTCATATCTGGAGAAAGCAACGAACGAAGAAATTATGTCAAGATCACGAATGCCCCAACTATCCACGATGATCATGCTCAAACGGATAAAATGGTACGGACACATCCAGAGAATGGAACCAGGAAGATTAGCCCGCAGTGCCTTCGATTGGGACCCGCCCGATCAATACGTCCATGCTAGACGCGCTCCTGGGGGGCAACGGAAAACGTGGATGAGTCAAATCGAAAGAGACTGTGTACGAAACAAAGTATCGTTCACCAGATTGCAGGAGAAAGCAGCAACCGGGTCAAAGAATGCCTTCAACAATTTCGTCGTACAGCACTTCACAGAATAACCAAACAAATAACTCTTCTTGTTTTGTTTGTATTTGTTGCCAACCGTGCCTTTATTTCATATTTGGAATTAAAGTGTTGAAACAGTAGTAGTAGTAGTAGTAGTAGTAGTAGTAGTAGTAGTAGTAGTAGTAGTAGTAGTAGTAGT
>NC_134481.1:7415118-7427618 GCF_964194025.1 Convolutriloba macropyga | reverse complement strand
GTTCGCTCGCAATACAAAGTCTTGGGGTGGAGCAATCAAGGCGGAAGTATTGGTTGACGACTTCGAGATGGAGCTTAGAATTGGTAAGTACGCAAACCTAAACTAAATGAAATAACCCTTTTTTTGCTCCATTTTCAAAATTGTTTTCATATTTGAACAAAAATCTGATTTAACTAGATCATCCTTTTGTTTCTGCAATGACGTGAGAGTTTTTAAAACGATTGAAATTGTCGCTCAGATAACTTCAATTATGATACAGATGCGATATTTAAGTTGCTGCAATAGCTAATGTAGCATTTATGTGTCTCACAAACTAAATTGTCAATGCTGGCGAATTGTGCAGTGATCTTGGTTTTTAGTTGATATCCAAACAAACAGATTAGACAAAGTTGGTATTTTCAAAATTTTTGCGAACAGTTTCCACCTCCTAGCTATACGATGGAATCCAATACGACACGCTAATCGAAGCATGCCACAGCAAATCTGCCTCAACTGATGGCGAAAAAAGCGAAAATGTTTGCCAATAATAGTTGGATAAAAAATTTAGAGAAATGAGCAAATTTACGGACTTGCAGAATTTTTCACTCCTTTGCATGATCTGCAATGAACTTCTGAATGATCAAAATGACGCACAGAAGCACGTAGTTAAAACACGGCATATAAACCTCCGTGATAAGTTTGATTAATTAATTGATTTTTTTTAGCTTAGGGGCCCAGGCTTAGACATCCCAGACGAAAACAAGTATGTCCAGACCGAAGATGACGCACGAGGGAGGGGCACCGTGCGTTCAAAGTTACATCATCTGGAAACATCAAAAAACGCAAGAAAGTCTGAACATGAGCGCACGAAGCTCGGGTGAACGCACAAAAGTCTGGACAAAAGCGCACGAAAGTCTGGTGAACGCACGAAAATCTGGACTTGAACGCACGAAAGCCAGGTGAACGCACAGAAGTCTGAACATGAACGCACGAAAGTCTGAACATTAACGCACGAAAGCCTGGTGAACGCACGAAATTCTGAACATGAACGCACGAAAGTCTGATGAAGTCACGCAAGTCTGGTGAACTCACGAAAGTCTGGACATGAACGCAAAAAAGTCTGGTGAGCGCACGGAAATCTGGACTTGAACGCACGAAAGTCTGAAAATGAACGCATGAATGTCTGGTGAACGCACGAAAGTCTGAACATGAACGCACGAAAGTCTGATGAAAGCACGAACGTCTGAACATGAACGCTCGAAAGTCTGATGAACACACAAAAGTCTGAATATGAACGCACGAAAGTCTTGTGAGCGTACACAAGTATGGACATGAACGCAAGAAAGTCTGGTGAACGCACGAAAGTCTGAATATGAAAGCACGAAAGTCTTGTGAGCGTACACAAGCATGGACATGAACGCAAGAAAGTCTTTGTGAACGAACGAAAGTCTGAATATGAACGCACGAAAGTCTTGTGAGCGTACACAAGTATGGACATGAACGCAAGAAAGTCTGGTGAACGCACGAAAGTCTGAATATGAAAGCACGAAAGTCTTGTGAGCGTACACAAGCATGGACATGAACGCAAGAAAGTCTGGTGAACGCACGAAAGTCTGAATATGAACGCACGAAAGTCTTGTGAGCGTACAAAAGTATGGACATGAACGCAAGAAAGTCTGGTGAACGCACAAAAGTCTGAATATGAACGCACGAAAGTCTTGTGAGCGTACACAACTATGGACATGAACGCAAGAAAGTCTGGTGAACGCACGAAAGTCTGATGAACTCACGAAAGTCGAGACATGAACGCAAAAAAGTCTGGTGAACGCGCGGAAATCTGGACTTGAACGCACGAAAGTCTGAACATGAACGCATGAATGTCTGGTGAACGCACGAAAGCCTGAACATGAACGCACGAAAGTCTGATGAACGCACGAAAGCCTGAACATGAACGCACGAAAGTCTGATGAACGCACGAAAGTCTGAACATGAACGCATGAAAATCTGATGAACGCATTAAAGTCTTGTGAGCGCAAACAAGTATGGATATGAACGCAAGAAAGTCTGATGGACAAACGGAAGTCCGAACATGAACGCACGAAAGTCTGGTGAGCGCACACAATTCTGAACGTGAACGCACAAAAGTCTGATGAACGCATGAAAGTCTCAACATGAATGCACAAATGTCTGAACATGAACGCCCAAGAGTCCGATCATGAACGCGCAAAAATTTTTCGTGCGTTCATGTCCAGACTAAACAACGTACATTTCATGCTTGTAGATGTCCATTGAAGATGAGGACCGCAGAGGGTTCCATGAGTCCACAAATCCATTTATTAAGTCTTATTTTACACAAGGTACATGAACATCTTTTTATCAATAGGGAGACAACCTTTTTGCTATCGTGAGCAAAATTCAAGGTCTCTGTCTACCTACCAGTATACAGAACAAAGTGTACCTCTAAAAAGCTAAGTATTTTTTTGACAACTCATTCAAGAGGGCTGAAATTGACATAAAAATATGACATCACATTACACACATAAATAGAAATAACAGAATGGCATCAATTGGAACAACAACTTGGCCCAATGAAAAAAAAACAATTTTTAACTTTCGTTATTCGCAAAATTTGCAAATTTTCTTATGAAAACCTTTCTTTATTCGTAGGCAAGCTATAGCAAAAATTCCTTTTGTCCTACACTCTAACTACACAGGAGATACTCCAAACCGAGTTTGGTTCAATTTGAAAAACCCCTTTGCAAAATTCAAACGCAAAATTGAACTTAAATTGTTTTCAATATTTGTTTAGGAAATATAGACTTATTTTAGTTTTAGTTAGAACTGCTACCTTAGGACTGATATAAAGTGAAGTTAAGCACAACGAAATATGCGAAATGTGAAATGACAAATTGATTTGTTTGCTATTATGCAGCGAAGTAGTGTTTGGCGACGTCTCAACAAGTAGACATACCAAAATTAAGAATTTTCAACGAATCTGATTGGTGGTGAAACAAATGCGATAACTCAATGCATTCATTAAACATAATTTCGAAATAGCCTAATTCTAGATTCTGATATCGACCGCGTATTGCTATGCCCCGCGTGCCGTTGTCATGCAGTGGTGCGTGGGACTTGACCAAACATTAACACAAGATTAGTTTCCTCACACTTTTTAAATTTCTGTTGAAGGAAGTTGGAGATATTTGTGTCTCCAACTTCCTTCAATAGAACATTTCACATCTTGAGTGACTCTGCCACGCTTGACTTGCGTGACCTAATTTGCTCTTGTTCAGAAATTAAGTTTTGCGAAAACAAAAGCGATTGTAAGAAAAGATAACAAGGGAGTGATTGCACACCGGTTAATGTATCTGCCTGGTACAGAAGAAATCCTACCTTGGACGGAAGTTTTATACCCAAAAAACTTATGTAGGCTACGGCTCCTCTTAACAAAATTTCCCCTGCCTATCTGTTAGTTGGTTTATGTTTTCTTTGGCCAAACGCATTCCTTAATTAGAGCAACAGCGGTAATTTTTTGTGAAATCAACGCAAGGAAGCAGTGAAATTTTGTAAGATCAACGCAAAAAATTGGACAAATATGTAAAAAAGAAGCCTTGAAAAGTTTTTTCACCGCAAATTTCGTAGATATTTTTGCGTTGAAATGCGGTGATTGCAGTAAAATTATGTAATTTCACCGCTGGAGTAAGCGATGAACTTACAAAAATTCACCACATTTCACCGCTTAAGTATGTATTTCACCGCCTAATATAGCAGGTATATAGCAGGTTATGTATACCAGGTTAATATATTTTCGCAGTGAATTGATGTGAACTTTTGTAAGTTCACAGCTTACTCTAGCAGTGAAATTACATGATTTCACCGAATTCACCGCTTTTCACCGCGAAATTACGTACGAGATTTGCGGTAAAAAAAACAACTTTTCACCGCTTATCATGCATATTTTCCGATTTATCCTCGACCCGGGGCAGTATGTTTTTTTACCAAAATTTTTTTTTTCATCAAGAATAAGAGAATTGAAAAACATGAAAACGATTTTAAATTACGAATTAAAATTGATCATATTTTAAGTAATAATTAAAAACCTACGCGGATGAACAGTTTTGATACATTGTTCTGTACCTTGCCATATAAATTCCTGTCGTTTCTGTATGACACTGCAAAATTTTGCAGGCACAAAAACGGTAACATGAACTTTTGTGAAATTTTTTAGAGAAAGATGCAAAGTGTTTTCAGTATGCTCCACTTGAGCACTTATTTGGAAAGCTTTTAGCTCTAGTTGCTTATGTACAAAGTTTTATCCATGCACGGTTGCTATTTGATATTAGTTTAGACGTCCGAGCAAAAACGACGGTTTTAGAAGTAGAAAGTAAAAAAATATGAGCAAAATTATTGAAAATTTATTTTTAGCTCTTTCTCAATATTAATTGAACATATGTAATTCAAAATTGTAACATACTTTTTGGACAGTGAAGAAATTTCTGTTGATTAATTCACATTCGCCGAGTTTTGGCATTCTTTCTTGTTGTTAACAAGCTAAGTTTTTGATGGTTGGTTAAGTTAGAAACTGAACATGCCAACCGTTTTTAGTTTGGTCTGCTGGACGGCGGTTAAAACACAGAAGATTAAAATTCATGTTATTTCTCTCAACAAAACGGATTCTCTCTTACGTTTGAAAAACGACGATACCCAATCTGTCTTAGGTTTAAAAACGACGATACCAAATCTTTCTTATGTTAAAAACCGAATGAAAAAATCGTACGAAGTTTAGTTATTTTTGGCTAGAAAAAAAACGACGATACGTGCGGTTTTTATCTTTAAAAACCGAAGATTTCTCGACTAGATTTGGTTCATATTTGCGGTAACTGTTTTCCGTACAGTATTCTAAAATTCCAACCGGCCTGACTCAAAAACAATTCTGAAGGAGTCGCAGCTTGTTTCAGAGACAGATTAGATCAAATAGAACGCTACGCAGAGAACACTCAAGACTTTCAGCGTTTGGGATATCTCAGCAGAGAAAATTCTCAACTTAATTTCTGGCAAAGTCACAAGACTTAATTTCTGGCAAATGGGTTTTCTTGGCTTATTAGGCCTTTCCAAAAATTTATTTTGTCCAAAAAGGATATCTGAGTACAATTTAATTCAAGTTGTCGCTGTCTTTTGATATCAAACAAAGCGGTAAAATCTGGGCATACAGAGTTTCATAATCTCGCTTTATTTCATTTTTAACAAATAATTCTCATGTGAGTGAACAAAATACTGCCAGAGCGCGAAAGTATCATTCGGCATCTAGACGATCGTTAACCAAACAGGTCCATGTCTTGGCGCTCTATGAAGAAAAAATCGATTCAGGACCTGATGTTACCTAGGCAGAAAAATTCCAAAATTTGGGATATCTCTCAGCAGAGAAAATTCTTGACCTGCAATTTTTTTCTGAGTTGAGCCTTAGAGTGGTGCATTTTTCTAGGTTCATGGGCAGATTCAAAGTGTGTTTAGAGTACTGGCATGTAAAAATAAAGCAACAGTTGCACCAAAATGATTTTAAATCAGTATAAACTTTAATTAAACTAAATTGATGGTTCAATGTTGGGTACGATGATCAATCTGAAGTTGGGTACGAGGCCCAAACAGTCCGTAAAAACACAATTAATTTAATATTACCTGTCAATTAATGAACTTTCCTCAGAGAATACATAACAAAAATGTCAAATATTTAAAAACAAGCATATGCACACGCACTGAAAATTTGGGGAAAGCCCAGAAGGCTTAGGGATGGCAAAAACATTTTTTTATCTTTTTAAAAAATTTGAATTTAATCAAAGAAACTAAAGTAAACTCAATAAAATCTACGTTGAAGCGATAGACTTGACTTTCAGTACGATTCAATTACCGTACAGCTCCTCAGCCAATTGATGTAAAAAAAATGAAACCCGTTTTTATCGTAATATGTATTATGTATTTTTGCATTGAGATATGGTTTACATTAAACAACGCCTTCACATGATTGAAAACACTTGAAAACACTTGATTGAAAAAAATTCTCCCGAAACAAATCGAAACAAGGATGGTAGTCAGGGATATTGTGGTTCACAAGGCGCTAGTGGAAATGGCAGACGTACCAAAATATAGAAATTTTATTTCTGGCCAATCACAATCAAGAAAATGGGAATAATGTTTTCTGATTGGCTGATTGCTCAACAAATTCTCCATGTTTTAAATTATGATATGCGCGTTAACGTAAAATAGTTCAGAAATTGCGATAAGCCGAAAAGGCAAAATTATAAGTTTTTGGGGAAACTGGTCTCAAGTTCGGTTGTGATAGATTCATATCAAGTCCCACGGGCCGCTGAGGCATGGCCATGGCCCGCGAGGCATGGCCAGCTGCGGCAAATATTATAATCAAGCATTAGGCTATGTCCAATGTAGGCTCATTGAACGCATAAAGGTACAGTGTTTTAAATTTCTCAACCAATCACATTCGTTGAAATTTCTACATTTTGGTATGTCTATTTGTTAAGACGTCACCGGTTCACAATATCACATTAACTAGGCGCTAGTGAAAATGGCAGACGTACCAAAATATAGAAATTTTACTGCTGGCCAATCACAATTGAGAAAATCGGAATATTGTTTTCTGATTGGCTGATTGCTCAACATATTCCCTACGTTTTAAAATAGGATATGCGCGTTAACAGAAATTTGCTCAGAAATCGCGATAAGCCGAAATAGAATATTTATACTTTTTCTGGGGAAGCTGATCTCACGTTCGGTTGTGATAGATTCATATCAAGTCCCACGGGCCTCTGAGGCATGGCCATGGCCCGCGAGGCATGGCCAGCTGCGGCAAATATTATAATCAAGCATTAGGCTATGTCCAATGTAGGCTCATTGAACGCATAAAGGTACAGTGTTTTAATTTTCTCAACCAATCACATTCGTTGAAGTTTCTACATTTTGGTACGTCTATTTGTTAAGACGTCACCGGTTCACAATATCACATTAACCAGGCGCTAGTGAAAATGGCAGACGTACCAAAATATAGAAATTTTACTGCTGGCCAATCACAATTGAGAAAATCGGAATATTGTTTTCTGATTGGCTGATTGCTCAACATATTCCCTACGTTTTAAAATAGGATATGCGCGTTAACATAAAATTGCTCAGAAATCGCGATAAGCCGAAATAGAATAATTATACTTTTTCTGGGGAAACTGATCTCACGTTCGGTTGTGATAGATTCATATCAAGTCCCACAGGCCGCTGAGGCATGGCCATGGCCCACGAGGCATGGCCAGCTGCGGCAAATATTATAATCAAGCATTAGGCTATGTCCAATGTAGGCTCATTGAACGCATAAAGGTACAGTGTTTTAAATTTCTCAACCAATGACATTCGTTGAAATTTCTAACATTTTGGTACGTCTATTTGTTAAGACGTCACCCATTAACCAACCTACATTATTTTATAAACATTAACTCTACTCTTATTTAGAAAGCGTGAGTCGATGTTTTTTAAGTTTCACACATCTAAAATAGGTACACTTTAGTCGATTCTTAATTTAAAGCCAATGCTGACAGAAGGCTGAGACAAGGACTCATCTTTTTCTAGAAATAGTTGCAGGGCTTTATAGTTTATTAGGCCTTTCTGAACATTCATACTATTCAAAAAGGATATCTGAGTACATTTTAATTCAAGTGGTCGGTGTCTTTTGATTACATGGAGTAGTTCTAATTAAACAATTTTCATATATCAAACAAAGCAGTAAAAGCTGGGCTCTTAATCACGAAGTTTCAAATCTCACTTTATTCTAATTTTAACAAATAACTCCCACGCGTGACAAAATTTTGCCAGAGCGCGAAAGTGTTATTTAGCATTTAGATAATCGTTCACTGCGTTTCAGTAAAAGCTATTATGCTCACGCTTTTATCAAACAGTTTTAATCGAGTTTTGCCAACAAAATAGGGGCTCAAAATGTGTGAATAATTTGTTCTTTCCAATATTATACAAGTCTATGAACTTAAGGGCAACGTATGATTACCAGCGCTATTCAATTGAAACGGTTTATCTTTCTCGCAATATAAACTTATGTTGATCTTGGAGAGGGTTTGTAATCAATCTCTATAGGACATGTATAATGTATAAAACCAAACAATACATAGTCAAAATTCTGAGAAAAAATTTAATAAGCCAAGATCGAAGTCTAATTTAGTATATTTTATCGATTTTTTGGAAAGATATAACGAGAACTGGGCTCCAAAGTGTGCCTTGCGGAATCACATTTTGCTTTGAAAATTAAACAAAGCAGTTATATAAGATCTAAAACCCAAACTTAATGATTTGCTTAAAATGTTGGATTGATATAATTTTTGGTTTAGGTATTTAGATTACAGTATATGCTGATCTAGGCAAATAATCTTTTTTTTTTCAATAAATGATATATATAAAGATTCAATTTCTTTTTACTTAAATTTTCTTAAACAAGACTTGGTTACAGGAGACACAATCCTGTAAAATTGCTTCACAGTAAACAATCAAAATCGACGAAACAATAAATTACACAGTTTACTCCTGAATTATACCAAATGGAACCACTCTTAACGACAGAAAACACATGCGATTGTGGAGAAATATCCTCTGTTCAAAAAGAGAATAAAATGTTATTAAACGATATAATAACCACTCCAAAGAGTCAGTTTTCGTAGCGCAGACGAGCTTACTCTCTTAATAAACACAGCTTTACAGCTCAACGCTCACTGTTCCCATCAAACAACAACCGGAAAAAAACCCACTCAAACCGCCAGAACGGCATTTGCCTCCTATCTCATAGAAGTTCTAGGTCAGAAATTATCAAGAGGAACAATATTAGTTATACATGACCCAATAACTCTTCTCTTAATTATGATCCACTATTCTGACCACTGTGAGATACCTTATTTAAATTTAATTAAAGAATGCAACGAGAAAAACTATATAGCTCATACAGAAGAACAATTTAAACAATCATCAATTGAATTCCTTAAAAGTCACTGTTAATTCACAGGCTGGAAGCGAAAAAAATACTACAAGACAATAATCAATAGTATTTAACCAGTTAAACCCATTTTTCTGTAGTGCACTTGTAGCAGATACCGACATATCAGAAGAAGATGCTCAAGAAGTACATAAACTCCTCGCAATGTCTATACACCGTTTTTGTTGTACTCTTGTGCGCCATATTTTTTGAACAACAGAGTCAATAGCACAGGCATATCTAGTTTTCGGAAGATATTTATCTTTAACATCCACAATGGTTTCCTGAAAATTTTGTCTCATAACAGACGTACCATCAGAATCTGTACAAAAAACGTATAGACAATTCTACAATCACCCTGGAAGACCATAATGCAGAAAGTAAACCATTCCCAGTGTTCTTAAAAACGGAACCAAATAACCCTCTAGAAATCTCGGTAGCAGATCCACAAAACTTAGACGCAATTGTACGTTCGCATCCAATGAATACAAATACAAAATATGTAATTGTATCGGATTTTATTTCCATGCTGTTAGGAGACGGAACAATGTTTTCATCATACACTAAAAAATTGTTATCTCTCGGTGACTCACCAAATAACTTGAATCGTCTACACCCTAGTCGATTTAGGATGTTAATCTTGCAAGAATCTTGCAAGATCTTGCAAGATTATGCATAATCTTGCAAGATTTTCTTGCAAGATCTTGCAAGATTAACAATTTTTTGCAAGTTTTTCTTGCAAGATTAACATCCTCTTGCAAGATCTTGCAAGATTAACAGCATATTTTGCAGATTTTTTTTCTCTCCTTAACCTATCCTAAACAAAAAAGCGCCTAAAAAAGCCGCGGAAAACCAATCCTATCCTATTTTAGTAACAAAAAAAACGTTCCTATCCTAGACCTAAGTCTTATGAGAAGAAACTCAGGAAAGCAGGTGAAATTTGAATTTAAAAATAACAACACAAAAAAAATAAATACATCACATCGAACCGAGTACATTACATCGATCCCAGTAGAAGTGCCGTTTTGCTATAGAATGATTTTGGAAATGATCGGAAGCCCAAGAAAAGTGACCATTTACGAATTTCGCCATAAACATAGTTTATCACCAAAAACCATTATATTATCACCACAAAAAACCTATGATCAACTTTTTCGCGTGATCTAGGCCAGTCATTCAACTCATCTGACTACTTATGATTAGAGATCGTGGTTACGGAACCGTTGTGTTGGTTCTATGCGCTTGGAGTCAGAGAAACAGCGTATTTCTTGAAAAAAAAGTCAGGTAAAACAGTAAAAAATTTCAGATGGATATCACGGGAGGCTTTGAAATGACGTTTGTCAGGGCCTAACAAACTAGCCAGAGTCATTAAAAGCTATTTTGTTCATAAAACGTGTCAAAAAACGGCAACATCATAGAGCGATTCAAGAAAGGAGGATTTTCGATGTTAATCTTGCAAGATCTTGCAAGAGGATGGTAATCTTGAAAGCATCTTGCAAGATCTTGCAAGATTAACATCCTCTTGCAAGATCTTGCATGATTAACATCCTCTTGCAAGATCTTGCAAGATTATCAGTTTTTTGCAAGAATCTTTCAAGATCTTGCAAGATTGACATCCTCTCTCGACTAGGGCAACCAATTAATTCAACAGAACAACCTCAGAGTTCAAATTAAAACCTTAACACTAACCTACCGACATTAACGAATGTCAAAACACCGTTACCGAGACTGTAAAGACAAAATTTCGTTCATTTCAAAACTCAACCGTTAGTACTTAATTCTTCAAGTCAGCAGCCTCAAGAATCACAAAATAATCCGGCGATAACTAACGCATCAACACCATATTATTAGGCCACTTCAACACAAACACATTTTGCTTTAGTTTACGGAGCCTCTCAAATGATGTACCATATTTAAGAAAGCTCACTTCCAACAAAACAATCATTATAATTGTTCCATCGCACCGACCCTGCGTACACTTTTAAAGGTTTTTTTGAACGCTATCACAGCAATTAGGTTTATGACCGTGGAACCAGAGCAATTTGGCTCTTTTTTTCAAAGGCATGGATTCCGGAAGGAGTCGCTATGATACATAGAGGAGCAATTGCTCCAGTGCTACACTGTTAGCCTCACGTTCCACTAGAATTTAAACTTTTCGAAAGCCCTACAAATGCTGGCGGAAAGCAAATAAAACATTGGCTTTATTAACTGAACCGGTTACTTAAAAAGCATTCGTTAACAACGCAACAGATATGAACATCGCACAAATGAATGCTGCTTTGTTAATAGCCGCTAATTCATTATTAGAGGGAAGAGCACTAAAAAAAACAAAGGAAAATCACAAATCTACAGCACTTGAACCACAGCTTCCATCTGTCCAATTGGTAGTAAAAAAAATACCAGGAAGATGTTACAAGAAGAGATATTGACCAACACAAGGATAAGACAATTTCTACATTTTCAAACTCTATAAACTTTATAAATATAAATTTTACTAGACTCACAACATTAGAAAAAAACGCAATGAAACAGGATAAAGCGTAGTGTCATATAGATCGACTCAATAATGTTTAAAAAATTCAAATTTTAACCGTAGACCCTTATTTTGTCAAAATGTTCGCGCTCAGGACGGTATTTCAACGTGCTCTGATCGCAGATCCAGCAGACTGGTAGTTAAATCTGTTTGTCCTAGACAAAGTTTCAATCAAGACATAAAAGGCAATCCGATTTAACCAAATAGACAAATTACGTCGAACATCATAATAGGCGAACTTTTTCCATTTGCATACCGCGCTCGGAGCAATGGTGAGGAACGACGAGATTCATCTCGCAACGTAAGCCTCAGTTGGAGTGAAACATAAAGCTACACAAATGAAAACTCTAAGAGAAGTAGAAACGTTTTAAGATCACTAAGTAGATCTGATTCTCCACAACCAAGACTACAATGTTACCCAAAAAATCACCTAATTCATATAATAACTATAACGAAAACCTCGACCGCAATCCTCTCCAAATTATTGGAGAGACTACAATCGATCTCTAAGGCCTTTATTGAGAACTAGTCTTATAAATGACCGAAACCGTATTAACAAACTTTTAGTTCAACAGCCTACAGAAAAAAAACAACATCTCGAGCAGAAGCAACGGAAACGCAAAAAATTTCTGAAGAGCAATTGTTAGAACAATAATTCAAAGATTTGCTTCTGGAACACAACAACGATACACAACAGGAATAAATTAAAGCTGTAGAGAGGAAAGTAACTCCCATACAGAAAAACATATGCTTTCAACCTCATGCAAACCTTTTTGTGTATTACCTCTCTCTATAGATACAAAACAAACGAATGATTACAGACGAATGTTTGTTACTGCCACATATTGAGATAGATTTCCTCCTTGTCTCAGGAGCTATTCTTTAATTACTCAAAAACGACACTTGGAATGAAAAAAGAATATCAAAAACATAAATTAAAAGCATCTACGTTTTTTTTCTTTC
>NC_134481.1:7260605-7414918 GCF_964194025.1 Convolutriloba macropyga | reverse complement strand
ACTTACATTAATTTGCATGATTTATATATATATATATATATATATATATATATATATATATATTTTGATAAAGCGCTACGCGCAGACCGTCCTTAATTAAAACAAAAACTGAGCTTTTTCCTTTGTTCAAAGTCTTTTCCATCTCAAACGGCAACTGCTACTGTCTACTTTTGTGCGTCCTTATTAGATCAGGTTTTCGTCCGTTCATAAGATCGTTGACGAACTATGTAAAAAATGGAATAAGTTAGCCTTTAACGTAAGAGTGACGGAGAACAAAACTCTTTTCAAAAAAAGCTTTAACAGAGTTTTTAGACAGCTAGGATCATTCGTGTCTTATTTTTATTTATAGTGGTACGAACAGCCTAATAGGTAACATCAATTCATAACCAGAAGATTAATGTATAATTATGATTATTTCAATAAAAATTCCTGATTATTCTGAAGGCATGTAAACTTTAACCTTTCGGTTATATTATTAATTTACATGTTTGAAAAAGAAAAAAAATAATTATGAATGCAACATAGCCCCCCCCCCCCACACACACACACACACACCCTCTCTCACTCTGAATATAACCAAAATTTGGTCTGTCATCTCAATCTGGGCAATAGATTTTGCTATTTTGTTAAAGATAGTAACGAGACTTGTTCTTCTGAGGGTGATAGGTACTGCAAAGCTGCTCACTTCAAACACTGTGTTAATGTAACTGGGGGGTATGTGTGCCAGGAATGCGTACATGGAAGCGAGATCGACCCCGAATACAGTTTTGCATGTCGAGGTAAATGGTTTCAAAATGTTCATTTTGCTAAAAGTTAGGAATTGTGAGAAAAAAGAACAAAGTACTGGACATAATAAGTCCAGTATAAGTTTCTTGTTGTTATCTGTTTCTTAATGAGATGAAAATTTTACAATCCCTAACTTTGAATGAAAAACGAATTTTTGTTAAAAATATCCCGGGTTGCTACTTCTTAGTAGTCATACAGGGATCATATATGATATCATACAAATCATACGCTATTTCTTAGTACGATCCTTGTATGATTGCTAGGAAATATCAATGATTTTGTATGATTACCGGGACATCATATATTACCCTTGTACGACAACCAGGATATCATAAAAAGTTAAGAGGATTATGACACATTTATAAATAGTGGGAAACCATTTATGACCGATGTATGATTACAGGGGAATCATTTATGATCAAAGTATGATTAGATACTCTTAAAGCCCCCCTTATATAAGTTATTATATATGACTGAGAAAGTCTTCAGTAGGGTTCTTTTACAGCAATAAATATATGAAGCAACTTGATCCAAAAATAGTTACATTTTTTGTACATTTTTTTATTTGACACTTCTATGTCACTAAAGATTCAAAGAAGGCGTAGCCTACCTAAACTGTCAAAAACTGCTAGTTTTTTTTTATCTCTGCTCATTTTTCTATATAAAAGAGATGCTGTTAAAAGAATGAAAAATGCAAACGATCATGAACTAGTTGCGGAAAAATTATTAAAAATCTAAAGTGAACTCAGAGACTACTTGTTATTCATTGGACGCAAAACTGGCAAAAAATCGTTTGAAAAGCTTCTACAGTTATTTTAGACCGGTTTCTGAGCTGCCCTAGAAAGCTTCAGAAAATGAAAATCTCTATGGAAATCCCAAACTGCACCCAGAATTATTGGTTAAGTTGCGCGGAACGCGACAAAGCAACCGAAAATTGATAGAAGACAAAGTTTTCTGGATGTACCGCAGACTTTATAAAAAACTTTTTGTGAGCATTACGCAAGTTTCAAATCTCGTTGTAAAATTTACATCCTGAGATCCAGTAATGTAAAAGATTGCCACATAAACCCTTCCTCTTCATACTTTGAAAAAGCGTTTGTTTTGGAAAAAAACTCCCTTAATCAGAAAAAAAGGGAGTTTTTTGAAAAAAAACTCCCTTGATTGAAAAAATCTTCCTTAATCAGATAAAAGGGGCAAAAAAGTATCTACCTCATTTTGATATAAAAAGGAGCCCTGGACTTGAGCTAAAGCTGTTAATGACAGTTTTTGGAATTATTTTCCTTGACTCGTCTCTGTAATACAAGTTTCTGCATATTGGAATTTCACATTTTGTTCTCTTTTAAATTGAGAAAAGGGGCTGTGATATCCTCGTTTGTGGGGATACGTATTTGAACCACAAATCCGCTAGAAATTGTAGTTAGGGATTCGTGGTGGGAATCCACACTTTTAGCAATGAGTGGGATTACCACTTTTAGATTATTCTGACAAATGAGCTACGAATGTAGCCGCGTTTTATTCGCTATGGATATCCTTCTCGAATCCACTCGGATTCTGCTTATTGGAAAAAGGAGTAGAATGAAGCAACTGAATTTAGTAGTGAAAGTTAAAGGAATGACAGGATGATGAAAATGGGTTGTGTGAACAAATGAAAGCTTGACTTATTAGTCGGAGGCCAACTTAGAATATGTGAATTTTGACTTCTAATTGAGAAAGGGCAAAGTAGAACAGATCTAGTACATAAGTGCGACAATTTGAACTAAATAATGTACAACCGTACCACATATCCTCCGCTTCATATAAATTTTAGACTGCAACAGCATAAAATTTAAAATACCAATAACATATGGACTGGTTATTATAAATAGTAAAATATACAAACAATGTTGAGTGAACAGATAAGTGCAGTGTACTTGAGAAGCATATCCACATCAATTAGAATGAACACAATTCCGTCATCTTTACACTGAATTAAAACAGACAACATGAATTAACGCACAATTGAGACACAAATGCAATGAATTAAATATGTTCAATGAACTGCTATATTAGCAATTATTTAATGAAAGGGCATTACTTGAGAGACATTCACGAATAATTGAACAATAACAACTAAGAAAATTCGCAATTGCATCGCGAATTCAGATGAAATTAACATACTCACAAATTAAATTATTTTTATGCCACAACTGTTGCACGAATCCAAATAATAATTAACAATTGAAATAACTTAAAGCAACAAATGAAAGTTTTAAGAGTAAGTTTAAATTTGGTTCTCCGCGTAAAATACGCTCATGCTTATTTCACGAGCATAGTCCTCGTACTCATAGTTTTCGGTAGACCATGTCCCAACTGGAGGTGGAGCAGGCGGACTAACAATTGGTAAATCGAAAGATGTCTCCACTACTGGAGGCTGTGATGGCTCTTTTTGAATGATGGTCTCGATTACCGGGTTGGTTGTTCGAGGACGTTTAGGTGCAGGGACAGCAGCATCATCACTGACCGAGCACACAGAGCTCTCAAAACCGAAATAGTCTGGGGCTCGACGATTTCTTTTAGCTTTGGACGCGGGGGTTGAAGTAGTAGACGATGCGGCCGATGATGCAGCGACTGAGGAGGCGTTCAATGCATTCAGAGTTGTCGATGATTGTCGCGAGCGTTTTCCTCCTGCTTGGGGTTTTTGCGGTTTCCGCGATGTCATTGCTTTTGATATATTACTGTTCGCCGAGGAGACGCCCGAGGTTGCATCGGATTGCGTGGGACTATGGCGAATTTTAATTTCTCGCCTGTATTTCTTCTTTAAATCCTTGACGAGTTGGGAAATCTTTTCCTCCGTGATTTTTTCGTAGGGTAACGGTCGTCTTTGGGCATATTGCCACAGATCTGTATTCCGTTCAGCTCGAGTACCAAACTTCGCAATATCGCTATTGCGAACTCGTACCTCGGGAACTCAAGCTTCTTTGATCACTGTCGTTCTGTCGGATGTGCGGACTACTCTGCTGCCAGGAGCCAAAGTTTCCCATAAACCGCGAAGATCTCTCCTTGAGCGTTTCGTCACCTTCCGTGCCAACTTCAAATCGAGTGACTTCTCGGATCGTGGTATGGGGTTGTTTAGCTTCGGGTGCATGATGAATCTGGATACTGACTTGTTGTGTTCCCCGTTGTACTGGCGTCCCGCAACCACCTGCGCCTTTTGCATGGCCTCTTCGATGAGCAAATCAACTCGATTACCGCTCACCCATCCATTATCATCGGGGTAGTCTTCAACTGGAACGGTATCGGCATCTAAATAGTGGTGAAGGATGTTTTCATATGAAAGATTAGTTGACTTTGGACTTGTACTTATATTACTTAATGGTGTGTTAGGCTTTCTTCCGAAATGTGCTTGGAAAGGTGTTACATTTGTGGTTTTTTGTTTGCATATACGCAATTGATATACTATTGACTTTATTGCTTCTTTAATTGTAAATGCGGTATTTCTGCTATCTAATTTCATGCAGCCTAAGCGTCTTTTAATAGTTTGTATCAAACGCTCCACTAATCCAATAGCTCTATGGTCATTTGCAGGGGCAGTGATTATGTTAATATTGTGTTGTTTACAGTATTTCTTTACTTTATAACCTATTAAACAGCGTGCTTGATCTAATCTAATATTACGTGGGACACCGTGTATGTGAATGTAGTCGTCTAAGATTTTAATGACATTTGGTCCATTGGCTTTTTCAAATAATTCCACAGTTGGATATTTTGAAAAACGGTCAATGCATGCAAGGAAATGTATATCTTAATCTTTTTCATTGGTAATTGGCCCACCAAAATCAATTTGTATTTCCTCATTAGGTTCTAAACAGTTTATCAAAGGTTTCCAATTTGTCGCTGGAACAATTCGTTTAAGATTCTTACCAATGTCAGTACAGGGTTTGCATTGGGCAGCCTTGTTCAGTATTTCTCGATGCATGTATGGCCAGAACGCGTACTGACCGAGAGTTATCATACCCCAGCTGCCGGGGTGTGTGTGCTGCTGGCTTTCAAGGACCGCTTCCTGTATTGAGTGCGGGATTGCCACGCGTTCATCCACGCACAAACAACCCGATCGCACATGAAGATCACGCCAGTAGTAGTATAGGTAGGGGTTTACCTCTTTGCACCGTTCTGTAAGATGCAATCGCGCACCTCTTTATCTAACGCGTCCTTATTGGTCAATACAACGAGAAATCCTTTAGTAAACAACTGACTTAGGTTGTTTTCGAAAACTTCCTCCCTAGACAGTTCGAGATTGGGAGAAGTCGGACCCTCGTTTGAAGACCTCGTCGTGTTTTCCACCGAGTTTTGGGGTCAATTGGAACGTTACCCTGCTGTGGGTAGGATGGGTTTGAGGTTTCGATTTTGTGCTGCTCATTGTTTTGGAAGAAATTGAGTGTATTTGTGTTGAGGCTGAGACGGTTTTAGAGTTGGCGTGTATTCGATTTGGAAGTGAAGTAAAATTTGTAGTATGCAGGCTTTGAGCTGAGTTTGCAGAGTTTTGGAGAAGCAACTGAGTCGTGTTTCGATTAACGGCAGAAAGCAAATTGGAATAGTTAGTTGAGCGAGGATGCCAGGCACGTGTAGAATGCGTGTAATTGACGCTGTTAAAGTGCTGTGATTGGCAGTTTTGTTGTGTGGTATTTACATAAGTTGCTGCAATAGCGTCACTAATGCGGGTAATTGTTGCTACCGCAAATTCCTCATCGTATTTGTTTGTAACTTTTGCTTCTTGATTTGGTTGGCGAGAAATATAATCTACCAGCCCCATTTTTGCCCCTGGTATTTGTTCGATATTAAAGTTAAAAGGTAAAAGACGATCTACCCAGCGGGTTAAACGACTATTATAGGACTTGTTGGACCGGTGTTCTTTCAAAATTGAAAGTAATGCTCGATGATCAGTGATGATGGTGAAAGATTTGCCAAATAAGTAATATTTAAAATATTCAACGGACCACACAACCCCTAATAATTCCAGTTCATTAACACTATAATGTTCCTCATTTGAGTTAAGGAAACGTGACGCGAATGCTACTGTATGCCTGCCGGTAGGCGTGCGTTGTTCTAATGCTGCTCCTAATCCCGCCCGAGATGCGTCGCATTTGATCCGCGTTTCCAAGTGAGGGTTATAATGCGTTTTTTCCGTTGCGTTTTCTACTTTGTTTTTAATTGATTGAAATTGAGTTTCATGTTCGTCATTCCAGACGAAATTAGTGTTCGTTAAAAGTAATGGCCGAAGAGGATGGCATAACTGTGAGAGATTAGGGATGAGTTTGCCTAAGTAGTGAACAGAACCTGGAAAGGAACGCAATTGTTTTAAATTTTTAGGTGCTGATAAGTTTAGGATTGCTGCTGTTTTTGACTCAAGTGATGCGATTCCTGACTGAGTGAATATGTGTGCTAGCCATTCAATTTCTTTTTTTGCAAAGTGACACTTAGGTAAATTTATTCTTAAATTATCCTCATCTAATTTTTTTAGACATTTATAGACTAACTTTAGGTGTTCTTCCTTTGAACCACGACTAACAATAATAATATCGTCCAAAAATCTGTAAGTATTCTGAAGTCCAACTAGCGTATAATCCATTACTTTCCGCAGGCATGTCAGTTAACCCGTAGAAAACGGTAATAAAACGATATGTACCAGTTCCCTCGCCACTAATAATATTGAAATTGCAATAACGGGCCATTTCCGGGTCTAAATTAAGCTGACTGCATGCGTTTTTCAAACTCAAGGTAGAAAAATATGCTGTCTCCTGTGATGCGTTTGTATTTAAATTTTGTTGAATTGTGTCTGTTAGGTTATCAATATTTGGCATTTGGTATTTATTTTTGTGAATAGATTTATTCAAAATCTTGGAGTCTAAGGTCAGTTTAACCGATTTATCTCGTTTTACTGTGATAACTATCGGTGAGATGAATTTTTTTCAGAACAGCTGTTTAACTTTATAATGTGTTTTTCATCAAGTAATTTTTTAAGTTCTACGTTTACTAATGGTTGTAAATTAATTGGGACTCGTCGTCCTTTTTGACGAGTAGGTGTAAATTGTTTGTGGAATGTGGATTTGACTGAGTGTTTAAAAGGTTTACCGATTCTTGCGATGAGACCCGGAAAATCAAATGCAATTTGTTTCTTGATTAGAGATTGATTTTGATCAATATTTGCTACTTGTTTTAGCTGTGTGAGAGAGAAGCCTAGTTTTGAGAAGATGTATCGTCCAATAATCGGTCGATGGCCATCTTCCACAACTGTTACATCGACGTTTGTGGCAGTCCAATCATTGCCTTTGATTGACGTATTAGTTACTCCAATGATCTTGATTATATCATTTGAGAAAGTTTTCAAGTCATGTATCTCTGGCGACTGTACCCAATAGCTCTTATCACATTCAGATACCACCGTGTTTGCAAGACTCTTATTGATGATCGTACACACACTCCCCGAATCCACCAATGCTTTAGTCCCTGTATTTCCAACACAAATGTCTAAATTCACCGGTTCTAGCTCTCGTGTTTTGCTTTTGAAGGCAATCGTCGCCACACAATTATCATTGTAGTCGTCATAATCAGAGTCATAATTGGCATCATAGATGCTGTGGTATTGGAGTAGCCTATCGATGTTATTGACTTGTTCCAACGCGGTTACAGACATACCCACTGTGGCCGATTCAAAAACGGAATCGTCGACGTTATCGACTCTTGGCTTCGGTTTATATTGAGTTTTTGGTTTTCGACAGACCTTGCAAAATGGTTAGCAATACCGCAGTTTTTACAGTTCTTTCCCCGGGCGGGGCAGTTTTGTCTATGTGATTGTGACCATCCACAGCCACAATTTAGAGAGATTTTTGCCTTGACGGAATGATTATTCGATGAACGCGTTCTATTCCACCATCCTTGCACATTGTTCACTGTCGCGCTTGTAATTTCGTTTGTTGTCAATTGAGATGAGATTCCAGATATTTTCAGTTGATTTTGTATTACCCTCTCAATGTTCATGGCAATTTCAAGCGATTTTTTCGCCGTTCTGGTCTGCTTTAACAATTCCCTTTGAATTTCGCCGTCTTGCATGTTTGCGATGAAGACATCGCAAATGATTGACTCCTCGTGGCTTCCTAGGTCACAGTTGAGTGACAATTCTTGAAGGCAACCGTACAACTTCTCCGCCGGTTCGCCCTTCAACTGCTTCCTCGTAAGAAATGTATACCGGTCAAAAGTGATGTTACGTTGTTTCGTAAACACTCTATCGAGACATTCCCAGAGATCTTTTGTTGTTACTTGATCTATTTGGATGTTCGGTTCTTGAGAACCGAATGTTCGTCTGCCTTCCATTCCCAGACTAAGGTATGTCTAAAAGACGACTTTGGTATCGCAGTATTTCCAAGGTTTCTCACCACACAATACGCCCACAAGTTCTATTTTTTGACAACCATTCAACCAGGAGTTCTTCAGTTGTTCATTTCGGATCCTTCGGTCTCTTCCGCTCTGAGAAGTGCTGTTTTCAACATCATCCTCGTATATGGGTTCAGAAGGGAGTGTGACATTTTCTGGGGGGTCTTCGAGTAGGGTGTCTATCGAGATACCTTCTTTGGCCATGACAGCCAACTTCAGCATGATCTGCCAGCGGTCCCATTGCAAGGGTGGCTCCAGTGTCGGCTTGTCCCAAAAGGGTTCAATTCCCAGAAGTGCTCATTCTTTGAGTGCTGACTGCGCCATGTGATATCCTCGTTTGTGGGGATACGTATTTGAGCCACAAATCCGATAGAAATTGTAGTAAGGGATTCGTGGTGCGAATCCACAATTTTACTGATAAGTGGGAATACCACTTTTAGATTATTCTGACAAATGAGCTACGAATGTAGCCGCGTTTTATCCGCTATGGATATCTTTCTCGAACCCACTCGGATTCTGCTTAGTGGAAAACAGAGTAGAATGAAGCAACTGAATTTAGTAGCGAAAATTAAAGGAATGACAGGATGATGAAAATGGGTTGTGTGAACAAATGAAAACTTGACTTATTAGTCGGAGGCAAACTTAGAATTTGTGAACATTGACTTCTAATTGAGAAATGGCAAACTAAAACAGATCTAGTACATAAGTCCGATAATTTGAACTAAATAAGGTACAACCGTACCACAGGGGCCATAACGTGCAATTATCTGCAGAACTTGCTTACGTTCCATTCTGGCTACAATCTATTGACTTTATAATAGTTTTTATTCAATCAATTATTAAAAATGGTGTTCAGTTTGCATTGTAGAGCTCAAAAAAGAACATTGAATGGAAATTTGTCAAGCTGCTACATGTTGATCCACTTTAACCCATTTTTATATTAGTCTAAGTTTTTTCTTGAAAAACAATTTTCGGTCGAAGAAAACTTCGCAAATCCATATATTTTAAGGTTTGCTTTCAGTTGGTATTCATAAACTAAGGTTGTACAGCGTGGTTTTTTTTTCTTTTCTAACAAAGAAAAGCTAAGATCACCTATATTGAGCTTCATATTGGAACTTGTTATTTGTACATGAGACAGGAGATGTTTGTTTGTTCAAAAAACGAAAAACCTATATGCACAGCCGAAAAATTATTTATATTCTACAACGTTAATTCTTAGCGGGAAAATTTTTTCTGCAGGGACAAACTGGTCTTTTTCTGGGAAAACAATTTGATTTCTTTTTACTTAAAAAATGTTTTTGCGATTTATTTCTATTTTTAGAGGAAAAAATTTGTGAGCATTATTTATGTTTCATATCTCATTGTAAAATTCACTCCCTAATACCAAAAACAGTAACGAAAAACAATTGCCACATAAACCCTTACTCTTCATACATTGAAAATGCGTTTCGTTTGGCAAAAAACTCCCACAACCAGATAAATGGAGCAAAAAAAGTAACTACCTCATTTTGTTATAAAAAGGAGCCCTGGACTTGAGCTAAAGCTACTCATGACAATTTTTGGAAGTATTTTTTTCGACTCGTCTCTGGTATACAAGTTTTTGCATATTGGAATTTCACATTTTGTTTTCTTTTAAATTATGAAAAGTGACCATAAAGTGCAATTATCTGCTGAACTTACTTACGTTCCCTTCTGGCTACAACCTTATGATTTTATAATAATTTTCAATCACTCTATTGTTGAAAATAATGTGCAATTTGCATTGTGGAGCTTAAGCAGAACATTGAATCGAAAATTGTCAAGCTGCAACATGTTGATCCACTTTACCCCATTTTTATATTAGTTTAAGGTTTTTTCGCGAAAAACCAATTTTTGGTCCCAAAAAACTTGGCAAACCTTTATATTTCAAGGTTTTTTTTCATTTGGTATTCATTAACTAACATTGCGAGGCGTGGTGATTTTCTTTTCTAACAAAGAAAAGCTAAGATCGCCTATATTGAGCTTCATCTTGGAACTTGTTATTTGTACATGAGACAGGAGATGATATTTTGTTCAAAAACAACCAAAAAATTGTTTCTTTTTTGCAACGTTAAATCGTAACCTGTAAATTTTTCTGCAGAGACAAACTGGTTTTCTTTTTACTTAAAGTATGTTTTTGCGATTTATCTCCATTTTTAGAAGAAAAATTTTGTGAGCATTATGTAAATTTCATATCTCATTGTAAAATTCACACCTTAAGACCAAAAACAATAACGGAAAGCAATTGCCACATAAAGTTTTACTCTTCATACTTTGAAAATGCGTTTTGTTTGGAAAAAAACTCCCACAATCAGATAAATGGGGCAAAAAGTTTCTACCTCATTTTGATATAAAAAGGAGCCCTGGAATTGAGCTAAAGCTACTAATGACAGTTTGTGGAACTATTTTCTTTGACTCGTCTCTGGAAACAAGTTTCTGCATATTGGAATTTCACGTTTTGTTGTCTTTTAAATTAAGAAAAGGGGACATAGAGTGGAATTATCTGCAGAACTTTCTTACGTTCCCTTCTGGCTACAATCTATTGACTTGATGATAGTTTTCTTTCAGTCAAATATTAAAAATGGTGTTCAGTTTGCACTGTAGAGCTCAAAAAAAGAAAAATGAATAGAAAATTGTGAAGCTGCAACATGTTGATCCACTTTAACCCATTTTTATATTAGTTTAAGGTTTTTTCGCGAAAAACTTTTTTTTGGTTGAAAAAAAACATTGCAAACCTATATATTTTGAGTTTTGCTTTCAGTTGGTATTCGTAAACTCAGGTTGTAAAGCGTGTTGTTTTTCTTTTCTAACAAAAGAAAAGCTAAGATTGCCTATATTGAGCTTCATATTGCAACTTGATATTTGTACATGAGACATGAGCTGTTAGTTTGTTCAAAAAAAATTAAAACCTATATGCACAGCAAAGAAAAACAAATTTTTATCCTGCAACGTTAATTTTTAGCCGAAAAAGTTTTTCTGCAGAAACAAACTGGTCATTTTCTAGGGAAACAGTTGGTTTTTTTTACTTAAAAAATGTTTTCGCGATTTATCTCCATTTTTAGAGGAAAATTTTTGTGAGCATTATGTAAATTTCATATCTCATTGTAAAATTCACACCTTAAGACCAAAAACAATAACGGAAAGCAATTGCCACATAAAGTTTTACTCTTCATACTTTGAAAATGCGTTTTGTTTGGAAAAAACTCCCACAATCAGATAAATGGGGCAAAAAGTTTCTACCTCATTTTGATATAAAAAGGAGCCCTGGAATTGAGCTAAAGCTACTAATGACAGTTTGTGGAACTATTTTCTTTGACTCGTCTCTGGAAACAAGTTTCTGCATATTGGAATTTCACGTTTTGTTCTCTTTTAAATTAAGAAAAGGGGACATAGAGTGGAATTATCTGCAGAACTTTCTTACGTTCCCTTCTGGCTACAATCTATTGACTTGATGATAGTTTTCTTTCAGTCAAATATTAAAAATGGTGTTCAGTTTGCATTGTAGAGCTCAAAAAAAGAAAAATGAATAGAAAATTGTGAAGCTGCAACATGTTGATCCACTTTAACCCATTTTTATATTAGTTTAAGGTTTTTTCGCGAAAAACTTTTTTTTGGTTGAAAAAAAAACATTGCAAACCTATATATGTTGAGTTTTGCTTTCAGTTGGTATTCGTAAACTCAGGTTGTAAAGCGTGTTGTTTTTCTTTTCTAACAAAAGAAAAGCTAAGATTGCCTATATTGAGCTTCATATTGGAACTTGATATTTGTACATGAGACATGAGCTGTTAGTTTGTTCAAAAAAAATTAAAACCTATATGCACAGCAAAGAAAAACAAATTTTTATCCTGCAACGTTAATTTTTAGCCGAAAAAGTTTTTCTGCAGAAACAAACTGGTCATTTTCTAGGGAAACAGTTGGTTTTTTTTACTTAAAAAATGTTTTCGCGATTTATCTCCATTTTTAGAGGAAAATTTTTGTGATCATTATGTAAGTTTCATATCTCATTGTAAAATTCACATCATGAGACCACAAACAATAAGGAAAAACAATTGCCACATAAATATTTACTCATCATACTTTGAAAATGCGTTTGATTTGGCAAAAACTCCCATAATCATATAAACGGGGCAAAAAAGTATCTACCTCCTCTTGATATAAAAAGGAGCCCTAGAATTGAGCTAAAACTGCTCATGACAGTTTTTGGAAGTATTTTCCTTGACTCCTCTCTGCTATACGTTTCTGCATATTGGAATTTCACATTTTGTTCTCTTTTAAATTAAAATTTGGCCATAAAATGCAATTATCTGCTGAACTTGCTTACGTTCCCTTCTGGCTACAACCTTATGAAGTTATAATAGTTTTCATTCAATCAAATTTTGAATATGGTGTTCAGTTTGCATTGTAGAGCTCAAGAACATTGAATGGAAAATTGTCAAACTTTTGTATTATTACAAGGTATTCATATATCCATACATGACCTTGTATGATAAGCAGGAAAAACGCAATTTTCTTTATTATGGCGTAAATTAGCTGACAAAATGTTGGAGTGTGATTGCCGCGTGCTTTTGACTGATTTCAAGAAAAAGTTGCTTTCCAGTTTATGATTCTTTTATGACTACCAGGAAATCATACTTTCAAATATGACTTTGTATGACAACCAGGAAAATTGAATACGATAACTGGGATTAAATGAAATGTCATCATTATCGATTTTACTTCAAGCGAACTAAGCATCACAATTGAGGCCGTTTAAGCGGCCTTTAAAAAATTGTATGACACTTGTATGGTTACCAGGATATCATACAAATCATATATGATCTTGTATGATTACCGGGATTTTTGTATGATGAGCAACCCGGGATGTCACCTTAAGTCAGATATGATAATTTTTTAACCAGAAAATCTATATTATAACGTTTGTATGTTTAAATTAGCGCAGATTTTGATGATCTCTTTGAAGGTTTTGTCTATTTCGGAGCTCAAGAGAAATCAAAAGTTAAGTATTTTAAAAAAGGATGTCGCAAAATTGGTCGTACAGCAATTTTAGCTGACAACCAAAAGATGAGAATAATTTCAAGACAAACACTGCCACAGCACACCCATGGCAAATTTTAACAATTGCGGACAAAATAATAAGAAATTAACAAACCAGATTTGTCAACGAGTCATAATAAAGCTGACAATTAATTTTCTCATTTACTCCTTGTCGGGTAAGCCCCCCCCCCCCCCCCCGAACGCCAATATTCCTAGCACTCCTGAAAAAGGAAGGAAAAGTTCCCGTTTCAGACATTGACGAATGTGATCTGGGTTACTGTGGAATGAACAGTCTGGAATGTGAGAATGAACCTCTGGGATACAACTGCACTTGCAAAGAAGGGTACTCATACAACAGAACCAACTACGGCACCGGATGCGAAGGTTAAAAAATAGTTGCGGTCTGGTATTAGTCTAATTTATGCATACACACTAAATAAAATTGAGGTAATTTTACCTTTAAAAAATTCCTAACTCACCTTAACTGTTCAGGTAGTTTTGCCTTCCTATAACTCGCCTTAACTAACCCTAACTTTATCTGAACTATCTGAACTTTACCTGAAAAATTATAGCCTCACCACCTTAAAGTGCGTACCTCAACTTTATTCAGTGCTTAGATGCCCCCCTCCGGTGATTAGCGGAATAAAAATTTGTAAAATTCTTGAAAGAATCTTGCAGGAAATAATTTTGCCTACAACATCAAAAGGTCATTTATAGCCCAGGGATATGAATCAGCTACTGAATTATTGCAGCTCGATCAAACGCCAAATGTAGCCAGGTATCCAGGGCAAAATATCGAAGAAATTAAAATCCTTCAAAATGCAATTAAATTTTTTCAAGATTTGCAATTTTGCAATTTTTCGTTACAAGAACGATAATAATAGATTAAATAGGGACCTATTGAATTTTCAACTAAAAGTCATTTTTCCTTGGCTCTATTTGGCGATGATGGACCAGCAATCTCAGACTTTTTTCTCAGAAAGTGATTAGAAACATTTTCTTCACGAAACAATCTAAAGGCTGTATTCAAAAGCAAACAATTGAAAAAATTCGTGAAACTAGCATCAATCTTTAAGTTGACAACTTTCGTTCGCTGCGTTTGTTTTGCAGTAACAATAAAATCGTGGGAACTATGCAATATTTTCTTAATGAAGGAAAATTTAGGGTAGCAAATTTTGAAGTGCAATAGAATGATCTTATTATCATTCTCAGATTTGGCAGGATCGTGATATACAGTATATAGCAGTATGGAGTATGATGCTTATTATAATCAAGTCTTTTTTATCATATTTCAAGTTTCGTCTGACCGGGTACAATCAAACTATTATTTTTTTCGCATATAGTTTTAGTTATATTCTACCCCTCCCCATCTAAATTAGTTAGTATATAACTTCTACTCCCTCGTGCTAATTCCTTGCATACTAAAGAGCAGTTTCGAAAAAACACCACGAAAAAACCACGAAATGAAACACTCACCAGATTTTAGATAGGAAAAAACCCAGATTGAGGTGCCAGACGCAAACCGTTATGTCCACATCCTCTCATACAGAAAACTTTTATTTTCGGTCCATCATGCGTTCGCCAGAATTTTGAGCGTTCATCTTCGGACTTTCGTGCTTTCATTTGATTTTTGTGCATTTACCAGATTTTAGGGCGTTGATGTTGAAACTTTCCTTCGTTCACCAGACTATCCTGAGTTTCGTTCGTTCAAGTTAAGACTTTCGTTCGTTCACCAAGCTTTCGTGCGTTTAGGAGACTTGAGTGCGCCCATGTTCAGACTTTTGTGCCTTACAAGGTTTTAGTACCGTTACAAGACTTTTGTGCGTTCTTGTTGAACCTTTCATGCGTTTAGCAGACTTCTGTGCGTTCACCAGGCTTCCTCTTCTTGTTCAGACTTTCCAGCGTTCTTGTCCAGAATTTTGCATGGTCAAAGTTGGACAAATTGCAATAAATATACGATCACTGCATCAGCTACAAACTGCAAAAAGTTGACGGTTCACATAAATTGTTTCTTTCCTATATAAAACCTGAAAGTTTTTAACTTAAGTTTATAGAGTTTAATAAACTTTGCGTAAACCGAGAAAACCTGGCAAAATTTTTGGCTAAATATGATTTACTCTGGCTTGTAATATGAGTTTGACCTTTTTCAGTTTCATAAAGCTTTCTAAAACACAAACAGTAAAAGTTTCAAATACAACACAAATGATTGAGCGCATTTTTTTCGCATTCCATTTTTTGCACTTTAGTATTTAGCTCAAGTGTGTTTCGGTTTTCCGCTTGAGTGATGCCACTTGAGTAGATACTCTGGATTAAGAGTACTTTAAGACAGCTGATAAGTTTCATTTTCAAAAACAAGGCTAAAAAAATTAATTCGTTCATGTTCAAACTTATCCGTATTCGTGTCCAGACTTTCGTGCATTCGTGTCCAGACTTTCGTGCCTTCATGATGAGACGTTTGTGCCCTTTTCGGCATTTCCAGACGATGTAAATTTGAATGGACGACGCCTCCTGGTGTTTTCATCTTCCGTCAGGACATACCTGAGTCCGTCTGGGACCTCAACATGAAAACCCCCCACGAAAATAAACCTCCAAGTGACTATTAACAAGCTGTGCAATTTAGCGCGTTTGGCAATGTCTCCCGGGCTATAGCCATTTCTTAGCGGCCCGTGTGACTTGATATACTTGATAATCTCTCATAACCGAACAAATTATTACGACCGCAAAATGTAAATATAAAATGGGGTTTAGTTTGCGTGGTGGTTTATTTTTTAGACCCATTAGCTGATATATGAAAACAGGCTTATTTTGTAACGGGTGGAAATGAGAACAACGCGAGGGTGTTGCGAAATAGAATAGATTGGTTATATCTTATTTATTTTTAGGCACTTTTTATTTTATTACCAGAAATTTTTGTTCAACTAAAAGCATCATTTATTCTTCAAATAAAAATTTTCAGGAACGTGGGAACTTTTATTCAGAGTAAAGGCCTTCGCCGGTGTCAACATTTACAACTACTACATGTCGAACAATAAAACTCCAGCCATTCCAGGACATTCTATAGTTCACACAGAGCGACTATACCGCCGGTCAGATATCGAACAGAAAATAGGAAACGCGTCCTTTATCAAGTTCAATATATACGATTTGAACCGGATTCTGGTTCAGACTGTTTTGTTTAAACCAGGGATATTTTCAATGCAAATCATCAGTTGCCAAATATTGTTGCCCTATATGATTAGATATAAAATACTTAGTTGCACTTAAGTTATGATAAATATTATCACAAAATAATCCTATAATTGCGTTCTCCTAAAATGGGTTGTAACCATATACGAAACTCTTAAGTTTGAATTCTGTTGCATTATTGACAGTTTTGGTTGAGATTCATCACTCTTTTTCTCCAACTTTTTGGAATATAAAGATTTCTTTAAACAATTTTAAAGTCAAAATGACGACTTCTGAAATTTCAAATTCTTTCAAAAATTACCCAAAAATATTTGCCTATTTTTGCACAAGAGAGGAGAACAGTTGAAAATGTTCCAAAACCAGAACCGGGAGACGGTCTTGAGGGCTGGTTCACATGGGACCGTGTGATCAAAACAACTTCCTGGAATTTCGAATCTCGGATGGTCGGCGATCGCGGGGAATATTTCTCAATTGCAGGATTCGAAAGAGAGGACAGATTTTTCTACGTGAATGAAAGATGGGGAATGTGTGTTGGAGATTACGGATGGTTTGTGGCGCAATCTAGATCATCCATGGATAATTTAGGGAGTCGTTTCTTTAATCTGTGCACAAGTTTTAATCTGAAGGATTCAGATTTTACATGATAATTTGGTGTCTATCTAACAGAAAAATTTGAGCCAAAAAAGTTAGCATTGGGCGCATGAGCTTTGAGAAACAGTTTCGACATTGCAGTTTCGTCATGATAATTGCTTTTGCAAAAATCATTTTTTTAGAATCTTAACGGGGGTGAGGGTTAAAATGGGGGCGAGGGGAGGGGTGGGGATTTAAAACAAATATTGCCGCTACAACAAATTTCGCCACTAGTAAAATAATAGCACGCATTTTTGAAATGAGGGAAAACTATAAATTTTTCTGATCAGGGAAAAGAAACAGTTCCTAAATAAGATTGTGGGACTAATTATGCCAATTGGTGGGAAAGAGAAGACCTCCTTTCGGATCCGAAGTTTGATAAGTTTAATCTGTCAGTGCAACCACCCGCTTTCTTCTACAATCCACAGCCGAGCTCTGTCAATCTGGTCGATATGAAAATGGCAGGAAAGATATCTATTGAAGTAGCCTACATTTAACAAAAGAAGCCTGCCAAAATTAAACTACAAAAAAAAATAAATTAAAAATTGCATTTTAATTAAAACTGTTAAGTAATATTTTTTCAATGATCATGAGGCAAGTGGCAGAATTTGTTACTGAGAACCCGAGGTTACACCGAAACAATTGGGCGAATGGTTTTTCTTTGAAAAAAAAGAAATTGAGAGATTTGAGTTTTTTCTACTAAAAAAAATCGTTAAAAGCTCCTCTCTCGTTATGGATTGAGAATTTGAAGACTTCCCGGCGTTGCAACACCGAACTGCAATTAAAACTTCAATTATTATCTCGAACGCAACTTTTTTTTGAGAAACGTATAAAAATTAGTCAGAAAATGGAGCGGTAGCACTCGGCCAAAATTAATGGAAATTTCCTTCCTTTTAGACGATAGTTGAAAATAAAACAAAATGCCAGTGAGACAACATTGAAAAAACAAAACCCAATTTCTAAATATATTTACAAAAGTCACTCGAGTCACTAAAATAGATAAAAAAGACAAACTTCAATTCAGCTCTTTTCAATAAGAATAATATATCTCTTAGAATATAGCTGTCAGAATATCAATCCAGTAATTAGTAAGTATAATTTGAGAAGTCAAGACCAGTTGAATTTGAGCCGTTGTCACTGTTGTCCACCTCACCCACCGTTTTCATTTTGGGGCAAAATTGTATGTTTGAGGTGTATTGAATAATTTCTTCTCTTTTATTCATTTATTGTACTCAGGATTTTCATTACTTGTAATCATTAGGCTAATTGAAACTGTTGACCCTGTTGACCACAAAAATTTTAACGTACAGATTTCAGGTGTAATAATGTTTTCTTCCGTTTTCGTTGATTTGATGTGCTATGGATGTTTGTAGCATTCATACATCAAGCAGTTGTAAGGATGGCCCCAGAATAAAGCGGGTGCTGGTATAGTGCGCGGGGGCAACTTGACGCACATGAACCTTCGTTCCACTTCCCCTGAGCACGGGCACTGGAAATACTGATACTGGGGATGGAACACAAGACATGCGCAGTCGCCATCGGTAGGTGAAACATGTTCTGTCGTGTTCCACAATGCCTCACTGACGTCTTGTTGATATCTTAGGAGAATGAGCTTTCATAAAAGGAAAAAGAGGAAAGATTGAGTGACCTTATATCCTGAGTCGGGCTGGTTTTGCAGAGAAATAATGTTCGGTGAATAGCGTATTTCACAACGAGAATGAAAATTTTATATCTGAAAATAAATCGCAAATCGCATAAAACCTACAAATAGTCACAGCTTAGAATTTTGCGGTGATTTTAAGCGGCGACATTGCGAATGAATTGCTTTTCTAAGCAACCAAATATTTTTTACCTCTTGTGTTTATTACGGTCGCCATTAAAAAATCTCCGCTGATTTGTCCAGTGAGTTCCATTATGGGCTAAGTGGTGAAATTTTTATTTTCACCAGAATTCACCCCGTTCACCTTGATTTTTACCTCTTCAATCAATTTAAACAGTTTTTAGGTCGGCCTTTATTTTAACTTATTTTAACTGGTAGCACATAAAGAATGCTAATTTATTTTAACTGGTAGCACATAAAGATATATAAGCATTGTAAACTGTAAAAAAAACTGAGACAATGTTTTGTTTGATTTTTTCCAGCCCAACTCTTTCCTCTACTTTAGTCTATTATCTATACCACTTAATACTCAATGAAATCAAATTTTCAGATGCTGATCAGGCCAAATCACTTAAAAACAATCTTTAAAAAATTATTCAGTTATTTCACAAACACTATTTTTGAAAGAAATTAGTTATTGATAAATTTTTTTCGATAATTCTACCCGGATGGTTTTTCTTAAAAACTGCCTATTTTTTCGCAATTTGATAAAGTTTTTATAAAATGTTACAAAGAGAAAGCGCAACTCGATTGGGAAAAGGTTTTTTGTGTTATAAAAAGTAACAGGCCTAAATCATTGCTGACTGCTGGGCCGAATTGCGATAGAAATCGTTCTTCAAATCATCGGCAGTGTTTTACCCAGAGAAAACTCTATAGAAAACTCTCTTTGTTCAAAAACCGCTTGAACTTCATTACTGTAATTATAGCGTGTCCCATAAAGTTGAAATAAGCCAACGTTTCAAAAGCCACAGGAAGGAGTTCACAGGTCAAAGTTCAAATTTAAAACATGTCGAAAAAGTTGATGAATCAAAACTCATTGGAGAAAACTTTGACATTAGAATGAGCACATTGATGCTCAATTGCACATTTTTGACGTTTTTTGAACGTTCGCTTATTTCAACTTTATGGGACAGACTATACATACTCAGAAAATCCGTGACCGAATCAGCCTCTGATCAATGTGTTCCACCATACCAAAGTGAGCTGTGATCAAATAAGATATTCCGGTAGACCATTGTTTGTCATTTCGTCAGCCCAAAAATGTTTTCAGTAGACTATGTGTTATTTGCTTAGGTGAGAGCTTATCCGTACCTAAGGTTCAGTGGGAATCAGTACTGATTCAGAACAATTTCAGTGAAAATTCAAATCTTAGCTCTGATTCAGAATAATTTCAGAGATAAATCAAATTTTAGTACTGATTCAGAAAAATTTCAGAGCTAACTGTCAAATGAATTCTGATCTTCACAGAATCAGAGCGAAAATTAGAGAAAATATTTAGAATTATTCTGAATCAGAAAATAATTCAGATTGAATCACTGAAAAAAACTCTGAACCAGACCAATTCAGTGCAAAATGTGACCTGAATTAGACTCTGAATAAGTACTGAATTTGCGTTAACATTAGATACGGGTAAGCTTCTTTGTCTGATAAAATGTCAAACTTCACAAGCGTTAAATTAATTTTCTTATTGAACAGATACACTAATGGTTGGTATTATATCGTCAACTGATACCACATCTGTACCAGTAGCTACACAAAAAATCGTTACAACTGTGAGGCCAAAAAACTTTGAAGGATTATTTAGATGTAATCCTAATTGTGATTATAACCAAAAAACAGTTGCCTAGTTCGTTGGCATAACAAGAGTTTCTAATTGAATGCGAACAAGGCGCCAGATCCGTTGGAGCTGATAAAAAACCCCTTTTGGGTCAGAGGGACTCTGAGGACGAAGTGAAAGTGTAATTCTTATTTGAGGTGAGGAAATTTTAGTCGACAATATACCATTCTGAAATATGCGTTCTTTGACAATAACGAAAGCAATTTCACATTTCAATAAATTTGAACAATTCAAACAATTTGAACAGTTTAAAAAATGCGAAAACAAGAACTAAAACAATAACGAAAACAATAGTTGATGCAATCTAGCACCCTTCATTTTCTTATCAGCTAATGTTTTCCTTAAAAACATTAGCAGATAAGCAGGATCCGATTTCCTGCGACCAATTGAAAAATCATATAAAGACACGTATGCAGGTTCTCGTAGTTAGGAGTTGAGTAATGTAAAGACTATCAACCAAAGACTGAAAAAATAGGTAACATTGTCGACAAAGCAACTTTGGGGGTCTATCGTGATTAGTAACTTATATTTCGCATCATGGAAGATGACGTCACCAGAGACCTATTCATAAAGCAAAAGTTTGAAGGAAAGATTCAACAAGTTTTTCATAAAGATACGGTAAATGCCCGACTCGTTTCACTAATTGCAATTAACATGGAAAGGAAGCATAACCAACCCCGGGTCGAGGTTTGGTGGTGAATTTTTGTAAGAAATTCGGTGAAAAGCGGTGAATTAGTTTTTTTCACCGCATTCACCGCATTCACCGCAGTTCTTACAATTGGTTGCAAAATGCATAGCCAAACAAACACAAACAGAGTCGGCCGAACTCTCCTCATGTAATCAACTTGGTGTAGGAGTCAAGGGTGGAGCTGAAAGTATCATACACGCGACCAAATTACATTTGAGAAAATGCAGCTTCCACAGGATGCAGGAAAATTACAGACGAATTTTAAAAACGCCTTCAATTCCATTGAAAGAAGTCAAATTCTAAATCCAGCTGTTACATTAATGCCGAGTCTTGCATCATTTGCCATATATTGCTACTCACAGCACAGTCATCTTTATTATAGTAACAAATCTGTAACGAGTCAATCTGTAGTGCATCAAGGAGATTTCTTGGGTCCTCTGTTGTTCTCCCCAACTTTGTCGCCTATAATAGAAGAGATTGAATCAAAAATATCTAATCTTACCCAATATCTAACGATAGTACCTTGACGATGGTATTACTGTTGGTACCGTGACGATGGTATTATTGCTGGAACAGAACCCGAACAGAACGAGGCTTTAGATATATTGACTGTATCGCGGAAAACTTGCGGCCTAGAACTCAGAAGAGACAAATGTGAGGTATGGTCAAAAGCAGCTCTGAACACGACCGATAACAGAATTAAAAGAAACGGTAGAGAAAGACTTGAAATAATGGGTGCTGCTGCTTGATCCCCCCGATTCGTTGCTTCCTCGATACAGAAACGAGATCAAAAGATCGAAAAAATACTGGAGAATCTCGAGTACATAAAAGACCCACAGGTGCTCTTGGCATTCTACGTTGTTGCCTGGGAGCACCAAAAATGGTGTATTCACTGCGCTGCAATACACCATTTTAGAAAGCTCCAAATATTTTTAAAGAATTTGACTCGCTTAAAGGACAACCTCTGAGAAAATACTGGGAACAGTCTTGTCCAATGAATCATGGCATCAAGCATGTTTGCCTATCAAAAAGACTGGAATTGGAATCCGACGAGCGTCTGATCAGATAAAAACAGCCTATATCGGTTCGATATCGCAGTCTGCTACATTAGTAGAGCTGATAACTGGCCAAAGTCCGACAGCAGATCACACTTTTACCAAAATGATTGATGAAATAAATGGTTTGTCAATATCTCAGCTTACTCAAAGCAAAATACAGGTAGTCCTCGACGAAGTTGCTCTCAATAAATCAATTGAAAATCAAACGTCCGAAAGAAAAAAAGCTTGTTTACTGTCACTCTCTCTGCCTCAATCAGGAGCATGGCTATCGCCAGCTCCTATACCGGCTCTCGGCCTCCATCTTTTGCCAAACGAGTTTCGTGCAGCTGTGAAGTACAGACTTGGCACTCCCATATTTGAAAAACAAAGATAGTCTCCCTATTGTAAAACAGGATCTTTGGATACACTCGGTGATCATGCTGTTGCATGTCATGGTCGGGGCGATACGATTTCGCGACACAACCGCCTATGGGACAAATTTTTTTCTGCTTGCAGCGCTGCCAACCTGTCACCAGTCTGCGAGCAGAAAAACCTGATACCGGAAACAAATTCTCGTCCTTGAGATATGTTTTTACCTTGTTGGTCTGCTGGACAACCGGCAGCTCTTGATATACCCTTTACCTCCCCACTGCAACCCATTATTATTTCAAATGCGGCGAGGAAGTCTGGATTTGCCCTGAGAGCTGCGGAAGACAGGAAGTTGGAGCAATGTTCCCAACAATGTGCCAACATAGGTGTTCAATTTATTCCCATGGACACTTAAGACATTGACGCAAATAGCTCTGCCCACTGACAACAAAAGTTTGTACTCAGCTGGTTTATCAGTTGCTTTCAGCAGGCTTGCGCAATCGGTTTCTGTCAGACTAATGCGAGGAAACGCTATAATGTTGATAGCAAGAAGCGCAGAACTGTGAGCCAGCTGCAAGCAAAAGAAGCCTCCTTAATGTTTCATGACTTTCGATTGTGCGGGTTTCAGTATCCCAATTGCAAACCAAATAGTGTGGGTTCCAATATCCTAGTTGAAAACCCGATTGTGTGGGTTTTACTATTCCAAATGAAAACACGACTGATTAGGTTTAATTAATTATGAATTTTTATTCTTACTTGACCAAAGTGGGGAGAATAGAAACATATATTTCATATCTGGAAAACTGAAATGAACTGTTAAAAATTGATTTGTTAAACTGGTGATCTGCTGTTTTATAAACCTAGTCATGGTCACCAAGTTAATTGTTAATTCAAATTTATTTTTAAGTTTCTTACAAAAATGCACGAAAAAACCTCGACCCGGGACTGTTAATAACAGCCTCTAATTATCGCGGCACCGGGGCGCAAGTTATGAAAGACAAGTACAACGACAAGTAGAAAAACTCAAAGCAAATACTTTCTGCTCATATTGTGGGCAACAATGGACTACATCACTTTACCGATCTTGTCCTGTATCTGGAAAAAGGCAACAGTTGCCATAAAAAATAAATACTTTGCAATCATAACAATATTCAGATGACACAACTATTAAGAACAACCTTCCAATTTCGAGTCAATTTCTTGTGATCTAATAATACCTGCATATCATTGTTACGCAATTCAAACTCAAAATTTTTTAAACATCAATATTTTTATTTCAAATTGGTGATTTCCTACTTTCATAACACATTTCGGCTATTCAAACAACAACAATTTGCTAAAAAATTTATAAAATTTATCTAGCGTGTCGCCAACTTCGTAGAACAGTACTCATAGTTTTCCAGGCACTAGTTATTTACTTCAGAATTATTACTTAATTTTGAAATGGACTCTTAGCAACTCAGTACGCCAAAACAAATGCAAAATAGCAAAAGAGACTCATTTTTAGATTCAGATGTATAGAAATTGCAAGAGGTTATGCGAAGTTGTTTCTGATTATCTTCTGCAATAATGTCAATTGACTTATTTATCAATTTAAATATGGAAGAAAGACTGTTCGAATGTACTGTTCCTGTTTTGTTTGCCCTGATAGACTGGGAAACATGAAATTTTCATAGAATCATACGATTCTTATCGTATGTTCCCTTGGACTCACAACCGCTTGGTTTGTTTGTCAGCCAGGAGTCTGAACTGACCCGAAAAAGAGGCCACGAAGAGATGACATCTGGCGACAAACGAAAAAAAGAAAAAACACGTTTTGATGTGTAACTATTGTGAACAGGACTCTGGGGAGATGTATGTCATTTCTCGACTTATTGCAAGGGTCCATGAATCGTCAATAAAACCTGAGCATTGTGGATTTCCACATTTTCTCCTGCAAATTTGTCGAGTCATTATGCTGGGGTTCACAAAACGTCGAAGAAAATTGAAAAAGTTGTGAAGGAGAAGGAGGTGTAGAAAGAGGCGGTTAAATTGGATCTTGATTTTATCATTTTGTCATGTGGTTGCATCGTACGTTAAATCTCGAATTTCCTTGTTTTAATTTTGAAGGGTTAATTGTTTCAGTTTGTTGTTTATTTTTTGTTTTTACTCTTTATTGTTTATTGTTTCACAGGATACTTGTTGCTGTTCAAGATAAATATTTAGAAGTCAACTATATTTAGAAGTCAACTATCATTTTTTTTGTCAGATAGTTTTGAAAAGGACCGCCAAAGGAGAAGTTGGTGTGACGGGGGGGGGGGGGTTGAAAATTGAGTTCACAGGAGTAAGTTAGAGAGTAAGAGATCTGTGATGTGAATAAGAGTGCGAATTAACGCGAAAGTAAGAGCGGAACGCGTAGAAGATCCAAGCGCTTCCCTTTGAAGCTTAGGGTTGATAAAACAACGCAACTTCCAGTCAACAAAGATAATATAGGAAATTAACTGTCCAACGAAGGAAAAGCTGTAATCAATTCGAGAGGCATTTTGATGCGAGAATGTAGATCCACATTTTTCAAAACAATACTCTTTATGAGTTATCTCTTGGTTTCTGAGCCTACGCGTGCTTAGAGGCCGGAAAAGAAAGAAGCCCGGTATCACGGGAAGCACAAAGAGGGGACAGAAAATTTTCCTTCCGTAACCTTGTTCTGAATGATGAACCGTTCTGAAAGGCAACACATATTGAATTTTGGCTTCGGAGTATAATAGAGCAACCTGATACACTGTTTTTTTAAGGGGAGTAATTCAAGGGGTTTTCGTGTCCTTTGGGGAGCCCGTCCTTAACAAGGATTTTGTAAGACTTTTGGCAGGTGATTGAGATTGCTGCTGGTTATTTTGTTATTGCTCTTTTTGTGGTCAACGTTGTTGTTGTTATTGATGTTGTTGCTGTTGCTGTTGCTGTTTTTGTTGTTGTTTGTTATCAGGGCCACCCTGTCGAGGATAGATGGCTCGAGAATGCTTTATGACAGGAGGTAGATCAATGAGCCAGTTTATTACCGGGTTCTTTTGGTTATCTTATGTGATCATAAACAAATAAAATCAATAAGCAAAAACCTATCAGCTTTTTGGCTGACAACAATCGTACATCTTATCGTACAAAAAATTCATTCTTTTAGAGATCATAGATACAACCGCCCTTGTTAGTACAGTATTAAGTTAAGAAACTCGCAGCGGCGTGGAAAAAGGAAAGACAAAAGACATGGGAAGAGTAAATCTTGGGAATGGAAACAAAAACTGGCAGACAATCTCTGATTTTGATCGGAATATCTTATCTATGCAAGAGTCAAGCAATTTAAGAAATTGTTTTGGGTCAGATTTAACCTGATAAATTCAGGTCTCGGACCTCGAGGCTTCTTTTTCGTGCGACGACCGCGCAGCTGGGTTTTAATTTTTGCAGTATTTACCTAGTAGTGTTGAAAGAAGATTACAGGGGGAGGGGAGGTTCATTTCGATGAAGAGGGCAACAGATATGGCAAGAGTGAAGGAAAGAATAATAAGAATGAATGCAAAAGGGGATTGGTTTTCTATCAATCAGAACACCATACTTCCTTGGGAGAAATTTTAGCTTTACAAATGTGAAAATGAGTATGGATATAGGAGCAGCTGGTTAAAATAAAAAGATTTGAATTGATATGTTGACTAATATGGTGGTGAAATGAAGATGGGACAATTCTTTTTTCACTTTAGCAAATTTAACATCAAAAATAATAGCCTACTGATAAACTGTAAACAAGGCCAAGACAGAAGGGGCAGTTTGGAAACGAAGAGTGAATAAAAAATAGTCCCCACAATTGTTGCAAACTAAATGGTAGGGTTGACTATTTTCTGTGTGATGTAGTTTTTTCCAAAAGAGTGTACTTTTTAAGCAATGACGACACTCGTCTCAATATTCTACTGCTGGGGGGCTAGAACTTTTCCCTCTGTACTCCTCGGAGGGGGAAAAGTTTAAGTGAGATACAATTTCAAAATAATAAAATAGTGAGTGGAGTAGAATAAGACGTTGTCAATGTTAGTTGGTTTTTTGCCCAAGCTTTGACTTGAGGGTTTTTTCAATATTAAGGAAAAAAATCCAATGGTGCGACTACCTGCAACTTCGTAGGGGTTGTCTATTAAAAACAAAGAAAAAATCCAGTACTTTGGTGTTGCATAAACTGAGAGTGTCGGTTTCCTGTCCGTACTGAAGTTTTTTAGGTATGTATATTTGGCTTGAAGAGTTGGATCTGTTTCGAAGTTTCTTTCAAAAAAATTTCTTTCGACTAATTGTGCATTCAGAAGAAATCACATTGTCTAAAATAAACCTATTGGGAATTTGAAAGTCAGTTGGGTTTTTGAATAAAAAGATGGAAACAGGTCAGCTTCGAGTGTTTGAGGGTCTCTTAAATATAGGCCTAAATATTGATTTAATATCTTATTGGTTTGACGGATATAAATTATGAAGGAATTATTAGTGGTGGATATTCCAAGAAACTTGTAGACTGAATTGTAAAAATAATGGTTACTGGTATGTTTCGGCTATCAATCATTATCAATTGAAAATGACACTAAGCACCAGATCAAAAGTTTGCTCCGTGTGCTTCAAAAAAGTTCCAAAAAAGTCTTGGATGATGATTGATCCTTCCTCCTAAGAATCAACAAAATCAAACAGTGTTTCTAAAGTGGGGTTACTTGATAGGGGACTACTACTGTAAATGAAAGATTTATTTGATGAGCTCTTACTAAGTTGTCTTTGTTGTAAAAGTACATTTCAGTACCTTGCTATCATGTTGGTGGAGTTCGAAATGTTTGCAATGGATTTTGAATACGTAGGGTTTTCTGAAATGTTTTCTGAATTAAAGCCGAAGTAGTTAAGATGTATAAAAGGGCACATGAAAGATTCAGTTATCAAAAGTATTTTTGGTGCATAAATTTATAAGAGAAAGTGTATGCTGCTTCCTATATCACGGAGACCATAATCACAAAAAAGTAAAAATTCCCGGAGAGTACCAAAATTTTCATGGTTTGTGTATAATACTATGTCTACTAAGTCAGAAAATTTGGATGCACGGACTTTTAAATTTAGTAGGTTTTCATATGCTGGTAATATGTGCAATTTTGTGGTACTCAGACACAAAAAGATCTTTAAAATTTTTCATCTCAGAACATAACGCTGAAACAATTTGTTTCAGCTAAAAAAATAACTTAACTGAGAACAATTTTGATATAAAAATACAATTTGGATGACTGCAATATAGGGGAGCAATTGCATTCATTTCTTGTTCCGTAGGAACTTAAGGGTAAAGAAGTGGTTCCTCTATTATATTAGGTACTGGTTATTAAGGGGCAGGGAGTGGTGACAACTGAATTTGACTGGTGTCATGGTACATTTTATTATATGGTGTTAACTTCAGGTTTCTACTTCGTTTTCACCATCTTTAGGTGTTTGGTAAATTGATGTTACAATAGAAAATAAAAACAAACTGCATGAGACTCCTAGTACTGTTTTTCAAAAGCCAATAACGTCTTTGATAGTTTTTGTATTTCAAAAGCTAGTAGAAGAAGAGACAGCAAAAAAATTTTAATATGAAACATGCAAACAAAATTCTGGCTCCATATATGTTGTAGCCAATTTATCAGAAAGTGTTTTTAAAGCGGTCAAATAGAAAAAAAATGGTGACAGCAATGAATCTAGATATAACCGACTAATAAGCCTTTCAACGCGATAGATATTGCGTTGAATTTGGTCCTTGTTTTCGTTTTGAAGCAATCTGTTCCAGAACCTTTTCAGGTAAAGCAGCAGCTGCTCCGGAAATCTTTTTTAAAACTGAATTGTGCTGCTAACTTTTCGTCGAATGTAGAGTTGCTTAGGAATGTATTTTATAGCAGTCTTATTCTGAAACGTTGTCAAAGTTGATGAAATTGTGCAAGTATTAACGTTGCTTATCTAACTTATAACTAGAAAGTATACATGTTTTATACCCATGCCAAATACTGATATTCAAAAAGGTAGCGTCAACGTCATTGATTTCAACATTTGTTTGAATGAAGTGTAACTTAAAACTCTAAGCTACAAAATTAAATAAAATTTTGCTGAATTAGACTTCAATATAATTATTGGTCCGGTAAAAGGTTTTCGAAATTTTGAAAAGTTGGGAATAAAATTTCCATACGTTACAAAACAAGGTAAACGCGAGTCACTGTTTACCTTATAATAAGAAACCATAGATCGTTTGTCGTTACATAATATTTACTTTTCAACTATTTCAAATTTTTCAAGGTACAAAATGATAACGTTTGGATGCTTTGTACTAATTCAATAGACTAAACGATTATAAAAAAATAACAAAGGGATTTTTTGTTTAATCTGTGTTTCATACTTTATTATTTGAGATTAAATAGTTATAAACAACTGAACATTCGAATATAGCAAAAAATTTCGTTAAGACGATATTCTATCCAATAAAATTAACTGCGTGACAAAACTTCGGCTTTTGATTGATATCAGAGAAACCTGTTGTTGAAATTGGCCCTAATAATCTGAGACAATAGGAGAAGAATTGGCTATTGCCATCAAATTTTCCAAAGATACAACCGACTTTTTCCGTCAGAATTTTTGCTGCAATAAAGTTTGACAATGTGGGCAGAAAATTGCGAATTTCTTCAAAAATATGGAGTTTATTTTTATCTTGCGAAGAAACTAATTTCAGGTTTTGGTTGCTTCGACTCATTTATTGGAAGCTTTAGGTTGAGTGTGTATAAAATTTATATCAATAAAAGAGTTTCGCTGATTTTGTTTAATGAACAAACGATCTAATGGAGTATTATGAGTTTAAAATATGATTACCTATCCAACAGTTGTTGTTCTTTTTGTGATACAGACTATTGTCACGTATGATTTTTCGACTGCACTAAAACATTGAGATAAATTTGTTAAGTTTGCCGGTTAGATGGTTCAATTTCGGTATTTTTAGTCACTTTTTATGCAGAGTTAAAGTTAATTGAGCAAATTAGTCGCTTAAATGCAGTAACAATGAGATAGTTTTTGGTTTTAATTTATATGTTCGGATCTCGGTCAATTTGCTGTCAATTTTCAAAATATTGCTCAAAACTGTCAATTTCTGACAAAAAACACTGGATTTTTTGATCAACCATAGTTAATTTCAGTAAAATTGGATAAAAATGACATATTTTTTAAAATTCTACTACACCATGTAAATAAATTAGTTACAATCTGTCAGTTTTTGGTCAAAATTATTCTATATCGGGGCTATAGAGCATAAAATTGGGTCAAAAAATTAAATTGTGCTTAAATATTGGTCAAAACTCTCCAGATTTTGGAAAAAAACCAGTAAAGTTGGACAGAATTTGGGTAAAAGCAGACAAATTCTTGCTAAAAAGGAGTATTTTCAGGACCAAGTGGGGTATGAGTAGGCATATATTTGCTAAAATATGGAGATGATTCAGGGTCAAAATTGTTCGATTTTTGCAGAGATTTTATCAAACTATCACAAATCCTTAGTTCTTGCCTTTGTTGAACTTATAATAAATAATAATGGATTGTCTGTCCTTATTTATATGAACTTTTTTAGCACTTGCAACTTTATCATGGTATAAAATGATAACATTTGATGCTTTGTACTAATTTTTACCAAAAACTATTTGAGATTAAATAGATACACACAATGGTATATTCGATGATAGCAACCACTTTCGGTTAGACAATATTCGGTCCAGTGTTTTTAACTGAATGACAAAATTTCGGCTTTTGATTGTTGTCAGAGAAACCTGTTGTTAAAATTGACCTGAATACTCTGAAGCAATAGGAAATAAGTTGGCTTTTACTATCATGTTCTCTAATTAATATGTAGCCAACGTTTTCCCTGAGAAATTTTGCTTTAAAAATGGTGGGCAGAAACTTGTAAACTTTTTCAAAAAAATGGAGTTTTTGCTATCTGGCAAGGGAACTAATTTCAAGTTTATGGTTACTCTGACTCATTTTTTAAAAGATTTTGGTTAAGTGTGCATAATTTGTACATCAATAATATGTTTCGTTTGTTTAGTAAATTGAAGAAAATATCGAATGGGGCATTTTCAGCTTTAAATACGGTTACCTGTGCAATTGTTTCTGTTCTTTTAATACTATAGACTATTGTCACGTATAATTTCCCGACTGCAGAAAAGTATCTTGAAAATGTTAAATTTGCTGTTTTGATGGTTTAATTTTGGTAGTTTGAGGCAATTTTTAGGCAAAATTAAAGTGAATGATTCGAAATATGGGCTAAAGTGCAATAAATATGGGTAAAAGTTCGATAAGTAATGGTTATATATGTTCAGATCTTGGTTAAAGTTTTAACAACTTTTAAATAAAAAATATAGGTTTCTGACAAAAACACTGCATTTTTTCGTAAAACATAGTTAATTTCGTTTAAAATTGCATAAGTTTTGATAAACTTCAACAATTTTTTTTGATTTGTAAACAATTTGCTTCAATTTTGGTTCAAAATTGCTATTATTTGTGTTATAGAGCGTGAACATGCCTCAAAATTTGTTAATTTTGCTTAGATTTTGTCCAAAACTCTCTGAGTTTTGGGATAAAACCTATAAAGTTGGAAAAAATTTAGATATATTTGGACAAATTTTTGCTAAAAGAGAGTTTCTTCTGGACCAAGTAGAGTAAAATGCGGCATAAATTGTGTAAAATTGACAAATTTTGGTCAGAATGGGACAATTTTTGCACAAAATTTGTCAAATTCTCATAATTTCAAGACGAAAACTGTGATTAATGCGGTTAAATAAGCTTAAATTCTTCAAATTATGGGTTGTTTTTGAGAAAAAATTTGACAAACGCAGTACGATTTAGGGGTAAATTTGGTTAATTTTGTCAAAATTTTAGTGAAAAGGGACAAAAACTGTGAATTCCAATTTTAAGTTTTTGAAAAAAAAACTGTAGAGACGGCTAAATTTCGGATGAATTCTCTGTAGACTCTGTTTCTTTGATAAAAAAGCAGACAAAATTGGGCTAGAAAGTTGATAAAACCAACTGTGTCCGATACTCCACCGTAAAATAAATTTAGGCGTTTGTTGCTGTTATAAATAAATCATTACCTTTGGCAAAGTGAGATATTTTTTCAATGAGCTCATTTCCATCTAAATCTCCCTCGAACATTTTGGTTTTTCTAGGCGAAGGGTTGCAGTTTTGTTGAAAATGGCTTTGCCTGCTTTAATTTTTTGCTGAAGACTGGTCATCTGTGTCTAAGTCTGATAATTCAACAGATTTCAACAATAAGACATCTCCTGCTTACGATAATTTTTCAAATTGTTCCATCTCTTTGTTTAAATTATCATCAAACTCTAAGGAACAACCGGAGTAGTAGTTTATACTGTCGTCTTGTTAAAGTGGTGTTTTCAGTGAGATTTTATTATGGTATTGGGTTACAGCGTCATGAATAATTTTTTGACCGCACGAAAGCATCGAGATAAATCTGTTAAGTCTGCCGTTTTGATGGTTCATTTTTGGTAGTTTTAGTCACTTATTATGCAAATTCAATTTTATGCAAGTTAATTAAACAAAATATGGGCTAAAATGCAGTAAAAACGCGATTAATTTTGGTTTTGTTTTATATGTTGAAGTCTTGGTTAATTTGTTGTCAATTTTCAAAAAATTGCTCAAAATGTGTCAGTTTCTGACAAAAAACACTGAGTTTTGAGCTCAACCATAGTTAGTTTGAGTAAAATTGGATAAAACATGACAAAATTTCAACAATTATGGTACACTTTTAGTATAATAATTTAGTTTAATTCTGACAGTTAATGGTCAATATTACTATTTCTTTGGGCTATAGAGCGTGAAATTGGTTCAAAGTTTGTGAATTGCGCTTAAATATTTGTGAAAATTCTCTAGAATTTGAAACAAAACCAAAATGCTGTAATTCTATTTATTTGAGGTGATCGTTAAAAAAATTGACAAAACGAGTTCAATTTGGGGGGTAAATTTGGTTAATTTTGTCACTATTTTAGTCATAATTGACAAAAACTGTGAAGTTCTGGACAAAATTGTCTCTTAATTATACCTTTTACTGTTAAAACTGAATCTGTTAGACTCTGAAATATAAATGTAGAAGAGGCTAAAAGGCGGGTGAATTATGTGTATTTTCTGTTTATTTAGTAAAAAAGTAGACAAACATGGGCTAGAAAAAAGGTAATCCCATCTTTGTCTGACACAAAATCGTAAAACCTTTGGTTTGAGTGTGTATAAGTTTCATATCAATAAAAGGGTTTCGTTTATTTAGTAAAATCAACAAAAAATCTAATTGAGTACTTTGAGTTTGAAATATGGTTACCTATCCAAGAGTTTTTGTTCTTCTAATACTATAGACTATTGTCATGAATAATTTTTTGACCGCACGAAAGCATCGAGATAAATCTGTTAAGTCTGCCGTTTTGATGGTTCATATTTGGTAGTTTTAGCCACTTTTTATGCAAATTCAAGGTTAATTAAACAAAATATGGGCTAAAATGCAGTAAAAACGCGATAAATTTTGGTTTTGTTTTATAAGTTCAAGTCTTGGTTATTTTGTTGTCAATTTTCAAAAAATTGCTCAAAATGTGTCAGTTTCTGACAAAAAACACTGAGTTTTGAGCTCAACCATAGTTAATTTGAGTAAAATTGGATAAAACATGACAAAATTTCAACAATTATGGTTCACTTTTAGTATAATAATTTAGTTTAATTCTGATAGTTAATGGTCAATATTACTATTCCTTTGGGCTATAGAGCGTGAAATTGGTTCAAAGTTTGTGAATTGCGCTTAAATATTTGTGAAAATTCTCTAGAATTTGAAACAAAACCAAAATGCTGTAATTCTATTTATTTGAGGTGATCGTTAAAAAAATTGACAAAACGAGTTCAATTTTGGGGGTAAATTTGGTTAATTTTGTCACTATTTTAGTCATAATTGACAAAAACTGTGAAGTTCTGGACAAATTTGTCTCTTAATTATACCTTTTACTGTTAAAACTGAATCTGTTAGACTCTGAAAAATAAATGTAGAAGAGGCTAAAAGGCGGGTGAATTATGTGTATTTTCTGTTTATTTAGTAAAAAAGTAGACAAACATGGGCTAGAAAAAAGGTAAACCCATCTTTGTCTGACACAAAATCGTAAAACTTTTGGTTTGAGTGTGTATAAGTTTCATATCAATAAAAGGGTTTCTTTTTTTTAGTAAAATGAACAAAAAATCTAATTGAGTACTTTGAGTTTGAAATATGGTTACCTATCCAAGAGTTTTTGTTCTTCTAATACTATAGACTATTGTCATGAATAATTTTTTGACCGCACGAAAGCATCGAGATAAATCTGTTAAGTCTGCCGTTTTGATGGTTCATTTTTGGTAGTTTTAGTCACTTTTCATGCAAATTCAAGGTTAATTAAACAAAATATGGGCTAAAATGCAGTAAAAACGCGATAAATTTTGGTTTTGTTTTATAAGTTCAAGTCTTGGTTATTTTGTTGTCAATTTTCAAAAAATTGCTCAAAATGTGTCAGTTTCTGACAAAAAACTCTGAGTTTTTAGCTCAACCATAGTTAGTTTGAGTAAAATTGGATAAAACATGACATAATTTCAACAATTCTGGTACACTTTTAGTATTATAATTTATTTTAATTCTGACTGTTAATGGTCAATTTTACTATACCTTTGGGCTATAGAGCGTGAAATTGGTTCAAAATTTGTGAATTGCGCTTAAATATTTGTGAAAATTCTCTAGGATTTGAAACAAAACCAGAAAAGTTGGACAAAAATTGGATGCAGGTAGACAAATTTCTGCTAAAAAGGAGTATTTTCTCGAAATTTAGGGTACAATTAGGCATAAATTTGGTGAAACCAGAAAATTTTTTGTCAAAATTGGTCAATTTTTGCACAGATTTTCTCAAATTCTCACAAATTATGTACCAAACCGATTAATTATGCGGTTAAAAATGCTGTAATTCTACTTATTTGAGGTGATCGTTAAAAAAATTGACAAAATGAGTTCGATTTTGGGGGTAAATTTGGTTAATTTTGTCGGTATTTTAGTCATAATTGACAAAAACTGTTAAGTTCTGGACAAAATTGTCTCTTAATTATACCTTTTGCTGTTAAAACTGAATCTGTTAGACTTTGAAAAATAAATGTAGAAGAGGCTAAAAGGCGGGTGAATTATGTGTATTTTCTGTTTATTTAGTGAAAAAGTAGACAAACATGGGCTTGAAAAATGGTAAACCCATCTTTATCTCACACAGAATCGTAAAAAAAAATACGAATTCAGGAGCTAAATCTAGGCGTTATTTGCGTCGTTCTCTTCATATTCTAAAGAAAAATCAGATTAGTAATATTCACTGTCGTCTTGGTCGCTTAAAAGTAATTCTTTTAATGGAAATTTATCATGGTATTGTTTTATAGCAATTCCTTTAAGTAATTCCTTGCCTGACTCGTCGTAAAATTTTACGTTTTTTGGAATTTTTCTGTGCGTTAGTTGATGATAGTCTAAGTATTTTATGGAAACGTTTCTGCTTAGTACGCCGGAAAAGGTGAGGTTTTTGCCTTGAGACCAAATTATTTTCAAGTTTTGGAACTGGGAAATGACATGCTGATACCTGAAAAACCGGTGAAATATTTCTCCTCTACGTCCCCAGATGTTAATTGGGGGAATTTGTGATCCATTTAGAGAATTACAGGTTGTGTAAAACAAATTATGTAATCTCATAGGTTTGTGGAGTAGAAATTACACCACCAAAACATACTGCAAAAATCACAAATAGGTCTATTTTTCAAATTGGTTTGAGTTATTTCCAACATTTGTAAATTATTTTATCACTTTTCTTGCTTTCGAAACCATCTCTGATCAGACACACTTGCCTTCGAAATCGGTCCTGATCAGACGCAGTAGCGCTCAATATGCCCTCTGGTTGAAGAATTTCAAGCGCAGGATTATCGACTGTCTAGCGCTTGAACCGTTTATGATCACACCCGTTGCGCTCAAAATTGGTCCTGATCAGACTCAAGTGCGCTCGAAGCTGCCTATGATCAGACTCAAGTGCGCTCGATTCCACCTCCGATCAGACTCAAGAGCGCTCGAATCCGGCTCTGATCGGACTCAAGTGCGCTCTTGCGCTCGAAAATGCCCTTTAATTTCGAGTGCTCACTGAACAGGCGTGCGCTCGAAATGGTTTGGACCACGGCGAATTCGAGCGCACACCTCCGCCTGGGTTACTATCGCTATGAGATTGTAAAATTTGTTTTTTTCCGTTTGTGCCCCCCGAAGCTTAGTACGTGCATATTATTTGCACCTCTCAGAAACAGGTGCCATATATTTACATAATTATTTACCATATATAGACACGTGCTCAAAATAATGGTTCAGGGTTCTTCTTACAAAAACCTGCATTCGTTCGCGAATATATGAAACGTTATTGATTACTGGCTCTTATTCTTATCCTCATTCTCTACACTTTTCAGTTTAACATTATTTCTGTTAACTAACGGCACTCTTTGTTTAGTTTTGGTTGTTGTCTAAGTTTTTAAGATTCAATGCGTGATTACCAAAGTTTTATACGAAAACGTGGATCAGGCGCGCTTCTCTTAGCATAACAATTATTCAGAAATGATGAAGCGGATTGGCGCTGTGAATTCCGTCTCTCAATCAATCCGTTCTTCTTTAGAGAACGACAGAACGGAATCTGTTATTCCTCACAATTATAAAGACCAGACCACAAAATTAATTAATATTCAGATTGTACTTGGCTCTTGAAACCATATTTTGAATTCTCTGTATACCTTTGCGCCATTACATTGCAGTTCATCATATGAGAAATTACTCTCTTTGTTCTTTTTTGTTTTGGAATGTTCTCTATGCAAAAAATCGAAAGTTATAAAAAATTATGAACCAATTTTCTTTTTCAAAATGAAGGCTCATATTACACTGTCATCCATTTCTGATGCTCCATATTGTAATGAACACCGATGAACATCGTGTCATTTATTGAGGCCCTGGGCACGCACAGCAGCGAAAATTCTTTGACCTAAAAAAGTTACCACTTTCTATATCGAGCATTCAAAAATTAGTGTCATACGTTGAAAAATTTTTCGTTTGTTTTTCAGATACTTGTTGAAATATTTTGCCTTATTCGAACTGAAGCAAAAACGTCTTTTTATGATAAGCTTTGGCTGAGTAAATTTTGTGCTCACCAAACCAAATAAAGTTACTTTGAAAGCTCAAAAAATTTGAAGAATTAAAACAGTAATTTTAACAATATTCGAGAAAAGTAAAAACGATTTATTGTAAAATACAGATTTCTGTACATTTATCATTGAATTCCATGGCAAAATTCCATTCTACAGATAATCGTTCAAAAATTTGATACCAAAGATGTTTTCGTTACAAAATCGTTGAGAAATTGATACCAAATAGACAAAGGAAAGCAACTAAAAAAATTTGAGCAGGTACTATATCTATCAAATGAAAAGATCCGACAAAATTGTTTATTTCTAATAGCGTTGCTGCAAAATTCTGACAAATTTTTTAATATGAAAAGCATCTGCTATCAGATTTACGGTATCAAAAACAAGGCTCCAGAATGCAACAATAGATGCACCATAATCCAAAAATTCAATTATTTCACCGCATTATTATTTTTAGCTAAATGTTTCTGACAAAAAGGGCTATTATTTCCTCGACTCGTTAAAAGTCCGTATCTGGATCCAAGTGGAATTCAAAAAGTTTTTAACCAGCAAAAAATGAGTGATTCGGACCTGAGGTACTCAGAGCTGTAGTAGGGAAGTATTTCCAGCTCTGATTACGTGGCTAGTTTTACAAACTAATATGGAATAAAAAGATGGAGCATTAACCATACATATCTGAGCAAATATTTGATTAGGCTGGTCAATATTTTCGTAATGAAGAGGAACACGCTTGTTGTCTACTTTATAAGAATCAAGAAATTTTTCAGTTCAAGTATAAAATTTTCACATAAAGCAAATTTTTTCAACAAGGATGTGGCAATATGTCAACCATAGTTTTCATCTTTTTCATCATTAAAACTTATAATTTGTCAGGCCTGATTTTCTTTTGCAAAAAGCTTGAAATAAATTGGCAATACGTGGTCAATGTCGGCTTTTTTGTAAACAGTACCTAAAACGAAAGAAAACTTAATTGGTGACTAGTTTCATAAAATGTCCTACTCGATAATAATTATGGATCAGGTCGGCAACTTGCAGTTTTCCAAATGCCCATACCACTGTTTACAAGAAAAATGAATTCTTGAAATTTAGTGTCAAAAAACTGTTATTGAAGTTTGGGACTCTATAGTTTGAGGCCAGCTCGATAAAAGCACAAAATCGTAGAATTGGGCGAATTTCATGATGATGACTCCTGACAAAAAGTAAACTCTTTTTTCAAGATATAAGTGACGTATTTAGAAGTTTGGAGTACTAAATTTCAATGTGGAAACAGTATGCGCAAAACAGAAAAGAAATACGGAAGATTGTCAATCGTTTCCTTAAAATGATACATGTTCATGATGGCGTATATATTGTTTGCTTTAGCTTGAGAATAGTTTGAGCTGAAGCTTTTGCTGGGTACTTTTGAGTAACACAGGTTTTAGGTAAATGAGGTTATTAACCTGGAGCAAAAGTATTTTTTTATGTACATAAAAAATACTTTTGCTCCAAGTTAATAACCTCAAAGTCAATAACCGCCGACCTCCACCGACCTCCACCGATGCACCAAAATAAGGTTTAGATGTCAATGCTCCAATAGATGTGAATGCACCAATATATGGTTTAGTTAGAGCTAGAATAGCTTTTGAGGGTATCGCCATCTTAAAAAAATTATGCATGATATCAGTTATTCGAAATTTTCAAAATTTGCTATTTGCAGTCCGTCAGTTCTTTGTATGCACAGTCTGATGATGAGAGAAACGGAAAACATTCTTTGCAGTGTTGACCAAGAATGTAAATGAGGCTGCAAAGAAGAGGAACAGAGTGGGATGTTTCTTAATGTAGTCTGGACAGACTGACAAATTGTTTATACTTATATTTGTCAGGTTCAGTACTGGTTAAAATTGAAAGTCAATGGATCAGCATGATACTCACTACGACCAAGGTCCGGGGTCGAATTGGTCCTTAGTAGACCAAGTCGATGCATAAATGGAATTCAATAAATGGAGTCCCAAACCTGGGTTGATGAATGGAGTCCCGGGTCGAGACATTTTCCAAAAACTATCTAAGAAATTCGCAGAAATGTCACTGAACTTAAATGTTTCGAAAATGTAGCGGTTTTTATTGCATTTCTTGCAAAATTTCAGCATATTAGCGTAACATTTTTTAAGATGCGGTGAAACTTTTAAAAAAACCAGCACATTTCTGCGCATTTCTTACACAATATCAGCCCATTCAGCGCATTTCATACAAAATAATGCGCTGAAACGGCGCTGATATCTCGACCCGGGTGATGAAAATTGTTGAAAATTGAAAAACATACCTCGTATGTCAGTAGTCCATTCCACTCAGCGCACACATCTTTTGCTTCACAACCAACGTTTTCTGCTTTTCTGCTGGAAGATTTTGATGTTTACAAAACAATGTAATGCTTGAATTAATGATCAAAGCATTGGTATTTTGGCTCAAAAATGTTTTACGAGGATTTCACTTTTTCTGGTTTTGAATACCCATGGCTGTGGAAATAAACAGAGTTTACCAAATATCCCTGTCAAATTTTCGGATGAGACACAGTCTCTGATCAAATCAATTTTTGTAATATCTTATAACATTCTCACGAGTACTTTTAAGTTAATGCAATTATCTTACAGAAGATCTTATGAGAAACTATAAAGACTTACCTCGATCCCGATCCATAGTTTAAGATTAAGATAACATATTTGGTACATTCATATTATTATGCAAGATCTCCAAGAAAGAAAAGTATTCACAAATTTATGGAAAGGTATCAAAATTACTGAAATTTCTGATGTTTTTGGTTTAAATCTTCTAATGATGAGTGAATCTCAAGAAAATCTCGCCAAAAATCTAAACTCAAAAAAATTTAAATATTGATTTTAGAGAATCTTTGGGGGGCAGAAAACTTGTTTCCTTCATCGTAGCTTGTGACTCTTTCGGGGCTGAAGAAATGCCATTTCAAAAATGTTATCAATGGGTCACCACAGGGCAAGCCACCGTGCGCTTGAGTATGCCAGGAGTCTGGTCGATACTTGTGAGGGAAGATGCTATGGTCCAAGTGCAAGTAATGCCACGCGCCATATAAGTTCACTTCACCAGGATAGCAGTCAGTTCTCTTCTCGTTGATCTCACATGGCCCCGAGTTCGTATCATTCTTTAATAGGATCATGAGACATTTTCCTATATTTCTTTTTTTATTTTGTAATTAAAAAAAACACAAACTCAGCACAACTCGTTTTGCTCAATTTTTTGCTGGTATAAATATCTTTTAGTTTCTTGAAAACTAATGACGACATATTTTTTTCATAGCTATTGTAAATCCGATTTTATGGGTTGCAATTTCAAAATTATTCTCATGACAAATTATTTCTTCGTTAATTGGAATCATAAAACGTTCAAGATTATGTCAAAATAAATTTAGAAAACTTCTCAAATTTACATACAAACGAAAAACAAAGTTGCAGACGTCTCTTTGGTTTCTGATATTCAACGATAAAAAACACCCTGGTCGAGGATTCCACGCTAAAATTGCTTAAAAAGGAATTGCGGTGAATGCGGTGAAATAATTTTTACAGTTATGGCGGATTTTAATTGTATCAAGGAGTTATACAAATCATTTCAAACTCATATTCAGAAATTCCCTATGTACGAGAAGACTAAAACATCAAGAATTGTCACTGTAGGTTCTCTAAAGAAAGTTATACTTTCATCGGTTAAAGCGGCGAGAAAAAAGTCACCCCTTAAAACCGCACATAAAAACCGCGCATGTCAAAATCACTGTAAATTTTTATTCATGTTGCATTTTTGTAACATTTGTGGTTTTTAGCGACGAAATTTTCATTTTCACCAATTTGGTAGCAGTGAAAATAAAAAAAAATCACTGCTATAAACCACGAATCCTACAAAATTTAAACGCATATGTTTTCCAAAAAGATTATTGAATCAGGTTTAACTTCACGCGAAATATCATAGAAGGAAGTTGACAGGGGGCGCAGTGCAATATAATGTTGTTGATAGGCAGGAGGTGAGAGGTTCAAAAACGTTTACGGCAATTTCTTTTATTTAAGAAATCCTGTGAACTCGGTGAAAATAAAAGTTTCAGTGGTAAAAACTGCAAATCTTGCAAAAATTTACCACTTTTGTCGCGGGTGCTTTAGGGTGAAAATTTTCTTCAGTGCCATTCACCACAATTCCTACTTTTTTTTTCGAAAAAAGCTCGACCTGCGCACTGATAGTCAACAAAACCACTTTTATTCACTCGTTCTAATTTGACAACTGAGCTTAGGTTGATAACTGTGTATAACAAGAAGGCTCCGTAACCCGCAGACGCAGGTTTTGAGCGCTCGTCTTACCCGTTTTTACCTAATTTGTTTAACTAGAAGACACAGGGTGAAATTTTAATCGACATTTTAAAATAAAATTTCTCATTGAATAAATGGTTGTTGACAAATGTTTCTAAAATCTTATCAGAAAAGTTTAGATTTGTTCATGCCAAAATCATTTATTTAACGTAGAGTCAAAAAACAAATGCAGTACAAACTGTCAATATCTTATTAAAAACCTATTTTGATATGCTAAAGCTTTTGTCAGAATTTACGAAAAAACAAATTTCTTCTTTTTCTGAAACCAAATTGTTGCGTCTTTTTGAACTTTAATTGATTATATTTTTCATCACAAAAAAGGGGCAAAAATTAGGCGTTTAGATCCATAGTGGCTGAGTTAGTGTTAAAGATTGTGCGTTACTGTCAAAAACTTCGAATCATTTTAATTTAACAGAGATTATAACAATTTGTTCCGTTAGCATAATCAAACCTCAGAACACGAAAAAAATTTGAAATCAAGAAAATAAAAAGCAATTTAAAACATTAGACGCAATTGGACGCATGGACCTGTCATAACAATAAGTATCGAAGCTTTGTTTTGTTTATGGAAAAATATTGCAGACACAAAAAAATGTTTTCGTTCTTACGTTTCTTTGATACAAAGATCACTTTTTATGCCAAAGTTACAGTACTCGAATTTGATGCAGCAAAATAAATAATTTGACGACTTATTAGTATATGTCATTTTCAGTTCACTTAAAGCTGTTAATATTTGTCTCTATTGTTCTTCAAAACTTCAGATGTGAAACTTTGACCATTACTTTGCCTTGTTAAGTGCATTTTTTTAAAAAAATTTGCAGTAATGAGCGATTCACTCAAATTCACTCAAACTTAAATGGGCGAATTTAATTTAGGTAATTAAAAATGAGATTTTGCTTAGCGAAATACATTCTCAGAAAACTCAGTACCCGGAGCTTGGTGACTGAGCAAATCAGCTCTGAATCAGTGTAAAGACATTCTGTTTTTCTGTATGGCCAGTACTCTGTTCATGACCCAATTTGCGTGTTTACTTACATGTGTTTATCACGCAAACAAGAGAAAAAGAGCTTTGTTTCAGCCACGACCCTGGCTCTCTGCGTGGGGGTCTTTTCCTTAAAGACACGGCAATCCCACCGCCGGCGGCTGCCTTTGCATACAATGCAACTAGAGATTGATGTTGGCGTAGAACTCTATTGCGGCCTAAGGTTGCTCTTGTGTTGAGTATTTGCAGCAAACGCCTTTGATGCAACTTTTGACTTTGTTACTGGGTTGATGGTATCCTCAGTCCTTGTTTTAATTGCGCTATTCTTCATTAAATCGTGCGCTCCAGTCTTCTCCTTTAACCAGTCATTAAAATCCAGAAGAGTAGGTTTCCCCCAATGCTTTCTGACCGTGAAAAGTGACCCTGATTCCTTCATATTGGGTGGAAGTTTCTGTACGGCGGTGTTGAGAAGCGCAGCACTCTTTAAATCTGAATCGTATGAGAGCGATTTGAATACACCGACAAGACTTGAAATGCACCCTGAATAGTTAATGATGTTGTCGCTGTTGTGCATCTTCAATGGTGGAAAGCTGCTGAGTTTGTCCAAATGGGCACTTACGACCGCCTGTGGTTGGCCAAATTTACGTTCAAAGGTCCTCAATGCGTCTTTGTACATTGCGCCGCAGTAAGCGAACTCAGTAAACACAGAAAGCGAACACAGTAAGCTATAGCTGTTTTAGCTTTACCAGTGACGAGGGTCTTAAGGTATGTCAATTTGACATCATCAGTTAGGGACTGAGAGTCAATTGCGCTTTTAAATTGACCATACCATTCGTGCCACTTTAGGAGATCCCCATTGTATTGGGACAACTTTCATTCGGGTAGGGGGTCATTCCTTTTGCAAGTTAAGGCGTCAGTTAATGCCTTAATCAAACTTACATTTTCAGATGCTGGTTCTGGAGGCGTGGGATGCGGCGAGCCACCCCAGCACAATGGTATCGAAGCAGTATACCCATATAATGGATGTATAACCGGAGTGACAAAAGGTGGTGCTATTTTAGTAGTTGTACTAAAGGGGTTAACAGAGATGCTACAGGTTGCTGCGTGGTTGATATTAAGACTTTGTTGTGCATTCAATTGCAAGATGGGATGGCTGATGGCGGGGTTAGCTTCGCTTGGGGGTAGACCCGGTTGAACGTTGTTGAAGACGGTTGCATTTTTTTTCGCCTGCTTTACGTTTGGGGAAGTGTTCTGAAGAAAACGCCACAAATTTAAATCGGGGTTAAGATTAAGGGGACGTTTCGGTGCAGTAATGCACGGTACCAGGCCGGTTCGAGCTGAATGGACAGTGTTTTGTTGCGGAATGTTGGAAACGGGTAAGTGTGTTGCTGTGCTCGCTGGAATGGCGACGGAATCACGGGAGGCTGCTGAATAAATAATTGATGAGGCGGGATTACGGGTGGCTGGTTCACGAGTGGGTTTAGAGGTGTTGTGTTTGGTGTGGAATGTTACTTTGAGATGGATTCAGTAGTTGCGGAACATGAGGCATCGACATGTGTAATTGACCAGGCACACTGAAGCTTTTCGGACCCAAGAACTGATTTACTTGTGGGTTTGTTGAAAAATCAGGTACAAAAATGGAGTTCGTTGGTGCCATAACGGGTGTCGGTGGCCGGGGAGGTTGCATAGGCGGCTGAAGTGGTGGGAGTGCGACATTTTGTACGTCGAATGGTACTTGGTTCACTGGGTTCACCTTACCACTTCCTGAGGGACTGTGGGCCTGCTCGACCCCTTGATCACAGAGTGATTGCTGTAGTTGAGCCTGGAGATATTCCCGATAAAAAGCTTCCTGCTGGGCAACAGAAATTGCAACTCCTGGCCGTGTGTACTGAGAAAGCATTTCAAGATGATGTAAGTTCTCGGCAACACTACTTGTGTTTTCTGGAGGAGTACAAGGGGCAGTATCTTTAACAGGAGGGTCGGCGGTTGCTGAACCAGGACGAGAAAAGTTTAACTCATTGAATTACCTGCTCAAAACAAATTTACCCAATCCTGAACAACTCCCTGATTTCTATCTGATCCCCTATTTTTAAACAAATTCAATTCACTTGAGTGGTGACTAAACAATGAATGATTATCCATTAATTCAACCTCATCTAATTTAGCTGCTGCAACACGCTGGCGGTGGTCTTCCTCCAATTCTTGAAGTGCCATCTGCTCCATTTGTATTTCAAGCTCCTTTTTTCTCATGGCAATTTCTTGTTTTTGTTTAGCGAGGCGCATGGCAGCTGGTTCTTGTTTCTCGGCCTCTTCGCGCTAAAGTTTTGCCATGAGAAAGTCATGTTTACGCTGGCTAGACATTGATGATGTTGTTCGGCGTAAACTTCTCTTAGACTGCCCTTGAGGATTAACGCCCTCACATGCGGTGTCTCGGTCAGCAACTGAGTCAATATAGCTTCTAGCCGCAAGCAAGAATTTATCATTGTTCTTGGTTACATCATCCAACCATTACTCAAGGACAGGGTAAATTGAATCTGGGTTCTCCGCTTTACTGGCTAAGTCAAATAGTTCTTCACTCTTCTGCCTTAGTTTACTGAAAACATCCTTCAACTTAGAAACCAAGCGTTCAACTTTAACCCACCTGTCTTGCCAATCTATGGCATCTGTGATGTCCTTATGGGTGTTACGTAAGTCAGATTCTAGATTAGATCCTGCATTCGTGAGCTTTTTCAATTTCTCATGCTGTTCAGCCATGATATTGAAATGGATAATTTATCAATGTAAAGTAACTTTCAACCAAACACGTGGAATAAGGGTTATACCGAAACCAAATAACAACGACTTGATCATCAAGCCGCCGGAGAGCAGTAAAGAAGTTACCGAGTAATGATTTACTCGGCGAAAGAAAGCAACGAAAGTCAGAGAGCGTCTAACGGGCTTTTGAGCAACGCGAGACTCAACAGAAAGACAGGCAACCCGTAAAAGAGGGCCGGGTTGATAAAACGCGACGAAACGGGCGACAAACGGGTGGGGTGTGAAGGACGGATGAACGGCACACAACAAAACGGTAAACGGAATGGAACGGGCGGAAACGCGAGTAGGAAACGGGCAACGCAACAGACGGGTCGGAAACGCGGAACGAGCGACGCACGAGGAAACCGGAGACGAGACGGACGGAGCGGCAATGTCGGTGGACGGGCTCACAACGCGACGGGGAAATGGACGGTTAGAACGGAAGCGTTGAGCGAGTAGCGTGCAACGAAACGGAAAGACGGAAAGGAACGGGCGGGAGACGATTAAGCAGCGAGCGGGGAGCTATTACTATATAACTATGCTAGCAGACCACAGCAACAAACTCAACCAAACAAACTAGCCGTAATTCGAGAACAAACTTAAGTCACACCCTAGGAAGGAGGAGAGATGCTACTGCAAGATAAACTAGCACAAGTCATTAAGGGGCTTAATGTATACAAATATCAAATTAATTTTCGGCAAAGCAGTGGTATACTAAATCAATGAAAAAAGCAAGAAATTTACTAACCGTAACTCCAGAATAAACTTAACTCACTCCATAGCAATATTCAAACCTAAACAACCGATCAGCATACCAACAATTTTAAACAAACTACAGCAAATGTTACGTAATATGCAGCGCTTTTGTAGTCTATGAAAGCTGGAAAAGATAAGAAACAATCTAGCCGTAACTCCAGAATAAAATTAAGTGACACCCTAGACGGCAAAAACCTTACCAACTAACAACCATACAGTTACACGTAAACATACAACAGCAAAAATCAGTATACTACAACAGGGGGGCTAGTAAATCAGTAAAGTTGAAATAGTCCAGGAACCAACTAGCCGTAACTATAGGACAAACTTAAGTCACATCCTAAAAAGCAACAAGACCAAAACAACCAACCAGCATACTAGCATAATCAACATACTGCAACAAAAACACAACATACTTCATCATATATGACAACATACTACATCGAGGAAATAATTAGGCGGAGAAACCCAACTGTGAACGCAAGAAAAAGAAACGGAATGATCGGATACGAAAACGAAATTTTGGGAGAGCGACGTTGATGAAAAATAAACGGAAATTGTGAATGGCGAACTTAATGAACGAAAAAGAAGCGGACTGTACGGTACGAAACCGAGATACGGAAAGAATATAATAACAGCAATTTTTTATGGGCCAGATGTTGTGAATTTTTTCACACCTTTTCTCTGTATTGAGTTTCACTCAATTAACGAACCTTCGATTGATAATAGTAATTTTGACGAATTTGTCAAAATTTTGTGCTTTTGTCCAATTTTTTGAAATATTGGTCAATTTTTTGCAATGCCTTGATTACGGAACGGTAATGTAGTGAATTGAACGGTTTTATACCTGAAAATATGGTTTATCAATATTCGGTATTGACTTTCTAAAGTTTTTAAAGTCTTTAGAATTGCATCAAAATTGACCAAAACTTTTCAAAATTGAACACTTTAGCATGAAGTTTTTTCTATTTTCTCTGTATTTCATCATATATGATTTCTCTATATTTCATCATATATGACAACATACTACATCGAGGAAATAAATAGACGGAGAAACCCAACTGTGAACGCAAGAAAAAGAAACGGAATGATCGGATACGAAAACGAAATTTTGAGAGAGCGACGTTGATGAAAAATAAACGGAAATTGTGAATGGCGAACTTAATGAACGAAAAAGAAGCGGACGGTACGGTACGAAACCGAGATACGGAAAGAATATAATAACAGCATTTTTTAATGGGCCAGAGTTTGTGAATTTTTTGACACCTTTTCTCTGTATTGAGTTTCACTCAATTAACGAACCTTCGATTGATAATAGTAATTTTGACGAATTTGTCAAAATTTTGTGCTTTTGTCCAATTTTTTGAAATATTGGTCAATTTTTTGCAATGCCTTGATTACGGAACGGTAATGTAGTGAATTGAACGGTTTTATACCTGAAAAAATGGTTTATCAATATTCGGTATTGACTTTCTAAAGTTTTTAAAGTCTTTAGAATTGCATCCAAATTGACCAAAACTTTTCAAAATTGAACACTTTAGCATGATGTTTTTTCTGTTTTCTCTATAACAGAGGTAACGTTTTGATATACGAACCGACTTGATCACTTTTTACAAATCTTCGACAGTTGGACCAAAAATTTTCAAAATCGATGTTTTTTTCGTCTTAAAATGTATGATATGTGTGGTTTGATGGTGACCGGTTATCAAAATAGCGGAATTCTTAAGACTTCCGCGTTGAAAATCGCGGAATTCCTAATTTAAGATTTGCGCGTTGAAAATCACGGAGTTCTTAAGATTTCCGCGTCGAAAATCACGGAATTCTTAGTTTAAGATTTCCGCGTTGAAAAACATGGAATTCTTAATATTTCCGCGTCGAAAATCACGGAATTCATAATTCAAGTTTTCCGCGTCGAAAAACACAGAATGCTTAATTTTTTTTATCTGATACCGTTAGTTTTTTACTACCCCTTTCTATATCAAAAGTTCAGGGGTTGGTTTTCTAGCCGTCTAAATGTGTTCTATCGGTCAACATAATGAAAAAAAATGAGGACAATTGAGTTCAGAGTAATTTCATTAGTTCTGTCTTACAGTTTTGTCTCACATCTACACTGTTGATAGCTGTCGTCCTTGACCCGAGGATTGTTTTCGTACCATTTTGTTAGCGTTTTCTTTTGATGTAGGGATACAGGAAACCATCTAAGTACTCTCTATGAAAGTGAACCAGTGTCTACTGCATTCAGTTTTTTCTTGAGACTTGGGAGATGATTTTTTCATTATTTTTGTTGCATCTGAAATCGTATCTTCTAAGGGTTTCTCGCACGATAAACGTTTCTCATCACTATCTGCTTGTTTCCCTCCGACTTTGGCTGCATTATAGACTCCATTGCTTTGCAGATACAAAATAATTGGTTGTAAACTGTAATAAAAATTGATGCTGTTACTTCAACTAAAGAAGCAAAAGATACTAAATATGAAACCTTAAAGAAGTGTGATTGAACTGCCCATTACAACACGGCCAAGGCAAACAGAAAAAACAGGGGTTGAAATCGAATTAATCCCCTATTGAATTCAATATGAAGCTACGTAGTTCAATATGAAAGTACGTAATTTTTCTAAAGGTGGCTCGGTAAGGAGCGGCACCAAATATAAAGATGTAAAAGACTCTTTCCTAAGTTTAATTCTTCCTTCAGTCTTTTTTCAATATAGCAACGTCTATATAAAGCAACATTTTAGCTATAGTACGTACTTAGCAACGATAAAGCCACGTATCAGAACAACGCAATAAGATTGTAACGTATTGAGATTACGGCGAACATTTCAACGTATTAACTCATCGAAGATAGCAATAAGTGGTTTTTTAGACGGCAATTTTTGATGCTCTTTTGGCCGGTATTTTGTCTGATAACGAGTCAGTTCAATGTCAGTCACCATTTTGTACCAATGAATCCAAAAACCCGAAAATTACTGAGCCGAATCATGTCTTATTTGATAGGTCTTATGAATAGGTTTACTTGAAATTATGTTATTTGCACTTTTTCCGCGCTTTGTACGTAAATTGGAACCATTTGTATGCGCATTTAAATACTCGATTCTGATTGGCTCAGAAATATGACGCATTTTGATATATTACTTGCTTTAAATCTTTTTACTTGTTAACACAAATTCACTCAAACTTAAATGGGCGAATTTAATTTAGGTAATTAAAAATGAGATTTTGCTTAGCGAAATACATTCTCAGAAAACTCAGTACCCGGAGCTTGGTGGCGGAGCAAATCAGCTCTGAATTAGTGTAAAGACATTCTGTTTTTCTGTATGGCCAGTACTCTGTTCATGACCCAATTTGCGCTGGCTAGTCTTGATTTTTGAGTAAAATTTACTGCATGAAAAATAATATGTGCAGCATAACTCGCGCCAACAAGGTTCGACTTATGCGCGATTCGAACTTCCTCGTGGGCTCTGGTAACATTTACTTTGTGTAGCAAGTTGTAACCACCGGGCTAAATGGGCAGTGCGGTAATTGCTTACGAACTAGCTTAAGTATAAAGAATGAGTATACTACTCTAGTAATTACTAGTTATTAGCTACAAAAAGATGTCACGATTCTGCTCAGACGTAATTTAGGGGTATGAGTAATTTTCAGTCTATGCAGGATAAATTCAGTCTGGGCGAACTCTATCACCCTTATAAAGTCATAATAAAGAAATACTGCACATAAAGAAACATAATATTTTATGGAGATGCAATGTATCAGAACTGAATGAGGATTTTACTCTTGAAGCGGGGTGGTTCACTGCTGAATTGCTCTAAGACTCAAGTCCGGGTACGCAGCATTTTCAGCAAGTTTTAAGCCTTTCCTCATAACATTTACCTCGTTTGTCATATGCACATAAGCATACACCCTACCCTCTTATGCGTGATCAAAAGTGAAGTACGCAAACTAAAATGACTCTCCTAGCAAAAAACCCTTATTTGAACGAACTCCTCAAAAATTCAATTGCTTAACGAACCCATCTGTCTGGTTCAGTTGAGCAGTCAAAGATATGAAGAAGTGCAAATAAAGTACATCAAAATGTGAATGAGAAAAACCGCTGTCAATGGTAAGTAGATGTTGGAATAAGGTGTGGTGATTCACCATGGAACCAAGTGGATGGATTCCAGTTTTTTCGTCGCAATTTGAGCGAAAGGACTTACAATACCGGGTTTACCACCATAAATGAAACTTACTAATCATAAAACGCCATTTATGGATTTTTTGGGAACTTACTAAACATACAACGATACTAAAACTTTTTGAGTTTAGCTGACAAAAAGTCCCAAGGGCCACATGCAGTTCCAAAATAACGTTTCTGCGCATGAAATTTCAAGTCTTTTTTTTTATGGAGCCATACTTACCATAAAACGCCATTTACTCGGGATACTTAACAGTAAGCAACCTTGCCATACAGTAGATAACTTGATGCGCTCTCTGAGCTCTGGTGACCCACGAACGACGCATTTAGACGGATACGCAAAATCACTTTGAAGAATTGTTTCGTACTTCTCACGACAAAACGATTAAAAGGACAATATGATGAGCATTTCTTAGTTTAAAAAAAATTTAGCAAGCATGCTGGGCAATGAATTCCAACGAGAACTACCGAGGAATAATGCTATTGCTTCGCGGAAAGCACTTGACCCTGCTATATGTAACTCAGGACGCAACATATGGCATCAAGTTGCCATAACTGGCTTCTTCAATGGACAAATAATTACAAAGAGACGGACAATGTTATGCCATAACTATGAATTTCACACCCGGGTCGAGGTTGTTGGGTAATTTTTTGTAAGAAATGCGGTGAAGGCGGTGAATTTTTTTAAGAAATGCTTCGATTGCCGTGAATGCGGTGAAAATAAATATTTCACCGCATTTCTTACAAAAATTCAACGCAAAATTCACCGCATTTCTTACCAAAATTCACCGCATCGACTTATGTGGCAAAATAATGTAAGAAATGCGGTGAAAGCGGTGAATGCGGTGAAAAAAAAATAATTCAACACATTTCACCGCATTTCTTACAAAAATTCACCGCGAAATTCACCGCACTTCTTATGAAAATTCACCGAATATGATTTCCAAAGGTTACTCAATCTGATTTAAGTTCACAAGAAATTTGAAAGATATCAGTGACAGTTGGAGCAGTGGACTGCGCAGTGGAAGGAATGCAGGAGGTTAGAGGTTCGAAGCCGTGTGAGGGCGATTCTTTTTTGTAAGAATACTGAGAATGCGGTGAAAATAAATAATTCACCGCGATTCACTGCATTCACCGCAAAAATATGTAAGAAATACGCGGTGAAAATTATTTTTTTTTCACCGCATTTCACCGCATTTCTTACGAAAATTCACCGCCAAACCTTGACCCGGGCAATCATTTCTCTAGAGTATTCCTTCAGCCAAAAAAGAAACTCATCTGGATCTAATAACAGTAAACAGAAGCAGGAAAACTAAATTGGTTCAGGAGAACTCGGCATGACTGGTTCGGCTTAAAAAAGTTTTTTTTCAGTCATTGCTCTGAAAAACACATCAGCTGAATCTGCGACCCAAAACAGCACGACAAAAGAATTTCAATATTTCAATTTATTCATTGGCAATATGTTTAGGAACATATAAATTCAAAACTCGTAACAAACATGACATCGAAATTTCTTAAAACTTATTATTTAACGCTTCTTGGCCTAAAAATACATATTGTCTAGCTAGCTGATATCTTAATTGTTTCACGTGGAACTGAAAAAGATCAGCTCGAAGAAATCTCATCTGTCCCAACAATTTAGTCAATGACTAAATACTAAATTGCCGATCATATTTTTTTTGCAAACAGAGATAACAACTGACTAAACACCAAATTAACTCAAAGTGGAGCTCCGCCACTCGAACCAAAAGTTCAAGCAAAAATGTCATTGGCATCGCCAAATAGACATTGAAAGTTGATACTGTTTCTGGTATTGCAATTATTAGTAAACGTTCCCAAGTGTCACCCATTTTGAATATTATTTTTAAAAATTTTGAAGGAGTTGTATTCAGCAGAGAGAGGTGTGTCATAATCTGCTTGCAAACAGGTACGCGAGGAGCTAGCTTTTTCAGCTAAGTGCAATATATTACAGGCAGGAAGAAAAGACTAAAAGTTACAAAAAGTTAATTGCAACCGTTCTATTTGTGAACTCAAAAGAGACTGAACCATGTTCAGACAATAGAAAGCGTAGACAGACAAATGGCAATAAGTACATAGCAAGGTTGTACGTTCATAAAGGTCATATTGCAAGAGAATAAAGTTCAACGTACAAAGAATGATTATAAGTATAAACCCGATAGGCGGGAGCAATAGAGAAACTATATGGCAACGCAATTATCGGATACTAAACGTAACCGATGTTAGTCTCTTGTATCACAAGATGATACACTTTTTCAAGCAATTAAACTTAAAGTAATTTATTCAGCCGAAAAGTGTCATTTCAATCTTAGGTTACGAACTCGACTAAAAAGAAATAATTCGTTGCAACAAGCGCGAGCATAGAACAACTAACAGTAGCACTGCGAATTATTAACGCTAGTGGCCAACTCTAAAGTGTGGATGAATTAAAAATCTTGGCGATTTTGGCACACATTTAAAAGGTCGAAAAAATTTTAAGGGTGAGACTAAAAAATTTTGATAGATCATCAAGTACAGTTTTCATTTGAAAAAAAGAAATCGTTCCAATATATAATAGTCTTTAAGCGCTGTTTTTAGGTCGTCTCATTCCACGCCATTTTACTTTAGAGCATTTGCAAGGCGCAAAATTTTCTGCTGATGACGAGGAATTTAATTTTGCTCTGCTATCACAAAACAACAATTCAATATTAAATTATCAAATACTCAAGATCTACCCACTTGTTAATTAAACGAAGTTCTACATAAATTAATGTTGGCACCGCAAAATCCACAGTTAGAAAAAGCATTCAATCAATACAATAACAACCTCAACTACACACTCGTTTTTGAACTGTATTTTTTTTTGCGTGGCAAATGAGGTTTCAAAATGGCAATTGCTCAACAAGACATTAAAATTGCAATATAAATTTTTTTTGTTCAAACTAATCGCCGGTAGCCCGAAACTCTCATAATTCGACGTTTTTATTGGCTATATGTTCAAAGGTGCTAAAAAAATTTTACAATTGCGTCCTCTAAAACAACAAATAGTGACTCATCAAATTAACCAGTGTATCTAACGATGATGGAAAATTCTGTGTCTGCGTCCGGGGTGGCCATCTCAAATGCGATCAAGGAAGCCCTCTTGAATATCTGCACGATAGCCAATCCCGGAGCAAAAAGTTGTCCGCAAGAAACATTCTAAAAGCAGTTTGAACACCTTGTTTGAAGTTCTTCTACCCCTGTTGGTAGCAATTGAAATTAATGCGCCCACATCGGCCATTAGAAAACCCAGAAGGCAAAAATATTAGAAATGAACAGTGTGGTTGCTAAATTTGAAAAGCGGGAAGAATGACAAACCGAATGACAAACCGGAGAGGAATTATAAAAATAGAAAAATTCGTGGAATCTAAAACCGAGCTCTCCTTAACGAGTTAACCAGAAAGATCAATGGTGAGAAATTGATAAAAGCTAAAATAATGAGATTATACAAGTGAAATCAGCAAAAATTTGATTTTGAGGGCATCTAATTTTGGTCGGAATGTAAAATAGCTTGATGTCTAATGTCTAAGGTTTTTTGCTAATCTTAATACGTTTTATGCAACGTTTTAGGATTGTAAGTCATCGTCTTGCTCAAAAAAGTGCATTTTCAATTTTTTTTGAAATTTCGACAATTTTTCTAGGATTTTGCTATGAACATCAAGGGAATCAAAATCAAGAGTGCTCGAGTGCTCAGTCTATTTTCAGAAAAAAGTATCTATGGGACTTATACTGCACATCATGATTTGAAAGATACTCTTAGGATACACTGACGCAGTAATGGACCGACGATTTACGATTGGAATACACGGTTTCAGTAATGATATACTATGGCACCAGGGTGCGGGAATCCGGGGACCGAATAAATCCAAAACCGCAAATGTAACAGCAGTTTCTGTAAATTGCAGCATCACCCGCCACCCCTCTATCTATTCCATCAAAGACAACTTTGCCTCCCACATCAGCTGACACTGTACAAAAAAATGAGTATCCCATTTTTTGAGTTAATGCACGAACGATAAAATTTGCAATACTACAGATTTGAATACTCGTTACCGAACAAATTAAATCGCGCCATTTAGCTCCTCCCTGTCTCTAAAAAATTAAAACAAAATAAATGAGATGTGACCAGTTTTCAATCAACCGAAGACCCAAATTGTAGAGTGCATAATCCAGCGGAGGAAAACACATTCCCTCTCCAGAAATAGACATAGTCTCTCCTTATCTTGCTGGAAATCACTATATAGGATACACAACCCCAATCTACTCGATTTGACTCAATACTCCCCGGGTCGAGGTTTGGTGGTGAATTTTCGTAAGAAATGCGGTGAAATGCGGTGAAAAAAAATAATTTTCACCGCGTATTTCTTACATCTTTTTGCGGTGAATGCGGTGAATCGCGGTGAATTATTTTTTTTCACCGCGTTCTCAGTATTCTTACAAAAAAGAATCGTCCCGACACGGGTTCGAACCTCTGACCTCCTGCATGCCTTCCAATGCTTATTCCACTGCGCCAACTGTCACTTACTTGTTTGTTAATTCTTGTGAATTTAAATCAGATTGAGTAAACTTTTGGAAACCATATGTGGTGAATTTTTGTAAGAAATGCGGTGAAATGTGGTGAATTATTTTTTTTCACCGCATCTAGCGGTGAGAAAAAAAAATTCACCGCTTGAGAGAAAGCGGTGAATTATTTTTTTTCACCGCATTCACCGCATTCACCGCATTTCTTACATTATTTTGCCATAATAGTCTATGCGGTGAATTTTTGTAAGAAATGCGGTGAATTTGGTGGTGAATTTTTGTAAGAAATGCGGCGAAAAGCGGTGAATTATTTTTTTCACCGCATTCACCGCAATCACCGCATTTCTTACGAAAATTCACCGCATTCACCGCATTTCTTACGAAAATTTAGCCAAAAACCTCGACCCGGGTCAACTAAGCTAATTTTGAAAATCAGGGGAAATATCAAACGCAGATTTTTTCCACAAAGTTTTGTTACTCATTTCTGATACGGTAAAGTCATTAACTGACTATCTTTCAGTAGAGGTCATATATAGTTTATTTTAAGTTATTCAAACTTATCTCGAGTTTTTCTTGCAATTTCACATGATGACTTCTCTTGTATATCCCGCTCTGTGAAAAACCTGTTTGCTATATTAGTTATCTTTTCACGATTCATTTCCCTAATTTTGAAATTGGCGATTAGTTGTGTGCTTTATCTGCCCATTCGTTCCAACTTTTTGCTCTAAGTTTTTACAAAATTTTGCATAATTGTTTCCGCGAAATCAATTTGAAAAATTACAGATTCAACGTATATTGCTGTCCATTAAACATTGGAGAATTGAACGTTTCGACCAATCAAAAATCACTTTTGATGATTTTGTTTTACAGTAGTTTGAGATTTTCATAGTAAAATTTTCAATAATATGAACAAAAATAATCTAATGCTGCGACGAGAAATTGATTAAGCGCTATTAATGAGCGAAACTTAAATAAAATAGCCAACTAAAGTGAAAAAAGGAGAAAAATTTTATCTCACTGAAATTGCCAAAAATTACATTAAATTGTCAACTCATGTAAAATACAAAGACTCAATGTAGTTATTTTACTAAGAAAACTTTGGATTCAAGGAACGAATTGCGGTTAATTTTTTAACTACAAAAACAATTTATTTGTTCACTTTAAAAAAACTGAGATACAGAAAGACGAAACCTTCAAAAAACATTTTTCACTCTGCCGTCTCATCTATTTCAAATGAAATCATATATTGCCAAATTCAATAAATTTTTGCAAAGAGAACGATGACAGATTGGTTTTGATAAAAAACACAGTACAAAAGTTGCCAAGGAATTTTTTTTGCTTGAAGATTGCATAAAACATTCCAACTCTAAAAATTCCTTTCCCCAATCCATCAAACGAACTGAAAAATATGCTCAGATACGAACTTCAGATAAATGTAGACATTCAAAACAAAAACAAGTTATTTTGATCTGATTTTAATTTTTAGTTACTCAATCCAAACATTTTCAAACCTTTGTCTATGGAATTTGAAGAAAACGAAGATAATAATTTTTTTTACGAATACACTCACAGTGTTCATTTTCTGGCAGATGAAAAAAATTTCTTTTTCTTGCCTTGGTGTTTTTCACGATTGAGAACAACTAATTTGATCGAAATGGAATAAAGTTCAAAGACAAGTTTTTGCATAATTTTTCTTTTGCTTTTTACTTTTGTGAGCAAAAGCTCGAAAACTAGGTCGATGCACACAAACATATTTTCATAAACAATGGCTTGAATAAAGTTTTATTTCGATTTGATTTAGGAACATTCTGGCTATAATTTTCTTGTATAAAATGTCCACAAGTGTAAAACCGAGTTGTCTTTAGATTTTATTGAGTTATCTGTACATTGAGTTTCATGTGTTGGTAAGGTCTACTGAATCACTATTTTTTTTAACTTTTGATGTTTTTGATAAACTGAGACAGGTTTTGAGTTTTTGTCTTTTAGAGGCCAATGATGCTCTTTTTTGTGAGCGCGTTGTCTGAAAACTAGATTTTAGCAATCAACTTTTGCTTTTGAAGACGTTAGTGTGAGATACTACTGCAACTATTTATTTTCTTCAGTTCAAAATACACATTTCTTTGTTTTTGAAAAAATATGTTTTTTATCTTCTATATTAATTCCGTTATTCTTTTTGCTAAAAAATTGTTCATTAATTTGAAGTATGTAGATAAGTTTGCGATGATTTTTGCAAAATTTTGTTTTTTTTTCTGCAATTTTCTTGCGTTTCTGTGTATTTTCAGATATAGTCGTCCATAAAACTGTTTTGAGCTTGCTGTTTTACTCCAACTTTGGCCTTGTTGATGTTTAATCTGAAACCATCAAAAGCAATCATTTTCAGCAAATCTCCAGTTTTTTTTCTAATTAATTTTTTATATTAGTTTTTGTTTTTGCATACTTCTGCTTGCCTCTTATATGTCCAGCAAAAACTTTATTTGATTATCGTTTTTTTGTTTTTCTTCTTTTTTTATTTGCAGTAGAAAAACGTGCTATTCAACATGATGATGGCAAACTGAAAGTGAAAACCTATTGTTTCGAATTTCGACATTTTTTATGTTATTATTTCTATTTTTGGTACTTGCTTTGTTAAGGTTTTTTGTGCGCATACCTCAAGCTTGTTTTAAAGTCAGAATACCTGACCAAAATTCACGAATTAATGGTATAAACTAGAAGCACAGATGAGAAATTGTCCAGTTACTCGTTGATAGGGGGAAACATAGGGCGTTGAATATCGGATCCTCTTCTTGTGGAGTCGGATAATTTTGTCCAACTGTGCCCACATTTGGCGGAATTTGGGAAAAAAGCTTGAGGCCTATTTCGTCACCAATTGTACTAATTGACAAAGACACATAGTTTGTAACTTAATTAGAATTGAGGGAATATTTAAGAACGAATTCATATGCTTCTGTCACCTTTTTCTTTTTATGGAAGAATATTGAAGAAGAGGAACGTACCAAATAGTCCAAAACCATTGGCAGGAGGCTGAATAAAATTGGAAATAAAGAGTTTGAAAAAGAGCTGAAAGTTTGATCATGGCTAATTAATGTCTTAATAATAATCAACGATCATGAACGAGCGCCTCTGTCGATGTAGCAGAAAAGTTTGACAGATTTTCATCTGACAGATATTCAAAATCAACCAAATTTTTAGCATTTTTAAATTTAAAATTCGCTCTTGAAAGCAAAAACTTTCAGTCGAGCGCACTTGAGTCTGATCATAGGCAGATTCGCGCGCACTACTTGCGCTTAAAGACTTTCGAGCGCGCTTGGGTCTCGATGAGGGCAAATTCGGTCTGGTTCGGCCTGGACCAGGACAATTTTGAGCGCACGCCTCAACCGGGCATACGATAGGAGTATTTTTGCCATTTTAATGACTCATTTCCTGGATATCCACTGGATCCGAATCAACTTCACAGTGGGGTCTCTCCTGAAAAGCCATGCCAAAATAGACACAGAGATCGTCTTGAACCATAGAAGAACGAAGTCCCAAACTGTAGAAGTCTTTCGAATTCAACTGGCATAACTTTCGGTTGCAATAATTGAAAGATTTGCACTCTGCAGTTTGTAGACACATAGTCGCACACCCCGTTTGTGTTGAAATTTGGACTTGAATGATTATTTCGGATCATTTACGTGCCCTTATGCGGTACATGTTAATCTTATACAATACCGTACATGATAATAGAAATAAGATTTTAACTCAACTTCATATTTTCTACTGAAGTATAAAGACCAAACTATTCATATATTTACGAGGCGATTTTAAAAATGTAAATATTTAACCAAACGTTTTTGTTATGGTTATAATTTTAAATTTACATTTTTGAAGATTAATAAAAATATGTAGAAATTAACCAATGACTGTAAAGAATCATTTTCATGTGCCTTATATGTAGTGCACTTAATCGACTCTTTTGAATTAGAGTTTTTTTTTTCAATTATTTTGACCTTGCGCGAACTTTGCAAGGCGGATGTCAATCTTTCAAGAAACATGCATGAATCTCGCATGATGGTTGTTAGTCTTGCAAGATCCTGCAAAATTGGAATACAAGATGAAAGAAAAGGCTCCTCGTTAACGACTAGACAAGATCACAGACTTCTCAGGTTCCCAAAACTTGGAAAATTTGTGGAAAGCAGTAGTACGGCAACATTTAAGTCTTCCATGAAAACGCAGTAGGATCTTGTAAGGTTGTCCTAGGGCCGTGCTGAAGTTCTTGAGTTACAATATTAAACTCTTATCAAGAATAATAATGTGGCGTCACTAGTAGTTAACTAATTTAAAGACTTGTACAAGAATCTTTCCAACAATCTTGCAAGATAATGCTTGGTTCTCCATTTTTCTTGCAAGATTCTTGCAAAAATTGAATTTTTCTCGCAAGAATCTTGCAAGATTTTGAATTCAAATTTTTTCACCTGCAGGTCCTACCAAAATCAATGACGTGCCCTAAAATGAGAAAGTAGCATAATAATTGTTGCAAAACTGTGGCCAAGTTGCAAAACTGTCTCTGAAACTTTTCAGTAAGTTTTTGTGGATTTGTCCTCATCCTTTTTCTCTCCGGGCTTGCGACCGGCAGCGGCAGAGTTAACCAACGAAATGAAGCAGATTATCGTTTATATTCCCCCACGCTTACTACAGAGGCCTCTGATGATGTTCGAGTATTCAGCTCATTACTCATTTTCTGATCATAAACGAAAAACCTTATTCATCGACTCGGGCAATAATAATAGTTTTGAAAAACAATGATTGTACTGTTGAATTAGTGCGCCTTTTTTATTTTGCTGCTTGAGTATGTTGATTAAAGGGATCTTTTCCATGTGCCCCCGCAGATTAGTGGGTTAAACCACCCATAGACCCACAATTAGCTCAAAAATCCTTCAGAAAGAAAAATAACGACAAATAATATAAAAAATTCCGAAAATATCACAGACAATGATAATCGATCAATAGAACTCAACATTGCTCACTGAATAAATGTTATCAGTCTAAAAAAATTCTAGAATTCCGAACATTGAAGAACTTGGCAATAGTAAAAAACCTTTCTCGTTGTTTTTTGATGTCTTAAAGATTGTTTGAATGAAAGTATTATCGCTTCAAGACGAAAAAACGTTAACATTTGTCAAATTTTGGAGGTTTCTTTTTAAATTTCACGGATATGCATTAAAATCAACTGACTAATGAGGCCATCTGAAAACTCGTTACTGCTTCTAATCACGAAATTCACTGCGACAACAATGTTTGAAGGCAGATTGTGTTGTGCAATTAGTTTGGTGTGGTACTTTGCGAAAAATCATAAAAAAGTTCCGATTGTTGGTTTCCCTATAAGTAATTTGCGTGAAAATTTACGAGCAGGTAACTGAAAGTTATTTTGTTATTTTGTTTAATGAGTAAATTGAAGTTAAAAAGAAGGATTTGGGAGGTACGATATGTTTGTTTGTCGGAAAAATGTATTTGTATTCAAAATCCTGTAGGAAAAAAGTAAAACTCTTGCAAGAATTCACATTCAAAAAGTTTTCAGGAAAAAAATGTCAATTTAAATAAATACTGCTAATCAAAATTTTTGTTACAGTCAATTCATTTGGTTTTCAGTTGTTATTTTTAAAAAATCAATTAATTTTTCCAGAACGTAACATCTTGCAAGTTTTGAATCCTGGCCAAAATTTTTTTTCAATGATTTTTGTTTGGTAAATTGTTTAAAAACAAAAATTTGCTTCACAGATGTTTTCTAAAACATTTGCATCCTAATTTATTTTTCGCCTTGATTGATATCTTGCTAGATTCTTGCAAGTTTTGAATTATCTTGCAAGATTCTCGCAAGGCTTGAATCCGCTCGTCACCAGGGAGGAAGTCTGTTGTCCTCAATTTTTTAAAAATTTTTTGATACGGCTATAGAATCACTACGTGTCCAAATTGCCATTGCACACGCACAATAGATAAATCACAGTTTGCTGAGCAAACCTAAAACCCAGGCCATGAAAGGAAATCAAAACTTGCCCAAGAAACAAGTATTAGAATATTAGTTTCACAGGAAAACTTTTACCTTTTTTACCGATATTGAAGAAATTGTAGATTTGATAAGGACTTTTCCTGTCAAAGAACTCCAAAAGATAGCCAATAGTTCTCCAAAAGTGATTATTCTTTTTTATAAAAATAATAACAATGTCTGCTGACCAACCACTTGTACCCTCCCAAGACCACAAAAGAACGAATAATAAAGGAAAACAGAAAAGCTACACCTAGGCTCTACTCACTACCATATAACAGAGACAATAATTGTTTTAGACAATTTTTTATCACGAAATCGTATCATTTTTAGAAACTACTTTATTGCACTATTATACCATGAACACATAGTCGACAGCACAGTTCTGGCCAACCTAATAGAACACAAAATCTCGCAAGAGAACGATTACTAGAAAAACATTTTATTAAACTTTCTTGGAGCTACAGAAAGACACACTTTCACGAATGTTCAATTGTTAAGCAAAATAAATGTTTTATCACAAAAATAATTTTATTTTTAGGTAGTTTTTTTCCAAATAGTTTCTTTTCTTGACTAAGGAGCTACAGTGACCGTTCTTGGAAATGATACTTGAAATGAAACTAAAGGGTAACGTATCATAGTTATGCACAATCACATTGAAAACGTACAATTGAAGTCAACCTATATCCGTACTTCAGATAGCGTTAAACATACAACGCCCCTTTATTTACTTTAACATTTCGAGTGTCAAGCACAATATTAGATAAATTATTAACCCCTTCCACCAAAAGTTTGTTCAATTCAAACCATACAGTAAAAATTTTAACTATTCAACAAAATAAAAACCAATGTAAGATTACACGAATTTTCGAAAAAATTACTTCTTTTCTGCTCTAGATTCTTTCCAGTGGTAGGAGATGACAAACTGCTCTTTAACTGCGTTTCAAACTGTGTGTGTGTGTGTGTGTGTGTTTGTGTGATTGCCCACGAACTTGTGCGGTTGTGTTTATGGGTGCGTGTTTTTGTAATCATTGTTTTGTTTGTGTAGGAGAAAGAGAGAAAAATGGAGTTAGTGTGAAAGAGATATATTTCCTTTATTGTAGTTTCAATTTTGCGATTTCCAACTTAATTGCATAGAAAATTTCAGACTCAGACTCCCACAAAACCAATTGATATATAAGCGATCGGTGACGAACTTTGAGTGAAGATCAGGTGAGGAAAAGAGATTTTGAAAAAAGTTTTCTTTTTTGGTGAGGTTTGTTTTTGGGTTTCTGTATGTGTGCTCGCTTGTTTGGGTGCATGTAGGGTGTGCGTGTTTTTAAAATGTGTTAGGATTGCTTGTAGGAATAGAGCAACAAAAAATGGAAAGTGTGAGAGAGATAGCACTTTTAATCTTTAAACACAAATTGAAGCAGAGTGCACAAACTGACAGAAACTGTCATAAACGAACGGTGGAGAACCTTAACTAAAGATCTGATGCCAAAAAAAAATTTTTAATTTTTTTTGGTGTCGGGTTTTATGTTTGTGTGTGCGTGCTTGCGTGGGTTTAATTAAATGTCTTTGTGTTTTTAGTGCGCGTGATATATATGCGTATGAGTGAAAGTAAGTTCAATTATATGTTGGGCAAACAAATAGAGGCGGAATGCAAAAATTGTCTGAAATCATGACAACATTTAAAAAAATATTAATTATTTGCCACAATTTGCTTGTTTAAATTTTTCCCAGACTAAAACGGTGTGTTTTTAATTTTTGCTGAAAACACATCGGCAAAAAATTGAATTTTTTTGTCTCGTTATGCTCATAAAGCATCCAAAATGAAAAAGTATTCCGAAAAACTTGAAAATTTTATTTCAGATTTTATTGTCAATTTTATGATTTCTGATACAATTGCGCGAAGAAGTCCACATCTGTATCTAGAGAAAAAAACAATCTTGACATAAATGAACAATGACGTACTTTGATTTGTGACCAATTAACAAAAACAAAAATTAAAATATTTATTTTTTTTTATTTTTGTTAGTTTTTATTTTTTTGGCGTTTGTTTGTGTAATGTGTGTGTGTGTTTGTGCATGTGTGTGTTTGTAAAGCTTTATTTGTGTCTCTATCTTTCAAATTGTACTACACTTATCTCACTAGAACTCTTTGAAGAGGCTTCATTTTTGTCTGTTTTTGTTTGGTTGAAACAGTACAAGTGATTTTCTCCAATGCATATAGGTTGCTTTTGGACGCTGACAAAAATTTCTCTGACAGAATTCAATGTTGGTTTTTCAAACTGGAGAGGTTTGTTGGAACATTCTGCACTACGCACAGACTCGCACTAGCCGTCTTGCTATTATAGTCGAACTAATCGTTATAGTCTTTTCTGAGAATTCCACTATTTTCTTTGACTGATAGGTCCTCTCTACTGTTTCTATCGAAAGTTTGACAATTTATGTGTGCACTAATGATTTCATTAACGTCTCCATCTTCAATGATAATTTTTAAACTCTAATTTGTGGCATGTTTTTTGTTGCATAGTTTTTTGAACGCTTGACTGAGCATATTTAAACAACAAGTCGACTTTTTTTTCTATTCCTAGTTCTGTTATTATTGTCACAAAAAAGAAGAAAAAATGATTGATTTGCTGAAACCTATTTTCATAAAAATTTGTCCAAATTCTTTGAAATTCTAAACAAAATTGAGTGCGGATCAACTGTCTCCTGAAATATTTCCCGATGCGTCTAATTGTCTTATATATTTATTATTAAGAGACGTCACGTACGAATAGTTTTTTCTCATCACCAGTTGTCAACTTCTTTTTTTCCTGATATTTCCAAAAAATACCCGGACAATAGTTCCATAATAAATCAGTACTGGAAAATTGTATTGCAATTGTATATCGTCGGCCCAGTACAGTATCAGTGTATCCTAAGAGTATGCTGCTACCTCATTATTTGGTTTTTTTCCCATGTTGTTCATAGGAAAATCAAGAAAAATTTTGAAAATTTTGGAAAAAAAAATAAATTCTTTTGTACGATGCACATTTTGAGCATGACGATGACTTAAAATCTTAAAACGTTGCACTAAACCTATTAAGATCAGCTAAAAACGCGCTAAAACAAGCAAATACACTCCGAAACCAGTGAATACACGCCGGGACTCTGGAAACTAACAAATTTGGCTCATAATTGCAGATTTTTATGCCTTTATTTATTTCAGATTGTAACGGAATTTTGGTATGAAATCTTTTGTATATTAGGTTTAGCTCAACGAAAACGGATTCAGTTCTGGACCAAACCTATACAGTTGGAAAACAATGTTTCATTACCCCCTTCCCCTCCATTTGAGTAAGGGTAGATCAGTTTTCGATTCGAGGCCTCCGCCTGCCTGTCAATTCAAGCTTCTGTTGTGCTCAGAAAAATTCGTCAAATAAAATCAAGTGCTTTCAGGTGCTTGCGAAATAGCTACAACCAATTGAACTTTTACGAAGTAAATTTCACAATCTGGGTGAGGTGGTGGCTACGGCGATTAATTTGGATAAATTGATCTACCGGTTGAGCTAGTTTTGAATCTTTTGTGGATATTCTGGAATTAACTCCTTCTTAAATATCACTTCTTGTAAAAGTTTTTTCGGGCCAATTGTACTTGAAACCAACTCGTTTATTATAGTCGCGCAACGCAACTCCTGCTCAACAAAAAAGATGTTTATAGTTTTGCTTTTTTAATTGAACTTTTCTTGAGCTTTTTTACTGGCTCTGAATACTCTGGATACTTCGAATGAAAAGCGATTTTTTGAGTCAGCAAGAAAATCCAGAGCAGGACAAAAGGCAAGCTGCTGGGCTTGTTTGTCGAGAGAACTGGCAGAAAGTGGAACTAACTGTTGCAAAAACACTGACAAACTGCTGACCTTTTGTTTTTTTTATTTGATATATGTTTTGAAGATATCAAAAACTTAATAATGGAGATACAATTGAATTTTGTGTGTTCTCTGATTTTTAGCATATTGGCAAGCAATATTTTTCCCCGTTATTGAAAATTTTTCGCAGCCTGGAACTGGGCTGTCCAGACCGTTCACAGAATGTTTTTTTGACTGTGCATGACAAAACAAAGAATTGGAGTTTTGACTGTTTCAGAGTGTTTTCACAGAGTCTTTTTACTATGATTTTTTGTCTGAACAGTGTACAAAGTGATTTGATCATAATCTGTTTATAGTTAAAACACAGACTTTGAAATACTATAATTCAGCGCCGATTTACACTGTTACTAGGATCCGGGTAATTCCAAGTATTTATTTTTAGAAAAAAACTTATCTATCAGAAGTGGTATAACTTTGTTGTTAAAAGCAATTTGTTGTTGTCCTTCGTGTCCTAAAATAGAAAACTGTAAAGCTAATCTTTCTTAGAACTAATTCTAATGTTTATGTTTTTCTCCTCAGCGGAAGCCTTGGTTATTTTCTGTAGTCTATTTTGCTAGTTGATCTCAATCTGCGAGATAGTAGCTTGTTTTCCCGTTCAGATTTTTTCTCGTTCCGATTTTTTTCTTGTTCTTGTTCTGGGGAGCAGTTTGATCGTTAACTGTGAAGTTGTGCTTGAGCAAATAATCCATTAATGTCATTAATGTAGGATAATTTGAAAGAGAGTTTTTGAGACAAATCAGGCAGAAGTGCCAGATTTTCGTGCGTTTTTTGATGTCATGTTTCCAGTATACGTAATTTTGATTTCATGACGCCCATCCCCCCGCCCACCTCGTGCCTTCATCTTCGGCCTGGAAATACTTGATTCCGTCCAGGACCCTCAATTGGGAAGTATTTTTTTACTAGCAATATGGAAGTACTTTTTTTAGCTCAACGAAATTGGATTCAGTTCTGGACCAACCGTGTGCAGTTGGAAAACAGTGTTTCATTAGCCACCTCCATTTGTGTCAGGGTCGATCAGTTTTTGATTCGAGACCTCCACCTGCCTGTCAATTCAGGCTTCTGTTGTGCTCAGAAAAATTCGTCAAATAAAATCAAGTGCTTTCAGTCGCTTGCGAAATAGCTACAAGAAATCAAACTTCTACGAAGTATTTTCAGAATCTGGGTAAAGTGGTGGCTACGGCGATTAGTTTGGATAAATCGATCTACCGTTTTGTCTCGTTTTGAGTCCTTTGCGGATATTCTGGAACTAACTCTTTCTTAAATAACACTTCTTGTTTCCGTGTCAAAGTTTTCACGCGCCAATTGTACTTGAAACCAACTCGTCTATTATAGCCGCGCAACGCAACTCTTGCTCAACAAAACAAGATGTTTATAATTTTACCTAACTTTTCTTGAGTTTTTTCACTGTCTCTGGATACTTCTGAATAAAAAGTGATTTTTTGGGTCAGCAAAATAATCCAGAACAGGACAAAAAGAATCTTCAGCAAGCTGCTGGGTGTGTTTGTCAAGAGAATTTACAAAAAATGAAACTGACTTTTGCGGAAACTCTCACAAACTGTTGACCTTTTGTTATTTATTTGATATATGTTTTGAAAAACTCACAAACTTGATTATAGAGATACTATTGATTGTTGTGTGTCCTCTGATTTTTAACCTATTAGCAAGCAAGATTTTTTTCCCGTTTTTAAATTTTTTTTGCAGCCTGGAATTGGGCTGTCCAGAGCTTTCACAGAATGTTTTTTGACTGTGCATGATAAACAAAGAATTGGATTTTCGACTGTTCAGAGTGTTTTCATAGAGTCTTTTTTAAAATGATTTCTTGTCTGAACAGTGTAAAAAGTGACATGATCATAATCTGTTCATAGTAAAAAACAGACTGAGAAATACTGTGATTCAGCGCCGATTTACAGTGTTACTAGGATCCGGGTAATTCTATGTGTTTGCTAGGCAAATTTTTTGTTTTTATGAAAAAAATTTATCTATCGGAAGTGATAAAACTTGGTCCGATAAAAAAGCCGATTACTCTGGCAAATTACAGAATTTAATTATAGACATAATTTCTCTATTTTGCAATGAGGATTTTTTGTCAAAAACAATTTGTTGTCCTTCGTGTCCTAAAAAATAAAACTGTGAAGCTAATCTTTCGTAGAACTAATTCTAGTGTTTATGTTTTTCTCCTCAGGGGAAGCCTCGATTATTTTCTGGCATCTGCTGGTTGTTCTCAATCTACGAGATATTAGTTTTTTTTCTCGTTCAGATTTTTTTTTCTCGTTCAGATTTTTTTCTCGTTCAGATTTTTTTCTCGTTCTTGTTCTGAGGAGCAGTTTGCTTGTTAATTGTGAGGTTGTGCCTGAGCAAATAATCCATTAATGTCATTAATGTAGGAGGTTTTCAAAGAGAGTTTTTAAGACTTTCGTGCTTTTGTTGACGTCATGTTTCCAGAATATGTAATTTTGATTTCACGACGCCCCCCCCCCCCACTCCCCCACCTTGTGCGATCATCTTCGGTCTGGAAATACTTGATTCCGTCTTGGATCCTTAATCTGGGAATACTTTTTTACTAGCAATATCGACATGAAACGTACTTTTTACTTCCCTTAATTGTGGGGTCCCAGGAGATGGCCTTTCCTTGAATTAATAATTGCCAAGGGATTATTTTCATATACAAGTCCGTGTTGTACTCGCTTGAGCTTTTAGCAGTGAACTAGCTAGAACCAATAATGGGCATAAATTAACGCATACCTGAGCGGGTTACATCTTGAATGTCTCTGAGCTAGATTTGCCTTACAAGTTCTCTTCTCAGTTAGATTACACAATGCAATGCGAGATTGAACTATAACACTGAAGACAAGTAGCAAAATGAAGAGAATGAAACATTAAGCATGACGCATAACATACATCAATAATTCATAGCAAATCATTCATAAGAAAATTTTGTGGTAGCTTGGTTATATGGGTATGGGTATGGGTAGCTCATTTCCCAACCCCCCCCCCCCCCCCCACATGAAAGACCCGGGATTGTGACCACAGATTGAACTTTGCTACGCTGTTCCGTTTAGAACTTCTCTGTAAAGCGGTATGCAGAAACAGTGCAGAAGGGCGGATTTTTGTTCAAATGACGAAAATTGACAATAAATACCCTAGTGATGAGCGGATTAAAACTTTGCAAGAAGCTGTCAAGATGATTCAAAACTTGCAAGATTCATGCAAGAATCTTCAAGATATCAATCCAAGCAAAAAATAAATCTGGCTACCTATGTTTTAGAAAGCACCTTTGAAGCAAATTATTGTTTATTAAACAAGTTACAAAACCGATTTCAATGAAAAAAATTTTTATGACAGGATTCAAAATCTTGCACGTTGCTGAAATCTGAAAAATTTATTTGTGTATTTTTGATAGCTAAAACTAACAGAAAGCCATTTGGCTTTTACCGGAACGGACTCTTACCAGAATTTTTGACCAACAGAAATGATTCTAATTGACTCTTCTTCCTAAATACTACTTGAATGTCAAACCTTGTAATAATCTTGCAAGTTTCTCTAAATATTTTGAATTCGAATACAACTTTCCGACAAATAAATAGAGACATCTCAAGCAATCCAGATCCTTCTTTTTCAACTTCAAAACTTACCTAAATCTTAACTTCATTCGCGATCAATTTCCGACAACCATTTTGCTATTTTGTATTTATAATGATTCTTTTTTATCTGGTCTTGTTTTGTTTGTTTTGGAGAACGGTGCAAGTGCAGTAATCCTATAGTTTATTTCAGTAAATGCGCTACTGCCGCGCCCGAGCCCGGAATGAAAAAATCAGCTTTTAACAAGACTTAATTAGATTTTCCGACAGATGCTTAACTTTTTGAGCCCGATCAACCACCGAATGCAGCCAGGTGACCAGGGATAAGATTTTGAAGAGTCCAAAATCTTACAAGAAACTTGCAAGATGAACTCATGTTCTTGCAAGATACTTGCAAGTTGAATTCAAAATCTTGTTCAAATCTTGTAAGAATCCTGCAAGCAGATTGCAAGTAGTATGTATTCCCTTCCAAGATTGCTCACAAGATTATTGAATTCTTTGAGCACTAGAGTAATGACAGAGTGGCGAAAACTCCGGCTTCCTTTATTCTCTGTTCTTCTGATGCCCTTTTTCAAACCAATGCTGACTTGAAGAATTGTGTGTTTTATGAATTTGTGTAGAGCTTGCTGGCAGTGATGTTCATGTTTAATCAATGATAAGAGAAAGAATGAACATGAGCATAATACACTCGCAATTGTAACACATTATTTTTTAGGGTTTTCATTCTGATGGTTACTCAAAACACAGCTTTAAGTGAATATTAAGCTATGATCAGGAACTGTTCGGCCACACTTGAACAACACATAAATGAAAACAATTATATGAATGAGGCTTTGAATAAAATGGAACGTAGATTCTTTAATTCGAATCAATTCCGGTTCCTAAATCAAAAACAATCTCAGAGGCTGACTCGGGTCAACATTTAGTTCAGAGCCAATTCAGAAATTCACTGAGTTTCTAATGATTCAGATGAGTTCAGAAAATAATGGTTTTAAATTTTGCTCTGACTCAGATAACTTCAGAACAACTGTAGAAATTGTTTTAAAATCTTCTTAATTCAGCACAAAAAACAAAAAAATTCCAGAAAAAGCTCTGATTCATTGCTGATACCCACTGAACGTTGGGTGCAGGTTTGCATATTAAAAATTCGATACTCCTGAATGTGAAAAAATTGGTTAATATATTGTGTATGAATTTGGTATTGAACGTTAAGTTTGAACATATTTAATGCTTTTTGAGCATCACTCAAAGCGGGGAGTTGGTTAAATCTCTTAGGAAAAATTTTTTAGAAAGTTTTTCAGAAAAATAAGCGTTGAAATTTTAATCTATCTGATAATGCAGAATCATTGCACCACAATTCTGAACTTACTTATCAATTATATCCAATTAAATCCTTATATCACAAAATTTCCGCGTGACAAAATAATTATGATTGGTTTACGAGTCAACGTAAAGGATCCTTCTTGTTTTAATAGGCGTTCCAAGCAATTTTTCACCAACTATTGTATGGTCGAATGAAATGTTCCGATAAGCTACTTCATGTATGCTGCAAAGTGACTGTCGGAGAAAAAAAGAGGTCAATGTCAATGTCAGAAATAGCATATTTTCATTTACTAACCCCACCCCAATTTATAAATTACTTTTTAAAAGTGAACAGAAAGTTAGGTAAGAATCACTTAGTTAAGCATTTTAACTAAATGATCCTATGCGGTAAGCAGGGCCAGTTTCTGGGGTCAGAACTTTGGATAATGGCCACGGTTATGATTATGTTAAACTATTTTGCAGTGTTCTGTGAGCACAAGAAAAAGGTTTGTAACGAGTAGGTATGCAAGATTCTTCTCAACAAATTTCAGGAATGTGTTGAGTGATAATTTGGATGAGTATGGATGATAAAAATAACCTCGGGACTTGTGGAGAGGTTTACACGAGCAAACAAAAGGCAAAAGGGGCAAACAATATAGAGTACCTTTCTTTTGTCATTCAATATCGACAGCTGCAGTTATATTTTTCATTTTACAAAAACAGTATCGGGATGAACCTTTTATTTTAATTTCAAAAAGAACATTTAAATTAAATTAAATAAAACAATTGGAGAGAAAATAAATCAATAGAAGAATGACTGAAGTGGTTGTCATCGCCAGAGGGATAGTTTTAAATAAGCCGAAGAGGGCTCCACTTGTGAAGAACAACCACAAACGCTCAAAAACTTTGGGGTCCTTCAATCGTAGTTTTAAGAAAATACCAAAGTGTTGAAATTTGGTACGTCCCACAGTTACAAAATTTGTTCATTCTTTTCTTCAGTGAAGTCGTAATTTTTGCCTTCTTATTTGAATTGCTAATTGCTGAAAGCTAACCCAGTGAAATGAAACTTGAAACATCTTGATAAGAAACATAATAAAACTTGACAAATCTTGATAAGATCTTGGTAAGATTCTTGGTAAGAAAGCGTCAAGATATGTACGGACATGCAAGATCTTAAACTCAAGAAATAAGATCTTGATAAGATAAACAAGAAAGAATCTTCAAGATCTTAGCAAGATTTGTCAAGTTTTAGGGATTTGAAAACAAGAATTAATAAGGTTATGCAAGAACTGTCGGAAAATTTTCTCTAGTCGATAAAAAAAAATCGACATTGAGATTTTCCAGTATGATCTGTGTGTTTCTTCCCTCCTCCTTTTTCATTCCGGGCTGGTGACCAGCAGTGGCGGAGTTACTGAATTAAACTATAAAAGTACTGATACAGTGCGGTAAAAAAGCCGCACTTACACAGTTCTCCGAAACAAACAAAACTACGAACACCAGATAAAATAAATCACTAAATATAAAATAGCAAACAGGTTGAAATACAAACTTTTTCTAGGCAAGCTATAGCAAAAATTACTTTCGTGCTACACTCAACCTACACAGGGGATACTCCACATCAAGTTTAGATTGATTTGAACAATTCCTTGTCCCGATGAAAAAGACCTATTTTTAAAATTCGCTAATCGCGAAATTAGCAATATTCCGTATGAAACACTAACTTTTTTCCTACACAAACTATAGCGAAAAATCTTTATCTCCTACACTCTACCTACAAAGGGGATACTCCACACCAAATTTGGATTGATTTGAACATTTCGATGACTCAACCCATTTGAACAAGTCCTTGACAAGACTGAAAATGACTTTCATGAAACTGCACAAGAGTATTTTTTGAGCTCGAAATTTGACAACGTGTTAAGTACTTTTTTCGTAGATGACCTATATCAAATATTATCTCTGTTTCAGAAACTAAGAGGATTATGACACTCCTACTTAGGACCTCAACCTATTTGAACAAGTCCTGACAAGACTGAAAATCATTTTTCATGAAACTGCACAAGAGTATTTTTTGAGCTCGAAATTTGACAACGTGTTAAGTACTTTTTTCGTAGATGACCTATATCAAATATTATCTCTGTTTCAGAAACTAAGAGGATTATGACACTCCTACTTAGGACCTCAACCTATTTGAACAAGTCCTTGACGAGACTGAAAATCACTTTTTATGAAACTGCACAAGCGCATTTTTTGAGCTCAAAATTTGACAACGTGTTAAGAACTTTTTTCGTAGATGGCCTCTATCAATAACTATCTCTGTTTCAGAACCTACTAGGATTATGACACTTCTACTTAGAACCTTAACCCATTTGAAAAAGTCCTTGACGGGACTGAAAACCACTTTTCATGAAACTGCACAAGAGTATATTTTGAGCTCGAAATTTGACAACGAGTTAAGTTCTTTTTTCGTAGATGACCTATATCAAATATAATCTCTGTTTCAGAACTTACTAGCATTATGACACTCCTACTTAGGACCTCAACCCATTTGAACGAGTCCTTGACAAGACTGAAAATCACTTTTCATGAAACTGCACAAGATTTTTTTTTGAGCTCGAAATTTGACAACGTGTAAAGTACTTTTTTCGCAGATGACCTATATCAAATATTATCTCTGTTTCAGAACCTACTAGCATTATGACATTCCTACTTAGGACCTCAACCTATTTGAACAAGTCCTGACAAGACTGAAAATCATTTTTCATGAAACTGCACAAGAGTATTTTTTGAGCTCGAAATTTGACAACGTGTTAAGTACTTTTTTCGTAGATGACCTATATCAAATATTATCTCTGTTTCAGAAACTAAGAGGATTATGACACTCCTACTTAGGACCTCAACCTATTTGAAAAAGTCCTTGACGAGACTGAAAATCACTTTTTATGAAACTGCACAAGCGCATTTTTTGAGCTCAAAATTTGACAACGTGTTAAGAACTTTTTTCGTAGATGGCCTCTATCAATAACTATCTCTGTTTCAGAACCTACTAGGATTATGACACTTCTACTTAGAACCTTAACCCATTTGAAAAAGTCCTTGACGGGACTGAAAACCACTTTTCATGAAACTGCACAAGAGTATATTTTGAGCTCGAAATTTGACAACGTGTTAAGTTCTTTTTTCGTAGATGACCTATATCAAATATAATCTCTGTTTCAGAACTTACTAGCATTATGACACTCCTACTTAGGACCTCAACCCATTTGAACGAGTCCTTGACAAGACTGAAAATCACTTTTCATGAAACTGCACAAGATTTTTTTTTGAGCTCGAAATTTGACAACGTGTAAAGTACTTTTTTCGCAGATGACCTATATCAAATATTATCTCTGTTTCAGAACCTACTAGCATTATGACATTCCTACTTAGGACCTCAACCTATTTGAACAAGTCCTTGACAAGACTGAAAATCATTTTTCACGACACTGCACAAGTGTATTTTTTGAGCTGGAAATTTGACAACGTGTTAAGTTCTTTTTTCGTAGATGACCTATATCAAATATAATCTCTGTTTCAGAACCTACTAGCATTATGACACTCCTACTTAGGACCTCAACCCATTTGAACAAGTTCTTGACAAGACTGAAAATCACTTTTCATGAAACTGCACAAGATTTTTTTTTGAGCTCAAAATTTGACAACGTGTTAAGTACTTTTTTCGTAGATGACCTTTATCAAATAATATCTCTGTTTCAGAACCTACGAGGATTATGACACTCCTACTTAAGACCTCAACCTATTTGAACAAGTCTTTGACAAGACTGAAAATCATTTTTCATGAAACTGCACAAGAGTATTTTTTGAGCTCGAAATTTGACAACGTGTTAAGTACTTTTTTCGTAGATGACCTACATCAAATATAATCTCTGTTTCAGAACCTGCTAGCATTATGACACTCCTACTTAGGACCTCAACCCATTTGAACAAGTTCTTGACAAGACTGAAAATGACTTTCATGAAACTGCACAAGAGTATTTTTTGAGCTCGAAATTTGACAACGTGTTAAGTACTTTTTTCATAGATGACCTATATCAAATATTATCTCTGTTTCAGAAATTAAGAGGATTATGACACTCCTACTTAGGACCTCAACCTATTTGAACAAGTCCTTGACAAGACTGAAAATGACTTTCATGAAACTGCACAAGAGTATTTTTTGAGCTCGAAATTTGACAACGTGTTAAGTACTTTTTTCGTAGATGACCTATATCAAATATTATCTCTGTTTCAGAAACTAAGAGGACTATGACACTCCTACTTAGGACCTCAACCTATTTGAACAAGTCCTTGACAAGACTGAAAATCACTTTTCATGAAACTGCACAAGATTTTTTTTTGAGCTCGAAATTTGACAACGTGTTAAGTACTTTTTTCGTAGATGACCTTTATCAAATAATATCTCTGTTTCAGAACCTACGAGGATTATGACACTCCTACTTAAGACCTCAACCTATTTGAACAAGTCTTTGACAAGACTGAAAATCATTTTTCATGAAACTGCACAAGAGTATTTTTTGAGCTCGAAATTTGACAACGTGTTAAGTACTTTTTTCGTAGATGACCTACATCAAATATAATCTCTAATTCAGAACCTGCTAGCATTATGACACTCCTACTTAGGACCTCAACCCATTTGAACAAGTTCTTGACAAGACTGAAAATGACTTTCATGAAACTGCACAAGAGTATTTTTTGAGCTCGAAATTTGACAACGTGTTAAGTACTTTTTTCATAGATGACCTATATCAAATATTATCTCTGTTTCAGAAACTAAGAGGATTATGACACTCCTACTTAGGACCTCAACCTATTTGAACAAGTCCTTGACAAGACTGAAAATGACTTTCATGAAACTGCACAAGAGTATTTTTTGAGCTCGAAATTTGACAACGTGTTAAGTACTTTTTTCGTAGATGACCTATATCAAATATTATCTCTGTTTCAGAAACTAAGAGGACTATGACACTCCTACTTAGGACCTCAACCTATTTGAACAAGTCCTTGACAAGACTGAAAATCATTTTTCATGAAACTGCACAAGAGTATTTTTTGAGCTCGAAATTTGACAACGTGTTAAGTACTTTTTTCGTAGATGACGTATATCAATTATAATCTCTGTTTCAGAACTTACTAGCATTATGACACTCCTACTTAGGACCTCAACCCATTTGAACAAGTCCTTGACAAGACTGAAAATCACTTTTCATGAAACTGCACAAGAGTATTTTTTGAGCTCGAAATTTGACAACGTGTTAAGTACTTTTTTCGTAGATGACCTCTATCAATAACTATCTCTGTTTCAGAACCTACTAGGATTATGACACTTCTACTTAGAACCTTAACCCATTTGAAAAAGTCCTTGACAAGACTGAAAATCATTTTTCATGAAACTGCACAAGAGTATTTTTTGAGCTCGAAATTTGACAACGTGTTAAGTACTTTTTTCGTAGATGACGTATATCAATTATAATCTCTGTTTCAGAACTTACTAGCATTATGACACTCCTACTTAGGACCTCAACCCATTTGAACAAGTCCTTGACAAGACTGAAAATCACTTTTCATGAAACTGCACAAGAGTATTTTTTGAGCTCGAAATTTGACAACGTGTTAAGTACTTTTTTCGTAGATGACCTCTATCAATAACTATCTCTGTTTCAGAACCTACTAGGATTATGACACTTCTACTTAGAACCTTAACCCATTTGAAAAAGTCCTTGACAGGACTGAAAACCACTTTTCATGAAACTGCACAAGAGTATATTTTGAGCTCGAAATTTGACAACGTGTTAAGTTCTTTTTTCGTAGATGACCTATATCAAATATAATCTCTGTTTCAGAACTTACTAGCATTATGACACTCCTACTTAGGACCTCAACGCATTTGAACAAGTCCTTGACAAGACTGAAAATCACTTTTCAGGAAACTGCACAAGATTTTTTTTTGAGCTCGAAATTTGACAACGTGTAAAGTACTTTTTTCGCAGATGACCTATATCAAATATTATCTCTGTTTCAGAACCTACTAGCATTATGACATTCCTACTTAGGACCTCAACCTATTTGAACAAGTCCTTGACAAGACTGAAAATCATTTTTCACGAAACTGCACAAGCGTATTTTTTGAGCTGGAAATTTGACAACGTGTTAAGTTCTTTTTTCGTAGATGACCTATATCAAATATAATCTCTGTTTCAGAACCTACTAGCATTATGACACTCCTACTTAGGACCTCAACCCATTTGAACAGGTTCTTGACAAGACTGAAAATCACTTTTCATGAAACTGCACAAGATTTTTTTTTGAGCTCGAAATTTGACAACGTGTTAAGTACTTTTTTTGTAGATGACCTACATCAAATATAATCTCTGTTTAAGAACCTGCTAGCATTATGACACTCCTACTTAGGACCTCAACCCATTTGAACAAGTTTTTGACAAGACTGAAAATCACTTTTCATGAAACTGCACAAGATTTTTTTTGAGCTCGAAATTTGACAACGTGTTAAGTACTTTTTTCGTAGATGACCTTTATCAAATATTATCTCTGTTTCAGAACCTACGAGGATTATGACACTCCTACTTAAGACCTCAACCTATTTGAACAAGTCTTTGACAAGACTGAAAATCATTTTTCATGAAACTGCACAAGAGTATTTTTTGAGCTCGAAATTTGACAACGTGTTAAGTACTTTTTTCGTAGATGACCTAGATCAAATATTATCTCTGTTTCAGAAACTACGAGGATTATGACACTCCTACTTAGGACCTCAACTTATTTGAACAAGGCCTTGACAAGACTGAAAATCATTTTTCATGAAACTGCACAAGAGTATTTTTGAGCTCGAAATTTGACAACGTGTTAAGTACTTTTTTCGTAGATGACGTATATCAATTATAATCTCTGTTTCAGAACCTACTAGCATTAGGACACTCCTACTTAGGACCTCAACCCATTTGAACAAGTCCTTGACAAGACTGAAAATCATTTTTCATGAAACTGCACAAGAGTATTTTTTGAGCTCGAAATTTGACAACGTGTTAAGTACTTTTTTCGTAGATGACCTAGATCAAATATTATCTCTGTTTCAGAAACTACGAGGATTATGACACTCCTACTTAGAACCATAACCTATTTGAAAAAGTCCTTGACAGGACTGAAAACCACTTTTCATGAAACTGCACAAGAGTACTTTTTGAGCTCGAAATTTGACAACGTGTTAAGTTCTTTTTTCGTAGATGACCTATATCAAATATAATCTCTGTTTCAGAACTTACTAGCATTATGACACTCCTACTTAGGACCTCAACCCATTTGAACAAGTCCTTGACAAGACTGAAAATCACTTTTCATGAAACTGCACAAGATTTTTTTTTGAGCTCGAAATTTGACAACGTGTTAGGTACTTTTTTCGTAGATGACCTTTATCAAACATTATCTCTGTTTCAAAACCTACGAGGATTATGACACTCCTACTTAGGACCTCAACCTATTTGAACAAGACTTTGAGAAGACTGAAAATCATTTTTCATGAAACTGCAAAAGAGTATTTTTTGAGCTCGAAATTTGACAACGTGTTAAGTACTTTTCTCGTAGACGACCTAGATCAAATATTAATTCTGTTTCAGAACCTACTAGGGTTATGACACTTCTACTTAGAACCTCAACCCATTTGAACAATTCCTTAACAAGACTGAAAATCACTTTTCATGAAACTGCACAAGATTTTTTTTTTGAGCTCGAAATTTGACAACGTGTTAAGTTCTTTTTTCGTAGATGACCTATATCAAATATAATCTCTGTTTCAGAACTTACTAGCATTATGACACTCCTACTTAGGACCTCAACGCATTTGAACAAGTCCTTGACAAGACTGAAAATCACTTTTCAGGAAACTGCACAAGATTTTTTTTTGAGCTCGAAATTTGACAACGTGTTAGGTACTTTTTTCGTAGATGACCTTTATCAAACATTATCTCTGTTTCAGAACCTACGAGTATTATGACACTCCTACTTAGGACCTCAACCTATTTTAACAAGACTTTGAGAAGACTGAAAATCATTTTTCATGAAACTGCAAAAGAGTATTTTTTGAGCTCGAAATTTGACAACGTGTTAAGTACTTTTCTCGTAGACGACCTAGATCAAATATTAATTCTGTTTCAGAACCTACTAGGATTATGACACTCCTACTTAGGACCTCAACCCATTTGAACAAGTCCTTGACAAGACTGAAAATCACTTTTCATGAAACTGCACAAGAGCATTTTTTGAGCTCAAAATTTGACAACGTGATAAGTACTTTTTTCGTAGATGACCTTTATCAAAAATAATCTCTTATTCAGAACCTACTAGCATTATGACACTCCTACTTATGAACTCAACCTATTTGAACAAGTCCTTGACAAGACTGAAAATCATTTTTCACGAAACTGCACAAGAGTGTTTTTTGAGCTGGAAATTTGACAACGTGTTAAGTTCTTTTTTCGTAGATGACCTATATCAAATATAATCTCTGTTTCAGAACCTACTAGCATTATGACACTCCTACTTAGGACCTCAACCCATTTGAACAAGTTCTTGACAAGACTGAAAATCACTTTTCATGAAACTGCACAAGATTTTTTTTGAGCTCGAAATTTGACAACGTGTTAAGTACTTTTTGCGTAGATGACCTTTATCAAACCTTATCTCTGTTTCAGAACCTACGAGGATTATGACACTCCTACTTAGGACCTTAACCTATTTGAACAAGACTTTGACAAGACTGAAAATCATTTTTCATGAAACTGCAAAAGAGTATTTTTTGAGCTCGAAATTTGACAACGTGTTAAGTACTTTTCTCGTAGACGACCTAGATCAAATATTAATTCTGTTTCAGAACCTACTAGAATTATGACACTTCTACTTAGAACCTCAACCCATTTGAACAATTCCTTGACAAGACTGAAAATCACTTTTCATGAAACTGCACAAGATTTTTTTTTGAGCTCGAATTTTGACAACGTGATAAGTACTTTTTTCGTAGATGACCTTTATCAAATATAATCTCTTATTCAGAACCTACTAGCATTATGACACTCCTACTTAGGACATCAACCCATTTGAACAAGTCCTTGACAAGACTGAAAATCACTTTTCATGAAACTGCACAAGAGCATTTTTTGAGCTCAAAATTTGACAACGTGATAAGTACTTTTTTCGTAGATGACCTTTATCAAATATAATCTCTTATTCAGAACCTACTAGCATTATGACACTCCTACTTAGGAACTCAACCTATTTGAACAAGTCCTTGACAAGACTGAAAATCATTTTTCATGAAACTGCACTAGAGTATTTTTTGAGCTCGAAATTTGACAACGTGTTAAGTTCTTTTTTCGTAGATGACCTATATCAAATATAATCTCTGTTTCAGAACCTACTAGCATTATGACACTCCTACTTAGGACCTCAACCCATTTGAACAAGTTCTTGACAAGACTGAAAATCACTTTTCATGAAACTGCACAAGATTTTTTTTTGAGCTCGAAATTTGACAACGTGTTAAGTATTTTTTTCGTAGATGACCTTTATCAAACATTATCTCTGTTTCAGAACCTACGAGGATTATGACACTCCTACTTAGGACCTCAACCTATTTGAACAAGTCTTTGACAAGACTGAAAATCATTTTTCATGAAACTGCACAAGAATATTTTTTGAGCTCGAAATTTGACAACGTGTTAAGTACTTTTCTCGTAGACGACCTAGATCAAATATTATTTCTGTTTCAGAACCTACTAGGATTATGAAACTTCTACTTAGAACCTCAACCCATTTGAACAAGTCCTTGACAAGACTGAAAATCACTTTTCATGAAACTGCACAAGATTTTTTTTTGAGCTCGAATTTTGACAACGTGATAAGTACTTTTTTCGTAGATGACCTTTATCAAATATAATCTCTTATTCAGAACCTACTAGCATTATGAGACTCCTACTTAGGACCTCAACCCATTTGAACAAGTCCTTGACCAGACTGAAAATCACTTTTCAGGAAACTGCACAAGATTTTTTTTTGAGCTCGAAATTTGACAACGTGTAAAGTACTTTTTTCGCAGATGACCTATATCAAATATTATCTCTGTTTCAGAACCTACTAGCATTATGACACTCCTACTTAGGAACTCAACCTATTTGAACAAGTCCTTGACAAGACTGAAAATCATTTTTCATGAAACTGCACTAGAGTATTTTTTGAGCTCGAAATTTGACAACGTGTTAAGTTCTTTTTTCGTAGATGACCTATATCAAATATAATCTCTGTTTCAGAACCTACTAGCATTATGACACTCCTACTTAGGACCTCAACCCATTTGAACAAGTTCTTGACAAGACTGAAAATCACTTTTCATGAAACTGCACAAGATTTTTTTTTGAGCTCGAAATTTGACAACGTGTTAAGTATTTTTTTCGTAGATGACCTTTATCAAACATTATCTCTGTTTCAGAACCTACGAGGATTATGACACTCCTACTTAGGACCTCAACCTATTTGAACAAGTCTTTGACAAGACTGAAAATCATTTTTCATGAAACTGCACAAGAATATTTTTTGAGCTCGAAATTTGACAACGTGTTAAGTACTTTTCTCGTAGACGACCTAGATCAAATATTATTTCTGTTTCAGAACCTACTAGGATTATGAAACTTCTACTTAGAACCTCAACCCATTTGAACAAGTCCTTGACAAGACTGAAAATCACTTTTCATGAAACTGCACAAGATTTTTTTTTGAGCTCGAATTTTGACAACGTGATAAGTACTTTTTTCGTAGATGACCTTTATCAAATATAATCTCTTATTCAGAACCTACTAGCATTATGAGACTCCTACTTAGGACCTCAACCCATTTGAACAAGTCCTTGACCAGACTGAAAATCACTTTTCATGAAACTGCATAAGAGCATTTTTTGAGCTCAAAATTTGACAACGTGTTAAGTACTTTTTTCGTAGATGACCTATATCAAATATACTCTCTGTTTCAGAACCTACTAGCAATATGACATTCCTACTTCGGACCTCAACCCATTTGAACAAGTCCTTGACAAAACTGAAAATCACTTTTCATGAAACTGCACAAGAGCATTTTTTGAGCTCAAAATTTGACAAGGTGTTAAGTACTTTTTTCGTAGATGACCTCTATCAATAACTATCTCTGTTTCAGAACCTACTAGAAATATGACACTCCTACTTAGAACCTTAACCCATTTGAAAAAGTCCTTCACAGACTGAAAACTACTTTTCATGAAACTGCACAAGAGTATTTTTTGAGCTCGAAATTTGACAACGAGTTAAGTACTTTTTTCTTAGTTGACCTATATCAAATATAATATCTGTTTCAGAACTTACTAGCATTATGACACTCCTACTTAGGACCTCAACCCATTTGAACAAATCCTTGACAAGACTGAAGACCACTTTTCATGAAACTGCACAAGAGCATTTTTTAGCTCGAAATTTGACAACGTGTTAAGTACTTTTTTCGTAGATGACCTATATCAAATATTATATCTGTTTCAGAACCTACGAGGATTATGACACTCCTACTTAGGACCTCAACCTATTTGAACAAGTCCTTGACAAGACTTAAATTCACTTTTCATGAAACTGCCCAAGAGTATTTTTTGAGCTCGAAATTGGACAACGTGTTAAGTACTTTTTTCGTAGATGACCTAGATCAAATATTAATTTTGTTTCAGAGCCTACAAGGATTATGACACTTCTACTTAGAACCTCAACCCATTTGAAAAAGTCCTTGACAAGACTGAAAATCACTTTTCATGAAACTGCACAAGAGTATTTTTTGAGCTCGAAATTTGACAACGTGTTAAGTAATTTTTTCGTAGATGACCTATATCAAGTATAATTTCTGTTTCAGAACCTATAAGCATTATGACACTCCTACTTAGGAACTCAACCCATTTGAACAAGTCCTTGACAAGACTGAAAATCATTTTTCATGAAACTGCACAAGAGTATTTTTTGAGCTCGAAATTTGACAACGTGTTAAGTACTTTTCTCGTAGACGACCTAGATCAAATATTAATTCTGTTTCAGAACCTACTAGGATTATAAAACTTCTACTTAGAACCTCTACCCATTTGAACAAGTCCTTGACAAGACTGAAAATCACTTTTCATGAAACTGCACAAGATTTTTTTTTGAGCTCGAATTTTGACAACGTGATAAGTACTTTTTTCGTAGATGACCTTTATCAAATATAATCTCTTATTCAGAACCTACTAGCATTATGACACTCCTACTTAGGACATCAACCCATTTGAACAAGTCCTTGACAAGACTGAAAATCACTTTTCATGAAACTGCACAAGAGCATTTTTTGAGCTCAAAATTTGACAACGTGATAAGTACTTTTTTCGTAGATGACCTTTATCAAATATAATCTCTTATTCAGAACCTACTAGCATTATGACACTCCTACTTAGGAACTCAACCTATTTGAACAAGTCCTTGACAAGACTGAAAATCATTTTTCATGAAACTGCACTAGAGTATTTTTTGAGCTCGAAATTTGACAACGTGTTAAGTTCTTTTTTCGTAGATGACCTATATCAAATATAATCTCTGTTTCAGAACCTACTAGCATTATGACACTCCTACTTAGGACCTCAACCCATTTGAACAAGTTCTTGACAAGACTGAAAATCACTTTTCATGAAACTGCACAAGATTTTTTTTTGAGCTCGAAATTTGACAACGTGTTAAGTATTTTTTTCGTAGATGACCTTTATCAAACATTATCTGTGTTTCAGAACCTACGAGGATTATGACACTCCTACTTAGGACCTCAACCTATTTGAACAAGTCTTTGACAAGACTGAAAATCATTTTTCATGAAACTGCACAAGAATATTTTTTGAGCTCGAAATTTGACAACGTGTTAAGTACTTTTCTCGTAGACGACCTAGATCAAATATTATTTCTGTTTCAGAACCTACTAGTATTATGAAACTTCTACTTAGAACCTCAACCCATTTGAACAAGTCCTTGACAAGACTGAAAATCACTTTTCATGAAACTGCACAAGATTTTTTTTTGAGCTCGAATTTTGACAACGTGATAAGTACTTTTTTCGTAGATGACCTTTATCAAATATAATCTCTTATTCAGAACCTACTAGCATTATGAGACTCCTACTTAGGACCTCAACCCATTTGAACAAGTCCTTGACCAGACTGAAAATCACTTTTCATGAAACTGCATAAGAGCATTTTTTGAGCTCAAAATTTGACAACGTGTTAAGTACTTTTTTCGTAGATGACCTATATCAAATATACTCTCTGTTTCAGAACCTACTAGCAATATGACACTCCTACTTCGGACCTCAACCCATTTGAACAAGTCCTTGACAAAACTGAAAATCACTTTTCATGAAACTGCACAGGAGCATTTTTTGAGCTCAAAATTTGACAAGGTGTTAAGTACTTTTTTCGTAGATGACCTCTATCAATAACTATCTCTGTTTCAAAACCTACTAGAAATATGACACTCCTACTTAGAACCTTAACCCATTTGAAAAAGTCCTTCACAGACTGAAAACTACTTTTCATGAAACTGCACAAGAGTATTTTTTGAGCTCGAAATTTGACAACGAGTTAAGTACTTTTTTCTTAGTTGACCTATATCAAATATAATATCTGTTTCAGAACTTACTAGCATTATGACACTCCTACTTAGGACCTCAACCCATTTGAACAAATCCTTGACAAGACTGAAGACCACTTTTCATGAAACTGCACAAGAGCATTTTTTAGCTCGAAATTTGACAACGTGTTAAGTACTTTTTTCGTAGATGACCTATATCAAATATTATATCTGTTTCAGAACCTACGAGGATTATGACACTCCTACTTAGGACCTCAACCTATTTGAACAAGTCCTTGACAAGACTTAAATTCACTTTTCATGAAACTGCCCAAGAGTATTTTTTGAGCTCGAAATTGGACAACGTGTTAAGTACTTTTTTCGTAGATGACCTAGATCAAATATTAATTTTGTTTCAGAGCCTACAAGGATTATGACACTTCTACTTAGAACCTCAACCCATTTGAAAAAGTCCTTGACAAGACTGAAAATCACTTTTCATGAAACTGCACAAGATTTTTTTTTGAGCTCGAATTTTGACAACGTGATAAGTACTTTTTTCGTAGATGACCTATATCAAGTATAATTTCTGTTTCAGAACCTATAAGCATTATGACACTCCTACTTAGGAACTCAACCCATTTGAACAAGTCCTTGACAAGACTGAAAATCATTTTTCATGAAACTGCACAAGAGTATTTTTTGAGCTCGAAATTTGACAACGTGTTAAGTACTTTTCTCGTAGACGACCTAGATCAAATATTAATTCTGTTTCAGAACCTACTAGGATTATAAAACTTCTACTTAGAACCTCAACCCATTTGAACAAGTCCTTGACAAGACTGAAAATCACTTTTCATGAAACTGCACAAGATTTTTTTTTGAGCTCGAATTTTGACAACGTGATAAGTACTTTTTTCGTAGATGACCTTTATCAAATATAATCTCTTATTCAGAACCTACTAGCATTATGACACTCCTACTTAGGACCTCAACCCATTTGAACAAGTCCTTGACAAGACTGAAAATCACTTTTCATGAAACTGCTTAAGAGCATTTTTTGAGCTCAAAATTTGACAACGTGTTAAGTACTTTTTTCGTAGATGACCTATATCAAATATAATCTCTGTTTCAGAACCTACTAGCATTATGACACTCCTACTTCGGACCTCAACCCATTTGAACAAGTCATTGACAAGACTGAAAATCACTTTTCATGAAACTGCACAAGAGCATTTTTTGAGCTCAAAATTTGACAACGTGTTAAGTACTTTTTTCATAGATGACCTCTATCAATAACTATCTCTGTTTCAGAACCTACTAGAATTATGACACTCCTACTTAGAACCTTAACCCATTTGAAAAAGTCCTTCACAGGCTGAAAACCACTTTTCATGAAACTGCACAAGAGTATTTTTTGAGCTCGAAATTTGACAACGAGTTAAGTACTTTTTTCTTAGTAGACCTATATCAAATATAATATCTGTTTCAGAACTTACTAGCATTATGACACTCCTACTTAGGACCTCAACCCATTTGAACAAATCCTTGACAAGACTGAAGACCACTTTTCATGAAACTGCACAAGAGCATTTTTTAGCTCGAAATTGGACAACGTGTTAAGTACTTTTTTCGTAGATGACCTAGATCAAATAATAATTTTGTTTCAGAGCCGACAAGGATTATGACACTTCTACTTAGAACCTCAACCCATTTGAAAAAGTCCTTGACAAGACTGAAAATCACTTTTCATGAAACTGCACAAGAGCATTTTTTAGCTCGAAATTGGACAACGTGTTAAGTACTTTTTTCGTAGATGACCTAGATCAAATAATAATTTTGTTTCAGAGCCGACAAGGATTATGACACTTCTACTTAGAACCTCAACCCATTTGAAAAAGTCCTTCACAGACTGAAAACTACTTTTCATGAAACTGCACAAGAGTATTTTTTGAGCTCGAAATTTGACAACGAGTTAAGTACTTTTTTCTTAGTTGACCTATATCAAATATAATATCTGTTTCAGAACTTACTAGCATTATGACACTCCTACTTAGGACCTCAACCCATTTGAACAAATCCTTGACAAGACTGAAGACCACTTTTCATGAAACTGCACAAGAGCATTTTTTAGCTCGAAATTTGACAACGTGTTAAGTACTTTTTTCGTAGATGACCTATATCAAATATTATATCTGTTTCAGAACCTACGAGGATTATGACACTCCTACTTAGGACCTCAACCTATTTGAACAAGTCCTTGACAAGACTTAAATTCACTTTTCATGAAACTGCCCAAGAGTATTTTTTGAGCTCGAAATTGGACAACGTGTTAAGTACTTTTTTCGTAGATGACCTAGATCAAATATTAATTTTGTTTCAGAGCCTACAAGGATTATGACACTTCTACTTAGAACCTCAACCCATTTGAAAAAGTCCTTGACAAGACTGAAAATCACTTTTCATGAAACTGCACAAGAGTATTTTTTGAGCTCGAAATTGGACAACGTGTTAAGTACTTTTTTCGTAGATGACCTAGATCAAATATTAATTTTGTTTCAGAGCCTACAAGGATTATGACACTCCTACTTAGGAACTCAACCCATTTGAACAAGTCCTTGACAAGACTGAAAATCATTTTTCATGAAACTGCACAAGAGTATTTTTTGAGCTCGAATTTTGACAACGTGATAAGTACTTTTTTCGTAGATGACCTTTATCAAATATAATCTCTTATTCAGAACCTAATAGCATTATGACACTCCTACTTAGGACCTCAACCCATTTGAACAAGTCCTTGACAAGACTGAAAATCACTTTTCATGAAACTGCTTAAGAGCATTTTTTGAGCTCAAAATTTGACAACGTGTTAAGTACTTTTTTCGTAGATGACCTATATCAAATATAATCTCTGTTTCAGAACCTACTAGCATTATGACACTCCTACTTCGGACCTCAACCCATTTGAACAAGTCATTGACAAGACTGAAAATCACTTTTCATGAAACTGCACAAGAGCATTTTTTGAGCTCAAAATTTGACAACGTGTTAAGTACTTTTTTCATAGATGACCTCTATCAATAACTATCTCTGTTTCAGAACCTACTAGAATTATGACACTCCTACTTAGAACCTTAACCCATTTGAAAAAGTCCTTCACAGGCTGAAAACCACTTTTCATGAAACTGCACAAGAGTATTTTTTGAGCTCGAAATTTGACAACGTGTTAAGTACTTTTTTCGTAGATGACCTATATCAAATATTATATCTGTTTCAGAACCTACGAGGATTATGACACTCCTACTTAGGACCTCAACCTATTTGAACAAGTCCTTGACAAGACTTAAATTCACTTTTCATGAAACTGCCCAAGAGTATTTTTTGAGCTCGAAATTGGACAACGTGTTAAGTACTTTTTTCGTAGATGACCTATATCAAATATTATATCTGTTTCAGAACCTACGAGGATTATGACACTCCTACTTAGGACCTCAACCCATTTGAACAAATCCTTGACAAGACTGAAGACCACTTTTCATGAAACTGCACAAGAGCATTTTTTAGCTCGAAATTTGACAACGTGTTAAGTACTTTTTTCGTAGATGACCTATATCAAATATTATATCTGTTTCAGAACCTACGAGGATTATGACACTCCTACTTAGGACCTCAACCTATTTGAACAAGTCCTTGACAAGACTTAAATTCACTTTTCATGAAACTGCCCAAGAGTATTTTTTGAGCTCGAAATTGGACAACGTGTTAAGTACTTTTTTCGTAGATGACCTAGATCAAATATTCATTTTGTTTCAGAGCCTACAAGGATTATGACACTTCTACTTAGAACCTCAACCCATTTGAAAAAGTCCTTGACAAGACTGAAAATCACTTTTCATGAAACTGCACAAGAGTATTTTTTGAGCTCGAAATTGGACAACGTGTTAAGTACTTTTTTCGTAGATGACCTAGATCAAATATTAATTTTGTTTCAGAGCCTACAAGGATTATGACACTCCTACTTAGGAACTCAACCCATTTGAACAAGTCCTTGACAAGACTGAAAATCATTTTTCATGAAACTGCACAAGAGTATTTTTTGAGCTCGAATTTTGACAACGTGATAAGTACTTTTTTCGTAGATGACCTTTATCAAATATAATCTCTTATTCAGAACCTAATAGCATTATGACACTCCTACTTAGGACCTCAACCCATTTGAACAAGTCCTTGACAAGACTGAAAATCACTTTTCATGAAACTGCTTAAGAGCATTTTTTGAGCTCAAAATTTGACAACGTGTTAAGTACTTTTTTCGTAGATGACCTATATCAAATATAATCTCTGTTTCAGAACCTACTAGCATTATGACACTCCTACTTCGGACCTCAACCCATTTGAACAAGTCATTGACAAGACTGAAAATCACTTTTCATGAAACTGCACAAGAGCATTTTTTGAGCTCAAAATTTGACAACGTGTTAAGTACTTTTTTCATAGATGACCTCTATCAATAACTATCTCTGTTTCAGAACCTACTAGAATTATGACACTCCTACTTAGAACCTTAACCCATTTGAAAAAGTCCTTCACAGGCTGAAAACCACTTTTCATGAAACTGCACAAGAGTATTTTTTGAGCTCGAAATTTGACAACGAGTTAAGTACTTTTTTCTTAGTAGACCTATATCAAATATTATATCTGTTTCAGAACTTACTAGCATTATGACACTCCTACTTAGGACCTCAACCCATTTGAACAAATCCTTGACAAGACTGAAGACCACTTTTCATGAAACTGCACAAGAGCATTTTTTAGCTCGAAATTGGACAACGTGTTAAGTACTTTTTTCGTAGATGACCTAGATCAAATAATAATTTTGTTTCAGAGCCGACAAGGATTATGACACTTCTACTTAGAACCTCAACCCATTTGAAAAAGTCCTTGACAAGACTGAAAATCACTTTTCATGAAACTGCACAAGAGCATTTTTTGAGCTCAAAATTTGACAACGTGTTAAGTACTTTTTTCATAGATGACCTCTATCAATAACTATCTCTGTTTCAGAACCTACTAGAATTATGACACTCCTACTTAGAACCTTAACCCATTTGAAAAAGTCCTTCACAGACTGAAAACCACTTTTCATGAAACTGCACAAGAGTATTTTTTGAGCTCGAAATTTGACAACGAGTTAAGTACTTTTTTCTTAGTTGACCTATATCAAATATAATATCTGTTTCAGAACTTACTAGCATTATGACACTCCTACTTAGGACCTCAACCCATTTGAACAAATCCTTGACAAGACTGAAGACCACTTTTCATGAAACTGCACAAGAGCATTTTTTAGCTCGAAATTGGACAACGTGTTGAGTACTTTTTTCGTAGATGACCTATATCAAATATTATATCTGTTTCAGAACCTACGAGGATTATGACACTCCTACTTAGGACCTCAACCTATTTGAACAAGTCCTTGACAAGACTTAAATTCAATTTTCATGAAACTGCCCAAGAGTATTTTTTGAGCTCGAAATTGGACAACGTGTTAAGTACTTTATTCGTAGACGACCTAGATCAAATAATAATTTTGTTTCAGAGCCGACAAGGATTATGACACTTCTACTTAGAACCTCAACCCATTTGAAAAAGTCCTTGACAAGACTGAAAATCACTTTTCATGAAACTGCACAAGAGTATTTTTTGAGCTCGAAATTTGACAACGTGTTAAGGAATTTTTTCGTAGATGACCTATATCAAGTATAATCTCTGTTTCAGAACCTATTAGCATTATGACACTCCTACTTAGGAACTCAACCCATTTGAACAAGTCCTTGACAAGACTGATAATCACTTTTCATGAAACTGCACAGGAGTATTTTTTGAGCTCGAAATTTGACAACCTGTTAAGTACTTTTTTCGTAGATGACCTCTATCAAAAACTGTCTCTGTTTCCGAACCTACTAGGATTATGACAGTCTTACCTAGGACCTCAACCTATTTGAAAAAGTCCTTGACAAGACTTAAATTCACTTTTCATGAAACTGCCCAAGAGTATTTTTTGAGCTCGAAATTTGACAACGTGTTAAGTACTTTTTTCGTAGATGACCTATATCAAGTATAATCTCTGTTTCAGAACCTATTAGCATTATGACACTCCTACTTAGAACCTCAACCCATTTGAAAAAGTACTTGACAAGACTGAAAATCACTTTTCATGAAACTGCACAAGAGTATTTTTTGAGCTCGAAATTTGACAACGTGTTAAGTACTTTTTTCGTAGATGACCTATATCAAGTATAATCTCTGTTTCAGAACCTATTAGCATTATGACACTCCTACTTAGGAACTCAACCCATTTGAACAAGTCCTTGACAAGACTGATAATCACTTTTCATGAAACTGCACAGGAGTATTTTTGAGATTGAAATTTGACAACCTGTTAAGTACTTTTTTCGTAGATGACCTCTATCAAAAACTGTCTCTGTTTCAGAACCTACTAGGATTATGACAGTCTTACCTAGGACCTCAACCTATTTGAATAAGTCCTTGACAAGACTTAAATTCACTTTTCATGAAACTGCCCAAGAGTATTTTTTGAGCTCGAAATTTGACAACGTGTTAAGTACTTTTTTCGTAGATGACCTATATCAAGTATAATCTCTGTTTCAGAACCTATTAGCATTATAACACTCCTACTTAGAACCTCAACCCATTTGAAAAAGTACTTGACAAGACTGAAAATCACTTTTCATGAAACTGCACAAGAGTATTTTTTGAGCTCGAAATTTGACAACGTGTTAAGTACTTTTTTCGTAGATGACCTATATCAAGTATAATCTCTGTTTCAGAACCTATTAGCATTATGACACTCCTACTTAGAACCTCAACCCATTTGAAAAAGTCCTTGACAAGACTTAAATTCACTTTTCATGAAACTGCCCAAGAGTATTTTTTGAGCTCGAAATTGGACAACGTGTTAAGTACTTTTTTCGTAGATGACCTAGATCAAATAATAATTTTGTTTCAGAGCCGACAAGGATTATGACACTTCTACTTAGAACCTCAACCCATTTGAAAAAGTCCTTGACAAGACTGAAAATCACTTTTCATGAAACTGCACAAGAGTATTTTTTGAGCTCGAAATTTGACAACGTGTTAAAGAATTTTTTCGTAGATGACCTATATCAAGTATAATCTCTGTTTCAGAACCTATTAGCATTATGAGACTCCTACTTAGGAACTCAACCCATTTGAACAAGTCCTTGACAAGACTGATAATCACTTTTCATGAAACTGCACAGGAGTATTTTTTGAGCTCGAAATTTGACAACCTGTTAAGTACTTTTTTCGTAGATGACCTCTATCAAAAACTGTCTCTGTTTCCGAACCTACTAGGATTATGACAGTCTTACCTAGGACCTCAACCTATTTGAAAAAGTCCTAGACAAGACTTAAATTCACTTTTCATGAAACTGCCCAAGAGTATTTTTTGAGCTCGAAATTTGACAACGTGTTAAGTACTTTTTTCGTAGATGACCTATATCAAGTATAATCGATGTTTCAGAACCTATTAGCATTATGACACTCCTACTTAGAACCTCAACCCATTTGAAAAAGTACTTGACAAGACTGAAAATCACTTTTCATGAAACTGCACAAGAGTATTTTTTGAGCTCGAAATTTGACAACCTGTTAAGTACTTTTTTCGTAGATGACCTCTATCAAAAACTGTCTCTGTTTCCGAACCTACTAGGATTATGACAGTCTTACCTAGGACCTCAACCTATTTGAAAAAGTCCTTGACAAGACTTAAATTCACTTTTCATGAAACTGCCCAAGAGTATTTTTTGAGCTCGAAATTTGACAACGTGTTAAGTACTTTTTTCGTAGATGACCTATATCAAGTATAATCGATGTTTCAGAACCTATTAGCATTATGACACTCCTACTTAGGAACTCGACCCATTTGAACAAGTCCTTGACAAGACTGATAATCACTTTTCATGAAACTGCACAGGAGTATTTTTTGAGCTCGAAATTTGACAACCTGTTAAGTACTTTTTTCGTAGATGACCTCTATCAAAAACTGTCTCTGTTTCAGAACCTACTAGGATTATGACAGTCTTACCCAGGACCTCAACCTATTTGAAAAAGTCCTTGACAAGACTTAAATTCACTTTTCATGAAACTGCCCAAGAGTATTTTTTGAGCTCGAAATTTGACAACGTGTTAAGTACTTTTTCCGTAGATGACCTATATCAAGTATAATCTCTGTTTCAGAACCTATTAGCATTATGACACTCCTACTTAGAACCTCAACCCATTTGAAAAAGTACTTGACAAGACTGAAAATCACTTTTCATGAAACTGCACAAGAGTATTTTTTGAGCTCGAAATTTGACAACGTGTTAAGTATTTTTTTCGTAGATGACCTATATCAAGTATAATCTCTGTTTCAGAACCTATTAGCATTATGACACTCCTACTTAGAACCTCAACCCATTTGAAAAAGTACTTGACAAGACTGAAAATCACTTTTCATGAAACTGCACAAGAGTATTTTTTGAGCTCGAAATTTGACAACGTGTTAAGTACTTTTTTCGTAGATGACCTATATCAAGTATAATCTCTGTTTCAGAACCTATTAGCATTATGACACGCCTACTTAGGAACTCAACCCATTTGAACAAGTCCTTGACAAGACTGATAATCACTTTTCATGAAACTGCACAAGAGTATTTATTGAGCTCGAAATTTGACAACGTGTTAAGTACTTTTTTCGTAGATGACCTATATCAAATATAATCTCTGTTTCACAACCTACTAGCAATATGACACTACTACTTAGGACCTCAATCCATTTGAACAACTCCTTGACAAGACGAAAGATCCCTTTTCATGAAACTGCACAAGAGCATTTTTTAGCTCGAAATTTGACAACGTGCTAAGTACTTTTTTCGTAGATGACCTAGATCAAATATTAACTCTGTTTCAGAACCTACTAGGTTGATGACTCTCCTACTTAGGACCTCAACCCATTTGAAAAAGTCCTTGACAGGACTGAAAACCACTTTTCATGAAACTGCACAAGAGTATTTTTTGAGCTCGAAATTTGACAACGTGTTAAGTACTTTTTTCGTAGATGACCTATATCAAATATAATCTCTGTTTGACAACCTACTAGCATTATGACGCTCCTACTTAGGACCTCAACCCATTTGAACAACTCCTCGACAAGACGGAAGATCACTTTTCATGAAACTGCACAAGAGCATTTTTTAGCTCGAAATTTGACAACGTGCTAAGTACTTTTTTCGTAGATGACCTAGATAAAATATTATTTCTGTTTCAGAACCTGCTAGAATTATGACACTCCTACTATGAACGTCAACCCATTTGAAAAAGTCCTTGACAAGACTGAAAATCACTTTTCATGAAACTGCACAAGAGTATTTTTTGAGCTCGAAATTTGACAACGTGTTAAACACTTTTTTCGTAGATGACCTATATCAAATAAAATCTCTGTTTCAGAGCCTACTAGCATTATGACACTCCTATTTAGGACCTCAAACCATTTGAACAACTCCTTGACAAGACTGAAAATCACATTTCATGAAACTGCACAAGAGTATTTATTGAGATCGAAATTTGACAACGTGTTAAGTACTTTTTTCGTAGACGACCTAGATCAAATATTAATTCTGTTTCAGAACCTACTAGAATTATTACACTCCTACTTAGGACCTCGAACCATTTGAACAACTCCTTGACAAGACTGAAACTCACTTTTCATGAAACTGTACAAGAGTATTTATTGAGCTCGAAATTTGACAACGTGTTAAACACTTTTTTCGTAGATGACCTATATCAAATAAAATCTCTGTTTCAGAACCTACTAGCATTATGACCCTCCTACTTAGGACCTCAACTCATTTGAAAAAGTCCTTGACAGGACTGAAAACCACTTTTCATTAAACTGCACAAGAGTATTTATTGAGCTCGAAATTTGACAACGTGTTAAACACTTTTTTCGTAGATGACCTAGATCAAATATTAACTCTGTTTCAGAACCTAATAGCTTTATGACTCTCCTACTTAGGACCTCAACTCATTTGAAAAAGTCCTTGACAGGACTGAAAACCACTTTTCATGAAACTGCACAAGAGAATTTTGTGAGCTCGAAATTTGACAACGTGTTAAGTACTTTTTTCGTAGATGACCTATATCAAATATAACCTCTGTTTGACAACCTACTAGCATTATGACACTCCAACTTAGGACCTCAACCCATTTGAACAGCTCCTTGACTAGGCGGAATATCACTTTTCATGAAACTGCACAAGAGCATTTTTTAGCTCGAAATTTGACAACGTGCAAAGTACTTTTTTCGTAGATGACCTAGATAAAATATTCCTTCTGTTTCAGAACCTGCTAGAATTATGACACTCCTATTAAGAACGTCAACCCATTTTAAAAAGTCCTTGACAAGACGGAAGATCACTTTTCATGAAATTTTACAAGAGCATTTTTTGAGCTCGAAATTTGACAACGTGCTAAGTACTTTTTTCGTAGATGACCTAGATCAAATATTAACTCTGTTTCAGAACCTACTAGCTTTATGACTCTCCTACTTAGGACCTCAACCCATTTGAAAAAGTCCTTGACAGGACTGAAAACCACTTTTCATGAAACTGCACAAGAGTATTTTTTGAGCTCGAAATTTGACAACGTGTTAAGTACTTTTTTCGTAGATGACCTATATCAAATATAATCTCTGTCTGACAACCTACTAGCATTATGACACTCCTACTTAGGACATCAACCCATTTGAACCACTCCTTGACAAGACGGAAGATCACTTTTCATGAAACTGCACAAGAGTATTTATTGAGATCGAAATTTGACAACGTGTTAAGTACTTTTTTCGTAGACGACCTAGATCAAATATTAATTCTGTTTCAGAACCTACTAGAATTATTACACTCCTACTTAGGACCTCGAACCATTTGAACAACTCCTTGACAAGACTGAAACTCACTTTTCATGAAACTGTACAAGAGTATTTATTGAGCTCGAAATTTGACAACGTGTTAAACACTTTTTTCGTAGATGACCTATATCAAATAAAATCTCTGTTTCAGAACCTACTAGCATTATGACCCTCCTACTTAGGACCTCAACTCATTTGAAAAAGTCCTTGACAGGACTGAAAACCACTTTTCATTAAACTGCACAAGAGTATTTATTGAGCTCGAAATTTGACAACGTGTTAAACACTTTTTTCGTAGATGACCTAGATCAAATATTAACTCTGTTTCAGAACCTAATAGCTTTATGACTCTCCTACTTAGGACCTCAACTCATTTGAAAAAGTCCTTGACAGGACTGAAAACCACTTTTCATGAAACTGCACAAGAGAATTTTGTGAGCTCGAAATTTGACAACGTGTTAAGTACTTTTTTCGTAGATGACCTATATCAAATATAACCTCTGTTTGACAACCTACTAGCATTATGACACTCCAACTTAGGACCTCAACCCATTTGAACAGCTCCTTGACTAGGCGGAATATCACTTTTCATGAAACTGCACAAGAGCATTTTTTAGCTCGAAATTTGACAACGTGCAAAGTACTTTTTTCGTAGATGACCTAGATAAAATATTCCTTCTGTTTCAGAACCTGCTAGAATTATGACACTCCTATTAAGAACGTCAACCCATTTTAAAAAGTCCTTGACAAGACGGAAGATCACTTTTCATGAAATTTTACAAGAGCATTTTTTGAGCTCGAAATTTGACAACGTGCTAAGTACTTTTTTCGTAGATGACCTAGATCAAATATTAACTCTGTTTCAGAACCTACTAGCTTTATGACTCTCCTACTTAGGACCTCAACCCATTTGAAAAAGTCCTTGACAGGACTGAAAACCACTTTTCATGAAACTGCACAAGAGTATTTTTTGAGCTCGAAATTTGACAACGTGTTAAGTACTTTTTTCGTAGATGACCTATATCAAATATAATCTCTGTCTGACAACCTACTAGCATTATGACACTCCTACTTAGGACATCAACCCATTTGAACCACTCCTTGACAAGACGGAAGATCACTTTTCATGAAACTGCACAAGAGCATTTTTTAGCTCGAAATTTGACAACGTGCTAAGTACTTTTTTCGTAGATGACCTAGATAAAATATTATTTCTGTTTCAGAACCTGCTAGAATTATGACACTCCTACTATGAACGTCAACCCATTTGAAAAAGTCCTTGACAAGACTGAAAATCACTTTTCATGAAACTGCACAAGAGTATTTTTTGAGCTCGAAATTTGACAACGTGTTAAAAACTTTTTTAGTAGATGACCTATATCAAATAAAATCTCTGTTTCAGAACCTACTAGCATTATGACACCCCTATTTAGGACCTCAACCCATTTGAACCACTCCTTGACAAGACGGAAGATCACTTTTCATGAAACTGCACAAGAGCATTTTTTAGCTCGAAATTTGACAACGTGCTAAGTACTTTTTTCGTAGATGACCTAGATAAAATATTATTTCTGTTTCAGAACCTGCTAGAATTATGACACTCCTACTATGAACGTCAACCCATTTGAAAAAGTCCTTGACAAGACTGAAAATCACTTTTCATGAAACTGCACAAGAGTATTTTTTGAGCTCGAAATTTGACAACGTGTTAAAAACTTTTTTCGTAGATGACCTATATCAAATAAAATCTCTGTTTCAGAACCTACTAGCATTATGACACTCCTATTTAGGACCTCAAACCATTTGAACAACTCCTTGACAAGACTGAAAATCACTTTTCATGAAACTGCACAAGAGTATTTATTGAGATCGAAATTTGACAACGTGTTAAGTACTTTTTTCGTAGACGACCTAGATCAAATATTAATTCTGTTTCAGAACCTACTAGCATTATTACACTCCTACTTAGGACCTCGAACCATTTGAACAACTCCTTGACAAGACTGAAACTCACTTTTCATGAAACTGTACAAGAGTATTTATTGAGCTCGAAATTTGACAACGTGTTAAACACTTTTTTCGTAGATGACCTATATCAAATAAAATCTCTGTTTCAGAACCTACTAGCATTATGACCCTCCTACTTAGGACCTCAACTCATTTGAAAAAGTCCTTGACAGGACTGAAAACCACTTTTCATGAAACTGCACAAGAGTATTTATTGAGCTCGAAATTTGACAACGTGTTAAACACTTTTTTCGTAGATGACCTAGATCAGATATTAACTCTGTTTCAGAACCTACTAGCTTTATGACTCTCTTACTTAGGACCTCAACTCATTTGAAAAAGTCCTTGACAGGACTGAAAACCACTTTTCATGAAACTGCACGAGAGAGTTTTGTGAGCTCGAAATTTGACAACGTGTTAAGTACTTTTTTCGTAGATGACCTATATCAAATATAATCTGTTTGACAACCCACTAGCATTATGACACTCCTACTTAGGACCTCAACCCATTTGAACAGCTCCTTGACTAGGCGGAAGATCACTTTTCATGAAACTGCACAAGAGCATTTTTTAGCACGAAATTTGACAACGTGCAAAGTACTTTTTTCGTAGATGACCTAGATAAAATATTCATTCTGTTTCAGAACCTAGTAGAATTATGACACTCCTACTAAGAACGTCAACCCATTTGAAAAAAGTCCTTGACAAGACGGAAGATCACTTTTCATGAAATTTTACAAGAGCATTTTTTGAGCTCGAAATTTGACAACGTGCTAAGTACTTTTTTCGTAGATGAATTAGGTCAAATATTAATTCTGTTTCAGAACCTACTGGGATTATGACACTCCTACTTAGGACCTCAAACCATTTGAACAACTCCTTGACAAGACTGAAAATCACTTTTCATGAAACTGCACAAGAGTATTTATTGAGCTCGAAATTTGACAACGTGTTAAGTACTCTTTTCGTAGACGACCTAGATCAAATATAATCTCTGTTTCAGAACCTACTAGCATTATGACACTCCTACTTAGGACCTCAAACCATTTGAACAACTCCTTGACAAGACTGAAAATCACTTTTCATGAAACTGCACAAGAGTATTTATTGAGCTCGAAATTTGACAACGTGTTAAGTACTTTTTTCGTAGTCGACCTAGATCAAATATAATCTCTGTTTCACAACCTACTAGCATTATGAAAATACTACTTAGGACCTCAACCCATTTGAACAACTCCTTGACAAGACTGAAAATCACTTTTCATGAAACTGCACAAGAGTATTTATTGAGCTCGAAATTTGACAACGTGTTAAACACTTTTTTCGTAGATGACCTATATCAAATAAAATCTCTGTTTCAGAACCTACTAGCATTATGACACTCCTATTTAGGACCTCAAACCATTTGAACAACTCCTTGACAAGACTGAAAATCACTTTTCATGAAACTGCACAAGAGTATTTATTGAGCTCGAAATTTGACAACGTGTTAAGTACTTTTTTCGTAGACGACCTAGATCAAATATAATCTCTGTTTCACAACCTACTAGCATTATGAAATTACTACTTTGGACCTCAACCCATTTGAACAACTCCTTGAAAAGACTGAAAATCACTTTTCATGAAACTGCACAAGAGTATTTATTGAGCTCGAAATTTGACAACGTGTTAAACACTTTTTTCGTAGATGAACTATATCAAATAAAATCTCTGTTTCAGAACCTACTAGCATTATGACACTCCTACTTAGGACCTCAAACCATTTGAACAACTCCTTGACAAGACTGAAAATCACTCTTCATGAAACTGCACAAGAGTATTTATTGGGCTCGAAATTTGACAACGTGTTAAGTACTTTTTTCGTAGACGACCTAGATCAAATATAATCTTTGTTTCACAACCTACTAGCATTATGAAACTACTACTTAGGACCTCAACCCATTTGAACAACTCCTTGACAAGACTGAAATCACTTTTCATGAAACTGCCCAAGAGTATTTATTGAGCTCGAAATTTGACAACGTGTTAAACACTTTTTTCGTAGATGACCTATATCAAATAAAATCTCTGTTTCAGAACCTACTAGCATTATGACACTCCTACTTAGGACCTCAAACCATTTGAACAACTCCTTGACAAGACTGAAAATCACTTTTCATGAAACTGCACAAGAGTATTTATTGAGCTCGAAATTTGACAACGTGTTAAGTACTTTATTTCGTAGACGACCTAGATCAAATATAATCTCTGTTTCACAACCTACTAGCATTATGAAACTACTACTTAAGGACCTCAACCCATTTGAACAACTCCTTGACAAGACTGAAAATCACTTTTCATGAAACTGCACAAGAGTATTTATTGAGCTCGAAATTTGACAACGTGTTAAGTACTTTTTTCGTAGACGACATAGATCAAATTTAATCTCTGTTTCAGAACCTACTAGCATTATGACACTCCTACTTAGGACCTCAAACCATTTGAACAACTCCTTGACAAGACTGAAAATCACTTTTCATGAAACTGCACAAGAGTATTTATTGAGCTCGAAATTAGACAACGTGTTAAGTACTTTTTTCGTAGACGACCTAGATCAAATATAATCTCTGTTTCACAACATACTAGCATTATGAAACTACTACTTAGGACCTCAACCCATTTGAACAACTCCTTGACAAGACTGAAAATCACTTTTCATGAAACTGCACAAGAGTACTTATTGAGCTCGAAATTTGACAACGTGTTAAACACTTTTTTCGTAGATGACCTATATCAAATAAAATCTCTGTTTCAGAACCTACTAGCATTATGACACTCCTACTTAGGACCTCAAACCATTTGAACAACTCCTTGACAAGACTGAAAATCACTTTTCATGAAGCTGCACAAGAGTATTTAATGAGCTCGAAATTTGACAACGTGTTAAGTACTTTTTTCGTAGACGACATAGATCAAATATAATCTCTGTTTCAGAACCTACTATCATTATGACACTCCTACTTAGGACCTCAAACCATTTGAACAACTCCTTGACAAGACTGGAAATCACTTTTCATGAAACTGCACAAGAGTATTTATTGAGCTCGAAATTAGACAACGTGTTAAGTACTTTTTTCGTAGACGACCTAGATCAAATATAATCTCTGTTTCACAACATACTAGCATTATGAAACTACTACTTAGGACCTCAACCCATTTGAACAACTCCTTGACAAGACTGAAAATCACTTTTCATGAAACTGCACAAGAGTATTTTTTGAGCTCGAAATTTGACAACGTGTTAAACACTTTTTTCGTAGATGACCTATATCAAATAAAATCTCTGTTTCAGAATCTACTAGCATTATGACGCTCCTACTTAGGACCTCAAACCATTTGAACAACTCCTTGACATGACAGAAAATCACTTTTCATGAAACTGCACAAGAGTATTTATTGAGCTCGAAATTTGACAACGTGTGAAGTACTTTTTTCGTAGACGACCTAGATCAAATATAATCTCTGTTTCACAACCTACTAGCATTATGAAACTACTAGTTAGGACCTCAACCCATTTGAACAACTCCTTGACAAGACGAAAGATCACTTTTCATGAAACTGCACAAGAGCATTTTTTAGCTCGAAATTTGACAAAGTGCTAAGTACTTTTTTCGTAGATGACCTAGATCAAATATTAATTCTGTTTCAGAACCTACTGGTATTATAACACTCCTACTTAGAAACTCAACCCATTTGAAAAAGTCCTTGACAAGATTGAAAATCACTTTTCATGAAACTGCACAAGAGTTTTTTTTGAGCTCGAAATTTGACAACGTGTTAAACACTTTTTTCGTAGATGACCTACATCAAATAAAATCTCTGTTTCAGAACCTACTAGCATTATGACACTCCTACTTAGGATCTCAAACCATTTGAAAAACTCCTTCACAGGACTGAAAATCACTTTTCATGAAACTGCACAAGAGTATTTATTGAGCTCGAAATTTGACAACGTGTTAAACACTTTTTTCGTAGATGACCTATATCATATAAAATCTCTGTTTCAGAACCTACTAGCATTATGAAACTACTACTTAGGACCTCAACCCATTTGAACAACTCCTGGACAAGACGAAAGATCATTTTTCATGAAACTGCACAAGAGCATTTTTTAGCTCGAAATTTGACAACGTGCTAAGTACTTTTTTCGTAGATGACCTAGATCAAATTTTAACTCTGTTTCAGAACCTACTAGCATTATGACACTCCTACTTAGGACCTCAACCCATTTGAAAAAGTCCTTGACAGGACTGAAAACCACTTTTCATGAAACTGCACAAGAGTATTTTTTGAGCTCGAAATTTGACAACGTAATAAGTACTTTTTTCGTAGATGACCTATATCAAATATAATCTCTGTTTCACAACCCACTAGCATTATGACACTCCTACTTAGGACCTCAACGCATTTGAAAAAATCCTTGACAGGACTGAAAAACATTTTTCATGAAACTGCACAAGAGTATTTTTGAGCTCGAAATTTGACAACGTGTTAAACACTTTTTTTCGTAGATGACCTATATCAAATAAAATCTCTGTTTCAGAACCTACTAGCATTATGACACTCCTACTTAGGACCTCAAACCATTTGAACAACTCCTTGACAAGACTGAAAATCACTTTTCATGAAACTGCACAAGAGTATTTATTGAGCTCGAAATTTGACAACGTGTTAAGTACTTTTTTTCGTAGATGACCTATATCAAATATAATCTCTGTTTCATAACCTAATGGCATTATGACACTCCTACTTAGGACCTCAACCCATTTGAACAACTCCTTGACAAGACGGAAGATCACTTTTCATGAAACTGGACAAGAGCATTTTTTAGCTCGAAAATTGACAACGTGCTAAGTACTTTCTTCGTAGATGACCTAGATCAAATATTAACTCTGTTTCAGAACCTACTAGCATTATGACACTCCTACTTAGGACCTCAACCCATTTGAAAAAGTCCTTGACAGGACTGAAAACCACTTTTCATGAAACTGCACAAGAGTATTTTTTGAGCTCGAAATTTGACAACGTGTTAAGTACTTTTTTTCGTAGATGACCTATATCAAATATAATCTCAGTTTCACAACCCACTAGCATTATGACACTCCTACTTAGGACCTCAACCCATTTGAAAAAGTCCTTGAGAGGACTGAAAACCACTTTTCATGAAACTGCACAAGAGTATTTATTGAGCTCGAAATTTGACAACGTGTTAAACACTTTTTTCGTAGATGACCTATATCAAATAAAATCTCTGTTTCATAACCTAATGGCATTATGACACTCCTACTTAGGACCTCAACCCATTTGAACAACTCCTTGACAAGACGGAAGATCACTTTTCATGAAACTGGACAAGAGCATTTTTTGAGCTCGAAATTTGACAACGTGTTAAGTACTTTCTTCGTAGATGACCTAGATCAAATATTAACTCTGTTTCAGAACCTACTAGCATTATGACACTCCTACTTAGGACCTCAACCCATTTGAAAAAGTCCTTGACAGGACTGAAAACCACTTTTCATGAAACTGCACAAGAGTATTTTTTGAGCTCGAAATTTGACAACGTGTTAAGTACTTTTTTTCGTAGATGACCTATATCAAATATAATCTCAGTTTCACAACCCACTAGCATTATGACACTCCTACTTAGGACCTCAACCCATTTGAAAAAGTCCTTGAGAGGACTGAAAACCACTTTTCATGAAACTGCACAAGAGTATTTATTGAGCTCGAAATTTGACAACGTGTTAAACACTTTTTTCGTAGATGACCTATATCAAATAAAATCTCTGTTTCATAACCTAATGGCATTATGACACTCCTACTTAGGACCTCAACCCATTTGAACAACTCCTTGACAAGACGGAAGATCACTTTTCATGAAACTGGACAAGAGCATTTTTTGAGCTCGAAATTTGACAACGTGTTAAGTACTTTTTTTCGTAGATGACCTATATCAAATATAATCTCAGTTTCACAACCCACTAGCATTATGACACTCCTACTTAGGACCTCAACCCATTTGAAAAAGTCCTTGAGAGGACTGAAAACCACTTTTCATGAAACTGCACAAGAGTATTTTTTGAGCTCGAAATTTGACAACGTGTTAAGTACTTTTTTTCGTAGATGACCTATATCAAATATAATCTCAGTTTCACAACCCACTAGCATTATGACACTCCTACTTAGGACCTCAACCCATTTGAAAAAGTCCTTGAGAGGACTGAAAACCACTTTTCATGAAACTGCACAAGAGTATTTATTGAGCTCGAAATTTGACAACGTGTTAAGTACTTTTTTTCGTAGATGACCTATATCAAATATAATCTCTGTTTCATAACCTAATGGCATTATGACACTCCTACTTAGGACCTCAACCCATTTGAACAACTCCTTGACAAGACGGAAGATCACTTTTCATGAAACTGGACAAGAGCATTTTTTAGCTCGAAAATTGACAACGTGCTAAGTACTTTCTTCGTAGATGACCTAGATCAAATATTAACTCTGTTTCAGAACCTACTAGCATTATGACACTCCTACTTAGGACCTCAACCCATTTGAAAAAGTCCTTGACAGGACTGAAAACCACTTTTCATGAAACTGCACAAGAGTATTTTTTGAGCTCGAAATTTGACAACGTGTTAAGTACTTTTTTTCGTAGATGACCTATATCAAATATAATCTCAGTTTCACAACCCACTAGCATTATGACACTCCTACTTAGGACCTCAACCCATTTGAAAAAGTCCTTGAGAGGACTGAAAACCACTTTTCATGAAACTGCACAAGAGTATTTTTGAGCTCGAAATTTGACAACGTGCTAAGTACTTTTTTCGTAGATGACCTAGATCAATAATTAATTCTGTTTCAGAACCTACTAGGATTATGACAATCCTACTTAGAAACTCAACCCATTTGAAAAAGTCCTTGACAAGACTGAAAGTCACTTTTCATGAAACTGCACAAGAGTATTTTTTGAGCTCGAAATTTGACAACGTGTTAAACACTTTTTTCGTAGACGACCTATATCAAACAAAATCTCTGTTTCAGAACCTACTAGCAATATGACACTCCTACTTAGGACCTCAAACCATTTGAACAATTCCTTGACAAGACTGAAAATCACTTTTCATGAAACTGCACAAGAGTATTTATTTAGCTCGAAATTTGACAACGTGTTAAGTACTTTTTTCGTAGACGACCTAGACCAAATATTAACTCTGTTTCAGAACCTACTAGCATAATGACACTCCTACTTAGGACCTCAACCCATTTGAAAAAGTCCTTGACAGGACTGAAAACCACTTTTCATGAAACTGCACAAGAGTATTTTTTGAGCTCGAAATTTGACAACGTGTTAAGTACTTTTTTTCGTAGATGACCTTTATCAAATATAATTTTTGTTTCACAACCCACTAGCATTATGACACTCCTATTTAGGACCTCGACCCATTTGAAAAAGTCCTTGACAAGACTGAAAATCACTTTTCATGAAACTGCACAAGAGTATTTATTTAGCTCGAAATTTGACAACGTGTTAAGTACTATTTTCGTAGACGACCTAGACCAAATATTAACTCTGTTTCAGAACCTACTAGCATTATGACACTCCTACTTAGGACCTCAACCCATTTGAAAAAGTCCTTGACAGGACTGAAAACCACTTTTCATGAAACTGCACAAGAGTATTTTTTGAGCTCGAAATTTGACAACGTGTTAAGTACTTTTTTTCGTAGATGACCTTTATCAAATATAATTTCTGTTTCACAACCCACTAGCATTATGACACTCCTATTTAGGACCTCGACCCATTTGAAAAAGTCCTTGACAAGACGGAAAATCACTTTTCATGAAACTGCACAAGAGCATTTTTTAGCTCGAAATTTGACAACGTGTTAGGCACTTTTTTCGTAGATGACATAGATCAAATATTAACTCTGTTTCAGAACGTACTAGCATTATGACACTCCTACTTAGGACCTCAACCCATTTGAAATAGTCCTTAACAGGACTAAAAACCACTTTTCATGAAACTGCACAAGAGTATTTTTTGAGCTCGAAATTTGACGTGTTAGGCGTTTTTTTCGTAGATGACCAAATCAATTAAAATCTCTGTTTCAGAACCTACTAGCATTATGACACTCCTACTTAGGACCTCAAACCATTTGAACAACTCCTTGACAAGACTGAAAATCACTTTTCAAGAAACTGCACAAGAATATTTATTGAGCTCGAAAATTGACAACATGTTAAGTACTTTTTTCGTAGATGACATAGATCAAATATTAATTCTGTTTCAGAACCTACTAGCATTATGACACTCCTACTTAGGATCTCAACCCATTTGAAAAAGTCCTTGACAGGACTGAAAACGACTTTTCATGAAACTGCACAAGAGTATTTTTTGAGCTCGAAATTTGACAACGCGTTAAGAACTTTTTTCGTAGATGACCTGTATCAAATATAATCTCTGTTTCACAACCTACTAGCACTATTACACTACTACTTAGGACCTCAACCCATTTGAACAACTCCTTGACAAAACGAAAGATCACTTTTCATGAAACTTCACAAGAGCATTTTTTAGCTCGAAATTTGACAACGTGCTAAGTACTTTTTTAGTAGATGACCTAGATCAAATATTAATTCTGTTTCAGAACCTACTAGCATTATGACACTCCTACTTAGGACCTCAACCCATTTGAAAAAGTCCTTGACAGGACTGAAAACGACTTTTCATGAAACTGCACAAGAGTATTTTTGAGCTCGAAATTTGACAACGTGCTTAGTACTTTTTTCGTAGATGACCTAGATCAAATATTAATTTTGTTTCAGAACCTGCTAGGTTTATGACACTCCTACTTAGAACCTCAACCCATTTCAAAAAGTCCTTGACAAGACGGAAGATCACTTTTCATGAAGTTTCACAAGAGCATTTTTTGAGCTCGAAATTTGACAACGTGCTAAGTACTTTTTTCGTAGATGACCTAGATCAAATATTAATCTTGTTTCAGAACCTACTGGGATTATGACACTCCTACTTAGAAACTCAACTCATTTGAAAAAGTCCTTGACAAGACTGAAAATCACTATTCATGAAACCGCACAAGAGTATTTTTTGAGCTCGAAATTTGACAACGTGCTAAGTACTTTTTCCGTAGATGACCTTTATCAAATATAATCTCTGTTTCAGAACCTAACAGAATTTTGACACTCCTACTTAGGTTCTCAAACCATTTGAACAACTCCTTGACAAGACTGAAAATCACTTTTCGTGAAACTGCACAAGAGTATTTATTCAGCTCGAAATTTGACAACCTGTTAAGTACTTTTTTCGTAGATGACCTAGATCAAATATTAATTCTGTTTCAGAACTTACTAAGATTATGACACTCCTACTTAGAACCTCAACCCAATTGAAAAAGTCCTTGACAGGACTGAAAACCCTTTTTCATGAAACTGCACAAGAGTATTTTTTGAGCTCGAAGTTTGACAACGTGTTAAGTACTTTTTTTGTTGATGACCTGGATCAAATATTTATCCTGTTTCAGAACCTACTAGGATTATTACACTCCTGCTTAGGGCCTCAACCCATTTGAACAAGTCCTTGACAAGACTGAAAATCACTTCTCATGAAACTGCACAAGAGTATTTTTTGAGCTCGAAATTTGACAACGTGTTAAGTACTTTTTTCGTAGATGGTCTACATCAAAAATTATCTCTTTTTCAGAACCTACTATGATTATGACACTCCTACTTAGAACCTCAACCCATTTGAACAACTCCTTGAAAAGACTGAAGATCACTTTTCATGAAACTGCACAAGAGCATTTTTTAGCCCGAAATTTGACAACGTGTTAAGCACTTTTTTCGTAGATGACCTCTATCAAATACATTCTCTGTTTCAGAACCTACTAGCATTATGACGCTCCTACTTAGGACCTCAACCGATTTGAACAACTCCTTGACAAGACTGAAAATCACTTTTCATGAAACTGCACATGAGTATTTTTTGAGCTCGAAATTTGACAACGTGTTAAGTACTTTTTTCGTAGATGACCTATATCAAATAAAATCTCGGTTTCAGAACTTACTAGTATTATGACACTCCTAATTAGGACATCAACCCATTTGAACAACTCCTTGACAAGACTGAAGATCACTTTTCATGAAACTGCACAAGAGCATTTTTTAGCTCGAAATTTGACAACGTGTTAAGTACTTTTTTCGTAGATGACCTATATCAAACATTATCTCTGTTTCAGAACCTACTAGCATTATGACGCTCCTACTTAGGACCTCAACCCATTTGAACAACTCCTTGACAAGACTGAAAATCACTTATCATGAAACTGCACATGAGTATTTTTTGATCTCGAAATTTGACAACGTGTTAAGTACTTTTTTCGTAGATGACCTATATCAAATATAATCTCTGTTTCAGAACCTACTAGCATTATGACACTCCTACTTAGTACCTCAACCCATTTGAACAACTCCTTGACAAGACTGAAGATCACTTTTCATAAAACTGCACAAGAGCATTTTTTAGCTCGAAATTTGACAACGTGTTAAGTACTTTTTTCGTAGATGACATATATCAAATATAATCTCTGTTTCAGAAACTACTAGCATTTAGACACTGCTACTTAGGACCTCAACCCATTTGAACGCCTCCTTGACAAGACGGAAGATCACTTTTCATGAAACTGCACAAGAGCATCTTTCAGCTCGAAATTTGATAACGTGTTAAGTATTTTTTTCGTAGATGACCTATATCAAATAAAATCTCTGTTTCACAACCTACTAGCATAATGACACTCCTACTTAGGACTTCAACCCATTTGAACAAGTCCTTGACAAGACTGAAAATGACTTTCATGAAACTGCACAAGAGTTTTTTTTGAGCTCGAAATTTCGAAACGAGTTATGTACTTTTTTCGTAGATGACCTATATCAAATATTAATCCTCTTTCAGAACCTACTAGGATTACGACACTCCTACCTAGGACCTAAACCCATTTGAACAAGTCCTTGACAAGACTGAAAATCACTTTTCATGAAACTGCACAAGAGTATTTTTTGAGCTCGAAATTTGACAACGTGTTAAGTACTTTTTTCATAGATGACCTATATCAAATATAATCTCTGTTTCAGAACCTACTAGCATTATGACACTTCTACTTAGGACCTCAACCCATTTGAACTACTCCTTGACAAGACTGAAGATCACTTTTCATGAAACTGCGCAAGAGCATTTCTGAGCTCAAAATTTGACAACGTGTTAAGTACTTTTTTCGTAGATGACCCATATCAAATATTATCTCTGTTTCAGAACCTACGAGGATTATGACACTCCTACATAGGAGCTCAACCCATTTGAACAAGTCATTGACAAGACTGAAAATCACTTTTCATGAAACTGCACGAGAGTATTTTTTGATCTCGAAATTTGACAACGTGTTAAGTATTTTTTTCGTAGATGACCTCTATCAAATAAAATCTCTGTTTCACAACCTACTAGCATAATGACACTCCTACTTAGGACCTCAATCCATTTGAACAAATCCTTGACAAGACAGAAGATCACTTTTCATGAAACTGCACAAGAGCATTTTTTAGCTCGAAATTTGACAACGTGTTAAGTGCCTTTTTCGTAGATGACCTATATCACATATTATCCCTGTTTCAGAACTTAATCTTCTTATGACACTCCTGCTTAGGACCTCAACCCATTTGAACAAGTCTTTGACAAGACTGAAAATGACTTTCATGAAACTGCACAAGAGTTTTTTTTGAGCTCGGAATTTCAAAACGAGTTAAGTACTTTTTTCGTAGGTGACCTAGATCAAATATTAATCCTAATTCAGAACCTACTAGGATTACGACACTCCTACCTAGGACCTAAACCCATTTGAACAAGTCCTTGACAAGGCTGAAAATCACTTTTCATGAAACTGCACAAGAGTATTTTTTGAGCTCGAAATTTGACAACGTGTTAAGTACTTTTTTCGTAGATGACCTATGTCAAATATAATCTCTGTTTCAGAACCTACTAGCATTATGACACTCCGAATTAGGACCTCAACCCATTTGAACTACTCCTTGACAAGACTGAAGATCACTTTTCATGAAACTGCACAAGAGCATTTTTTAGCTCGAAATTTGACAACGTGTTAAGTACTTTTTTCGTAGATGACCCATATCAAATATTATCTCTGTTTCAGAACCTACGAGGATTATGACACTCCTACTTAGGAGCTCAACCCATTTGAACAAGTCATTGACAAGACTGAAAATCACTTTTCATGAAACTGCACAAGAGTATTTTTTGAGCTCGAAATTTGACAACGTGTTAAGTACTTTTTTCGTAGATGACCTAGATCAAATATTAATCCTGTTTCAGAACCTACTAGGATTACGACACTCCTACCTAGGACCTAAACCCATTTGAACAAGTCCTTGACAAGGCTGAAAATCACTTTTCATGAAACTGCACAAGAGTATTTTTTGAGCTCGAAATTTGACAACGTGTTAAGTACTTTTTTCGTAGATGACCTATATCAAATATAATCTCTGTTTCAGAACCTACTAGCATTATGACACTCCGAATTAGGACCTCAACCCATTTGAACTACTCCTTGACAAGACTGAAGATCACTTTTCATGAAACTGCACAAGAGCATTTTTTAGCTCGAAATTTGACAACGTGTTAAGTACTTTTTTCGTAGATGACCCATATCAAATATTATCTCTGTTTGAGAACCTACGAGGATTATGACACTCCTACTTAGGAGCTCAACCCATTTGAACAAGTCATTGACAAGACTGAAAATCACTTTTCATGAAACTGCACAAGAGTATTTTTTGAGCTCGAAATTTGACAACGTGTTAAGTACTTTTTTCGTAGATGACCTATATCAAATATAATCTCTGTTTCAGAAACTACTAGCAATATGACACTCCTATTTAGGACCTCAACCCATTTGAACAACTCCTTGACAAGACGGAAGATCACTTTTCATGAAACTGCACAAGAGCATTTTTTAGCTCGAAAATTGACAACGTGCTAAGTGCCTTTTTCGTAGATGACCTATATCACATATTATCCCTGTTTCAGAACCTAATATTCTTATGACACTCCTGCTTAGGACCTCAACCCATTTGAACAAGTCTTTGACAAGACTGAAAATGACTTTCATGAAACTGCACAAGTGTATTTTTTGAGCTCGGAATTTCAAAACGAGTTAAGTACTTTTTTCGTAGATGACCTAGATCAAATATTAATCCTGTTTCAGAACCTACTAGGATTACGACACTCCTACCTAGGACCTAAACCCATTTGAACAAGTCCTTGACAAGGCTGAAAATCACTTTTCATGAAACTGCACAAGAGTATTTTTTGAGCTCGAAATTTGACAACGTGTTAAGTACTTTTTTCGTAGATGACCGTTATCAAATATAATCTCTGCTTCAGAACCTACTAGCATTATGACACTCCTACTTAGGCCCTCAACCCATTTGAACTACTCCTTGACAATACTGAAGATCACTTTTCATGAAACTGCACAAGAGCATTTTTTAGCTCGAAATTTGACAACGTGTTAAGTACTTTTTTCGTAGATGACCCATATCAAATACTATCTCTGTTTCAGAACCTACGAGGATAATGACACTCCTACTTAGGAGCTCAACCCATTTGAACAAGTCATTGACAAGACTGAAAATCACTTTTCATGAAACTGCACAAGAGTATTTTTTGAGCTCGAAATTTGACAACGTGTTAAGTATTTTTTTCGTAGATGACCTATATCAAATATAACCTCTGTTTCAGAAACTACTAGCATTATGACACTCCTATTTAGGACCTCAACCCTTTTGAACAACTCCTTGACAAGACGGAAGATCACTTTTCATGAAACTGCACAAGAGCATCTTTTAGCTCGAAATTTGAAAACGTGCTAAGTACTTTTTTCGTAGATGACCTATATCACATATTATCTCTGTTTCAGAACCTAATATCCTTATGACACTCCTGCTTAGGACCTCAACCCATTTGAACAAGTCCTTGACAAGACTGAAAATGACTTTAATGAAACTGCACAAGAGTATTTTTTGAGCTCGAAATTTCAAAACGTGTTAAATAGTTTTTTCGTAGATGACCAAATCAAATATATTCTCTTTTTCAGAACCTACTAGCATTATGACACTCCTACTTAGGACCTCATCCCATTTGAACAACTCCTTGACAAGACTGAAAATCACTTTTCATGAAACTGCACAAGAGTATTTTTTGAGCTCGAAATTTGACAACGTGTTAAGTACTTTTTTCGTAGATGACCTATATCAAATATAATCTCTGTTTCAGAATCTACTAGCATTATGACACTCCTACTTAGGACCTCAACCCATTTGAACTACTCCTTGACAAGACTGAAGATCACTTTTCATGAAACTGCACAAGAGCATTTTTTAGCTCAAAATTTGACAACGTGTTAAGTACTTTTTTCGTAGATGACCCATATCAAATATTATCTCTGTTTCAGAACCTACGAGGATTATGACACTCCTACTCAGGAGCTCAAACCATTTGAACAAGTCATTGACAAGACTGAAAATCACTTTTCATGAAACTGCACAAGAGTATTTTTTGAGCTCGAAATTTGACAACGTGTTAAGTACTTTTTTCGTAGATGACCCATATCAAATATTATCTCTGTTTCAGAACCTACGAGGATTATGACACTCCTACTCAGGAGCTCAACACATTTGAACAAGTCATTGACAAGACTGAAAATCACTTTTCATGAAACTGCACAAGAGTATTTTTTGAGCTCGAAATTTGACAACGTGTTAAGTACTTTTTTCGTAGATGACCTATATCAAATATAATCTCTGTTTCAGAAACTACTAGCATTATGACACTCCTATTTAGGACCTCAACCCATTTGAACAACTCCTTGACAAGACGGAAGATCACTTTTCATGAAACTGCACAAGAGCATTTTTTAGCTCGAAATTTGACAACGTGCTAAGTGCCTTTTTCGTAGATGATCTATATCAAATATTATCCCTGTTTCAGAACCTAATATTCTTATGACACTCCTGCTTAGGACCTCAACCCATTTGAACAAGTCTTTGACAAGACTGAAAATGACTTTCATGAAACTGCACAAGAGTATTTTTTGAGCTCGGAATTTCAAAACGAGTTAAGTACTTTTTTTGGTAGATGACCTAGATCAAATATTAATCCTGTTTCAGAACCTACTAGGATTACGACACTCCTACCTAGGACCTAAACCCATTTGAACAAGTCCTTGACAAGGCTGAAAATCACTTTTCATGAAACTGCACAAGAGTATTTTTTGAGCTCGAAATTTGACAACGTGTTAAGTACTTTTTTCGTAGATGACCCAAATCAAATATTATCTCTGTTTCAGAACCTAATATCCTTATGACACTACTGCTTAGGACCTCAACCCATTTGAACAAGTCCTTGACAAGACTGAAAATGACTTTAATGAAACTGCACAAGAGTATTTTTTGAGCTCGAAATTTCAAAACATGTTAAATACTTTTTTCGTAGATGACCTATATCAAATATATTCTATTTTTCAGAACCTACTAGCATTATGACACTCCTACTTAGGACCTCAACCCATTTGAACAACTCCTTGACAATACTGAAAACCACTTTTCATGAAACTGCACAAGGGTATTTTTTGAGCTCGAAATTTGACAACGTGTTAAATACTTTTTTCGTAGATGATCTATATCAAATATAATCTCTGTTTCAGAACCTAATAGCATTATGACACTCCTACTTAGGACCTCAACCCATTTGAACAACTCCTTGACAAGACTGAAAACCACTTTTCATGAAACTGCACAAGGGTATTTTTTGAGCTCGAAATTTGACAACGTGTTAAATACTTTTTTCGTAGATGATCTATATCAAATATAATCTCTGTTTGAGAACCTACTAGGATTACGACACTCCTGCTTAGGACCTCAACCCATTTGAACAAGTCCTTGACAAGACTGAAAATGACTTTCATGAAACTGCACAAGAGTATTTTTTGAGCTCGAAATTTCAAAACGTGTTAAGTACTTTTTTCGTAGATGACCTATATCAAATGTATTCTCTGTTTCAGAAACTACTAGCAATATGACACTCCCACTTAGGACCTCAACCCATTTGAACAACTCCCCGACAAGACGGAAGATCACTTTTCATGAAACTGGACAAGAGCATTTTTTAGCTCGAAATTTGACAACGTGCTAAGTACTTTTTTCGTAGATGACCTATATCACATATTATCTCTGTTTCAGAACCTAATATCTTTATGACACTCCTGCTTAGGACCTCAACCCATTTGAACAACTCCTTGACAAGACTGAAAACCACTTTTCATGAAACTGCACAAGGGTATTTTTTGAGCTCGAAATTTGACAACGTGTTAAATACTTTTTTCGTAGATGATCTATATCAAATATAATCTCTGTTTCAGAACCTAATAGCATTATGACACTCCTACTTAGGAACTCAACCCATTTGAACAACTCCTTGACAAGACGGAAGATCACTTTTCATGAAACTGGACAAGAGCATTTTTTAGCTCGAAATTTGACAACGTGCTAAGTACTTTTTTCGTAGATGACCTATATCACATATTATCTCTGTTTCAGAACCTAATATCTTTATGACACTCCTGCTTAGGACCTCAAACCATTTGAACAAGTCCTTGACAAGACTGAAAATGACTTTCATGAAACTGCACAAGAGTATTTTTTGAGCTCGAATTTTGACAACGTGTTAAATACTTTTTTCGTAGATGACCTATATCAAATGTATTCTCTGTTTCAGAAACTACTAGCATTATGACACTCCCACTTAGGACCTCAACCCATTTGAACAACTCCCCGACAAGACGGAAGATCACTTTTCATGAAACTGCACAAGAATATTTTTTGAGCTCGATTTTTGACAACGTGTTAAGTACTTATTTCGTAGATGACCTATATCAATATAATCTCTGTATCAGAACCTACTAGCATTATAACACTCCTGCTTAGGACCTCAACCCATTTGAACAACTCCTCGACAAGACGGAAGATCACTTTTCATGAAACTGCACAAGAATATTTTTTGAGCTCGAATTTTGACAACGTGTTAAGTGCTTTTTTCGTAGATAACCTATATCAATATAATCTCTGTTTCAGAACCTACTAGCATTATAACACTCCTGCTAAGGACCTCAACCCATTTGAACAACTCCTTGACAAGACGGAAGATCACTTTTCATGAAACTGCACAAGAGTATTTTTTGAGCTAGAAATTTGACAACCTGCTAAATACTTTTTTCGTAGATGACCTAAATCACATATTATCTCTGTTTTAAAACCTACTAGCATTTTGAAGCTCCTAATTAGGCCCCCAACCGAATTGAACAGGTCCTTGACTTAACTGAACATCTCAGGAAGTTTCGGCAAAGCAAGAAGATTCGTTAAGTAAAAAAAAGATATCATACTTTTGAAGAAAAAAAGACATAACTCTGCCAACTACGATCTCATAGAAGAGACAATCCGCCATTTGCACTTAACCCTGTCATTGCACGATACTTTTTTAACGCGTGAGATATCATTTAACGGTCAGGTATCAACTTATTGTCGAGATGTTCGAAGAAAGAATTGAGGGCAAAAACTATTCAAGAAACAGTTTTCTTCTAAATTTTAGTTTTTTTTTTGCAATTTCCACAATCCGATGAATTTTTTTACTTGCAGTTGATACATTGCTACTGTGTAGGGACGAATAACAATTAGGGGAACAATTGAAAAAATATTACATCAAAAACACCAAGAAAAATCAAGCCTTTTACAGATTTTTTTAGACAAAAGAAAAAGTTTTCTATTGCTGGTACCAACTGTACAAAAACCCCGGTTCTTTTTCCTATATGACACTTCTACTACTGATAAGAAATTGTTATCAGAACGTCAGAGGCTAAACAAGTCAACTTGAGAAGAAATTCGAAAAAGAAAGTGTTAATACTTTTGAAGAATAAAAGACTTAGCTCTCCTGACTAAGATATCACCAAAAAACAAAACAGTCCCCATTTTATACCCAAATGTTTGTCTCCATATACATCACGAACTCAAGAAATATCATTTAACAGTCAGATATAAAAAAAAATTGTAAAGCAACTCGGAAGTTTACTTTTTTTCGAATACTTAGAGGAAACAGAGTATATGTCTGATTATTCAATGAGATTTCTTGGTGATGTATATAGAGCCAAAGATCTGGGTATAAAATGTGGACTGTTATGTTTTTTGGTGATATCTAAGTCAGGAGAGCTAAGTCTTTTATTCTTCAAAAGTATAACCAATTTTTTTTGCTAATTTCTTTTGAAGTTGACTTGGTTAGCCTCTGATGTTCTGGTAACAATTGTCTACCAGTAGTAGATGTGTCCTATAGGAAAACGAACCGAGGGTTTGGTCAGTTTGTATCAGTAACAGAAAACTTCTTCTTACGTCTAAAAAAAAATCTGTAAAAAGGCTTAGATTTTTCTTGATGTTTTAGATGTGATATTTTTTCAATTGTTCCCCTAATTGTTATTCGTCCCTACACAGTAGCAATGTATCAACTGTAAGTACAAAAAAATTCATCAGAGTGTGGAAATTGCAAAAAAAACTAAAGTTTAGAAGAAAACTGTTTCTTGAATAGTTTTTGCCCTCAATTCTTTCTTCGAAGATCTCGACAATAAGTTGCTACCTGACCGTTAAATGGTATTTCACGCGTTAAAAATGTATCGTGCAATGACAGAGTTAAGTGTACAGGGCGAATTTTTTCTTCTGTGAGATCGTAGTTGGCAGAGTTATGTCTTTTTTCTTCAACAGTATGACATCTTTTTTTTGCAAAACGAACCTTCTTGCTTTGCAGAAAATTCCCGCAACGTCGGTTAACAGACCAAAAGCTGTCCGAAAACTCCGAAACTCTGCGGTGCAGAGCAAACCAGACCCGAAAAGGAAGCGGAGCTAGCAAAGCTAGCAAAGAAGCGCAAAATGGAAAATCCAAGAAGAACGCAAAGTTTCAACGAACCTTCTTGCTGTGCAAAAAATCCCACGACGTGGGAGAGCGGACCAACACCGGCCCGAACACAGAGGCTCTGCGGTGCAGAGCAAACTTTTCCGAAAAAAGGAGCAGCTAGCCAAGCTAGCTTGCAAAAAAGCGGAAAGAAGAACTCACCTTAGAAGAGATGAGAAGTCAGCAGCCGAAACAGAAGAAACAAAGCACAAAGCAAACTTTGTTAATATACATATAAGAAGAACACATCAGAGACAACACAGAAAACGCACGGAAACCCCCCACGCCGGCCTCCCCTTCCCTCACCCCGCGCCGAAGCCCCCACCCAGAACCCCCCCCCCCCGCAAAAGCCCTCACCCAACCAAAATCACCCCCCCCAAAACCCAACAAACCCAACGCATCAACGCCAAATTTTGGCATGAGTCCTGGAATATTGCCATGGAACTCAGAGAGTGTGGAAAGACATTTTGCAATGAATATGAGATGCGTACAAACAGGTCTGTAACACGGGGTCTCCTGCGTCAGTCGGTCAAAAGGGGGGGGGTATATTTAAGGGTTGATGTTTCAAAACTGGCCGAATGAAACAAAACCAGACTTGGACTCAAGTCAGTGATGCTTGAGATACACTCTGTGTCAAAATTTCATCCGAATGGGTCCATTCTAAGAGCAGATATTGCAAAATTAAGGTACTGTACCAATCTCGACAGAACCGAGGAGAGGTGACCTACAGAGCCAAAATTGACTATCTGAACCACCAAAAACCAACTACGAAACATATATGAGGAGAATCCTCATTATCCAGGGACTCTAACGAACTAATTATCGGGGCTAAATTCGACTGTTTTAATGGTCTAAAACGGAGAAACAGCAAACGCACCGGACACCAATATGTCAAAATGAGGGTATGTGTCCTGGCCAATTTCTCGAAAACGGCTGAAAGAAACAAAACGTTATTTAAAGGGATTTATGCACAGCTCAAGCCTAGTTCAATTCAAGAAACAGATCAAAAATCGGTTCACTCTACGACGAGATATTTCAATATAAAGGTACTTAACAAATGACCAAAAATGACCCAATTCGGGTCCTGTTTCTGTAATATAACCTATAACCATTCCTTATAACCACTGATTATAACCACAAATATGTATATGGGGAGACTCCCCACTAACTCAGGAATCTAAAACACTGCAATCTGCCCTCTATTTCCACACATAACAAGTTTAATATTGCATTCAAGGTAGTGTTTCTTTCCAAGCGAGGTCAAACTAGGGCCAAGTTCACTGGCCAATTTCTCAAAAACGGCCGGACAAAAAAACGCCCTTAGTAGATTGTAGCACGGCTTGAGATACGCATGTTATCAAAAAATGAGCCCCATCGGTGCACTCTTCTAGGAGTTATAGCAAAAATAAGGTACTGTACCAAATGACCAAAGCAGAGAGATACAGCACATTCGGAGCTAAAATTGACCTTCTGAACTACATAAAATGGCATATAAAATATATATGGGAACAATCCACATTATCAGACAAAAGTAACGGACTAACTTTTGGGTTTAAATTCGCCTGTTTTGTTGGTCTAACATGTACAAACGAGATGTGCCGGACCCGAATTGGTCAAAATGGGGGTATGTGTCCTGGCCAATTTCTCATAAACTGCTCAAAGAAACAAAATGCCATTTACAGGGAATCAAGTACGGCTCACGGTGAGTTCACATCAATAAACAGATCGAAAATTGGTTGACTCTAAGAGAAGATATTTCAAGATGAAGGTACCGTACCAAATGACCAAAATGACTTTAAACCACACGTCCAGAGCTAAAATTTGACATGAAAATGTGTCAAACAAATTACAAATAATAGCTAGAAAGCTTTGTTAAAATATAAGAAAGCTAACGCACCATAAAACAAGCTTTAAATCGCATTTGTGACAGCGCTTCAGGGTGGTGTCGGATGGTGTCAACCACTTCTGGTGCTAAAACCGAGAGCAAGTTTACTGGTCAATTTCTCTAAAACGGCTGAACAAAAACAAACCACCTTAGCACAGCTTGTAGCACTACTTGAGATACGCACCATATTAAAAAAATGAGTACAATCGGTTCACTCTAGAAGAAGTTATTGCAAAAATTTGGTACCCTGCCAAATGACCAAAAAAAGCGGGATGACCAGATTTCAGAGCGAAAGTTCAATATCTGAACTACATAAAACACTATACAAAATATATATGGGGATACTCCCCACTAACTGGGGATTCTAAAACACTAACATTTGTTGGGTAAATCGCGTGTTTTGTGGTCCCGAAATTTGGGTCATCCTGAATAGCCCTAAAATTCGACTTTTTTCAAATTTAAACATTAATAACTTTTTGATTGAGCCGATTTGAGAAACCAACCACACAGTGCAAGCAAAAGGGGTTCAATGTCAACAAAATGCAACCGCTTCCGTTCAATTTGGTTCTGTACTAAAGAAGATATTAACAAAATAATATTTTATACCCCATTTTTTGGGCCATCAGCGGAGCCCAAAATCTCGGGAACCGACATAAGACAACGTGAAACAGCGTTCCCGGCGTTTTTGTGGAGGTGATTTTAGTCCACTCCGACATTCTGGGTCACGGAAAACCTTCTTGGGGAGTTGGGAAAAAATTTCCCACCTCGCCATGAAGGCTATGATGTTTTGTGTGTTTTGACAAAAAACAACATCCACAGAAATTTGATGAAATCGTGAAAAAAAGAAAACTGTTGAATTAACCCCATTGTGTAATACAATTAGCTCCAAAACCTTGATCAGTGTCTAGAAAACACAAAACGCACGCCGGAATACTTGTTCAATTGCGCAAAGCACCACCCAGCCAAAAAAACTCGAGAAAAAAATTGGTTTTCCGTATTCATCATTGAATAACAGTTCTAAAAGATGATTTCAGGACAGTAACTAGCCAATCCAGAGGAGAACTTCTCAACAGCAACAGATCCAAAAAATGAACGAGAAATTGGAAAAGGTACAAAACATTGAGTTCCTTTCTCAATGTGATAAAACAATTTCTTTCCTGCGCAAATGCAGATTTTGCTTAGATATCTGTTGCAAATGTTCATATTTAACTGAGTTTCTTTCCCCCAAAGGCTGTGAGAACAGTAAACAATAAAAATAGACTGAAAGAAACTATTAATCTTGAAATAATGAACGCCTTCAACGCCCCGTAACAAATTTGCTGATTGCCTTCTCAAAATATATATGCTTTCATAGTCATTTCAAGACGAAATATTGTTCGTGTTCTCTATCAATTCAAGATAAGGAAATTATATATAAGGGAGCTCTGAGCGTGAATTGATAAATTAAAAGGCACGCAAAAGAACCGCCCAAGAATATAAAAAGGAACGAACGATTAAAAAAATTGTTGTTATTTTTTTTTGAAAATGACAAGTCTGCAAACCTAATGAACGAAGTTAATTCCTATTTTGTCATCGGAATTGGTTGCTTTGTGACTGTTTTTTACCTCTGTGTTTCAGAAGATTCTAATTAGTTAATTGTTTTAACCGAAAAGCGTCTTTGTTTTAACCGAAAAGCGCCACTTTACACTCACTTGCTTGCAGACCTTCATTTATCACAATTTTTTCATTGTTTGTGCTGCAATCAATAATAAAAACGTTAAAGTGAATAAAAACCCTTGCTTGTGTGTCTCAGTGTTGTTTTTATTGATATTGAACCAGCAGAAACGGATTCAAGAAACCAGGGACAAAAAATTAGCTTAAATAAGAAAAATCTTGAAGAGAGCAGTTTAAAAACATAATGTTGAGGAAAAGAGCAATCACTGCATTCTGATTGGTAATAACTCCTCTTATTCAAATCAGATATTAATTTCAGCACCATTGTATGTCAAATAACTACAATTAACGAGAGCACAGAACAAGCGACTTTAAAACTTTTTTGTAAGAAATATTAAAAGTAACCGCCAGATCTTAAAGTAACCATTTCTGCAGTTCTACTTGATGCTTTAATTTCGTGTTTTGTCTTTGAAATGGATGTGCCTTGTGGTTGTTTTTTGCTAATTGTAAATCCGAAAACGTGTATTAGTTGATTTTGTACCGAAAAGCGTCTTTGATCCATTTTACCCCAACTGGTTTAAAGACTCTCACCTTTCAGAAATTTTTGATGTTTTGTGCTGCCATCAATAAAAAATGGGTTGAAGTGATATAAAAAACATTTTTTGGGGGTTTGGCTGCTATTTGTATTGATATATGACCAACAGAAGCGCATTTGAGAATCCGAGAACAAAAAGGTATGCTTAAATAAGAAAATCTTGAAGCGCGCGATTTAAAAACAAAATGCTGAGGAAAAGGGCAATCACTACATTCTGCTCGCTATGTACTCTTCTCAATCAAATCAAACAATAAGTTTAGCAAGGCCATAGGTCAAACAACTGCAATTAGAGAGAGCAGTGGGCAGAGGACAAACGACTTTATAATATTTTTTCTAGGAAATAATAAAATAAATCGCCTAATATCAAAGTCGCTATTCTGCAGTTCTACTTGACAATTTAATTTCGTGTTTTGTCATTGAAATGGACGTGCCTTGTAGTTGCTTTTTGCTAATTGTAAATCCAAAAACGTGTATCAGTTGATTTTGAACCGAAAAGCGTCTTTGATCCATTTTACCCCGATTTGTTTAAAGACTATCACCTTTCAGGAATTTTTGATGTTTTGTGCCGCCATCAATAAAAAATCGATTGAAGTGATACAAAAAACATTGTATGGGGTTTGGCTGTTATTTGTTTTGATATATGACCAACAGAAGCGCATTTGAGAATCCGAGAACAAAAAGGTATGCTTAAATAAGAAAATCTTGAAGCGCGCGATTTAAAAACAAAATGCTGAGGAAAAGGGCAATCACTACATTCTGCTCGCTATGTACTCTTCTCAATCAAATCAAACAATAAGTTTAGCAAGGCCATAGGTCAAACAACTGCAATTAGAGAGAGCAGTGGGCAGAGGACAAACGACTTTATAATATTTTTTCTAGGAAATAATAAAATAAATCGCCTAATATCAAAGTCGCTATTCTGCAGTTCTACTTGACAATTTAATTTCGTGTTTTGTCATTGAAATGGACGTGCCTTGTAGTTGCTTTTTGCTAATTGTAAATCCAAAAACGTGTATCAGTTGATTTTGAACCGAAAAGAGTCTTTGATCCATTTTAACCCCAACTTGTTTGAAGACTATCACTTTTCAGAAATTTTTGATGTTTTGTGCCGCCATCAATAATAAATGGATTGAAGTCATATAAAAAACATTGATTGGAGTTTTGACTGATGTTTGTAGTGATATATGACCAAGAGAAGCGGATTTGTGAATCCGAGAACAAAAAGGTTTGCTTAAATAAGAAAAATCTTGAAGCGCGCGATTTAGAAACATATTGTTGAGGAAAAGGGCAATCACTACATTCTGCTCGCTATTAACTCTTCTCATTCAAAGCAAAAGTTCAATTTAGCAAGGCCGTAGGTCAAATAACTGCAATTAGCGAGAGCAGAGGGCAGAGGACAAACAAATTTATAATATTTTTTCTAGGGAATAATAAAATTAATCGCCTGATGTTAAAGTCACAATTTTGCAGTTCTTTTGACAATTTAATTTCGTGTTTTGTCATTGAAATGGATGTGCCTTCTCATCATTTTTTGCTAATTGTAATTCCGAAAACGTGTATTAGTTGATTTTGTACCGAAAAGCGCCTTTGATCCATTTTACCCCAACTTGTTTAAAGACTATCACCTTTCAGAATTTTTTGATGTTTTGTGCCGCCATCAATCAAAATTGGGTTGAAGTGATATTAAAAACATTGTTTGGGGGTTTGAATGGTATTTTCATTGATATATGACCAACAGAAGCGGATTCAAGAATCCGAGAACAAAAAGGTGTGCTTAAATAAGAAAGCTTGAAGCGAGCGATTTAAAAACATAATATTGAGGAAAAGAGCAATCAGTACATTCTGATCGCCATTCACTCTTCTCATTAAAATCAAATATTAAGTTTAGCAAGGCCATAGGTCAAACAATTGCAATTAGCGAGAGCAGTGGGTAGAGGATAAACGACTTTTTATTTTTTTTTCTAGGAAATAGTAAAATTAATCGCCTAATATCAAAGTTGCTATTCTGCAGTTCTACTTGAAAATTGAATTTCGTAATTTGTCATTGAAATGAATGTGCCTTGTAGTTGTTTTTTTGCGCCAATTGTAAATCCGAAAACGTGTATTAGTTGATTTTGTACCGAAAAGCGTCTTTGATCCATTTTACCCCGATTTGTTTAAAGACTATCACCTTTCAGGAATTTTTGATGTTTTGTGCCGCCATCAATAAAAAATCGATTGAAGTGATACAAAAAACATTGTATGGGGTTTGGCTGTTATTTGTTTTGATATATGAGCAACAGAAGCGGATTCGAGAATCTGAGAACAAAAAGGTTTGCTTAAAAAAGAAAAATATTGAAGCGAGCGATATAAAAACATAATATTGAGGAAAAGAGCAATCAATACATTCTGATCGCAATTTACTCTTCTCATTCAAATCAAATATTAAGTTTGGCAAGGCCATAGGTCAAACAACTGCAAATAGCGAGAGCAGTGGGCAGAGGACAAACGACTTTAAAAAATTTTTTCTAGGAAATAATACTATTAATCGCCTAATATCAAAGTCGCTATTCTGCAGTTCTACTTGACAATTTAATTTCGTGTTTTGTCATTGAAATGGACGTGCCTTGTAGTTGCTTTTTGCTAATTGTAAATCCAAAAACGTGTATCAGTTGATTTTGTACCGAAAAGAGTCTTTGATCCATTTTAACCCCAACTTGTTTGAAGACTATCACTTTTCAGAAACTTTTGATGTTTTGTGCCGACATCAATAATAAATGGATTGATGTGATATAAAAAACATTGATTGGAGGTTGGACTGATGTTTCTAGTGTTATATGACCAAGAGAAGCGGATTCCTGAATCCGAGAACAAAAAGGTTTGCTTAAATGAGAAAAATCTTGAAGAGTGCGATTTAGAAACATAATGTTGAGGAAAAGGGCAATCACTAGATTCTGCTCGCTATTAACTCTTCTCATTCAAATCAAAATTTTAATTTAGCAAGGCCTTAGGTCAAATAACTGCAATTAGCGAGAGCAGAGGGCAGGGGACAAACAACTTAATAATATTTTTTCTAGGGAATAATAAAATTAATCGCCTGATATTAAAGTCACAATTCTGCATTCTTCTCGACAATTTTATTTCGTGTTTTGTCATTGAAATGGATGTGCCTTCTCATCATTTTTTGCTAATTGTAAATCCGAAAACGTGTATTAGTTGATTTTGTACCGAAAAGCGCCTTTGATCCATTTTACCCCAACTTGTTTAAAGACTATCACCTTTCAGAATTTTTTGATGTTTTGTGCCGCCATCAATCAAAATTGGGTTGATGTGATATTAAAAACATTGTTTGGGGGTTTGAATGGTATTTTCATTGATATATGACCAACAGAAGCGGATTCAAGAATCCGAGAACCAAAAGGTGTGCTTAAATAAGAAAGCTTGAAGCGAGCGATTTAAAAACATAATATTGAGGAAAAGAGCAATCAGTACATTCTGATCGCCATTTACTCTTCTCATTAAAATCAAATATTAAGTTTAGCAAGGCCATAGGTCAAACAATTGCAATTAGCGAGAGCAGTGGGTAGAGGATAAACGACTTTTTATTTTTTTTTTCTAGGAAATAATAAAATTAATCGCCTAATATCAAAGTTGCTATTCTGCAGTTCTACTTGAAAATTGAATTTCGTAATTTGCCATTGAAATGGATGTGCCTTGTAGTTGTTTTTTTGCGCTAATTGTAAATCCGAAAACGTGTAATAGTTGATTTTGTACCGAAAAGCGTCTTTGATCCATTTTACCCCAACTTGTTTAAAGACAATCACCTTTCAGAAATTTTTGATGTTTTGTGCCGCCATCAATTAAAAATGGGTTGAAGTGGTAAAAAAAACATTGTATGGGGTTTGACTGGTATTTGTTTTGATATATGAGCAACAGAAGCAGATTCGAGAATCCGAGAACAAAAAGGTTTGCTTAAATAAGAAAAACCTTGAAGCGCGCGATTGAAAAACATATTATTGAGGAAAAGAGCAATCAGTACATTCTGATCGCTAATTACTCTTCTCATTCAAATCAAATATTAAGTTTAGCAAGTCCATAGGTCAAACAACTGCAATTAGCGAGAGCAGTGGGCAGGGGACAAACGACTTTATATTATTTTTTCTAGGAAATAATAAAATTAATAGCCTAATATCAAAGTCGCTATTCTGCAGTTTTTCTCGACAGTTTAATTTCGTGTTTTGTCATTGAAAAAGATGTGCCGTGTGGTTGTTTTTGCTCTTTTTACATCAGAATACATTGATTAGTTGTTTTTATACCAAAAGGCGTCTTTGATTCACTTTACCCTCGCTTGTTTAAAGACTTTAACCTATCACAATTTTATGAAAGTTTGTACAGCAATCAATAATAAAAATGGATTGAAGTGGTCACAAAACCCTTTTCTATGGATTTGAAATGATTTTTATTGATATTTGACCAGCAGAAACAATTTCGAGAGTCCGAGGACAAAAGTATTTGCTTAAATGCTAAATGTCTTGAAGAAAGAAATTTAAAAATATAATGATTAGGAAAAGTGCAGTCACTGCTTTTTGATCGCTAAACAGCCCTCTCATTCACATTAAATTTTAATTTTAGCAAGTCAGTAGGTCAAATAACTGTAATTAGCGAGAGCTGAGGACAAATGTGTTCAAAATAGTTTTCGAAGAAATAATTAATATAACAGATTGATTTGAAAGTAACAAATCTGCAGGTCTACTGAATGATTTAAATTCGTGTTTTCTTATTGAAAGGTATGTGCCTTGTGCCTGTTTTTGGCTCATTATAAATCAGAAAACATTTAGTAGTTAATTTTATACCGAAAGGCGGCTTTGATCCACTTTACCCTCACTTGTTTAAAGATTTTAACATCTCACGATTTTTTGAAAGTTTGTGCCGCAATCAATAATAAAATTGGTTGAAGTCATCAAGAAACCCTTGTTTCTGTATTTGAAGTGTATGTTCATTGATATTTGACCAGCAGAAAAGGATTCGAGAATCCGAGGACAAAAGTATTTATTAAATGCGAAAAAGTCTTGAAAAGAGCAACTAGAAAATCTAATGTCCAGAAAAGAGCAATCACAACACTTTGGATATGTTTTACGCCTCTTAATTTCATTGAAATTTTGTTGCCATGTTTTACCATGATCTTGCCAAGTTTCATCATAAAGTTTTCTTGATACAGCTTGATAAGGTCATGGCAAGATCTTATCAAGGTGTAACAAGAAGTTTTGTCATATCAAGATCTTGGTAAGATAATCCATGTTTTTTCAAGACTGTCAAGATCTTGCATGTCTTGGCAAGGTGTATCAATTTTCGTTTCAGTGGGAGCACCTTTACAATGAAAATGAAATTGATAGATATTGATGAAGAACATTTAAAAACAAGGTGGGTCTTGCCAAATTGATGACCTCTTTCCTTGCTAAAATTCTTCTCCGTTTTATTCGCCCGTTGCTTTTTCTATGCAGGAGATGTCTGCATACCTGGATCTGAGTGCCAAAAAATTCAGTACTGACTCATAAAAATTTCATTATGTTTTTTTCCATGACCAGAGTTCTGATCATGGCACTTATTAGCCATTTCATGATAAAATTCAGAGTTCAATTCTGAACTTAGCATGAAAAAAACGAACTTCTATTCTGCATTTACCATGAACATTATGAATTTTTTTCTGTTTTTGAGCTGAACGGAGTGAAAAAATTCTACTATCTGAAACTTAGGTAAAATTCTTGTTAAGCAATTTTAAGAATTAATTCGCCAATATTTTGGATAACTAAAATGGAACAATGTAATATTGATATTCAATAAATACTATTCAATAAATCACCAAAACTGTTTTAAAAAATGTGTTCCTTTCGGGTGCCTTTCCTTTTTTTGACCCATTCACTCAGCGTGCTTCACTTTTCTGCTTTTTCATGTTTTTTAAGATGTATGTTGATAAATAGTTCTTTCTCAGATTTTATTTAAAAAAGCCTAAAATTTGGTATCTCATCCTAAAAACATCGAAATAGGTTTGTGGGTCTCTAATTTGTACATATAGTCACTGAGCTTGGAAACCATGCTTGCTGAGGCAATGTTTTATGTTTTATATTTTGATTAAGCCCCTTTTAGGCGTTGAAAGTACGTTAGAGGTCAATTTTTTTTATAGCTATTAGGTACCTGCAACGCCGTTGGTTATTTTTCTGGAACTTTTCTGGAGCAACATATATCTGGTAAGGGTCTTAAAAATCCCATGGTTATCTGGTAAGAATCTTATAAGAACAGCGGTTGTCTGCTACGAATCTTACAAGGTTAACGATTATCTGGTAAGAGTCTTGTTAGAGTCCTTACATTATGATGCATAACCGTACAAGAATCTCGCAAGATCTTAGCAGATAAACGTCCCAATTTGAGAAGGGTAATCTTTATGTCTTATTTGTTTTGAAAATATATCATGTTAAATTTTTTCAGAAAGTGTAATTTTACTTTAATTTTACTTAGTTTTGTGGTGTTTTGCGCAACTATTTGTTTTTCTTTGTGAAATTTGTAGCTCGTTTCTGTCTTTTGTCTAAATATTTAAACATCATAAGCTTAATTGCAAAATTGAGTTTTTTCCCCACTTCATCAATAAAACCTGCTTTGTTTAGGAAGGACTAGACTGAAAAAAAAACTCGTAAAAACGTTACCGCCTTTTCACAATTGATAGTTCAGGTAAACGAATTTCAATTGTCTCCATCAGAGCAGAATAGATTTGGTCTACTCTAAATGAAAAGCGGACAAAAATATATAGGGATTGTTTCGAAATGTATTGGGTTCAGTCCTGTCTCTCCAAAATTTGAAGTTAAAATTGCTGTGGGAAACCATAACATAAAGTTTCACGATTTTAAGGTTTTTTGCTCAAGGTTACCAAAACTGTGTTAAAAGCATTTCAAGGATTTCTTTAAAATATTTCTTTATAATTGTGTCAAGGATATAATTTGTAGACATCACACTATATGACTAGAATACTGATAACCATTCATTTGTCAGATTTTGGAAACTCATGACCCAACTTGTATGGAAAAAATGCAAATTTTTTTGTTTTTTTGCTCTAAAGCGCCGAAAAGGTTCTAAAAATTTTTCAATTTAATCGGGACCATAATGTATGACTAAACTACCGCTACACATTAAAATGCAAGACCTTGGTAATTTTTAGCCTATTTGGTCCAGAGAAAAGTTGTGAGGTTTTACGTTTATGCTGAAAATCGTGAAAGGTGTTTTAAAAAGTGTTTCTTTCCTATTGGGCCAAGGAATTGATTTGAAGGGATCATAATGTACGACTAGTGTAAGACTAGACGGCCGCTACCCATTTGGTTGTCAGACGTTGGTAATTGAAAATGATACGTCTGGAAAAACGATTTTACAGATTTTTTCGCCAAATTGGGTGAAATAATTTGAAATATTTTTCTTTTCAATCAAATAAAGGAATCAATTTGAAGAACAACACTGCACTGCGGTTTCAGTCTACCGATGCCCTTTAGGTTGTCAGTAATTTTTACTTTTTGGTATAATTTTCTGGAATAAATTTTTAAGAAGTTACGGTTTATTTGCTCCAAATTGCTAAAACTGTGTTTAAAATATTTATTTTGAATCTTGTCAACGAGTTAATTTGAAGGGATTATACTGTTTAACTAGAATACCGACACCCATTGAGTTGTCAGATTTTGTTATTCTTTAGCCTAGTTTTTTATCGAAAAAAAGTTGCATGATTTTACGGTTTTTTGCTCTGAATCGCAGAAATTGTTTAGAAAAACTTTTCTTTTCAATTGGGTCAAAGAGTTAATTTGAAGCGACGAAACTGTATGACAAGACTACTGATACCTATTAAGTTGTTAGACGTTTTTTTAGGCAAGGTTGTGGGGAAAAAATTGTAGGACTACGATTTTTGTTGCTGTAGGTCAACAAAACTGTTTTAAAAAATTAGGTTTCTTTCGGGCGCTCTTCCTTCTTTTTGACACATTCACCCAGATTGCTTCACCTTTCTGCTGTTGCATCTTTTTTTTGATAAATGTTGATGTACAGTTCTTTCTCAGTGTTTTTAAAAGCCTAAAAACTGGTACCTCTTTAGAATACATATGAAAAACATCGAAATAGCTTTGTGGGCTTCTAATTGGTACACATAGTCCCCGATTTTGGGAACCATTTTTGGTGAAGCAATGTTTTATCCGTTTTACAGGTGTTATATGTTGACTAAGCCCCTTTTAGGCGTTTAAAGTACCTTTGGTGGTCGTTTTTAAAGTCTTAGAAAACTTTTTATAGCTATGAGTTACCTGCAACAGATACTTGGCAAGAGTTTTACAAATCCAACGGTTATCTGGTAAGAAGTTCATAAAAACAACGGTTATCTACTAGGAATCTTGCAACGTTAACGATTACCTGATAAGATTTTTGTAAGAGTACTTACAAGATGATGCATAATCACACAAGAGTCTCGCATGATCTTAGCAGATAAACGTACCAAATTCACTAGATTCATAATCCTGTCTTCTTTATATTGTAAAATTATCATGTTAATTATTTACCGAAAGTGTAATTTCGATAGAGTTTTGTGTTGTGTTTTGTACAACTGGTTATTTTTCTGCTTGTTTCTGTCTTTTGTCTAACTGTTTAAACATCATAAGTTTAATTGCAGAGTGGATTCTTTCCCATTTTATCAATAAAACCTGCCTTGGTTAGGAATGACTGGACTTAAAAAGAAAGTGCACAGGAAGGTCGCCGCTTTTTCACAGTTTAAAATTCCGATAAAACACATTTCAATTGTCTCCATCAGAACAGAATAGACTTTGTCAAAATCAAAAGAGGACAAAATACGGATTGTTTCGAAATTTGTTGGTTTCAGTCCTTGCTCTCCAAAATATTGAAGTTAATATTGCTGTCGGAAACCATAACAAAAAGTTTTACGGTTTTACGGTTTTTAGCTCCAGATCACCAAAACTGTGTTAAAAACATTTTCTTTTTAATTGTGTCAAGGATTTAGTTTGCAGGGATCATACTATATGACTACAATACTGATACCCATTCATTTTTCAGATTTTGGTAATTCATGGCCCAGTTGGTATGAAAAAAATTGCATTATTTTACGGTTTCTTGGTTCTAAATCGCCGAAACTGTTCTAAAAATTATTCAGTTCCATCGGATCAAGGAGTTAATGCAAGGGATCACACTGTATGACTGTATTAGGATGTAAGACCTCGGTAATTTTTAGCTTAGTTGGTCTGGAGAAAAATTGTAAGGTTTCGCGGCTATAGTCAAAATCGTGAAAAGTCTTTTAAAAACTGTTTCTTTCCTATTGGGTCAAGCAGTTGACCTGAAGGAATCATAATGTATGACTAGTGTAAGGCTAGGCGGCTGCTACCTATTTTGTTCTCAGACCTTGGTTATTGAGCTTGATTGGCCTGGAATAACGCTGGAAAGATTTTACAGATTTTTTTGCCAAATCGTGTGAATTGTTTTGAAACACGTTTCTTTACAATCAGATCAAGGATTCAATTTGAAAGGACAACACTGCGGTATTAGTCTACCGGTGCAATTTAGATTGCCAGAAATTGTTAATTTTTGGTAAAACTCTCTGGAATAATCTTTTAAGATTTTACGGTGTTTTTTCTTCAAATTGCTTAACTGTGTTAAAAAACATTCACTTCGAATCTTAGGAGTTATTTTGAAGAGATCAAACTGTTTATTTAGATCACCGATACCCATTAAGCTGTCAGATTTTGTTATTCCTTAGGCTAATTTATATCGAAAAAAATGCATGCTTTCACGGTTTTTTGCTCTGAATCGCCAAAATTGTTTAAAAAGAACTTTTCTTTTTAATTGGGTCAAAGAGCTAATTTGAAGCACCCAAACTGTATGACAAGACTACTGATACCGATTAGGTTGTCAGACGTTATTTTAGGCAAGCTTGTCTGGCAAAAAAACGGCAGGACTACGGTTTTGTTGCCATAAATCACCAAAACTCTTTTGATGTGCTCTTTCCTTGCTAAAAATCTTCTCCGTTTTATTCGCCCGTTGCTTTCTCTATACAGGAGATGTCTGCATAACCGGATCTGACTGCCAAAATGAGTCAGTACTGAGTCACGAAAATTTCATTATAATTTGTTCCATGACCAGAGTTCTGATCATGGCATTTATTAGCCATTCCATGATAAAATTCTGAACTTAGCATGAAAATAATGAACTTCTATTCTGCATTTACCATGAACATTATGAATTTCTGTCTGTTTTTGAGCTGAACAGAATGAAAAATATTCTGTTATCTGAAAGTTAGGGAAAAACTTTTTTAAGCAATTTTAAGAATTAATTCGCCAAATTTTTTGATAACTAAAAAGGAACAATTTAACATTGATATTCAATAAATACTATTCAGTAAATCACCAAAACAATTCTAAAAGAACGTGTTTCTTTCGTGGGCCTTTCCTTTTTTTGACCCATTCACTCAGCTTGCTTCACGTTTCTGCTGTTTCATGTTTTTTAAGATGTATGTTGATATATTGTTCTTTCTCAGATTTTATTTTAAAAAGCCTAAAAATTGGTACTTCTTTAGAATACCTATGAAAAACATCGAAATAGTTTTGTGGGTTTCTAATTTGTACACATAACCACTGAGCTTGGGAACCATGCTTGCTGAGGCAATGTTTTATGTGTTATATGTTGATTAAGCCCCTTTTAGGCGTTGAAATTATGTTAGGGGTCGTTTTTTACGTCTTAGAAAGCTTTTTATAGCTATGAGGCACCTGCAGTGGCGTTGGTTTTCTGTCTGGAACCTTTTTGGAGCAACAGAAACCTGGCAAGGGTCTCACAAATCCGACGGTTATCTGGTAAGAATCTTATAAGAACAGGAATCTTGCAAGGTTAACGATTATCTGGTAGGAGTCTTGTTAAACTCCTTACATGATGATGCATAATTTTACAAGAGTCTCGCAAAATATCAGCAGATATCCGTCCCATTTTGAGTAGGGTAATATTCATGTCTTCATTATATTGAAAATAAATCAAGTAAATTATTTTCAGAAAGTGTATTTTTACTGAAATCTTGTTGCTTATCTGGTGTTTTGCGCAACCAGTTGTTTTTGCTTGAAAATTGTAGCTTGTTTTTGTCTTTTGTCTAAATGTTTAAACATCATAAGTTTAATGGCAAAGTGGAAATTTTTCCCACATCATCAATAAAATCTGCTTTGTTTTGGACTGACTGGACTGAAAAAGTAAGCGCGTCAGTATGTTACGTCTTTTTCACAGTCGAAAATTCTGAAAAACACATTAAAATGAAAAGTAAACCTAAATTCAATTGTCTCCATCAGAACAGAATAGACTTCGTCTACTCAAAACGAAAAGCGGGCAAAAATATATACGGATTGTTTCGAAATTTGTTTGGTTCAGTCCTGGCTCTCCAAAAATTTGAAGTTAATTTTGCTGCGGGAAACCATAACAAAAATTGTTTTCGACGAAAAGGAATTTTATGAAGACTTCTACAGATCTTTGTTGTATTCAACCCACAATTTAAGTGTCCACCCACAATTGTATGCTCACTCTCTGTGATGAACAGTTTCTCTGTAGCCATTTAGAACAACTCGAGCAATGTTTTATAAGGAAATTAGTTGAGTACTTTAAATATTAACAAATTTAGAATTGTTCCCTTCTAAATTGGCTTTTTAAATTCGAGAGCTCTACCAGAGACAACATCCAACATTGGATTTTTAGTCTGTTCACGAATAACTTCATATTGTGCAAGCTGTTGATTCAGATTGTGCATGAAATTATGTGCCTCAGCACATAATAGGGTGCAGGTTGGGTCTTTCTGTTCTTCTTCTCCTTCAGTTTGGAAATAGATTGAATTATCAGTAGCGCATTCTGCGAAGTTTTAGTTGTGATTGTTTGTCGAGGAGTTGTGATTGATTGTTTGTCGAGGAATTGTGATGGATAATTTGTCGAGGAGTTATTCTATTGCAACTCTAGCAAATGGATCTTTTCTCAAAAGTTATTGCATCAGTAGTGTTTTGCGCAATCGAGTAGGTCTTTCTGCGTGCAATCTTTGAGTTGCAAAAATTCTCTAAATTACTGACAACAAACTACAGCATTGGGTTCCGGTACCTCAGCAACCTTTTATTTTCACGATTTTACGTTTTACGATTTACGATTTAGAAACGTGTCAGAAATGGCACTTGAAATGAGTTTGGCTGAATTTGGGCGCAGCTTATAGCTTAAAAATTGTGAAAATGTCCACTGATTGGCTTATATGTCATGAAGTGATCTGTCAATTTGATCAAAAATGGTTGCTTTCTTTCGATATGTGGAGAAAAGAAGAAAAAGACTGACCCTAATCTTCAATTGAAGGGGCAAAGAAGAGAGGAACAAAAAATTTGAGTAAAGTGAAAAGCATAAAGAGAAAAAGAAAAGAAAAAAACATGTTGGGTGTTTCTAAGAAAAGTGAGTCTTTAAGTTTTGTGGGTCAGTGAGCCCGATGTGGTAGGACTGTGGCTTACGTCCGCAAAAAGAATTCGAAGTCAAGGGCCCGATTGTCCGTATCCGTGAAGAATTCGAGGAACTCTTTATCTCGTGCAAGACATCCGGCAAGTGCACTAGAGCCGAGGTCAACGTTGCGGTGTGGTTGCAACGCTAGAAGGTGGTTGAGGATCTGGTTCCCGATTTGCCAGCTTGTCCAGTATCCAGTCCTTGTAGAGGTGATTGAATGTGTGCCCATACATACACTTTGTGGCTCCTCCCTCTACACACTGGAGGTATTCGATGGAGAAAAGTATGGGGCCATGTTTTTTCGCATGAAGTGGCGAAAACAAGAAAAACTTCTTGATAGGGTCAAAATAGGGGAGTGTTCCTTTGCAATATGTGGTATTTATGATATAACTGTAGCTGAGGTGGTAGGGTGAAGTGAGTTCAGTTTTTATATATTGGAGACGTGAGTTTATATGGACTAGGGGGTTAGTCCGATGAAAGCGATGTTGAACGAAGAGGTAATTGTGAATCCTATGGAGTCTTTGTCCAATTCATTTTGTGAGTCTTGCTGTTCCAATCCATCTGTGATGGATTCAAAAAACCAAACTGGAGATAGTAAGGAAAGTTTTTTTGATAAATACGGTAGAGGGCGACATCTATCGTGAACCGTGTTTTTAGATAGTCGTTTTGTCGATCTGCAAGCGCGAACAAGTGCTTTGAGAGGTGCAAGATTCGCTCTGTGAAGCGGGGATTGATTGGGAAATGGAGGCATTCTAGTGGGATGTCCTTATCGCGTCCTTCTTATACATACTCAATTTCCAACTGTCCCAAGGAGCATGAGCTGGCCGTTGGTTTCAACGTGTGATGTGGCGGTGTTTGAGCGTAGTTAATCCTCTGGGGGACATGAACACTGTGATCCGTGTTGATGCCCAGAGGATTTGTGAAATGGTGGAAATTGAAGTTCGGTCCTAGTGCTCTGTGTAGCACTCCTTGTGTAGGCTTGAAAGGGTTAACTCGGCCTTTTGAAGATGAGTACTCTGGGCCTCGCGTAGGGCTAGCGGTATGCCGCCCAGCTGACTGTTAGGCCGATTAGCGGACCGGATTGATCTCTTTCGGCATAGCCCTGGGGCGTCTCCTTGGAGAAGGATCCGTATAAGAATAGTTATCGGATGATGTTGGCCGATCGTAAGGAGGGGGTTGGGGGAAAGTTGGCTGAGGGGTAAAATGGGGGGCGGGTCCAGTAAGACGAGTTTGATCTGCGGATTTGACATTAGTAATGACTGAGTATGGGTATTCTTTGGTTTCATGTGCTTCTGAGTTTACATGACGACTTTTTGGTGGTGGATTGTTTGATAGCGTCACTGTATGAGCAACTTGGTGATTCTGAGACGGGCGGAGAACTTTGGTTAGTGTTGCATTGCTAATTAAAGGACGCAATTTTGACGTTGATCATTGGCCCACAGTAGGGCAGTTTTCACAGTGGAATATCTAATAATGATTGAAAATGGAATAACAATTGTTAATAAATTGAAGGGGGTGAACTAACTCGGATTGCTGCGAGGGGTGACTCTGGTGGGAGGACATTGTGTTGACAGATGAGATCTAAAAATGAGCAGAATAGACAGTTAACAACTCTGCAATTGCTTAGTCTTTCCCACTGATCGAAAAAAGTTTGAGGGTATTTGATTTAACTCTGCAAGTTGTTGTTTCGAGAGTTGTTGGTATTGTTCATCCAAATTTAGAAGGTCTTTAATATATTTGATATCATAAGAGGCGGGGGTAGAGTCAAAAAGTATTGTATATACTATATCGGTGTAAAGAAGTTCCGATACTTTGGCTGTTGCTTCTGGTGGAAAAATTGGAAGATACAGGAGAGCAATATGTTCGTTGTTAAAGATGAGAGAGTGCCGGTCTGAGTTGGCTAAATTTCTGCTGCTGTTGAGTTGATTAGTTTTCCTGTTTGAAGAATGAAAAGAACTGTACGGTGAGACAATTCTTTAAAACAAAATTGAGAAGAGAGAGTGTTTTTTTGTAAAAACTTAGAAAGTTTTCTAATTTAAAAGAGATTGAAAAGCTTTATGAAAGCGAAGTTTAAAGAGTTTAAAGACAGGTGAAGGAGAAGTGTTCAATGGGTTGAAAGAGAAGTGAAGAACAAGATTGAGAGAGAAGTTTTCAAAGAGAGCTGGGTCGGCTGCTAACTTCAATTTTGGTTAATTTACTTTTGTTATTCTCGTGGAGAATGGCTTGTAATTACCTCTTTTTCACTTGTTGATGGAGGAATTTTTGAGGTTCTGCTTTTGTAGCAGGTGAAAAGATAGTTCTTATGCTTTGTTAGCTTTGTGGAGGGGCTTTGTTATTTTTCCCGAGGAAAGTAATTGTATTAGAACGGAGAGGGGTGAAAGAACTATTCGAATTATCCCTATCGTATAGGACATCTGGGGAAATATGTTTTTGTGTATTTCTATTTGCGGAGTATTTAGTGTGTTCTGCTAAATTTTATTCAGCTAACGAAAGCGAAAGAAGCAGTTTCGTGCATGGCAATAGTGGTGTATATATGTTTTTGAAGTGCGATGTTCGCGAAGCCCCCCAAAGTTGTTGGATAAAGGTTCATTATTTGATGGTATGTCTGGGTTTTCTAGACTAAACAAGACATATTTCGATTAGGTGATAGTTGGTTTTTTAGGCTGAAGGTGTAATAAAGAATTGTCGGAGTAGTTTTATTTCATTTGATATTAAAGGAAGTGTTCTTTGGGGTAATATGGTACAATATTAATTTGATGACTGGTTATTTGTTTACCTGAAAAATCCTCTAAGTTATATGTCACCAATGTAGGGGTGTAAATTATTTTAAAAAATCCATTTTTTTCTGGTTGGATCTTTTCTGAAATTCCAATTTGTGGATCTTTATTTACAACAAGAACATAAGTATTACATTTAAGTGGTTGAACCGTTCCATGCGTAAATGTTTATTCTGATTTAAAAAATAGTGTACATCGTTGTAAACCTCTGAGTGTATCTTTTCATCGTTCAGAAACCAATGTGCAAAGGTGCCTTTTTGGTGTTTTTTTAATTTGAGGGAGGTGATTAATATGATCAGTATGTGTATAATTTAGGAAAGAGTGGCATGGTGAGTTTTGTGAAGTTTTAGAGTTTCCAAAACTACCTGAAGCGGAAGACAGTTTAAACATTATTGGTTTTTTTTGGTTTTATGCCAAAAACGAGTTCATATGGTAAAAGTTTCATGTTTTTTCTAGCTTGTGAGTTATATGCAAATGGAAAAGTTTTGACATTTTGTGACCATGTGTCCTACTGGGAATCCAAGACTGTGCGTAAAAACGTATTCAACTGTCGATTGCTATTTTCTACTAGCACGTTTGACTCTGGTGCATATGGCGTGCGTGGTTAAATTTATACAGTTTATATACGACAAATATGTGCAAAATCACCGTTAATATGTTCATTTCTGTTGTCAGATACTAATGTTTTGTGTATTACAACTTTAACTACCAGTGGTAAAATGCATTTGCTGCATACTTTTTTGGAGAGGAGTGGAGAACAACGTAATGTGTGAATGCGTCTACTATAACATAGACGTAGAAGTTTCCGGTTGAAGACGGGGCAATGGGCCTTTTGTGTCCTCAAAATACGGTGATTGAAGTATGGTGAACCTTCTAAAAATTGCTGTTGGGGGCCCTAAAGAGATTTGGCATGGTTTTGCTTGTGTGCCAATTAAAGCAGCCCTGTGTTAGAACTGCTACCCATGTTTTAATTTTTCAAAAGTATTAATTGTCTGTTATTGTAGCATAGGTTTGCTCACAACCGGCATGGCCTGAAAGATCATATGAATGTGCGATATGAAACACTGTTAAAAGAAGAGAGTGTTTCTTGTAGGAATGTATCAGTAATTTCTAAGTTTTGCAATAGAAATGATTGTAAATTTCTTTTGAATTGTGTATTAAATCATCAGTTGCTGGGAGTGAAAATTTATTACTTCGTATTAGTTTTGCATAAAATGCATTTTGAGTATCTGGTGTACATGGTTTTGTTTTTTTGTTTTCAGTGTAACATCTCTGTGTTGTACAATAGGATAGGTCTCTAAGTGTAATGGGCTTTTTTCAACTGTTGTGTTTTGTGGCTATGGACATATTCTAAGGGCTGTGCTTTCGTTTTATATTCGTGGTTTTAATCGGGAAGATGGAGATTGTTCTTATGTTGTACTTTGAAATCGTTATCTTTCATTTGTAGGTATATTGGAAAATGTGGTGATTCTACAGCAGTATGTGTGGTCACTGTGTTAATGTATCCTTTTGATGCGGCATAGTTGCACTGTATTGGTTGTTTTTGCTGGTGTTTGTGTCGTAAAGAATTGCAATTAATCAGTATTTTCTACCCCATCCGTAAAAGAGGTTCGCCTTGCATTTTTGCCGTGGAAGTGAAAGGTTTTTACCCTCCATCCAAACTATGTTTAGGTTTGGGAACTTCCTTGAGATCAATTGCAATTTAAAAACTCTGTGATTCGGCTTGTTCCTTTTTGTGAACTGGAAAGAGAATAGGTTTGTCATCAGTGTAGAAGTGCAGCTCCAATGACATAGTTTGAAGCGTCACATAAATTATATAAAGGTTTTTCTGAATTAGGAAGAGCGAGGCTTAGCGTGCCATCTGTAAGTTCCTTTTTTAAAATCTTTGAAATTCATTAAAAAGTTCCATTTATGATCTACTGTATCTCTAAGTTGAAGGTGGAGATAATCAACATAGTTTTGCATTTCTTTCTTGTTTTTATGTGGTTGTAATTTTATGAATACATTTATTTTAGATTTTAGTAGGTGTGTGTGATTATTCAGTATTTGCTGTCCTAAGAATTTGACTGATTTTAGAAAAAGAAAGACTTAATTGAAGCGGCTTGAGATTTTCATTCTTGGGGATTTTTCGATTTTGATCTAGTGTTTGTAACAATGTGTCTGTCGTGTTATCTTTAATGAAAACATCATTAAGATAGTGATGATTTTATTTTTGCGAAATACTGGTTTAACGATGCTACTAATAATAGACGAAGAGGCTGAGCCGATAGAAATACCGTAAAAGAAGCGTTTAAAACATCCGCGTACTGAGAGTATAGGTGATCACAGGTGCAATAAATTGAAAATCTGTTAAAATACCAAGTAAATTTTGTACTGTTTCCTGTAACTGTAGGTGTATGCGGGTAGCTCGTTGCTTTTTAAAACCTGCTGTTGCCTTTAAAGATAGGCTTATATCGACTTTGATCTTTCCTACATCAAATTTTGACGTGGCATAGCCATGTTTAAATTTTTATTAAAGTTGCGCTAGTTGTTCAAATTGTGTTTTTGTTATTTAAGTGTGCTCAAAACTAAATATTTTGAGAGAAATTTTGTCTGTTTCTATGAACGAAGAGATATCAAACGGTATGTGGAACGTTTCTTGTTGTTATTTGTAATTAGGTTCTTTTTGCATGTCGAGATTTAAGCAATAGCGTTTCTTAAGTGTTTCTGATGTACCATTTGTAGTCTAGTTTGGAGTATAAGCATCCATGGTTTCTGTGAGTTCATTGATGCGGTATTTCGTAGTTTGAAATTCTATGTGCGAAACGTCTTGTTGTGCGTATCCGACTAAGCCTTTCACAAGTGTTAACGGGTGGTTTAAAGGAAGTCGTATAAAAATGTGTACAATGAAAGATTGATAAAGATATTCAAGGATATTTATATCCATTATGGTAGAAGAAACATATTTTTTCGTAGTGGTATAAATAAGAAATCAGATTTATAAACTATATTTCCATTTGCATATTTGCTTTTGCATTCGTATGCAGTGACTGAATAAGTTAAAATACTGTGTTCAAAGGCTTGAAAGTATAGTGAGTGATCACCAATAATGAGAAAAAATCGTGAATAATATAGAGGTGATTTTGTTGAAGAATCATAGAATTTTTTGATCTTTGTATCATAATTGTGTTTTATCTCTAGAGTGTGGGATGAACATTTTATTGATTCAACATATTTCTCTAGGAATGGTGTTCCTAGAATATTAAATTTAATGTTTTAGACGTAAAAATGAGTCTAAAGTCGAAATCGAGAAGTTCTGTGTTCCGTTACGTCTGTGTAAAGAGCAAGTTTTACGGTTCCATTCTACTGTAATTTTGAATTGTTTGCTGCTGAGAGAACAAATGTTGATGCTTTCAGCTGTAATTTTTGGTATTCTCTGATTTCATTCCACGTCTCGTTATTTAGTAAATTAAGTGTAGCCCCCGAATCCATTAAGAAATCAAATTTAAAGATGTGGTGTGGAAATTGATTTTGTATGATCGGGTGTCTGTTGTGTACATTTTGTGAGTGGTAGCACACAAATATTACTTTTACACGATGTAAAAAGCAGGTATTCTTCTGTGAGAGTATTACATTTTTCCTGACCGTTTAAATTTTTGTCTTAAGTCTCAAATCGTTTAATTGTTGTTCTAGAAGAAGTTGTTCTTTTGAAATATTTTGTATTTCCGTTTGTTTAGTGTTAGACGTTGTGTTGTCTGCCTGTTCTTGGCCTAGGAGTGAATTAATGCATTTTCGTAAATTCCGAAGGCTTTTACGTGAGAATGGTGGTCGTGAACGATTTCTATCTCTATTGTATTTAGGTGATTGCGGTCTAGAATTACTATAGTAAGCGTTATTATTATTATAGTTTGATGTTTTTTGGAAACTTTCGTGGTCTTGGGTATTATTATCACGTTCTACTAGGTGGTTTAAAGTTACTTTTTCCATAATTTGGTTTTGATTTTGAAAACGAGGGTCTATTAGGACTTCTGTGTCGAGAAGTATCTCGAGTTTCCCTACTATTGTTTAGTGAGCGATAGGGGAATTGTAAAAGTTTACCAGTCATATTATTTGATGTGGCTGGTTTGTTTGCAAAACTTTGGTTTCCTTTCATTTCTTGGTTAAGTGTTTTTTTTGAAAATTTGATTTTTGGGTTGGTCTTGCGTACGTTTTTTTAGGAGCGAGTAGAAATACTGTGTCCTGATTGTGAATATTTTTTTTACAAAATTTAAGGAATAGTGGTTTTTCCTTTAGAATTTGGATCATTTGAGTACTTGTGTCGTACTACGTTGATCCCACGCGCAATATCGCGTTCCATAGGGCGATTTTCATCTATCATGAGATTATTTATATCCATAGATATTTTTCATGGTTGAGGAAAGTGTGGAATTGGTGCTTATTTTATGTCGATCTATTTTCGTTCTAGTAATGTCTTCTTGATGAATTTTCTCAACTAATTTTGCAAATGGAAATTGCCGTTCCAATGCTTTTGATCTGTGATTAGGAATCTTTTTAAAAGCTATTCTAGCTAATTTTTGATCTAATGCTTTAACAAATGCATAATACATCTGTGCATTTCTCATATCTGGAGCATTTTTAATATATGCCTTTCTAGCCGTTTGTTCAATTCGAAGTGCTAGTTTTTTTATTTGTTCTCCCGAGACACGTGTTATGCTTTCTAGAAGTATTTTAGCTTTTGTTTGCGATTGTTGATTATCAAAGGTCTTTTGAAACTCTCAGCAAAATGCTTTAAAATTCTCTTTTTAAGTTTGAATTTTAGTGAGGGTACCATTGTTGTGCAGGGACAATTAGGCCGTTTGCATCATAGCGATTCGGTTAAGAACCCACGCTTCATGATACAGTGAATCGGTTTGTTCCGGTCCTGATGGCATGACCCTGTTTACTGTGATAGCATTTAAAAAATCTTCAGTAGTGTATGTGGGTTCAGTACCATCAAACGGTCTTATGGATTGCTGCATGGGTACTGAATCTCCTAAATAGAAGTATATCAATTGTGCATCTCTTCTAACAACCGCTGAATGTGTTTGTGTAGAAGCTGCTTGTAGGGAGTTGGAGCATTTGTTGTTTGTTGATTATTTTGTAAATTAAATTGTCTGACAAAATTCACTAGTTGCTGAATTATTGAATATTTTGGTTACTTGTGATTATTGGATGAGTAGATTTGTTTAAAATGACAGGTTCATTATGAAAGTAGACTGAGTTTTGCCTCTGTAGGCTTTGTAAAGGTGTATTTATATCTGACAATAGTGTGAGAGATGTTCTTGAGGTATCCAAGTTATTTGTCAATTCAATTGAGTTTGAAGGTGTTCTATTCCAGTGGTTTTCATAATAATTTGTGTTATTATTGGTATCATAAGTTATCTCATGATTATTATTGTTGTTATTATGGTTTTTTTTTAATTTTCGAGGTCAATTAGTGATAAAGTATTTACAGCTGGTGACCAAAAAGGGTTCCATCAACGAGTAATGTAGAATTGAAGTCAGTTTCTGTGGCTTCGTTTATATTAGAGTTCTTCGGTTGTGAATAGAGTATAGTATCCAAATTGTCTATGGGTGATGTTTCCAAGGATGTATTTGTGTTCCGTCGAACGTATGTGCAAATAAATGGTTGGCTTCCGGCCTTATGGTTTTGAATTTCAATGTTTTTGTGGTCAATTTGTAATTTCTGTTTGACTTCTGATGCAACGTCTCTAATAGCTACGGAACTTCCAGGAAACCAATTTACATCATAAATGTAATCTAGGGTCTCTGTTAGTGTTTTCATTAATTGTGGACGCGTTTCTACCAGAATTTTTGTAGCCGAAAAAATGTGTATCACTAGATTTATCAAAAATCTGTGTACAAGTCAAAAAAAGTGTAAGTGAGTCTATTGTTTCTGCGTCAGGTAAATCCGCATCTTTTGCAGAGCTTATATATGTTTTTATAAGGTGAGTGAAACCGTCAACTTCCTGTCTAGCAATTTTATGCACACTTTATTTTCGTGATTCAAAAGCGGTGGTATTTAGTGTTGCTGCTGGGAATTTTAGAGATTTGAATGGCGATTTCCTAATTGCACTACCTCTATCAGAAGGTTCTACTTCTGTCCATACACCGCTAAGGAGTTCAAATAATGTGTCTGATAATGGATGAAATAAAGTGGCATAGATGAGTGAGACATAGTTGTTAGTTAGAGGGTCACAAAAAAAAATTAAACCTTTGTGAGTTGAGTTTCGTAAGTTTCAATTAAATATGAGACAAAAGCAGTTCTTGAGACTTTTGAAGCTTTATCCGGTAGTGAGAGGAGAGGCTGTTGCTCAACTGCAAAATAGTTGTATTTGAGTTGTTTTGCAATGTTGAGAAGTAAGTAATTCATCTTAGTGTTGATAATGTGCAGCCTTGAATGCTAAAATTTCATGTATGAGAAGTTTGTTCTGATGTACAATAACATTTCATTGTAATTCTTCGAAATATGTATCCGGTTTCGATGACGTTTGGCCAGTGTGACGGCTCATTTTGTTAATGTCAGTGTGTTTATTTTAGTCGTTGTAACTATTTGTTGGTGTTCTGTTCCCCGTTTTCTAAATTTTATGTGTCGAAGAACTCTAAAGCTATATAAACGAGCTCTAAGTCTTATCTCAGCAGAGAATAGTGTGTTTTGTGTGAAATCTTTTTACGGTAAGAGTTTGTTAACTTACTGGTCGCACCAGTTAAGGCTGACCCAGGCTGGGCTCCTTTGACAGCCTTAAGGCATATAGAGCGAGAACTACTTATTTCTGCGCGCGAAGTAGGCTTACTTATATCTCTAAGACTAACCGACTCTGAAGATAAACTTCTATTATTACGGTAGTAAAACAATACAGCAGCGGAGTCAAAAGTATACACATGGTGTATCTAAACTAACGGACTGACTAGATTTAGTGCAGCAAGCGCTTTATATAAGAGAATAGTGTCTTCGCAGTCTCTGCTTGGTTGGAGGAGTACATCCAGTATTTCTACTGCTACACCTCTACGGGTCAAAAATTGTCTCGTCTATGTGACAGATTTAAGTTCCATCATAATTACTGTTGCGTTTATGTTGTTCGTTAAAAAATCGTCACCTGTATGTTGACCGGATCATAACCTTGTGTGCAATCAAAAATGGTCTGCGTCATAAACGAGGATAAATGAAATAAGCTCGACCCGAGAACATTGAAATAACTGAGCAGAATAGTTCAGTGATAGTTTAATTTGATAACATCAACAGTTTTGGTGAATAGTCCTTTGTGAAATCTGACCATCTGTTTATAACTTTATGACCCCAGTTGACATTTTTTTTTCGTGGGTGGTTGTGTACCACGTTAAAAAAAGGCGTCCGCGTGGGGTCAACATAGTTTTACTCTCCCTAAATGGGGGGGGGGGAGAATAGATGCCTAAAATGGTTAACTACTGATTGACAGTTGACAGTTTTGCCTTCTTCAATCACATCGAATGAGATTGAAGAAGGCAAAAAATTATGAATATTGATGTTTATTTGTCATAATTTGACGGTGTAATAAACGGTGCAATTTTTCATCGTTTTTGTTTACATGTAACCACTTTAATAACAAAAAGTAATCATGCTTTGTGAATCATAGGATTTATATCGTAGGATTTATTTGAATCATAGCTATGACTCATATAAAAAAAGACTTTTTCGTAAAGTTTTGAAAATTATCTGAATGAATTATTTTCACGCTAAATAAATTTTATTTACAGTAAACTGAAATTCACTCGGTAATCAATGTTTTTTGCGTGGTTAAGTGATTATAGTTTAGTGATAAAATGATAAAATTTTGTGAATTAGCAAGTTTTTTTCCACAATTAGCATGCAGATAATTAAAATACTCTCTTTTCATTACTACTTTTTCACCCTAAAGAAATCAAAGAAGAATTGCTAAAGTTTTCAATTTGAGCATAGAGTTTTCAACGACAGTGTTTTTAATCAAATAGTGTTTAAAATGTTCTCAAAGCCGGATTCAGAGTTTGTATTTTTTTTAAACTATAACTGCTTTGTAGCGCATTTTAATACAGAATGCTTATTAATATATAAATAGCCTGGCAAAATTAAAAGTGGCAGAATATAAAATTTACCGTGGAAATTTAATCACTATGAGCTATAGAAAATTTCTGTTATTTTTGTTATTATTGAAATTTAATTTCACAACGGATAACTTTTCCGTAGCCTCATCATCTCAGGTCGAGAAAAGTTGTGACTTTGTGAATTCTTGCAGTTTTCGGGTTCAAAATTACCCCCTGACAAATATGATCACAACCCAAATTTACACAAGTTCTGTCGATTTATGTCGCACCTTTTTTTCAAAGTCTCCGGAAAGATTTTTTGGCATATTTTGTGGTGAAATTCAATTTTGCGGGCTTGGACTGAGAGAAGATTTGGATTTGAGTTTATCAGGCAGTGAAATCGATTTCTTTCAGATGGTGTCGTGTGCTGTTTTTGTTGACAGCAAGGACAATTGTGACGTTTTAGCTGATCAAATTATTAAAGACGGTATTGTAAAAGGTAAGGAAAATTGTTGTTTTTTAAAACTTTTTTTCAATTAAAAAAAATCAACTAAGTGACTAATTCAAAACCTTGTTCCCCGTAATATAAAAAAATCAGGTCAGTATTCAAACTTTAGAAGAAGATCTAAGACTATTAATTTGGCAACAAAACAACAAATGGTAGAAAAGACACTTCTAAGAGCGCAAACAGCTAGATCAAAGCTTGCATGTTTTTTTTAAAAAAAACTTGAGCAGTTTTTATCAAAAAATTCGAAACAGCAAAAAAAATCACGCTTTACCGTTGAAACAAATATGGACTTTTCGTTAGATTAGATTACCAGGGTCTAATCGGCCCAAATAAAAAGCCAATGAATATAGTTAGATTGGTAAAAGTATATTCCAATCCTAATACATGGAAGAGAGAATTTCAAACCAGATTTTGGTTACGTTGTTATCGTTGCCGATTTTGAGCAGCAATGTTTTTTTTTACTAAAGAGAGAACTGAGGTTGAGAATATTGCTTGAATGCATAACGTAAGCGAATTCCAAATGATACGGGGACGCAAGCATTTAAATGTAAATAAAAGCAATTTCGGTAAATGAACTCCGATAAACATTACGCGTGCATGATCAAACATATCCGTGAACAAAAAATTGTCATATACATTAATTTGTTTAAAGTCCCCCAGCAAATATTAAACTCTTGAATCTGCGAAAAAAAGAGAAAACAGTGACTTTGAAGCTACAAGAAAAACAAGAAGCCGCCGACATCAAACTTGTGGAAATGAGCGACGAGATCTGAAGATTACAGTCAATCACACTTGTCGCTAGTTTGCAAACACTGTAAAATGCGAACACTACCGAGTTATAAACCAAAATGTCAGCGCGTCGGACTCATTTTTCTGATTCGCTTATTTTCCTGATCCTAATAAACGGGTGCAAAAAACAGCGATGTTGTAGAGAAAATATACTCAGACAATTGTGCTTTTGCCAACGAAATGACGGTCGTAACGGTTTTACAAAGCTTGATGCATTTTCTGTACCATGACAGTTAAGCGCGAAATAAATAAATACTATGTTGTTAACGTTTTATATGTTGACATATGAATTTGTTTAACTCCATCATCAACCTTTTAGCAATGAGTAAGACAAAATCAACTGGATTAAAACATGAGTGATGTAACGCCTACATGAAAAAGCAGCCCTTTTGCATCCATGTGTCTGTTTTTAATTACTTCAAATTTCATCATCCTAATTCATGCCTTAATTCAAAGTTGACTATTCTAAACAAAATATTTGAGTGCCTTAAGTTTTATATGAATAAAAAAATGAGATGTTCAAGGAATAATTCTTCGTTAATGTCAGCAAGTGCAGAAATAGTGATCTTCAATATGAACGGCATGCATAGTGAAGATCATTACGTCGCCAATCCTACAAATTCAGCAGGGTCCGTGTTTGCAAAATTGAGTGGCGACATTTCATTTTGTCACTACTTACGGAGTAGAAGAAATATGGTTAAATTGCGGACAACGGTGACAACAAAATGATCGTTCACCAATCGATGATGGTTCAACTAATAATATCAAAAACGAAAAGATGATAAGTAGCCACGTTCTTTTTTCAGCCTTGCATTTGATAAAAAACAATTTTTTTTAAGCTGACAATTTTCTTTGTATTGGTCGCAATAATGCAAGATTTTTTTTATTGACTTGCTATTTAAGGTATGCTTGGTTGGGGAAATCATGGTTTAAATCATTTCTAAGTTCAGTCAATTCAAAACAAATTGTCCTAAAATTTCTTCAATCGGTCTGAATTTAAGCGTGAAGCATCTATTATCCCATTAGATTTTTTCTGAGCCAAGAACTTGTACTGTTCCATATGGCAAATGTTGCAGAGATAAAAAGTACTTGTTTTTCAATATTTACAGATAACAAAGTTTCAATTAGCAATACTGTCCAATTCAATTTTTAAAACTTAAAGCGCCAACAAACAATACCTGTTTTGACTAAAAAAAGATAAAAGGGATACGACCAACGGATAATGCAGGACCAACAACTTTGTTGAGCAATAAAATAATCAAAGTTAAAGCAAAACCAATAATTAAGCAAATAAAAGTTTGATAAATATAAAAATTTCTGCTAGCAAATTCTCTTTAACATGACAGTTCTCCAAGAAGTATGTCATGACGTTGTAATGTTATTTATTCGTCAGAACAAATTCTATGTTTTTTTTCAGTGAGCAATAAAACGTGCGAGAACTGGGAATTCAGTTTATGTTCTGATGAGTATTTCAAATCTTGCACTGATGTGTTGGGCGGAATAGTCTGTGACCCAGGTTTTGGTCCAGACCCAAATTGAGCTATGATCAGACCCAATCGAGCGCACACCCCTGTGTTCCCAGACCGAAATTACAGGGTCAGGAAAGCGGTTCGAGCGCACAATAGTCTGGACCATGGTCTGATTTCGGTCTGATCAGAGGTCAATTCGGTCTGGACGGTCTGATCATAGTCTCTTTAGTCTGGACCATGGTCTGGGTTCGGTCTGATCAGAGGTCAATTCGGTCTGGAAGGTCTGATCATAGTCTCTTTAGTCTGGACCATGGTCTGGGTTCGGTCTGATCAGAAGTCAATTCGGTCTGGAAGGTCTGATCATAGTCTCTTTAGTCTGGACCATGGTCTGGGTTCGGTCTGATCAGAGGTCAATTCGGTCTGGAAGGTCTGATCATAGTCTCTTTAGTCTGGACCATGGTCTGGGTTCGGTCTGATCAGAGGACGTTTCGAGCGCACTTGAGTGTGATCAGAGGTCGTTTCGAGCGCACTTGAGTCTGATCAGAGGCCGTTTCGAGCGCACTTGAGTCTGATCAGGGGGCGTTTCGAGCGCACTTGAGTCTGATCAGAGTCCGTTTCGAGCGCACTTGAGTCTGATCAGGGGGCGTTTCGAGCGCACTTGAGTCTGATCAGAGGTAGTTTCGAGCGCACTTGAGTCTGATCAGAGGACGTTTCGAGCGCATTTGAGACTGATCAGAGGCCGTTTCGAGCGCACTTGAGTCTGATCAGAGGTAGTTTCGAGCGCACTTGAGTCTGATCAGAGGACGTTTCGAGCGCATTTGAGACTGATCAGAGGCCGTTTCGAGCGCACTTGAGTCTGATCAGAGGCCAGAATTTGGTTCAGTACTTTAGCAGATATTAACAAAATACTGTTCTGTACCCCATTTTTTGGGCTAAAATCGAAGCCCAAAATCTCCGGAACCAACGTAAAACAACGTGAAACAGCGTTCCCGGCGTATTTGTGGGTGTAATTCTGGCCCACTTCCACGTTATAGGTCACGGCAAACCTTCATGGTGAGGTGGGAAAAAATTTCCCAACTCACCATGAAGGTTATGGTGTTTTGTGTGTTTTGACATAAAACAACATCCACAGAAATTTGATGAAATCGTGAAAAAAGAAAAATAGTTGAATTAATCCCATTGTTTGATACAATTAGCTTCAAAAACCTAAATAGTGTCTAGAAAACACAAAACGATTGCCGAAAAACTTGTTCTATTGCTCAAAACACCACCCAGCCATTAATATTTGAGAAAAGCTAAGATTTTCAGCATTCAATCTTGAAAAACGTTCCAAAAAAAGTTTTCAGGACTTACACTAACACTTTGATAGAAGACTGGCATGCACGAGAGAAAATGCGCTATTGGTCACTAATTTTGGTTCCCAATTTAAAGAAAATAGTGAAAAACTGCCAAACATTCAGATCCTGTTTTTTGCGATCGTTTAAACTTTTAGTCACTAATTTAAAAATCTGCCTGATCATGCCTTACAACTGTTTTAATGCAACCGTTCACCATAGTTTTAAGAGTTTGGTACAATGAAATGGTGACTCATAATAACCGATTATCAACATAAGCACTCTGATTAAAGAAAAATTTAAGTTAAAGCAGTGAGCTTGTGGTCATTTTCGGAGGTTCGAGGTCGAAAACTGTTAATAACTTCTGCAATACTAAACCCATCAAAACCAAAGGTAGCGCATTACATTGAACATGAAACGAGCTTCAAAATAATATATATCACAACCTGTTTCTATTAAGTACTTAGGAAACCAAAGCCACCGAGCATTCAGTCACTATGCCCTTTTTTCAATTGGTACCAATTGGTCGTTCAGTTATAGTTTCCCGAAGAGCTCACTGAAAACGTTCAACTTAGTCTTAACAGTTTGATACGGTGATGTTGTAACTCATATAAACCGGTTATTAACATAAACACTCTGATTGAAGAAAAATTGAAGATCGAGCAGTGATCATGTGGTCAATTCCGGAGGTTCGAGGTCGAAAAATGTTAATAACTTCTGCAATACTAAACCAATCAAAACGAAACATAGCTCATTCTTTCAATCCCAGACTGTACTCAGAGCGTGACACTCCTTCTTAGACCATCAATTCAATTGAATAAGTCCTTGACTAGGTTGAAAACCAATTTATGTTGAAACACTATATAGCGAGTTTTTTAGCGCGAAGTTTGACAACGTGTCGAGTACTTTTTTTGTTTACCTTTTAGGTCAAAAATTGTTTCTCTATCAGACTGTACTCGGACAGTGAAACTCCTCACTAGAACTTCAGTTCAATTGAACGAGTCCTTGACTAGGTTGAAAAGCAATTTATGTTGAAACACTATATAGCCGTTTTTTGAGCGCGAACTTTGACAACGTATCGAGTACTTTTTTCGGATACTCCCTAGGTCAAAAATTCTTTCTCTATCAGACTGTAATCGGACAGTGAAATTCCTCCTTTGACCATGAATTCAATTGAATAAGTCCTTGACTAGGTTGAAAACCAATTTACGTTGAAACACTATATAGCAAGTTTTTTAGCGCGAAGTTTGACAACGTCTCGAGTACTTTTTTTCTTTACCACCTAGGTCAAAAATTCTTTCTCTATCAGACTGTATTTGGACAGTGAAACTCCTCACTAGACCCTCAGTTCAACAAAGCAATTTATGTTGAAACACTATATAGCGATATTAGAGCGCGAATTTTGACAACGTATCGAGTACTTTTTTCGTATACCACCTAGGTCAAAAATTCTTTCCCTCTCAGACTGTACTCGGACAGCGACACTCCTCCCTAGACCCTCAAGTGATTTGATTAAGTCCTGCTAAATACTAAGGAAACCAAAGCCACCGAGCATTCAGTCTCCAATGCCCTTTTTTCAATTGGTACCGAACGCTCGTTCTGTTATAGTTTCCCAAAGAGCAAACCGAAAACGTTCAACATAGTCTTAACAATTTGATACGATGATATTGTAAATCATATCAACCAATTATTAACATAAACACTCTGATTGAAGGAAAATTGAAGATCGAGCAGTGAGCATGTGGTCATTTCCGAAGGTTCGAGTTCGAAAATTTTTAAAAACTTCTGCAATACTAAACGAATCAAAACGAGACATAGCTCATTCTTCCGCTCTTAGACTGTACTCTGACAGTAAGACTCCACTCTAGACCCTCAGTTCATTTGAATAAGTCCTTGACTAGGTTGAAAAGCAATTTGTGTTGAAACACTTTATAGCGATATTAGAGCGCGAATTTTGAAAACGTATAGAGTACTTTTTTCGTATACCACCTAGGTCAACATTTCTTTCCCTCTCAGTCAGTACTCGGACAGCGACACTCCTCCCTAGACCCTCAAGTGATTTGATTAAGTCCTGCTAAATACTAAGGAAACCAAAGCCACCGAGCATTCAGTCTCCAATGCCCTTTTTTCAATTGGTACCGAACGCTCGTTCTGTTATAGTTTCCCAAAGAGCAAACCGAAAACGTTCAACATAGTCTTAACAATTTGATACGATGATATTGTAAATCATATCAACCAATTATTAACATAAACACTCTGATTGAAGAAAAATTGAAGATCGAGCAGTGATCATGTGGTCAATTCCGGAGGTTCGAGGTCGAAAAATGTTAATAACTTCTGCAATACTAAACCAATCAAAACGAAACATAGCTCATTCTTTCAATCCCAGACTGTACTCAGAGCGTGACACTCCTTCTTAGACCATCAATTCAATTGAATAAGTCCTTGACTAGGTTGAAAACCAATTTATGTTGAAACACTATATAGCGAGTTTTTTAGCGCGAAGTTTGACAACGTGTCGAGTACTTTTTTTGTTTACCTTTTAGGTCAAAAATTGTTTCTCTATCAGACTGTACTCGGACAGTGAAACTCCTCACTAGAACTTCAGTTCAATTGAACGAGTCCTTGACTAGGTTGAAAAGCAATTTATGTTGAAACACTATATAGCCGTTTTTTGAGCGCGAACTTTGACAACGTATCGAGTACTTTTTTCGGATACTCCCTAGGTCAAAAATTCTTTCTCTATCAGACTGTAATCGGACAGTGAAATTCCTCCTTTGACCATGAATTCAATTGAATAAGTCCTTGACTAGGTTGAAAACCAATTTACGTTGAAACACTATATAGCAAGTTTTTTAGCGCGAAGTTTGACAACGTCTCGAGTACTTTTTTTCTTTACCACCTAGGTCAAAAATTCTTTCTCTATCAGACTGTATTTGGACAGTGAAACTCCTCACTAGACCCTCAGTTCAACAAAGCAATTTATGTTGAAACACTATATAGCGATATTAGAGCGCGAATTTTGACAACGTATCGAGTACTTTTTTCGTATACCACCTAGGTCAAAAATTCTTTCCCTCTCAGACTGTACTCGGACAGCGACACTCCTCCCTAGACCCTCAAGTGATTTGATTAAGTCCTGCTAAATACTAAGGAAACCAAAGCCACCGAGCATTCAGTCTCCAATGCCCTTTTTTCAATTGGTACCGAACGCTCGTTCTGTTATAGTTTCCCAAAGAGCAAACCGAAAACGTTCAACATAGTCTTAACAATTTGATACGATGATATTGTAAATCATATCAACCAATTATTAACATAAACACTCTGATTGAAGGAAAATTGAAGATCGAGCAGTGAGCATGTGGTCATTTCCGAAGGTTCGAGTTCGAAAATTTTTAAAAACTTCTGCAATACTAAACGAATCAAAACGAGACATAGCTCATTCTTCCGCTCTTAGACTGTACTCTGACAGTAAGACTCCACTCTAGACCCTCAGTTCATTTGAATAAGTCCTTGACTAGGTTGAAAAGCAATTTGTGTTGAAACACTTTATAGCGATATTAGAGCGCGAATTTTGAAAACGTATAGAGTACTTTTTTCGTATACCACCTAGGTCAACATTTCTTTCCCTCTCAGTCAGTACTCAGACAGTAACGCTCCACTCTAGAACCTCAGTTCATTTGAATAAGTCCTTGACTAGGTTGAAAAGCAATTTGTGTTGAAACACTATATAGCGATATAAGAGCGCGAATTTTGACAACGTATAGAGTACTTTTTTCGTATACCACCTAGGTCAAAATTTCTTTCCCTCTCAGACTGTACTCAGACAGGGACACTCCTCCCTAGACCCTCAATTCATTTGAATAAGTCCTTGACTAGGTTAAAAAGCAATTTATGTTGAAACAGTATATAGCGAGTTTTTGAGCGCGAAAATTGACAACCTATCGTATATTTTTTTCCTATGCCACTTGGTTCAAAAATTCTTTCCATCTCAGACTGTACTCGGACAGTGACACTCCTGCCTAGAGCCTCAACTCATTTGAATGAGTCCTTGACTAGGTTGAAAAGCGATTTATTTTGAAACACTATTTAGCCAGTTTTTGATTGCGAAATTTGACAACGTATCAAGTACTATTTTTGTTTATCACCTAGGTCAAAAATTCTTTCTCTATCAGACTGTACTTGGACAGTGAAACTCCTCACTAGACCCTCAGTTCATTTGAACGAGTCCTTGACTAGGTTGAAAAGCGATTTATTTTGAAACATCAAAATAGCGAGTTTTGAGCGCGAAATTCGACAACGTATCGAGTACTTTTTTGTATACTTCAGTTACCACAGAAAACCTTGCACCTAATTTTCAAGAAAGTATTGGAAAAACAAAAAAATCTGATCATTGTCTTTTTATAATCTGGACAGTGGTCTGAATTTGGGTCTGATCATAGGCGCACTATAGTCTGGACAAAGATCTGGGTTTGGTCTGAAAAGCGGTCACTTTGGTCTGGAGAGTCTGATCAGAGATCATTTTGGTCTGGAAAGTCTGATCAGGGGTAACTTCGGTCTGGAAAGTCTGATCAGAGGTCATTTCAGTCTGGATGGTCTGACCATAGTCTGTTTATAGTCTGGACAATGGTCTGAATTTGAGTCTGATCATAAGCGCACTATAGTCTGGACAATGGTCTGGTTTCGGTCTGATCAGAGGACATTTTGGTCTGGAAAGTCTGATCAGAGATCATTTTGGTCTGGAAAGTCTGATCAGGGGTAACTTCGGTCTGGAAAGTCTGATCAGAGGTCATTTCAGTCTGGATGGTCTGATCATAGCTCAATTTGGGTCTGGACCAAAACCTGGGGAGGGATGTGTTCAAGGCAGTAAAAGAAGTCAAAATATACTTATATGCGAAGGTAAGTTATTATCAGTTTATCAGAAGCACACAAATTGAGGTCTGCGACTAAAGATCTCTGCGACTCAAGGGTCGACCCAATATCTGACTAAATCAATTTCTAGGGTCGTGCTGGACCGGTCCCTTTTGTACGCGACCAAAGAGGTTCTGACAGTGGTCTTTGATTTATACGACCTCATCCTGGGCATAAATGCAAACGCACCAGTGATCGCGACCTCAAAATTGCGAATTCGAAAAATTGGAGTTTGAAATCAGACCAATTGCCTTATTTTTCTTTTCATTTTATTGAGCGCCAATGTTACTAATTTAATTTATAACTGATGTCTCTCCGCAGTAACTTTCGGAACCTTTTTCAAAACTTTTCAGACATTGACGAGTGTAGTGTGGGTTTCTGTGGACCAAATTCACTGTCTTTTTCTAACAGCCCTCTTAACTACAGCTGCCAGTGCAGGTCTGGATTTGAGATCGATTTGTCTATTTACGGAAATAACTGCTCAGGTACTTTATTTACCAACTCTAGAATAATTTCCAGGGTACACTACGGATTGAAAAGCAGCGTAAAAAGAAACTTTATACTAGTGAAACTTTATACTTTTAAAGCGTGAAATTAGCAAGCCAGACGAAGCCTTGAGTTACCATAATACTCTAGTTTAAAACCGACAATTGTCTTTCAATATTCTTGCAAGATATCCAAACCACTTAAGATTTTTTTGAAAATGAACAGTTTTTTATAGAAAAGAAACGCACTTATTTACCTCAATAGCTGATATAATGATTCCATTTTGTAGAGTTGATATCAGAGCATCAATTTGTGATATCATAGGAGGGACAGTCTTTTAAGAATGTAGCAAGTTTTTTAAAGCCTTAATGATTCTGGAATTTTTATAGTGTAAAATATGATAAGATGCTGATCAGAAATCTTTATCGTGTAAGATCTTATCTAGTAAAAAATATCACGATAAAAATTTTGCCTTACGTGAACGTTAATTGTGTAAGCCTCGATTAGATACTTATCAGATGTTATAAGGAAATATTTTAATTTCGTTGAATTGTAATCTTTTAAGATCTGATAAGTATCTTATCAGATTTTATTAGATAATAATTCCATTTTGCTGAATTGTTATCTTATTAGATCTGATGAGTATTTATCAGATCTTACACAATAAAAGTTCACCTAGAGTAGAATTTTTATCGTGTATGATCTGATAAGACATGTTTTAGGGATTTCAATATTGCCTTATAACGTAGTGCAGTCAAGTTTCTATGATAATAGGAAATAATCGGTCAACTAACCAATTATGGAACAAAAAAAATGTTTTTGAGTCTATTTTGTCAGCATTTTTGTTGTGAGCCTCAAGAATGTACTATGGCTCTCTTTATGGCCCTTTTTCTGAATTTTTTTGTCTAAAACGACTAAGTCTCCAAAAACAAGTTAAGATAATTCTCTTTGTTGCTATGAAACTTGTGTAGCTGTTTGGTTATTTCTTGAAGGCCTTCCTTGAAAAAAAATTTATCGTATAAAATTTGATACAAACCTTATCAAAAAGATGAGTCATAGCTTTCCAAATGTTTAAGGATTTCAATTTTTCCTTGTAACGTAGTGCAGTCAAGTTTCTATGATATTAAGAAATAACGGTCAACTAACCAATTATGGAACAATATAATGTTTTTTGAGTCTATTTTGTCAGCATTTTTGTTGCGAGTCTCAACAATGTACTATGGCTCTTTTTATGGCCCTTTTTTTGAATATTTTTGTCTACAACGACTAAGTCTCCAAAGACAAGTTATGATAATTCTTTTTGTTGCTATGAAACTTGTGTAGATTTTTGGTTATTTCTCGAAAGCATTCCTTGAAAAAAATTTTATCGTATAAAATTTGATACAAACCTTATCAAAAAGGTGAGTCATAGCTTTCCAAATGTTTAAGGATTTCAATTTTGCCTTATAACGTAGTGCAGTCAAGTTTCTATGATATTAAGAAATAATCGGTCAACTAACCAATTATGGAACATTAAAATGTTTTTTGAGTCTATTTTGTCAGCATTTTTGTTGTGAGTCTCAACAATGTACTATGGCTCTTTTTATGGCCCTTTTTCTGAATATTTTTGTCTACAACGACTAAGTCTCCAAAGACAAGTTATGATAATTCTTTTTGTTGCTATGAAACTTGTGTAGATTTTTGGTTATTTCTCGAAGGCATTCCTTGAAAAAAATTTTATCGTATAAAATTTGATACAAACCTTATCAAAAAGGTGAGTCATAGCTTTCCAAATGTTTAAGGATTTCAATTTTTCCTTGTAACGTAGTGCAGTCAAGTTTCTATGATATTAAGAAATAACCGGTCAACTAACCAATTATGGAACAAACAAATGTTTTTGAGTCTATTTTGTCAGCATTTTTGTTGTGAGCCTCAAGAATGTACTATGGCTCTTTTTATGGCCCTTTTTCTGAATTTTTTTGTCTAAAACGACTAAGTCTCCAAAAACAAGTTAAGATAATTCTCTTTGTTGCTATGAAACTTGTGTAGCTGTTTGGTTATTTCTTGAAGGCCTTACTTAAAAAAAATTTTATCGTATAAAATTTGATACAAACCTTATCAAAAAGATGAGTCAGAGCTTTCCAAATGTTTAAGGATTTCAATTTTTCCTTGCAACGTAGTGCAGTCAAGTTTCTATGATATTAAGAAATAACCGGTCAACTAACCAATTATGGACCAATATAATGTTTTTTG
>NC_134481.1:7140415-7255405 GCF_964194025.1 Convolutriloba macropyga | reverse complement strand
GTTTCAAGTTATGTGGCTCCAGCTGAAGTCACTCCCGAAAATCTTGTTTTCATATCAAACAGCAACGTGGATCTCGATTAGAGCCAGAGTTTCCTCAGTGACTTCATTTAAGCCACGCAATTTAAACAAGTTTTTGATATGACGCGGCACGAGTTATCGCGTTTTATTTCACACACTGGTCTTCAATATAAACCAAGTCGGGGTGGCCAGATCAAATTGAGCTCTGATCAGACCATCTTCAAAGCTACACATGTTTCTGGTGCGCTTGAATTACATGGCCTGGAAAAGGCTTCGAGCGCACACTTGTCTGGACCATGGTTTAGAACTTGTCTGATCAGAGGTCACTTCGGTCTGGGACGGTCTGATCACAGGCAGTTTGAAGCGCACACTGATCAGATTCCATGTCGAGCAACTTTTTTTCAAAGTTTATTGGTTTTTTTACTGACCTTTGTTGTCTCCGTTAATAGACAACAATGCAGTAGCATTCTGATCATAACCCCATTGCGATTTTAAGGGGTTGATCGGAACCAAGGGATCCAGCTGATATCACCTGCGGGTCCCCTCATGAAGGGATTTGGAATAATTGTAGATCAAGATGTTTTTATGCAAAGCTTTCTAAGTTCATCAATTCAGTTAAAAGCATGAATCAATGGTATACTCAATAAAATTTTTTTGCCTCTTTGGTTTTCTTTCCATGAACAATATTTTTAGAATGGGCTATTCGTTAGTTGAATATATGATTGATATGATTGATGAATATATTATGGCCGTATTGAGAGATTTGTTCATGTTCAAAATCATTTTCTGATCAGACTTTTTTAAAGCGCTTTAATTTAATAAGAGGCAACTTCGAGCGCACTTTAGTCTGATCACATGCGATTTCGAGTGCACGTTATTCTTATCTTATGCAATATCGAGCGCACTTCAGTCTGATCATAAACAGATTCGAGTGCACAATAGTCTGATCAGGGTGTGATTTTTGGGCACACAATAGTCTAATCAAAGGACAATTCAGTCTGGGTCGGTTTGATCAGAGGTCGATTTTGTCTGGGATGGTCTGATAAGAGGCCATTTCGGTCTGGACTTAAACCTGGGAAATTCTGTTTCAGACATTGATGAATGTGATACAACACCATGTGGTGAAAATTTCCAATGCTCAAACAATGTTGGATCTTTTGAGTGCATTTGCCCAGAGGGTTACCAGGAGACAGATGATACACAATGCAAAGGTATGCAAATGAGTGCCTGTATCCACTCAACACACACGTAAAATAGAACCATTCATACTATTGATTTAAACTGATTCATACTATTGATAAACTGTAACACCTATTCCCACTTCTTATGAAAATGAGTAAATTACAATCAGCGCAAAAGAAAACATTGTTTCGTGTTCAGAACATTGTTCCAGGAGGAAACACAATTTAAGGATTCTGAGGGATTTTGAAAAACTTAAGGAAAAGTAAAGTAGGTGAAAACTCTATAAACGTGTTACTGGAAATTTATAGGAAAAATAACAATTAGTTGATGTTTTAGCTCGTATAAAAGTATAACAATCGTATAAAAGTTATAACAATGAGTTGTTGGTTGCTCTCCGACAAAGATCGTAGAAATTATGTTAGTCCTTCAGTTCTTTTTAATGAGGTCGAGCCGTTCTCCCTTACTACTCCTAATTTCATGCTTTAAAAAGAGCAACTCTTGTAGTTTTAGAACCCCCAGACATCCTCAGACCTCCAGATTTCCCCCTTACCACCCCCCCCCACTCTAACCCCCCCACTCTAACCCCCCCCCCCCCCCCCACTCTACCCCCCCCCCCCCCAACTCCGTTGCCCAACCTCCCCCACTATATTCAGTTGAATAAGAGCAAATCCACTCTGTAAATGGCTATTTTTTGTGGATAGAAGCCCCCTTCCTTTGCCCCACCCTCCTATTCTCCCATGCTGACGGGGTCAAGAGTGTATTTTGAATTTCAGCCTTTGTTGGAGCTCTTGGAGTGAATTTTGATTACGAGCGGGGAGAGGATGCAATTTTGAGGGGAGTTAAATCAAGCGTTAAAATCAGTTTTATGCCCGATATCAAATTTGTGGAAATTCGACTAAAAGGTGAGATGAAAGTTAGTTCTACTTGAAACAGCAGACTGTGTCCTAAGGCCTAATTGCACCTTTATAAACAAACATTAGAAGCTCTTGAATATCATCAAGTATATAAAATTGATATATGCACCATCAAAAGGTGAGATCTCAAACCGAAATGACTTCATATCTATCCATATTCGATCGCCCACCTGCGCATCGTGCTTTCGACTTTTGGGGTCTGAAGTTTCTGAAATTTCATATTGGTCAGAAAAGACATTCGAAAGAAGAATCTGGCCAGAGGCGGTACGACAAATTCTTTTTATAGGTCACTTTGATCTGCTGCGTTATTGCATACACAAAACCAAATTTGAACCAAATTTAAAAATTCGGGATGAAACTTTGTCACTGAATTCAACGCTCACCGTTGTGTTGCACCAGATTCCGTTGGTTGTCGATATCAGTACCAAATTTCCCGATCTTGAAAAAATCGACTTGCTAAATTTCCTTGCCAACTGTTTATCCGTTTGAGTATATAATATCTGCTTATATTTACACAAGTAGTTCCTCGCCAGCACAGATATTTGCCTATTTATCAATAAAATGGTCCAAAGATTATACATAAGATTGCCCAAAACTATTTAGAAGTGCTTGAATATGAAGCCAAGTGAAAACTGCACGGGCAAATTTTAAGATGTTTCGAAAGTCAGAGGATGCCTTAATGAAATTATGGAAAAACTAAAAATTTTGTGAGTAAAGATTCATTATGGACTTTTGGAAATTAATTTCTGACTGACTTTTTATGGCTGTCGAATAAGAAAGTTAACCACAGACGACAAAAAACATTGAAGACAAAAAAATTGTTTGAAAAAGTTAATAAAAGCATTCTTCAGTAAAAATAAACATCGTTAAGAATCTCCAGGAGGTCTTGAAGACCCATTACGATGCAGAGGTATACCCCAAAATTTCCGCCTTAGTAAAATTGGCTCGAAAATTAGTTACATACAACGAACGAAATTAGGTGACATCTTTGTATCTTACTTTTCGCAAAAGGGGTTCTGCCAATTTTGCGAAATAAAAGAACATTCGGTGCGAAAATTAGGTAACAAATCTTGTAGCACGTTTCCGCTCAATTCAGGTATCTATTATTCGCGCGCATTTTAAGCATGCAATAAGCACTTTAATAGAGATTTAATTGAAGCCTTCAAAGCTTTAAAGTGCATTAAATACATGCTACCACAAAAATTGATTTTTTTCCGAAAAATCCCTCGCACATCAAAGACTTTGTATACAATGTGGGATTGGCCAATTTTAATAAGTAGTAATAAATAGTACTAATAAGTAGAAATAAGTAGTAATAAAGTACTATAAGTAGTAATAAAGTAGTAATAAAGTACTACTAGTAATAATAAGTTAGGCTTAATTAAATAAGTATTAATTAAGTTAGGCTTAATTGCGGATTATATGCGAAATCGAGCTACATTGCGTGCGAAAAATCAATACATAAATGGAGCGGATGCGTGATACAACTCGCGCAGAAAATAGGTTATTAAGTTTGTACTTGTATTCCGCGGCTAAAATTAGGACACTTTTGTGAACACGGGAGACGATATTCCCTTCCATTTTGCCGGTTTCTGCTAAAGTAGCTATTTTCCGTAATTTTGTACCACTTTCAATGTATTAACATATTAAAAATGAACACGAGATACACATATCGGGCATATCTGCCCGTGACGATTTGGGTATACCTCTGCACTGTAATGCTAACAACTGATAACTTTTAACAAGTAAGCAGAAAACACAATAAATACAATATTACAATGTTTCTTTTTCTACGTCAACAAAATTTCCCAAAATTGTACAGACTATGTGAGGAATCAGATTTTTTGCTCAAACAATGGTTGATTATCTTCATAAGGGTGACAATTGTTACATTTTGGCAAAATTTTATTGAAAAAGCAAAACTAACATTTACAAGTGTTCAAACCATAGCAATTACTGAGATTAACAAATAGATCGTTAGATCGTCGTAGTTACTATCACAAGCACACCCACTGATAGATTTTGTCGTAAAATCGGTAAAAATAAATTAGTGGCCTTGAGACCCAATAACTGATGTCGTTTGGAGTCGTACGTAAATCATAAGCAAAAAACGTTCATGAAATTGTACCACTTAGAGCTAGTTTTTTATGTTCAAGTGTCCAACAAAAATTAAAAGCATTCAAGTGATTTTACTATATATGTACGCAAAATTTCAGCAAAATAAATTATGAGAGGGTGTATTGAAATCTTTTATATTTTTTCTAATTTGCATATATGAGCCAGGTTTATAACAACATTCGTGTGTACCAGTATGAAAAACAAATAAATTGAACAAATTGATTGATTATTGTTTGTTAAACAATAGAGAAAAAAATAGAAGCATACAAAGCTCAAGCAATAAATCAATTCAAATATTTTTTTAGGAAACACCAGTTTTTTATTTGGGAGATAAACGCAATAAAAATAAAATGCTAAGATATTCTTTTTGTCAGCAAAAATAAATGAACATAAAAGAATCAAGAAGAGCTAATGGAATATCAAATCACTCCATAATTGCAATTTTTCGTTTGAACTTAAGCATTTTTTGTCAAAGCGTATTGTCGGAATTTATTTTTTTTAAGATATTTTTGTTTGAACTATGCAAGGTTCCGGTCATGGTTAAGAAAAAAGTCCCATCTACAAAAATTTGGTACCACATCTATTTGACAAAAAAGATTGAAGAAAATTAAATTCTAAGTTCTAAAGAGGCAATCCATAGGTGGGTTTGTCTCCCAGTTTGTATTGACTATTCTGGATAAATTTCGGTAAACGTTTGTAAACTATTCTGGAAACGTTGTCTTTTATTAATCAAACCTATTTACTGATTAGGCCAACTTAGAGTTCCATATTGAACTGTAGAAATAGTTAGCATAAGCTCTAACTTAAAACGGTGATTAAATTAAACGTGTTCCAAGCCAAAACGAAAGAACCACTGGGAAGTGCGACTTCAGGTTCGATAAAATTTATTGTCCATTCCCTTCAAACCTTAAATAAAAACCAAAAAACGTTAAACTTCTAATATTCTTCTTCAAGCCCAATTGGCTATAATTTACAGTCCTACTATCTCTTGATAGGTTTATTTGTTCAAAGAATTTTGCCTGAATACTGCAGATAATTATATTTTTTGTTACAAAAAAATTCACAAATTTTTTTCCAACAAAGCATAAAATTGTTATTGAAAAGTTCTTGAGATTAAGTAAAGAAAGTAAGAGTGTAGGACATTTTGAATAAATTTTGGGGGATGTTTGTTCCATATAATAGAATAGGAATACGGAATCCCATAATTGGTTTCGATTTTGAACGTTTTGTTTTAAAATTTTCAACGATCTGAAATATAGAGAGGCAAACATGTCTTCTGTTTTGTTCGCTCACGTTTGGTGTACTCCGCAAGTACTTGTATTTTTAATTAAGGCAGTTTAACAGTTTTTTTATTTTTATTTTAATTTTCTGCAGGAAATTGATAGGTTGAGTTTCTGAGTACCCGATTTATCTGATGCAATACCAGGTGACAATTTTGCTAACCGATATCAAAAATTATGTGCAACGGAAAATTAGTTAATGGGTATTTTTAAATTAATTTCAATGGTATATGGCTACGGAAATTCGTGCAAAAAACTGAATGTGCGTGTAGTTCTAACGTTGCTTTTGTTGACTATGTATTTTAAAGTCCTTTTGCTGTGAAAACACTTTTAGAAGAAATTTTGTGTCGGCGCTGACCAATAGAATCTGTTCCAATAATTATCGATAAATTCCAGCACCTGAGTCTCAGAGCTGAACCAGCAAATTTCAAGAGTGAAAGAATGCAACTTATTTCAGTTCTCCATTGACTTTAAAGTTTTTTATATGCGTTTTTTCTTCACTTAGATTATACTGAGGTCATAGCGTTCGCCCATTGTAAACTTATCCTGTATATTCCGAAATTTATTCACACCACAAAATTCAGTCTGAGTAGAATAATGTCATACTTTTGTACACACTCTTTATACATCAGCTAGTTTTCTGACAATTACCACAAAGCCCATTTAGCTCAGTGGTTACGACTTGCTACGTAAATTGAATGTTACAAGTACCCACGCGAAGTTCAAATCGCATATGTGGAGGAAAACTTGCTAGTAGGAGTTAAGTTGAACATTTTATTTTTCATTCGGTAAATTTTACTCAAAAACCAAGACTAGCCAGTGTAAACTCTGACATGAACAGAGATCTGGTCATCCAGAAAAAGGAGAATATCTCTAGAGTGATTAAGCGCTGATTTGCTCTTCCACCAACCTCTGGGTTAGAAAACGCTCAATCAATTTCCAAATTTAAAAAACAAGAGGACTCAAAAAGGTTGATTTTTATTCTTTCTCAGGAAGCTTCTAAAAGAAAATTGTATAGATGTTGGTTTTCTTTTTTCACTTTTCCTCAAAAAATAATCGCCATTGCTTTTCATCAACAACATATTTACAAAAAGTTCAATTATTTTTTCATTGAGATTCCCTGCAGATATATGTAGTTTATATCGTTGTTTTCTCTGCCCTTTTATAGCGCTCATAATTTTCTTAGTCTCTCCTACCTGAATTTTTCGGCCTTTCAAGATTGGCTTCAAAACTTACGCGAAGTTGGCGTACACTTGAAGTTCCATTATTCCTAAACGCAAATTGCAATGATGCTTGAAAGCAAAAATCGGCAATGGTTGGCGCAGATTTTTGGTCACAGCCTGGATGAACAAAATTTTGGTGACAACATTGTTGGAATTTTGCACCGCTACTGTGTGAACACACATTTCTCAGCTTCCTTGTCAAACTTTCTTGACACAGTTAGTCGTCATTTCAGATCTGCTCATTGGAGATTTTGATGCAGAATTTGTTCAGTTTGATTCAGAATCAACACAGGTTGAACACATTGTCAAATACAAGTTGGCTTCCATTGATGATGTCTATGCTGGTCTTTTCTACAAACCTGTTTTGTCAATCGTGTTCCGTAACGGGTCCCTTAGAAGTCGCGAATTGGATGATGCATTTGTTACCGATCCTGAAGCGCCGTCATTCGAAATTCTGTGGGAGAACACAACAAACTTCTTGTTATTATGGACACCGACCAACACTTCATATGACAAAGTTTTGCGATCTCAGCAAATTTTTGTTTTGTAAGTATCAAAATTTTTAATCTTTAGGACTATTTAATATTGAGATATTTTTAAGAAAAATTTCAAAATGTGAACTATGTTAAAAAAAAACATAGTTGTGATTCTTCTTTTTTCAAATCTGACTGTAACGAATCTGAAAAAAGCCAAATTATTATTAATTAGCAGTAAATTAACATATGATTCAATACTGCCAAATAAGGACGAGATTTTGTCATCCGAAAATTAAATAATTTATTGAGAAAAAACTATTCGCTAATACCGATGAAAATAGAACTTGTATCTTTTTCCAGCTCTCAGCCAGTTATGAACAGCTGTAGCCAGCGCTACCCGTGTCAGTCAGGTTTCGATGACAGGTACTTCGAGTTGCACGGATCTGGACATGATGAGATGTCTGTTCATGTCTTTGCAGAGTCATCTTTCGAAACGGACGTAATTCGCAGTGAATTTCGAACCAAATACATCCGAAATGAAAGCTTAGTCATCAAAAGTAAGTAATGTTCTGAAATGTTGTACAAATTTGGCCATAATTCCCAACCAGGTTTGAGACGACTATGATCAGACTTACCCGTGTTGAGGTTTTTGGGTGAATTTTTGTAAGAAATGCGTTGATTGCGGTGAATGCGGTGAAAAAAATATGTCACCGCATTCCATACAAAAATTCATCAAAAAATTCACCGCATTTCTTACAAAAATTCACTGCATTTGCTTTCGAATGTTTACTCAATCTGATTTGAATTCACAACCAACTTCAAATAATGAAGTGACAGTTGCCCCAGTGGAATAAGAAGTTGAGGGCATGCAGGAGGTCAGAGGCTCGGACCCGTGTAAGGAAGCTTCTTTTTTGTAAAAATACTGAGAGCGCGGTGAAAAAAAAATAATTCACCGCGATTCACCGCATTCACTGCAAAATGATGTAAAGAATACGAGGTGAAAATTTTTTTCACCGCATTTCTTACGAAAATTCACCGCTAAACCTCGACCAGGGTAGTAATAAATAGTCGTTTAATCGTTTTCCTTAGACAAAAACGATCAAAGCCCTTACGTGGTAATCATCGTTTTGTTCGTTATTTCGTCGTTATTTTTATGTAGGAAGTGATCGTTTTTTCATCCTTATTTTTATGTAAGAAAAAAGGACGCAAAAACGGTATCCCCGCTGGGATTCGAACCATTGATCTCGCGATACATTACCTGAAGAACTCCCCACTGCACTTTCAGGCCATAATACAAATATGCTAAAACGATTTAATACAGAAAAACTAGTTCAAGAGCAATTAAACGAAGAAAAAAGTGATCAAATAACGACGATTTCATTTGAAAAAAAACGACGTAAGAAATGACAAAATAACGACGAAGAAACAATCAATTCTTACACTTGAAAGACGACTTAAACAACGGAAACTAATGAAAACGAAGAAAACGACGACAGGACGACAAAAACGACGATTTCTTACAAAAAGATTGTCCTTGTCCTCAACACTTGTCGTTGTCCTCGTTGTTTTTTCGTCGTTGTCCTCAACACGGGTACTCTTATTAGAATAAAATGCCTGGATTGAGGTCTCGAGCAAAAAAAACACATTCCCGTACCGAACTCCAAGTGTAAATCAGTACTGGGCAATTGTAAATGCAAGTCTCCCATGTAATACATTTTGCGCCCTTTCTCGCCTGAAGTTCGCTTCCTTCAAGCGTATATTAACGGCGCAAAATTGAAAACTTCGACAGTCCGGTTGGCGCAGAAAGGAGGACAAACTTCTACGGAGGGAGAGATCGTGGGTTCAATCCCCGTACTGAACTTTATTTTTACACTTGGCCCAACTCTGTTCATTGTAAAATCAGACTGAACGCAAGTCTGACAGGTCGAAAAAGTGACATGAATCAGTCTATGATTCAGTAATGATGAATTAATTGCATTTATACTGGCCCAGTGCTGAAACGAACTTGGAGTTAGGCACGGGTTACTAACCAAACGTCTGTCTGTTCAACAATTTTTATGCACCCATTGTCCACTGTGAAGCATCTGTGACTAGATGACCCCTGATGTAAGATCTTTACATTTGAGATTTTTTCATCGCCTTTTTCGCATAAAACGTTTCAATGTTTTTTGAGATATTTCCGACAAAATGTTGAAAAAAAATTTCATTTTCAATAAATGTGCTCAAATCTAGCACGATGAACGTTCATTTTGTCAGATCGTATCTCAAGCGATAAAAATAATTTCGAAAAATCGATTATATAAAAATAAATTTCTGTTATGAGACAGTAAAATTTCAACCGATTCTGTTGCAAACACTGAAAATATTTTTGCGAGTAAAAGACTCTTTTGAAATTATAGCTTTGAGGCATCCTTAACTATTGGAATTGGGATTTCATATCACATGACAGGAGAAAAATTTATTATGTAGGATTTGATTAGTCTCCTAATGGATTTGAGGATTCATTTCCTTAAAGGTATCTTCTGCTTATAGAAAGGAATGATTTGACGTTGAAATGATAACAGAATCTCGAAAATGGAAAATTGAGCTCTGATTAGCAATTTGGACTTCCAGTTTCCAGGTTTTTGAACGTTCTATGCTCACTTTTTGCAATTTTTAGCAAAAATTTTACAACAAATTCAGATAATATTGTCTGGAATTCAATTATTATGCAAAAACAAAGAGGCTCAGCTTTGTGCGTTCAAAGATAATGTTCCGACCCAGCTGAACCAAGTTTTTGATTTAATTAACCACAAAATGAGGAAAAGACAAAAAAAAACTTTCAAAAATTTGTTCGAAAATAATTGGTGTATTCATTTAGAAAAACGCTTGAAGCACTAACTACTGCATAAATGAAACGATTATTCGTTAGAGTGCCGATGATACCTGCCATTAGGGAGTAAGGGACAATACAAACGATAAAATCAAATACGAAAAACAATTAAAACTTACGACCAAAACGCAATGCCCGTCTAGTTTTTCTTAATAAATTTAATGAAAAAGTCAAAATAGCATCAGATAAGACGTAAACTAAACCAAATGACTTGCCTTTCACCAAAAAAGATATCAGACGTGTCTTTATTGCGAGTACTTAACGATCAGACAGAAAACAGAAAACAAAAAAGTTTAAAATTTTGAAAACAACTAAAAGTCATTGTCATGAAAGCGAATAGCTCTCAACTGAATCATTCATTGGCTTTGTCAAAGACCTTCATTGAAAACCAATGATTACCGTCGTTATCCAAAAGCTCATACTACTACAAAAATGCAACTGCAGGCTCAAGAGGTAACTTCAATTTTGCAAGGAAATGGTGTCGAAGCCTATGAGATGAAAATCTATTCAGAAAATATGAAAAGTAACCAAAACATAGAATATAATCAAATGCGTCTTTTTTGCGCCATTAATGTGATATGCGACTTGCCTTTAATGTGCTATCCTGTGATGATCGGCCAAGATAGCAAAACAGAACTTCAAATTCTGGAAAACGGCAAAAAACAAATAAACATTTCATGAAAACTTGTAGCATCAATGCCAAATAACCATTATTAAGAAAACACAGCAAAAAAACTACATTGTGACAACTACTTAAAAAATTGATTTCTTTTTTTTCTAAGACTAGTCTGAGAAGTTGGGGAAATCAGAGAAAAATTGGTAAATCTCTAATTAACATTCTTTTGAAGCATTTGTTTTAAATGCGTAAAAAATAAAAATGGTTTTTGTCCAACTCAAAAATGGTTAATAGTTGCAATCTTGTTCCTGCCTATTAGGCCAGAACCTAACTGTCATTGGCGAAACTAAGTAAAAAGACTACATGTAAAACCGAAAACAGGGAGACCAAAGGGAGAATCTTATTAGAATAAAATGCCCGGACTGAGGTCTCGAGCAAAAAAACACATTCCCGTACCGAACTCCAAGTGTAAATCAGTACTGAGCAATCGTAAATGCAATTCTCACATGTGATACATTTTGCTTGCTTTCTCGCTTGAAATTCGCTTCCCTCAAGCGTATTTTAACGGCGCAAAATTGAAAAACTTCAACAGTCCGGGGGGCGCAGAACGGAGGACAAACGTCTCAGAGGGAGAGATCGTGGGTTCAATCCCCGTACTGAACTTTATTTTTACACTTGGCCCAAGTCTGATCCTTGTAAAATCAGACTGTACGCAAGTCTGACAGTTCGAAGAAGTGACATGAATCAGTTTATGATTCAGTAATGATGAGGAATTGCATTTATACTGGCCCATTACTAAAACGAACTTGGTGTTAGGTACGGGTTACTAACCAAACGTCTGTCTGTTCAACAATTTTTATGCACCCATAGTCCACTGTGAAGCATCTGTGACTAGATGACCCCTGATGTAAGATCTTTACATTTGAGATTTTTTCATCGCCTTTTTCGCATAAAACGTTTCAATGGTTTTTTGAGATATTTCCGACAAAATGTTGAAAAAGAATTTCCTTTTCAACAAATGTGCTCAAATCTAGCACGATGAAAGTTATTTTTGTCAGATCGTATCTCAAGCGATAAAATAGTTTCGAGAAATCGATTATATAAAAATAAATTTCTGTTATGAGACAGTAAAATTTCAACCGATTCTGATGCAAACACTGAAAATATTTTTGCGAGTAAAACACTGTTTTGAAATTATAGTTTTGAGGCATCCTTAACTATTGGAATTATGAATTCATATCACATGACAGGAGCAAAATTTATTATGTAGGATTTGATTAGTCTCCTAATGGATTTGAGGATACATTTCCTTAAAGGTATCTTCTGCTTATGGAAAGGAATGATTTGAAGTTGAAATGATAACAGAATCTCGAAAATGGCAAATTGAGCTCTGATTAGCAATTTGGACTTCCATTTTCCAGGTTTTTGAACGTTCTATGCTCACTTTTTGCAATTTTTAGCGAAAATTTTACAACAAATTCAGATAATATTGTCTGGAATTCAATTATTATGCAAAAACAAAGAGGCTCAGCTTTGTGCGTTCGAAGATAATGTTCGACCGAGCTGACGCAAGTTTTTGAATTAATTATCCACCAAATGAGGAAAAGACAAAAAAAAAACTTTCAAAAATTTGTTCGAAAATAATTGGTATATTCATTTAGAAAATCGCTTGAAGCACTAACTACTGCATAAAAGAAACAATAATTCGTTAGAGTGCCGATGATACCTGCCTTAGGGAGTAAGGGACAAGACAAACGATAAAATCAAATACGAAAAACAATTATAACTTACGACCAAAACTCATTGTCCGTCTAGTTTTTCTTAAAAAACTCAATGAAAAAGTCAAAATAGCATCAGATAAGACGTAAACTAAACCAAATGACTTGCCTTTCACCAAAAAAGATATGAGACGTGTCTTTATTGCGAGTACTTAACGATCAGACAGAAAACAGAAAACAAAAAAGTTTAAAATTTTGAAAACAACTAAAAATCAATGTCATGAATGCAAATAGCTCTCAACTGAATCATTCATTGGCTTTGTCAAAGACCTTCATTGAAAACCAATGATTACCGTCGTTATCCAAAAGCTCATACTACTACAAAAATGCAACTGCAGGCTCAAGAGGTAACTTCAATTTTGCAAGGAAATGGTGTCGAAGCCTATGAGATGAAAATCTATTCAGAAAATATGAAAAGTAACCAAAACATAGAATATAATCAAATGCGTCTTTTTGCGCCATTAATGTGATATGCGACTTGCCTTTAATGTACTATCCTGTGATGATCGGCCAAGATAGCAAAACAGAACTTCAAATTCTGGAAAACGTCAAAAAACAAATAAACATTTCATGAAAACCCTTAGCATCAATGCCAAATAACCATTATTAAGAAAACACAGCAAAAAAACTACATTGTGACAACTACTTAAAAAATTGATTTCTTTTTTTTCTAAGACTAGTCTGAGAAGTTGGGGAAATCAGAGAAAAATTGGTAAATCTCTAATTAACATTCTTTTGAAGCTTTTGTTTTAAATGCGTAAAAAATAAAAATGGTTTTTGTCCAACTCAAAAATGGTTAATAGTTGCAATCATGTTCCTGCCTATTAGGCCAGAACCTAACTGTCATTGGCGAAACTAAGTAAAAAGACTACATGTAAAACCGAAAACAGGGAGACCAAAGCGAGAATCTTATTAGAATAAAATGCCCGGACTGAGGTCTCGAGCAAAAAAAAACACATTCCCGTACCGAACTCCAAGTGTAAATCAGTACTGAGCAATCGTAAATGCAATTCTCACATGTGATACATTTTGCTCGCTTTCTCGCTTGAAATTCGCTTCCCTCAAGCGTATATTAACGGCGCAAAATTGAAAAACTTCAATAGTCCGGGGGGCGCAGAAAGGAGGACAAACGTCTCAGAGGGAGAGATCGTGGGTTCAATCCCCGTACTGAACTTTATTTTTTCACTTGGCCCAAGTCTGATCCTTGTAAAATCAGACTGTACGCAAGTCTGACAGTTCGAAGTAGTGAAATGAATCAGTTTATGACTCAGTAATGATGAGGAATTGCATTTATACTGCCCCATTACTGAAACGAACTTGGTGTTAGGTACGGGTTACTAACCAAACGTCTGTCTGTTCAACAATTTTTATGCACCCATTGTCCACTGTGAAGCATCTGTGACTAGATGACCCCTGATGTAAGATCTTTACATTTGAGATTTTTTCATTGCCTTTTTCGCATAAAACGTTTCAATGTTTTTTGAGATATTTCCGACAAAATGTTGAAAAAGAATTTCCTTTTCAATAAATGTGCTCAAATCTAGCACGATGAAAGTTATTTTTGTCAGATCGTATCTCAAGCGATAAAATAATTTCGAGAAATCGATTATATAAAAATAAATTTCTGTTATGAGACAGTAAAATTTCAACCGATTCTGATGCAAACACTGAAAATATTTTTGCGAGTAAAACACTGTTTTGAAATTATAGCTTTGAGGCATCCTTAACTATTGGAATTGGGAATTCATATCACATGACAGGAGCAAAATTTATTATGTAGGATTTGATTAGTCTCCTAATGGATTTGAGGATACATTTCCTTAAAGGTATCTTCTGCTTATGGAAAGGAATGATTTGAAGTTGAAATGATAACAGAATCTGGAAAATGGCAAATTGAGCTCTGATTAGCAATTTGGACTTCCATTTTCCAAATTTTTGAACGTTCTATGCTCACTTTTTGCAAATTTTAGCAAAAATTTTACAACAAATTCAGATAATATTGTCTGGAATTCAATTATTATGCAAAAACAAAGAGGCTCAGCTTTGTGCGTTCGAAGATAATGTTCGACCGAGCTGAAGCAAGTTTTTGAATTAATTATCCACCAAATGAGGAAAAGACAAAAAAAACTTTCAAAAATTTGTTCGAAAATAATTGGTGTAATCATTTAGAAAATCGCTTGAAGCGCTAACTACTGCATAAAAGAAACAATTATTCGTTAGAGTGCCGATGATACCTGCCATTAGGGAGTAAGGGACAAGACAAACGATAAATTCAAATACGAAAAACAATTATAACTTACGACCAAAACTCATTGTTCGTCTAGTTTTTCTTAAAAAACTCAATGAAAAAGTCAAAATAGCATCAGATAAGACGTAAACTAAACCAAATGACTTGCCTTTCACCAAAAAAGATATCAGACGTGTCTTTATTGCGAGTACTTAATGAACAGAGAGAAAACAGAAAGCAAAAAAATTTTGAAAATTGTGAAAACAACTAAAAGTCAATGTCATGAAAGCAAATAGCTCTCAACTGAATCATTCATTGGCTTTGTCAAACACCTTCATTGAAAACCAATGAGTACCGTCGTTATCCATAAGCTCATACTACTACAAAAATGCAACTGCAGGCACAAATCAAGAGGTAACTTCAATTTTGCAAGGAATTGGTGTCGAAGCCTATAAGATGAAAATCTACTCAGAAAATATAAAAAGTAACCAAAACATAGAATATAATCAAATGCGTCTTTTTTGCGCCATTAATGTGATTTTCGACTTGCCTTCAATGTGCTATTCTGTGATGATTGGCCAAGATAGCAAAACAGAACTTCAAATGCTGGAAAACGTCAAAAAACAAATAAACATTTCATGAAAACTTGTAGCATCAATGCCAAATAACCATTATTAAGAAAACACAGCAAAAAAAACTACATTGTGACAACTACTTAAAAAAATGATTTCTTTTTTTCTAAGACTAGGCTGAGAAGTTGGGGAAATCAGAGAAAAATTGGTAAATCTCTAATTAACATTCTTTTGAAGCATTTGTTTTAAATGCGTAAAAAAAACGGTTAGCGTCCAACTCAAAAATGGTTAATAGTTGCAATCTTGCTCCTGCCTATGAGGCCAGAACCTAACTGTCATCGGCGAAACTAAGTCAAAAGAATACATGTAAAACCGAAAACATGGAGACCAAAAGATTCTGTGAAAAAATTTCAAGCAACTGGTGTTGAACCAAACCAACCGTATGATTTGCGCTCAAGATATTATATATTCTTAATTGCCAGCCTTCGTACGTAATTTTGTTTGGTCAAAAATTGTGGTTCGGTTTCATTCCTTTCTGGTCTGTAACTAACATTAAAAAAACAAGGGCAAACAAAATTTCAAAAAATATGCAGCGCCCATTACAATCCGATTTTTTTGAAACATAAAATTCAACAATCGATCAAAACTGGTCCTGTTGTTCCTGCTTTGGAATTAAAATAAAATTGCTCCAAATTTTACCAAACCAGCTAATCTGATCAAAGAGTCATTATATCAAAGTAAAAGATGATCTTTGGAGAAAAAATTAGTAATATTACCAAAAAGATAGTTCTTTCAATAGCTCCACAAATACCGAAACAGACATTTGACTTTTTGGATTCTGTCAGAAGATCAAAAAAAGATCATCAAATGCTGGTAAAACTTAAGAATCATGTGAAAATTTACGAATAATTGTTGCAGCCATAAAAACCATGAGCTTTTATCATAAGACACAATTTTGATTCACTGGACCTTATAAATGGGCTTCCGATTAATTGAATTTTTAAATGAAACAAGACTTTTTTGATTGGAAGGAAAAGATGGAAAACACATTTACAAGAGGACAGCCCAAAATAAAATCAGAATTCGTTCTCCTTTCAAAAGACAACAGTAATACCAAAACCGACCTTCCGACCGCTGCGCGTCTGTTAAAATTCCTGTATCTATTCCTATAGGCTTGAGTATTATGTTTATTGACAAACGGAATATTTGAAGAAAAAACTAAGAATTTTATATAATTATCACTTTAAATTAGCGAAAGACCGCAAAAATGTTTATCCCAGAATTATTTCATAGATAATTAGATAGTTCTTTCAATAGCTCCACAAATACCGAAACAGACATTTGACTTTTTGGATTCTGTCAGAAGATCAAAAAAAGCTCATCAAATGCTGGTAAAACTTAAGAATCATGTGAAAATTTACGAATAATTGTTGCAGCCATAAAAACCATGAGCTTTTATCATAAGACACAATTTTGATTCACTGGACCTTATAAATGGCTTCCTATTAATTGAACTTTTAAATGAAAAAAGAATTTTTTTTGATTGCAAGGAAAAAATGGAGAACACATTTACAAGAGGACAGCCCAAAATAAAATCAGAATTCATTCTCCTTTCAAAAGACAACAGTAATACCAAAACCGACCTTCCGACCGCTGCGCGTCTGTTAAAATTCCTGTATCTATTCTTATAGGCTTGAGTATTATGTTTTTTGATAAACGGATTATTTGAAGAAAAAACTAAGCATTTTATATAATTATCACTGTAAATTAGCGAAAGACCGCAAAAATGTTAATCCCAGAATTTTTTCATTAGAGCTGGTGATTTAATTAGCCCATATCTGAATCAAAGTGCTGCTGTGTCAGCATTTTTCGAGTGTACAGCACTGGTCAAACAGGACAGAGTAGAATATATTGACATAGTTGATGCTTTTTAAGAAAAAAAAGCTGTTTTTTTAAAAATTTAGATGAAAATGTTGCCAAAATAATTGATTCAAGGTATTCACAAAATCTCTATCTTTAAACGTAAAGCTAATGAGACTATTGTTGATAATTTTGACATCTTTTTATCATAAATTAATCAAAATTAAGCAAAAATTACCAAAAATGGGAACATAACAAAGGAAGTGATCTACGTTCACAAAGTTTCAACCCACGTAAATTCTCGAAAGAAAAACGAAATTCAGAACAGTCTTTTCAATTTGAAATTCTACGCTTAGCAAGTTTTATAAAAGAATAATTGTTTATTCAAATTTCGCGGTTAAACTTCAAATGCTGGAAAATGTCAAAAAACAAATAAACATTTCATGAAAAATTGTAGCATCAATGCCAAATAACCATTATGAAGAAAACACAGCAAAAATACTACTACATTGTGACAACTACTTAAAAAATTGAATTCTTTTTTTTCTAAGACTAGGCTGAGAAGTTGGGGAAATCAGAGAAAATTGGTCAATCTCTAATTAACATTCTTTTGAAGCATTTGTTTTAAATGCGTAAAAAAATAAAAATGGTTAGAGCCCAACTCAAAAATGGTTAATAATTTCAAACTTGTTCCTGCTTATGAGGCCAGAACCTAACTGTCACTGGCGAAAGTAAGTCAAAAGACTACACATTAACACCGAAAACAGGGACACCAAAAGATTTCGTGAAAAATTTCAAGCAACTTGTGTTGAACCCAACCAACCGTATGATTTGCGCTCAAGATATTATATTTTCTTAATTGCCAGCCTTTGCACGTAATTTTGTCTGGTCAAAAATTTTGGTTCGGTTTCATTCCTTTCTGGTCTGTAACTAACATTAAAAAAACAAGGGCAAACAAAATTTCAAAAAAAATATGCAGCGCCCATTACAATCCGATTTTTTTGAAACATAAAAGTCAACAATCGATCAAAACTGGTCCTGTTGTTCCTGCTTTGGAATTAAGATAAAAATTGCTCTAAATTTTACCAAAACAGCTAATTTGAACAAAGAGTCATTATATCAAAGTAAAAGATGATCTTTGGAGAAAAAATTAGTAATATTACCAAAAAGATAGTTCTTTCAATAGCTCCACAAATACCGAAACAGAAATTTGACTTTTTGGATTTTGTCAGAAGATCAAAAAAAGATCATCAAATGCTGGCAAAAATTAAGAATCGTGTGAAAATTTACGAATAATTGTTGCAGCCATAAAAACCATGAGCTTTTATCATAAGACAAAATTTTGATTCACTGGACCTTATAAATGGCTTCCTATTAATTGAACTTTTAAATGAAACAAGACTTTTTTTTGATTAGAAGGAAAAAATGGACAACACATTTACAAGAGGACAGCCCAAAATAAAATCAGAATTCGTTCTCCTTTCAAAAGACAACAGTAATACCAAAACCGACCTTCCGACCGCTACGCGTCTGCTAAAATTCCTGTATGTATTCCTATAGGCTTGAGTATTATTTTTATTGACAAACGGAATATTATTGACAAACGAAATATTTTATTGACAAACGGAATATTTGAAAATTGACAAACGGAATATTTGAAAAAAAATATATAAAAACGCATTTTATATATTTATCGCTTTAAATTAGCAAAAGACCGCAAAAATGTTCATCCCAGAAGAATTTCATAAGAGCTGGAGATTTAATTAACCCATATCTGAATAAAAAAGTGTTGCTGTGTCAGCATTTTTCGAGTGTACACCACTGGTCAAACTGGACAGAGTAGAATATTTTGACTTAGTTGATGCTTTTTAAGAAAAAAAAAGCTGTTTTTTTTTAAAATCTAGATGAAAATTTTGCCAAAATAATTGATTCAAGGTATTCACAAAATCTCTATCTTTAAACGTAAAGCTAATGAGAGTATTGTTGATAATTTTGACATCTTTTATCATAAATTAATCAAAATTAAGCAAAAATTACCAAAAATGGGAACATAACAAAGGAAGTGATCTACGTTCACAAAGTTTCAACCCACGTAAATTCTCGAAAATAAAAACGAAATTCAGAACAGTCTTTTTAATTTGAAATTCTACGCTTAGCAAGCTTTATAAAAGAATAATTGTTTATTCAATTTTCGCGGTTGTTCCTCGACATAAACTTTTCCGACATAAACTTTTCCTTGACATACGAAATGATATGATTCTGAACAACTTTTGCATTCTGAACTTTTGCATTCTGAACAATTTTCCAAGGTTCTCTTATAACAGAGTCTACCTAAAAAAATTGTACCGATGCGTGCAGAATTATAATTTTCATATTCCCATTGTTTAGAATTAAAACTTTCATGATGAGCTTTTTTGTGTTGAATATTTTCAGTGGTACAAAAGCAGTTTTCTCTTGATCAGTTTGCTCACAAATTTCACAAAAAGATGATAAAAAATATATAGGTCAGTCTAATTGGAATCGCAACAATTACTCTCATTAAACATAGCTCCTACGGATCCCATAACAGTTCTCAAAAGGCTTCCAAAACCTTGAAATAGCTTTTGAATATGGAATCGCTAAATTCAAAACTTAAAATTGCGAGCTCACTTTCCCACAATGAAAACGGCGTGTCTCTGCTGTTCATAATCCATTTTGTTGAAATTTCTAACGCAACCTTCACTTTTTCCATTTTCAGTTCCAAAATTAATTTCGAGCCTTGTCTAGATTTTTTCTTAACGCAAGTGAGTGTGCTTTCTGGGATATATACAAATTTGCAATGATGCAGTTTCAGATTATTACGCTTCGGTTTCCCATAACTGAATTTCCGCTGCAAAGTATGCACACGTCATTGAAAAAAGTATTACATCTGACAACGACGTGAAAAATTGCCATTTTTTGATAGAACTTGGCTTGTAGTAGCCAAACCTCGCTAAGACCTCGTTCTCTCAATCAATTTTCGCGTTTTGTTAACACTTTGATTTGCTTTATTCTCTTATTCATCGATTTATTTTTTATCAACTTTACCCAATTGGCATCTTTAGATTCGGAATAACAACGACCACCAATATGCTTATAAAATGAACTTGCTTGGTGGAACAGCAAAAAGAATTAGTTAATTTATACTCACTCTGTGAATTTCCAGCGTAAATAACTTGCTTAAGTGTCTACTATTCAGATTGGCGGAAAACTGAATCCAGTTATAGACAAAAACGAATTATATGAAATTTTTTTCTGCTCTATTGTTTCTTTGTTAGAAGAAATGCGTTAAAAGAAACTTCATCTCTCCTATTTGTTCTGAACAATTGTCTTTCCTCAGTTAAAAAACAACTACACGTCTGACTCGCTAAGTCCCTGGAGCTGTTTAGCGTCAGTACCTGTCTAATAATTGTTGGGAGTACCCCCCCCCCCCAAAAAAAAAAAAAAAAATTACCTAGATACTTGATCTTATACACCACAGGCTGAAAAAAAATCTGAATATGTGCAGACACTTTATTCTTCTGTAGCTAATTTATGAAGCTAATTTATATTCTTCTGTTGTTTTAGACTCGGGACCTTGGACAAAGTGCTTCAACGGTGAATTTTCTATGCAGATGTCACCTTATTTTAAATATGATGGACTCTTCAATTATAATAACTCAAGTGTAAGTATTTAAAAATGCCGTAAAAACTGAATCAAAATAATGAAACACACTAAGGCCCCAGAAACTACATACAATTATAGATTCAAAATATTTAGTAAGAATATTAATAATACAAGGAAAAGAATTTTAAGGGAAATCAGTTCTCTAAAGATGCGTCATGACGCCCATTTGCTGCATTTCTTCAAAGTATTCTATAAGTTTTTAAATTTGGTCTTACTATGCTTTTGGACGTTGTATCGTAACAAGAGAAGGAACAGTGGATCACTGATTCGTTCCAGCAAAGGTTTTAGATTTTTGGAAAACTGAAATGTTAAGTTTCTTTTCGATTTTTTGTAACAATTTGGGAGTCATTGTTTGACTATTTGACAGGAAATTGATTTTCTCCTAAATTGTTGCGTATGAATTTCACGGGATAAGATGCGAAGATGTTTTTTCTACTTTTGGTGCAAGAAAAAGTGGTATTTCGTAGTGTAATAACTTGTCAAAGAATAAAACAAGCAGATTTTTTCGAAACAGACGTACGAGAATAATATTATCTCCTTGAAAATTCAAAATTTCCCTAAAAAAGTGCAATTCATTCTTACTAAGAACAAATCACACAAACCTTGCTGTGATTAGCTCATTGAAACCATAATAAAGTTAACAGCATAGGTCAGACAGAATGTTAAAGGCACTGGCCAGGAAAAAAAATCAGACTCTGATTTTCATGCTGTACAGAATTTTTTCAGATTTCAAAAAATTTTTCTATGATTTTTACTCTGGTCATGGTAAAAAGTGACATGATCAGAAACATGTCATAGTAAAATCGCAGAATGGAAAGTCTCTGATTCAGCGCTAATTTACACTGAGACTATGATCCGGGTGAGTACGCAGTTTTATCACACAGCTTGTCTTGTACATATCCGGATTATGCCATGCCATCTTAAATTTTAGGCCGTATTACTACTATTTTCATGGGATTTTTTGAGAAACGTCGGAAAGTACTGTCATAAATCCGAATCTCTTGTACCATATCTTGTTTATTAGTCTTATATGATCTACTGACTCAAAAAACTAACTGATGTACTCAAACAAAAATGTTTCGAGTTGAATACGTACAAGGTTTCGAAATTATTTAAAGCAGAAAAAATTTACAATGCATCCATAATCGAGACATCTTTGGTTTTTAAACACAAAAAATGGCAATATCGTTTTTTTTCTGGCCAAAAACGACCAAAGCACCTACGATTTTTCAGTCTTCATAATCGTTTTCAATCGGTTTTTAACATAAGAACGATTCGGTATCGTCGTTTTTAAAAGATTCGATAATACACCTAATGGTACTATCAGATAATAGATTGAAAAAAAAATGGGCAGCAGCATGTCGATTTTTTTAAAACTAACCAAAAGCTGAAGTTGCTTAGAAGTATCGCTTAGACGTATTGTTATTTAACCGCATAGAATTTGCCCTGCTCAGTTTATTTGATCTTTACTATGATTATGACAATTTCTTGCAAAGCGGAATGGGACATCGAGGCACGGCTCTGATTTGTGATAATTACAGTAAACTAACTGTTTGATCAGTTTTGAGTCCTTTTACTATCAAAAAGGACCTTCAATGATCAAAGTAACATAGTAACTCAGCGCTGAATTATAGTTTTTCTCACTCTGTGTTTTTATTATGAACATATTCTGATCATGACACACTTTTTGCCATGAAAAATGTAAATTCAGACAACAAATTTTGAAGACTGTACAGGGTAAAACCAGCATTGAATTTTAAAACTTAGCAAAGGCGGGCGAGAATTGGTTTTCAGACTGTTCACTTTCTGATCAGCGCTCATATCAGAGTTAATTAGACCTGTCCAGCAAAAACGGCAATAAGCTATGCATGCAAAAAGCATAATAGTTGAATTAATATCGATATTAATAATTACTGAAACTATCATGCTCCATAATGATTTCCACATTGGAAGTATTTGAGTTCAATGGAAGTATTTGAGTTCACATGCAGCAAATGACGAGGGCTATTTGAAACATCGCTGATGTTGCCGTTGTAGTTTGGCGATGTTTGGCAATGTCATAAGTACCTAAAAAAGAGAAATTAGTTCATAACAACCTGAAAAAAACTAAATAGTGTTGCTAAACCGTAGTTTAACTGGTTTTCGAATCTTTAACTGGTTGTAAATGGTTTTGCACTGGTTTTGCCTGTTAATTACCGGTTTTTGTCTGCAAGAAGCCCTCAATTTTGCGAATCTCCCCTGATTTTTCAGGTAGCATGTTTGTTCATCGCGCAAAAATTCAATTTTTTTGAAAACTTCAAAAAGTGTTATGAATTTTGTATGAATAGAGACAGGAATCAAAACCGACTGTGCATAAAAAAAATTCACGAAAAGAATGTTGTCTGAGCTCCTTCTGCCAAGTCTTCGAGCAAAAAACCCTTAGCATTCTATGAAACAATACTGATACAGCCATTTACTATTGATATTTCATGAATCAGTACTGGTTTACTATGACACAAAGTTTTGTTATAAGCGGCTGAAAACTTTCAGATGAAAGCTTAAGCAAAATTTTTTGTTGCTCATTGAAATAATTTTTTAATAATCATTTTGAAATTCTTTCCCATTTTTGAATACAGTGCTCATATCGCAGTCAACTTTGTGATAAAAAGTGATAAAAATCCTGAAAATATAGTTTTAAAAAAATCAGAATTTGGGTTCTACGCAGAAAAAAGATTTCCAACGCTGGTCAAAAGCCTATTTGTTGAGAAGAGGTTTAAATCTCTTTAAGATTTTTCCCTAAAAATTGGAATGGTTAAACATACAATTAAGACGAAAAATTCGAAAACTAAAAGAAGAGCTAATACTAATGTTTTTAAACTTAATACGATACCTGGTTTCCTTATCTATTAAATTAAGATCTGCGCTTTGTCAGATTTGGTAGTACTGATTGTTCATTATTAATTGGAAAAGTAAAAGTCTCACAGGATGCAAGGAAATCACGATTTTCCATGACCGCTCTTTTTGGGGTGGGGTTTTTTAGGTGGTGGCAGTCAATCACATATTGTTAGCGATTTAAAAAAATTGTTTCGAAACAATTGGCGTAAAAATCTAAAAACTTGCCGACAAAATTTCTTTTGTTATTGTGCTCTTGTTTGCTTTGTGTTTTTTCAGTCTGTTGGAGAAATAATTCAGACATCGACGTCTCGACAAGGTGACTACGTTCTGATCAATGAAATTGACGAAAGAATAAGTGGAAACACATTTTGGGTGAGATCATTTTCAATGCGAATAGTGCTATTTTTTTTAATTTCACTCCAATCTAAGCATTGTTTTCTCTATGGTTTGTAAGCAACTTTTCAATTTTTTTTTTCAATAAAAGTTTAACCAATTATCTGTTGAACGCAACTTATTGAGCAGCATCTTATTGGTTGAACAGCTACCTAGTGTCTATTTCATTTTTTGGGGGACTTTTGAATGCGTATGACGCCTCGCTATGTTTAAGATTCATTTGCAATCACGACTGGAGGGCTTTGCAGAGGTGTTCAAAAAGGTCAAATTGTCAACAATCAAAGCGGTCAACGAAGTTCTGTATGTATATTATGCAAAAAAAAACAGTCAACAGATTTATAGAACTTTTCTGAAATTTTGTAAATTTTATGTGCTGAAATTGAACGACTTGTTTCAGATCTTTCTAAAACTTTTACTTTCTTACCACTATTGTTGTGTAGTTTAGGTTATGTTTGTATTACATTAGTTACTAAATTATCATTGATAAATATATCTGTTCAATATCGACATTGCATTCTATTATAATATAATGTGCCTTTCTTGTTGTTGTTGTTGTTGTGGAACTGAAAAATTAAACAGAAGATTTTTTCAGGTTGTGTGCGACAACTTATGACTCTAGAGGAGGACCGTTGACGATAAACGAGGCCACGTTGTACGTGCATTAAATTTTTCTGGGGAAGAATATCTATATCGAGTTTTTAATGGATTGGAACAAAGCCAGTAGCCCATTGATTAAAACTATTGTTCCGACCCCACTTTGTGTATATAGTTCCTCCCCCAACTTTAGTGGGGGGAGGAACTATATACTCAACTGGTTTTTTTTGTTCAGTCAATTTTGGCCGATCGATATAATCATCGTAGAGAGTTGTGAGTGGTATCATTAGAAAGCCCATCTAGTGTAGAATATGGAATTAAAAAGATTTTTTTGATTTTCGTTTTCTACAGGGAGTTATCGAAGTTTAAACTTTGAGAAAAGTAGAGTGAATTCCATTGTTTTTGTTCACATTTTCCGCAACTTTTGACCAAATTTTCGTTAATTTTGCTAAAAATATCTTGAACTTTAACGGTAGTGTTATTGATCTTATCTTAGAAAATAGAGGGGGGCTGCTGAATTGTTCGATCTGAGCTTTTTGGCTAAAATTTATGCAAAATTTTACAAAAATCAGAACTTTTTCCCTCAAAAATGGGACCAAATTTGCATTTTTTGCCGCTTTCACTGAATCAGCTGATAGTAGACACCTTAAAACTGCAGTAATATTCATCGCAAGCTTCAAGAGAGATGCACTCCCGCTGGTTTTCAGAAACCATAATTTTTCCAGATTTTTACAAATTTAATCACGATAATTAAACGAAATGCATTATTTGTTTTTGATGTATTGAAAGATTTTGTTTAAAAGTTGATCTATTTCGACACCATTTGAACCATTGAATGTCTTTTTAGTAGCGCAGCAATATCAGGGCTGATATTGATCTCACCATGGATCCATACAGTATAAAATTTTAGATTTTAATGGGGCGCGTCCTTTTTAAAAAAATTTTTGTATATAGTTTCTTATGCATATTGCCGACAAGAATTTCAAATGAGGGCTCTTTTATCGACAGATGCTATTTACAAAAAATGAATACTAACAACCATACTGTACGGTCTCCGACTAAAGCTCGTTTTTTTTGGCTTTCGTAAAATTTTGTGGATTTCTTATGTTTTGCATTCATTTTTTTAATACTTTTCGTAGTCCAATGACTTAGTCAACCCAATCAGTGATCAGAATCGCTTATTAGGTGGTATATTTGAAGCAGACAATGCTTTCAGTTTTTACCCAATGTCTCTTATAACTTTGAATTCATTTGTTTTAAGAAAATGTAGGCGAATTTTTAAACTTTGTCACCATTTTCTCTTATTTCTCTCAGCTTTAGCGTAGTCTCAATAAAAACAAGCAAAAACCCATTTCCTCATTTCCCGTTAGTCAAAAAATTAGTCTCTGTAACGGTTTTATCTTTAACTAATGGCTTCCTGGTTTTGACACTACGAGTTTCGGTTTTTTTAGTATAATTTCAGATTTTTTGAGTTCATTTTGTTTCGTTGTCGAATTATCACATTATTGACAGATCCAGTTGAAGACAAGAATAGTTGAGAAAATGAACGTGGTTAAAAAAATTGTTCTCTTGCAAAATTTAGTGATTTTTCTTGTGTAAATTTCACTTTCGTTTGGTTGTTATACGACTTATACCTGATAATGATAGCTCTCAATTGCCTCCTCAGGACATATAACAACCTATTTTAACCTTTCAGTATATAGCTATTTCTTTTAGTAACTTTCAAGCTAACTTTACAAAAATACTTCAACTGTTTCTTTCAGCTTTGATTTTTGTCACCATGTAACTCAATCTCACTAAAAAGAGATCTCAATTACTTTTGTTTACTCAAACATTGTTTTCGTGGTTGGTTATATGTTATGACTGATTGCTTGGGCGATTTAGTTTTATACGATATTTTCAAGATTTCTCTACTGTTCACTTTTTGGGCCTTTTGTTGTTATTTCTATGTAATCCTTTTTTAGGGAAAACTCTAATGATTTTCAAATGAGAACCAAATGATGTTTTACAGCTCTTGCAGATAACGTCTTATGAATGTACCACCTTGAACACTGTGGTTTAATATTGTTTGTGAAGTTTTGGCTTCTGCCTGTTTTTGTTTTTTGTCGTCTCGTGATTTAGTCTGATTAATGACAGGCCCAATTGGCTTTCTGAGCTGTTGCATCTTAGTCGACCTCTTTTTTTGAAATCTTATGTCTGTTTGAAAAGTATTTCCATTTTTGAGCTTCGCCAAATTTTTTTAAAATTTTTTTTTGGTCGATTTGTAGCTTAGCCTCTGTGAAAAGGCTTGTAGCTTAGCCTCAATTTGTAGCTTAGCTTTTGTTTTCTTTAAAATTATTACGCTAATGGTAGGTCCCATTGGCTTTGAAATATTGCAACACTGATCATTTTCATTGTTCTTAGTAACAAGTTTATGGTTTCAACCATTTTAACGGTTTCACTGCCGTTTCGAGCACAGCTTAGTTTTGCCGGTATTTGTCCCTCTATTTGTAGTCGTATGATGTCCAAATGGCTTCATATGCAGATATAGATAAAAATTTTAGTGATTTCACTTTTTATCTAATGATAATAATCATTTTGAAATCAATTGTTTTCAAAAACAGAAACCTATTTCTGAATTTCGCACCTTTTTGCTCTGTTTTTCGGCTTGTTACCTAGTCGCATTGAGAACAGGTCACATATCTTTTCTATTGAAGTAAAGGTTATTTTGTTTTGTTTTGGTTTCATCTGATGCAAAGCTTATTTTGTTATAATTTTTTAAAAATAGAGACATCGAGTTTTGGTCGTAATTAATTAATGTTTGTTATTTAATTTTTTATTATAGTCTTTTCCAGAAGTCCTATTAACAACAAGTTTTATCAGTCCTCTAGCGTGGCCTTAGTGTATTCCATTATTGTTTATTGAGCGATATGTATGTTTTTGAAAGTTTTCTATCGATTCATCATTTGGTAGCCAATTAAGTCAAGAATGTGGATGAGCGAGGTCGCAACATTATGTGCGTACGCACATTACCGAGCCTCCCTGTTAATAAAGAGTGTTAAAGAAACATTTCACTGTAATTGAAATAAAAGCGTGCATACTTTTGCATGCATTAGGGTACTACGTGGAATCGTGTTTTTAAAAAAATAAAAGGCAACTAGTATTAATTCAATTGTATATTGTGAGGGACGTTGATATGAATAAAAACAGAATGAGAACGTTGAATGCAAGAGTTTTATTAAAAAAAAGTAGCTATGGGCCGAAATATTCACACTCTTCTCAAAGATTTTGTTTTTTTTTTATTTTCAGGAAAATTCGGTCAGTTGTTGGTGATTTGAACGACTTCAACTGTGAAACAAGTAATGTACCAACTAACAAAAGTAAGTGGCTGATGATGTGTTCCAAGTAGATGAACCCCTATTCCGGCTATCGTTGTACCCGGGTCGAGGTTTTTGTCACAAAATAAGCATAAGAACTGCGGTTAGTAGCGTTGAAAAAAGTTTTCAGTGCAAATTTCCAGCGGTGAATGCAATGGATGAGGTGAAAGCGGCCAATTCTTGCAAAATTTTCCTTGAATTTAGCGATGAATTTCTGTTGGAGTTGCCATTTTAGCAATGAATTCGTTTTCACCTCATTCAACAATTTCAACGCTTTCACCGTTAAGAAAACTCCATTCCCAGGTTGACCACCATAAAAGAAACATACCAACTATAAAACGCCAAATATGGATTATATGGAAACTTGCTAAACATACAATGATCATAAAAGTTTTCGAATTTGGCTGACAAACAGTCAAAGGGGACACCTGCAATTCAAATTTCCGTACTTTACCTTTATGGCGCCGTAATTATCATAAAACGCGATAAAATAAATTTTGTGGACCGTTCTATGGTTACAAATTTTCCAATAAAAATGCTGTAATATAAAAAGCCCATTTTTCCGGTTATTTTGGAAACTTATATGGAAACATATTAATCATAAAAGGGACAGTATGTGGAAACTAACTAACCATAATACAAATATATATGGAAACTTACAAGTCATAAAACGAGTCTTATATGGCAGGGCGCACTGTTTTGTTCATGTATTGCCATGGGAGCTAAAAATAATACTCTCCTTGGAAAACTTATTACCCATAAAACGGACTATATATAGAAACTTAGTTGCCATAGCAAGATCGTAAAACGAAAATTTGTATAGACTTTTATGGACTATATATGGTCCGTTTTGTGTTAAGTTTTGGTCAACCCGGGTTTGCTTTGAAAAAAATTATTTTCCCCCAACATTCACCCCGAAATCTTATAAAGCCCGCGTTTTCATCTCGTTTGACACTAATTTTGTTTCTTTCCGCTGTCGCATTAATAAAACTTTTATAAATAGTTCTACAAGGAGGTATCTGAGCTATGCAACAAATAATATAATACTCGAAACACTTTTTTCACTATTGTTCAAGTAGCAACAAATAATCAGGGTGTTGTATCGATGATGAAGCTCCTTAATGTTTTTCAAACGAGAAAATAACCATCCCTCTTTTTTGGATTCTCGTAGATGCTTTGTTGGTTTCTTACAGATGTTTTTTTTTACTCTTGTAGATAATTTTTTAATCTTGTAGATGTTAGAAGATGTTATAGATGTCTGTAGATCATAAAGTACCAATATTGTGATATTGTGGCTTTAAAAATCAATTTAAAATAGAGTTTAAAATAGATTCGTGCAATAGGCTAATTGAAGCAGTTTTGACGAATGTATTGTTGGGTATCATGCATCATACGTCATACATGCACCTTTCGATAAATTACACGTGCCATTAAATAGAAAATCATAATGAAAAAATACAGCAAATGTACTTGGGGGTGAAATAATATGCACCCGCTAAGCGGGGGATACAAAAGATCCTTGCGATAATAAGGAAAAACTGTAAAAATATGTCTTATAAGATAGATTCTTAGACTCTTTTTTGACCTAGGAATCAGTTTATCTCAGCTCTGATATATGAACAAAGAAATGGAATGCTGTGAGCAAAAAAACCTCTCTTAGGTGAATTTAAGCCTGAACCGAATCTCTGAAAACTCTGAAAAATCAAAACTCTTGAATTATTATTAGATCTATTATGTTTTGGTATCCACGGCTAAGTGGGTATATGAATTTTCCTCCCCCAGCCAAACGTACTATTCTCTATGTAGTAACTTGCTCTATAACAACATTTAAAACGTAATGGGGGGGCATAAAAAACAAATTGGGGGAGAGACTGAACAGATCTTTATTTCAAGTAGCAAAAAACAATATAAGGTGTCTGTTTCTACGTTCACCGAGAGTAGGTTCAGGAGTATCTAAACGTTGACACAGGTTGCCCAATCTTTTAACTGAAAATAAGCGAAGCTGAGATTGTTGAGTGGAACAGCTGACAGTCAACTTCGTTAATCTTGAATCTTTTTGAAGCTCTTCTAAAGTAATGGACGCATCAACTTTGTTTTCCAAAATTAACTGTCTTCTATTGCTCTTCGGTAACCAATTGTTGTTCTTTTTGTGTTTTATGAATTGATCATTTTGATATATCTTAATATCGACTATCCTTGAGAATTTCAGGCACCCGATTCTGCTACTATCTACCATGTACAAGTTACTTCTGTGCAGAGGATTTGGAACAATTTGGTGCCAACAGCTTTGAGTGAGTCAAGTTAAGCATGAAAATTCTGCCAGCTGTCAAAGAGAGTTTAGAATTAAGAATGCCACACTGCGGTGTACCCCGGGTCGAGGTTTGGTCAAGAAATAATGTAAGATTAGAGGTGAATAGCGGTGAAAAAAAACTTTTTTCACCACAAAGCGCCCGCATCTTTTAGGGTTGAATGTGGTAAATTTTTGTAAGATTTGCGGTTTTTAACGGTGAAATTTTTTCTTTCGCCGCATTCACCGGATTTCTTACAAAAATTTAACTGACGCACAGGGATTCAGCGACTTCGTATTTCACTGCGCCATCTGTCACCTACTTCAATGATATTTCATGTGAATTTAGGATAAGCGTTAAATTTAGCGTTGAATATTTGTAAGATTTGCAATTTTAGCGGTGATTTTTTTGTCACCGCATTCTGGTAGCGGTCAATTTTTTTCACCGCATCCTGGTAGCGCTGAAAAATTTGTTTTTCACTGCATCCTGGTGGCGCTGAAAATTTTTTTCACCACATTCTGGTACCGCTGAATTTTTTTAAGCCGCATTTTGCTGGTAGCGGTGAAAACTTTTCTTTCACCGCGTAAGCTCTGGAATTTTTTTTCACTGCATAAAAGGTTTTTTTAAAACGCATTCATTGCATTGAGCGCAAATCTTACCCTTTTATTCAAATTAACCGCAATTCTTACGTTTTTAGCGACTTTTACCAGTGACACCTCGACCCAGGACAAGCCAAAAGCCGCTCATCAGACACAGAACAAACAGACACAGACACACACAGACACAAACACACATTTACAAACATCCATAATCACAAACACAAAAACACACATGAACACACACACATGCACACATACACGCACATGCACACCACAAACACACACACACACACACACACACACACACACACACGCATACACACAAACATAAAACGACACAAACATGAACACATACACAAACACACTCACAGAAACACATACACCCTAACAAACACACACATACACACCAAACACACATACACGCAATCACGCAAACACACATGCACACACACATGCACATATACCATACACGCACATGCACACACAAACAGAAAAACACACACAAAAACACACACACACTCACTCATACACACAAAAAAAACAATCACACACAGAAACACCCGCACACAAACACAAACACACACACACATGCGCACATACACACATGCACACACACATACACATACACAAACACGCACATAATCACATGCACACACACATGCACAATCACACACACACACACACACACACACACACACACACACACACACACAACACACACACACACACAGGAACGCACGCACACAAACACACACACAAACACACACATGTAGACACACACAAACAAACACACACACACATACAAAAAATTCACACATACACACACGTGACACACACAAAAACAAACACACCCAAGCAAATATACACACACAAACACACACACACACACACACACACACACACATATACACACAAATTCACACATTCACACACATGACACACACAAAAATAAACACAAAAAAAACACACACAAGCGCACACGAAACACGCCCCCACACACACGCACACCCACAGACACACGCACACATACACGCACTCACATACACATACACACACTCTCTCTCTCTCTCTCTCTCTCTCTCTCTTACACACATCTACACACAAACGCACAGGCACAAACACAAACACTTAGGTCGTGGGCGGGGAGGAGGCATAACTTGGGAGGAGGCATAACTTGAGATAGCTTGATCTGGCATGACGTCAGTTTTTCCATCCGTATTGTTGTTCTGATCAGAGCAAACATGAGTTTCTCCGATATCATATCCTTTACACTAAGTCTATGGGGATCTAATCAGTTAAATTTCAGTTAACTTCTCAAAATATCTCCAAATTAATGAAATAAATTTTATGAGCAACAAGCAACATGGAAAAAGATCTTTTACTTTTTTGTATTTTAAGAAAACTAAATACGAAGCATCGCTTTTATCTGAAGCTAAGAGAAATCTACATATTCATCTGAAATTGAATTTTTTACTAACGTTTTAATAACGTTTTTATTATTCGGGTATTGCTCAGAATTATTTTGCGTATTGTTTTTTTGGTTATTGCTGTCTTAAATGTTATCTATTGGGAGTTTCAGACATTTAATGAAAAAGAGTTTACCGATTCTCAAATAGAAATAACTACTCTCTCCAAAATAGTTGTCCACAATACATTGAGTACCGGGTTTTCTGTCAGTGATTTGTATTTTGTTATGAAAACCAAGGTCTCGAGACTTCTGATTACTTCCATAAAAAAATCTTATGAAAAGATTATACACATGACACTAAGCTTCATTACCCTTTCAGTATGAGCATCAAAATTTTAGCAAAATCAACTTTGCATTATAGTTACATCTCTCTGAATCAAGCAAGAACTTAAAGCTGAGCAAATTCGGGTAATAATATCGAACCCTACGCTAAAAAGCATGCTATGTCCCTCTCTGATATCTACTGGGCCCGGTGGGATGTATGTTTTGTATGATTGGTTGAAAAAAAACTGGAACTCTTATTTGCACTACTACAACAAAAAGTCAGCCTATAGCTTTTAATTAAAAGTCACTCATTTGTGTCTCTCTGGACTACCGCAAACACTGTTTATTATTTTGAACCATAATTAAAACAGTTTTATTGGATTTTTAACGCATCTCTGATGTGTTTTTCTTCTCAATTAATTTTTTGGTGTAAAATTGCTGTTTTTGTGCTTATTTTTTTTAGGAAAGTGACAAATGATTTAAAAGATAAGAAGCCAGTTAATGCCTGATTGTGCCTATTTAATGACAGCAAACTGTGGCCACGGAGTTTGTAAATTGAGCAGCGTTTAGATTTTGAATGTTAGCTATGCTGACAGACATCAATATTTTTTTAGTTAGTTCAATTTGTGTTTCAAATTTTTGCTGTTATACCTTTGTTTCTTTTGTGTTTTCCAATGAAACAGGTTTTTTAGTGCTTTATTCAAATAACATGAAATGCTCATTTGGTAAAGTCCTTTTAAGTGTCTTACCAGATAACGATTGCAATCTTGCGTCTTAGCAGACAACCGTTAATTGCAAGACTCTTACAAGATCTTAGTAGCAGACAACCGTTTTGCGCAAGAGTCTTGCAAGATCTTAACAGGAAACCGTCCCAGTTCGTCTAGGATATTGTTAACGATCTTTCCCCAACCCCCGGATCGAAAAAAATTGGAAAAATATGAAAAATAACTGGAGAAAATATGGTCATTTTAAAATAACCGGAGAAAATATTTCACCGGTTATTTTAAAATGGGTTTTAAAATATGGGTTTTAAAATAACCGGAGAAAATATTTCACCGCAAATTTCGTAAATAATTTTGCAATAAAATGCCGTGAATGCGATGAAATCATGTAAGTTCACCGCTAGAGTAAGTGGTGAAATTAGAAAAAGTCACCAGACTTCACCGCTTACTACAAGTAACCATCCTTGCACGGATACGAAACTCTCACCTCCTGCATTTCAGCCACTTCTTCTTCCTTTGCGCCACTTCACACAAAATCTATTACATTTGTTTTGAATTTAAATCAAGTTCACTCTCCTTTCATGTAAAACATACGCGTGGAACTTTTTTAAGGTAAGCGGAGAAATTACATATTTTAGCGGTGAAATGTGGTGAATGCGGTGAAATTATGTAAGTTCACTGCTTACTCTAGTGGCGAAATTGCATAAATTCACAGCTTAAAAAGATGTATGATTATTCGTGGGTAAAATTAAAACACGAAACGCGCGCATTTAAAAATAATGAAAGTCAACGAAATTCAACTTCTGGCTAAGTAGCAACTTCTGGCATCTTAACTTCTGGCACTGCAGACTTTGCAATTGTAAAACTTGCACGTGAGTGTTTTAAGCGGGGTTACGTGACTCTGTAGAAGTCTTTGAATTTTTGGCTTAACATCTCTGTTGGCTGTGCGGTTCTCAATGAACGCCAGAAGTTCTCAGTGACTTCATTATAGTTGTGTAACTTATGCTTATTTCTCTCTTATTTAGCACACAAAGCGTCTTAATTCTTTTTTTCAAAATTTTTTTTACAGTTTTTCGGAGAAGCGATCCTGCAATATGTCGTCGGTCGGACAACAGCCCACAGAGAAACTTACATAAGAGTAATTTTTTAACGATATATAGTCAATGGATGCATTATGAGGGCGTTCTTGGCATAATGGAAACGTTAAGCAATTACATTTTCTGACAAGAGGTGACATTTAAGTATAAATATAGAGATCTTTTGATGAGTTTTTTGCGTATTAAATCATAGGATAAGAAGTAACTGTTGTAGAAAGTTTATTTGGCTGCAGGTTGAAGATAATTGTGAAGAGAGGGCCCGGAGTGTTACCTGAGGATAAAAATCCAGACACTTGGTTCATCACTGGAGATGCAGAGCTCTACATCCCCGGATACCAGTTCTTGCTTCGAATACCCAGAGTAAATAGATTCAAACCTCGAACTAACTTACACCCCCCTAAAAAAAACTTATGAACATCATTTCTGCGATCAAAAAATGCTTTGCTCAAAACATGCTGGATTGTGAACAGTCGAACTGTGGTACTTTTTTGGGTCTGGCATAATCTTTTCATGATTGAAGCAAAAGTTGTTTTATTTCTTAGAATCTCGAGAGATATAAAAGAGAAACCATTCAAAAGCCCTCGGAAAACTGAATTGACTGTTTCAAATACGCTCATCTCGAAACGACATTGAAAAAACCTTTCCGATAAATTTGATAAAGATTCCTTGTTCGAACGGATGAGAAAAACTTTTCATGAATCGCCACAATGGCAAGAGAACGCTTCACAAAGCACCATATGTTACATGAAAGAATGTTTGAACAAAAAAATTAACTAATAAAAAAAACTATGACATTAGGAGAGTTTAAATATTGCTCTACTTGTGGTTTTATTTGCTCGCAGCGTGACCCTTTTCTTCGTTTTAAAATTCATGATAACGCCAAATTGGATTTCAAAAGATTTCATTTGGACATCCAATTGGACACTCATGTTTTTAGACCGCAGTCTTCAACTGTTTTTATAATCGTGCGATCATTTCCTTCATTGCTCTATAACATATCAGTATCAAACATACCAAATATATCAGTGCCAATCTTTTTCACAGAAAATGATTCCTAGGCAACTCAGACTTTCAAATCCTCAATTTTTGAAAATTGAGAATTGTAAAAAAACAAGCTAAATAATTTTATTTTATTCCTTTCAAAATACTTTAATTTTCCAAAGTCAGTTTCTCAAATAGCGCTGTATATGTTCACGGACTTCTGTCGTATATGTTCATTTTTTCACGCTGTTGCGTTTTTTAAGAAAACTTTGTTTTCTATAGCGTTTTCAAAATTTAGATTATGTGCTTGCTCATTTTTGAAATACTTTTCCCCCATTTCAGTTTTTTATAACACTACGAATAGAGTAAAGGTCATTAAGTTATTTTTCGGATAAATGATAGGATGAGGCGAAAATTATCATTTTTGCGCATAAAAAATGTTTGAAAATTTTTATACCACAATTCGTTAATAGCTTGTTTATAATGAAGTTTAAGACTAGATCTTTTGAGAACGCTTTTTTTGGAAAATGACTACTTGGAGGTGTTACTTATACCAGCAAATTTTCTAGGAAAGTTTCGAACTGTTTTTAGAAAACTGAATTTTTAGATATATACTATTACTTTCTGCTTCTTCTATGTTGCCAGTTTATCTAGCGGAAAGAAAATTCGCGTCTCTACTTTTCAGCATTTTTATTCAGTGCTGAACTTTGATACCAGAAACCAGCTGTTCAGAAGTGCCCAATACAATGAAACTGCTAATGAATTACAATTCGAATAAATTAAAGTATCGATGGAGCCATCGTTTGATCATTTTGTAATATTTCTGCGGGAGAAATTTTCCCCACTTGCACAGAAAGGGTGATTAGTGCTTTCTCTTTCTACCGCTTGCCCAGATGCACTCGCTGTCCATGGAATGAAATTATACATAACATAACTGTTTTTGAAGCCAATTTTTGATCAACTTTATTGGTGGCTTCTCTTTTTTCAAATTTCATCTCAATCGATGCAAATTTATTAGACGCGTAGTAGATTTTAATTAAGGAAAACCGAATGACCTGCTCACAGGAAAATGCAGATAGATGTTGGAAAGTTTTCTGGAAAGGAATTGGCGATGCTGAATGGGCCGTCATTTGGTTTTGATTTGAAATCAATTGAAAAATTGTGTGCGATTTTAAGTGAGTGGTTACAAAAATTGACAATTTTTGAAGTAGTTAGAACCAAAGCTACGGGAAATTTAAAACGAAATAGAGGTAGATTGTAGGATTGTTAGGAACTTCTTTAAAAAATATTTAAACCGTCTAATAGATTCTACAGTACCCCTAGTAAAGGGGTAACTATTTGTAGAGGAGAACTGGCCTGAACTCAAAATAACCTTCTTTTTGCTGTTTGGGAAGCTCTTTGAAAATTCTTTGGGTATAGGTAGCTTTTTGGTATTATAGTGTACCAACATTTCTCTTGCAAGAACTTGCAAATAATTGTAACGAGGCGTGCACTTTGATACGAGAATCTAACCACATTCTTTCAATATTCTTGTAGCATCTTGCGGCGTTTTTTAAAAAAACATTAGTTAAAGAAAAATTGGTTTGCCCCGTTTTACGCTTTTTTGAACCATCGAATTTTCTACCTAATCGACACTAAAACACACTGTTTGTCTTGTTTTTATTGAGTTTTATATTTATTATGGTGCGAAGTGAGTTCCGACGGGTCGCGGGAAAGTATCAAAAAACTCTGGATAAGGTCTGGTTAGAGGTCACGTGGGGCTGATAATAGAAAGACCACGTTTTCTTGGGAATCTCAAAACCGGAAGGCTGCTTTGCCAGTCCCGGGACGGGGGCTGTGCAAGCCACCAAATTAATAAAACTGGAATCAAGTATGCGTTGTTTATATTTGCTAGACCAACAGGCAGTTTAAACGATTCTTTCCTGATGTCGACTACGAATGGGAACCATTTAAAAGTCTGAACAAAGGAGTTGACAGGCCAATAGCTGAAAACGAAGATGATCTGCAACTGAAAGGAAACGACTATTCGTGGTGGAAGATTTAGTCTCGGTCTGCAAACATGTAAATTCAGAAAACTGAACCAGATGGCTGTAACTCGATCAAACTATTGGCTTATGATCAGAGTTTGACCCGTTCAAATTTGATTGTGCTCAGATTTTTGCTCCTTCTTAGAACCTATTGTCCTCGCCCGTGTATTTTTAAACACCGCACCTATCCTCCTCCTCCATCTCCCACTGGTGCTCTTTTGATGGTCTGATCATGAGCATATTTGAAACAGAACCGTGACCTGAGTAAATATTTGAATGTTTACTAATAAATTGATTGAACTTAATTTTAATATATCAATATATCTGTAAAATCATATTTGAGGAAATTTTAATTCGTCATTTTTTGGCTGTTCGCATTATAGAGGAAAAAACATGTTTCGCTGGAGTTGTTAACTATGAACCATTTTTGATTCAAAAATGTCTTCTTTAAATTTTTTCGACTTCAACAAAAGGATAAAAACTCACACAGTTATATTTGATATTTTATTCAAATAAATTTAATTTTAAAATATAGCCTACGTTCAGAAATCGATTTTTAAGCAGGCTCATTGCAATGTTACAAACGTGTACAAATGCCGCATTATCGGTAAACTCACTCAATTTGATGCGTGTTTTCATATTTTGTATAGTTTTTTAAAATAAAAGTTTGTCGCTCTTTTCACTCCGCTGGTCGCTTTAAGTGCACAGACCTATTCATAACTTAAGCAGATTAAGTTACTTCAATTATGTATTGTTTACTTAGGTTTAACACCTCTTTTTATTTATACTAAACTCACTTGTTTAAAAAAATGATCGCTGTCGTAGTTTCTCGTCAAATTTTTTAAATAGGTTTCTACATAATAATACGTATACCCGGACATAAGGCCCAGTCAATATCAGTACTGGGCACATCTAACTGCAAGTCTAATATCAGCACTGATTCAGAGCTATGACCATGTCACTTTTTACACTTGTCAAAATTAATTGCAAGTCTTGGCCAGGACGTGCAGGTCTAAATGCAAGTCTTTGCTAAGATGTGACAGTCTAAATACACGTCTTGGCCAAGTTTTGGCAAGTCTAAATGTAAGTCTTGGCCAAAATCTGGCAAATCTATAAAACGTTAAAAATAGTAAATAAACATCAAAAATAGCGGGAAAAGATCAAAAAGGGTTTTAAAAAACGTCAAAAATAGCCAAAATAACATCAAAAAAGCAAAAAAAAAACGTCAAAAATGGTTGCAAAAAACCGTCAAAAACAACCAAAAAAGCATTAAAAATAGTGAAAAAAAAATTAAAAAAATGGTGAAAAAAAACGTCAATAATATTAAAAAAAAAGCGTCAAAAATAGCCGAAAGCCCGCCTGAAATAGCCAAAAAAACTTGAAAAATCACGAAAAAAATGTTTTCAGGGGCCCCGAGAAAGTGCAGAAAAACTAATGCAAAAATGCTGGCATGTTACATAATTTTTTGAGTTTCGAAATTTTTACACGAGTTTTTTGAAAAGTTTGTTTTGACTTGGGAATGATCTTGCAAGTGTAACCTATGTCTTGACAAGGACTTGTCAAACTTGCAGACTTGTTTTTAGAAGTGCACAGTACTGGTGTTTGCAAGTAGACTGGCATCTAGACGGACCCCCTACTGATCTTGACTTGCAGTTCAGTCCGATTAGACGAACCTCTAAGACCATATCATGCTTCAGTATATTGGGTATTTTTTATCCTATTAAGACTTCAGAAGATTTATCACGAAAACTCACCTTAACAAAGTCTTGCTAAGGCGTTGCAAACTTGGTCACAAACATCTAAAGCTAGCATGTCTTGTCGAGATGCATCAATTTTTTCCCGTTCCCTGTGGGCTGACACATGAGGCGAATACCCAAAAAGTTCTCAGTTAATCATACTTAGTTATCTACGGTTGATACGACTTTTTTGTAGATTTTTGGATACATAAAAAAACTTTCTCTCGAGATGCTTAAATCCTTATGCGCTAAGTTATCGATATCCGACAAAAACAATCAGCTCAATGAAATTTTGAGAAAAAATTATTGGTGACAATTCCTTTAGCAAACAAGAGATTTTGTAAAAATTACAGAATTAATTCAACAAGTCTTTCTTTTTAGATTTTTATAAAATGGCTAAGTATACGGGTTCTTCAACAGTTGATGTCATATAAGATTAAAAATTTCTTACATCAAAACAACGGTAGATCTCGAATTATCAGAAAAACTCTGATAAGATTTTTTCATACTTTTTTCATACTTTTTTCATATAAGTTTTTTTCTTTTCGTAGATATATGCTGATATTTGAGAACTGACAGAAAGCAAATTGAAATTTTGAGGCTCATTATAAATTGAAAAATCAGAACTCATCATTACTCTGGGTTAGTTTTCACTATCGCCCTATGTTAAGTCACTTTGCTGTATTTTTCACTTCACCCTGTCCTGGTTTGGGCACAAACTTTAGCAATTGTACTTCTTTTTTAGTTTAAGGGAGGAGACAATGTATGATAAAAAAAGTAACCACTCCAGAGTATCAAAGTTTAACCACTGGCCCAGAATTTACGCCAAAAAATGGAAAAACAAGAAACATATTTAAAAATGATCAAAAGACGTTGAAATTTTTTCAAGAGCTGATAAAACTATAATAAAATAATTTAAAACCAGAACGAAAAAAGTGTGTCGGAAATTTAGAGACAGAGGTTAATACATTGTTTAGTTCAAGTGCTGCCTGTCCATTATTGATTATGCAGATTGAATTTGTCGAAACCAGCGGATAAATGTAATTTCTCGGATTTTAGGGCTCGTAACGTCTAGCAACAGTTAGCTGATCCGCAGCCAAAAAATTATTCCTCTGATTTGCAGACAAAGTATTGTTTCACTCCTCCAGTATAACGAAAAAGTATTGGAAATAATTCGGAAATTAAACATACAAAAAAAATCCACCAAACCCGGTTAAGGCCACGCGGAGGTTTGCTGAGAATTTCATTGTCACTTGCTAGGTAAAAAAATAAAACCATATCTGCTGTTACTTCGGCCCGTTTCCTATATAAAGAAAACTGGAAGACGTTAAATTGAAATCAAATTTCTCCAAGACAACCTCGCTGAGATATCTTGACTTTCTCTAACTTTGAGTATATCCCCATTCTGATGTTATAAAAAAATTCAATTAAGCAATGTTGGATTTTTAATTAATTTTGAACTTTTAATTAATTTTGTATGTCTACTACTTTGTATGAATATAAAATTAGGTATGCCTTAGTATAATTCAAATGAATTTTTTTGCTTTTTACCTTTGCGAATACCATTGCTAATTTTATTTGTTATCTTTGAAAGTATCCAACATTTTATCCGAATCACAGGATCATATGAACTTATTCGTATAATCCTTGTATTATTACCAGGAAGTCACAGAAATCCTATGTGACCTATCACAATTTGCAAAAAAAACGTTCGGTCTCAAAGTAAAGCTGCATTGAAAGATTTTTTAAACCAGTAGTTTAGGGCATAAAAATTTGACTATTTTAGGTTGAAGTCGATTTTCTTCTATTCCTATCATGAAGTTTCAGCAAAGTCAATTTGTTTTTTCTTAATATAAAAAACTTGCACATTTATAAGCATTACTTCAAACACGTGATGCTCAACACGAATAAATAACAAAGAAAGTCTTGCCTGACGCATTGCTACTTTGGTTTGAAGATCTAACAGAAACGAAAATCAGAATTAACGACCAAGTTGCCTGTTTCACATAAAGTTATAATTAGCGCCATTTCAAAAAATTTTTAAAAATCATTTATGTATACTACTGATGTAGAGTCGATAAACAACGAAAAATGTGTTTTTTTTGCCATGAAAATCTTTTTTTTTCGCAGAAAATCTTTTTTATGTGAAGATTGATCTCTTTTGAAGATATAAAAGAATTGTTCTTCTGAACAGTTAATTAAATCAGCCCTTTCAGACTTTCTTATGCGTCAACTGTTTCGCAAAGTGTCTGCTTATTTCTAAAATCATGGCAAAAAAGAGGAAAAGGAGCAATGATATGACAACAAAACTGAGAACAACACACGTGATAAAAAGTAGCACAAATTAACACAGTGAATATCAATAATTGTTCATAATTTTTACGAGAACCTTAAGCTGAACAAATATGATGTGCATTTGAAGGTAACATAAAATTTGGGACCATTTTTGTAAAGCTTTTTTTTAAATAAACGCTTCAGAATCCGTAAAACGTAGTTAGTAGAAATAAATTGGAGAGAATTTGATTGATACATTTCCTTGTTTTAATTCGACGTGGTAAGTCAAAATGTATTTTAGGCACAACAAAAGTATTTTTGGGTTATAAAGAAACTTTTAAAAAAGATAGCTCATTTTTTAAGAGATTGTTGTCACTTTCCGCTTCAATATAGAAAAAATCGCAAAAACTTGAAACATTGTTTTGTAGAAGACTTAACTCCTAGGTATGTAATGGTCCTGAAGTACGAATTGCCTTTGTTAATAATAACATTTATAAAGATTTCTCTGTATGCATAAAATAATTGCGAATACTTATGTAAACTATGCGGTTAGCTAAGAATACGATCAAAACTCGAGAATAGAAACAAAGAACCCGTGATATGTGTTTGCGAGGATGGAAGTCAAATTTTGTAAAAGCTTTTACGTTTTGGCAGATAGAGTGGTGATAATGATTGTTAACTGGAGCCTATATAGGTTCTTTATACAGTTTTGAAGGCTCCTTAGAGAAGGCTACTTATCTTTGGGTGTGAAAAAGACTTAACTAACTCTAAACGTTTCACTCTTAACTAACTAACTTTAATAAAACACCGCAGTAAAACATCATTTGTAACGACAACATAAATTGCCGTTGCTTGAGTCAACTGTGTACATATGGTATGGATAATTAGCTGGCTAATTTAAAAAATGTATCAGCTAATGGAAGAGAATAAGGTCTTCCCAGGATGAGGTGCGTGACCCAAGCCACCTCGGATCAGACTATCCAGACCAAAAACGGCTCTGATCAGCCAATCCAGACCAAAATTGGCTCTGACGAGACAGACTTCAATCGCGCACTGGGGGTGTCAAACCGAGTTGTGTCCGTGCACTGGGGGTACCAGACCGACGTCAGTCGCGCATTGGGGGTTCAAGTCCGACTTGAGTCGCGCACTGGGATGCCAGACTCACTTCTGTCGTGCTTTTGCGGAACCCTGACTGATTCTTTTAACTCGTGACGTAGCAGTAATCATTGTTATAATATATATTTTTTCAGAAGTATATACGTCATTTTATGGATATGGTTATGAGATTTTCAGCTTCAAATTATTAGTTTGAAACAAAAAATCTCTTCGGCTCAACAAAAATTATCAAGTTTTTGTCTCTGTTGTGGTCTTTGATATTCACCAAATAAAATTGGGAAGTGATCTTCAAAAAACTACTGCATTGCTACTACGGTTTGAAGATCTAACAGAAACGAAAATCAGAATTAGCGACCATGTTGCCTGTTTCACATAAATTTATAATTAGTGCCATTTCAAAAAACTTTTAAATATCATTTATGTATACTACTGATGTAGAGTCGATAAACAACGAAAAATGTATTTTTTAGCCATGCAAATCTTTTTTATGTGAAGATTGATCTCATCTGAAGACATGAAAAAATGGTTCTTCTGAACAGTTAATTAGTCAGTCCTTTCAGACTTTATTAATGCGTCAACTATTTCTCAAAGTGTCTGCTTTTTTTACTAAAGCATGGCAAAAAACAGAGCATGGTATTCAAAAACAGACCCGGGGGGTTAACTATATCTCTTTTTTTTTCGGGGGACTGGCCGTTTTTTCGGACTTTCCAGACTGTAGACAGTGATGCCAGACTCTGTGCAGTGGTAGCGCTTTATCACCCGTGAGCGACCCAAATCGGTCTGATCAGAGATGGCTTGGGTCGCGCACCTCATCCTGGGTTATATATATGAATATATACATATATATATATATATATATATATATATATATATGTATATATATATATATAGTATATATATATATATATATATATATATATGTATATATATATATGTATATATATACATATATATATATATATATATATATATATATATATATATATATATATGTATATATATATGTATATATATATATATATATATATATATATATATATATACCCGGAATGAAGTCCGGGACCCAAGACAGGTTTTGGCCAGACCGACTTGTGTCGCGCACAGGGGGTCCGGTGCAACCGTCCACAATGGTCTTGAAAAAATTTGGGTCGCGGCTTCCGTCTGGCCAATGGCAATTTTAGTCTGTTCGGTCTGGCGAATACCCATATTTCGGTCTGTTCGGTCTGGCCAATACCCATATTTCGGTCTGGCCAATACCCATATTTCGGTCTGTTTGGTCTGGCCAATACCCAAAATTCGGCCTGTTCGGTCTGTCCAATACCCAAATTTCGGTCTGCTCGGTCTGGCCAATACCCATATTTTGATCTGTTCGGTCTGGCCAAAACACATATTTCGGTCTGTTCCGTCTGGCCAATACCCATATTTCTGTCTGTTTGGTCTGGCGAATACCCATATTTCTGTCTGTACGGTCTGGTCAATACCCAAAATTCGGCCTGTTCGGTCTGTCCAATACCCAAATTTCGGTCTGCTCGGTCTGGCCAATACCCATATTTTGATCTGTTCGGTCTGGCCAAAACACATATTTCGGTCTGTTCCGTCTGGCCAATACCCATATTTCTGTCTGTTCGGTCTGGCGAATACCCATATTTCGGTCTGTTTGGTCTGGCCAATACCCAAAATTCGGCCTGTTCGGTCTGTCCAATACCCAAATTTCGGTCTGCTCGGTCTGGCCAATGCCCATATTTTGATCTGTTCGGTCTGGCCAAAACACAAATTTCGGTCTGCTCGGTCTGGCCAATACCCATATTTTGATCTGTTCGGTCTGGCCAATACCTAATTTCAAGGCCTAGAGGTCCAGCCAAATAAGAGCCAAAATGTATAAATGCGTGCCGTATTGACTGTTTTTCAAAAATGCAGCCCATAAATGCTAAACGACATCTACTTCTAGATGATTAGAATGCTTCATTAAACTTCTTCTGAAATATGCATTTGTCTTTATATCGACGGTTTTATTTCAATAATTTCTTTTTAAAATCTCATACTCATTTGTCAATCAAAAAAATGAAACGAATAAATTATAAATTTTATTGGATGCCTATGCACGTTTAAATGAGTCTGGCTAATAGTCTGGCCTACGATCTGTTCGGTCTGGACAATGGTCTGGCCTAAGGTCTGTTCGGTCTGGCCATTAATCTTGACAACGGTCTGGCGGATGGTCTGGCCTACGGTCTGGACAATGGTCTGGCCCAGGGTCTGTTCGGTCTGGCCGTTGGTCTGGACAACGGTCTGGCCGATGGTCTGCACAACGGTCTGGCCTAAGGTCTGTTTGCTCTGCCCCATGGTCTGGACAATGTCTGGTCAGTCTGGCCAAAGGTGTCCAAAGTCTGTTCAGTCTGGCCAATGGTGGCCAAAGCCTGCTCGGTCTGGCCAATACCTATCTTTGGGTATTGTCGGTCCGACCAATGCCTGTTTTGGGTATGATCGGTCTGGCCAATACCTCTCTTGGGTCGTGGACTTCGTCCTGAGTGTATATATATATATATATATATATATATATATATATATATACCTATATATCAATATATATATATATATATATATATATATATATATATATATATATATATCGAGAGAGAGAGAGAGAGAGAGAGAGAGAGAGAGAGCGTAGAGCCGTGACAGTGAAGTGAGGAATCATAGCCGTGAGATCGTTAAGTATTTGCGTTTCTCTTTCTTAAGTTTTATGTTCTGCTAGCTTGTGAGCGATCCAGTCAGGATGTAAAAGATGAAAAATTCGTACACACTAAATAAAATGCAGGTAAGTTTATTATAAAAAACACCTTGACTTACCTGAAATATTCAGATAATTTTACCTTACCTGAACTTACTTTATTGAAAAATACCTGAAAAATTAAGAGAGCACCACCAGTACTTTTACCTGAACATATCTTAAATATACCTAAAAAACACACCTGAACAGTTATGGTAAAAATTACGGGAACTTACCCTAACAACTTGAAAAAATTACTTAAAAATTTAAGGTAAAAATACCTGAAAAATACCTGAAATTCATCTTAAAATTGCCTTAATTTCAACCTGAAGTTTTAAGTTAAATAGTTTCAGTTGAGTTAATTTTACCTTAAATTTAAGGTGAAAACTTAGAGTGTTTTTGAGGTAAGTTAAGGTTTGTTAAGGTAAAAGTTCAGGCGAGGCAAAGATACATGAACCAATTCAGGTAAAAATAAAACCGGTTCAAATAAGCGTTATCGATGGTAAATTTAATATAAAACTTTCTGTTTACGCTCTAAAGAAAAATTGATTTGAGACCGAAAAATGTTTGACACAATTGTTACTATCACTAGGGGTGCTGTTCTGCTATAAAACGACTTTTTATAGGATGAGAAGGTGAACAAAAGCAACCGTTTACAAATTTCACCTTGAAAAATGAAGTTCGGGTTTTTGAGACAAAGTTTTTGAATCATCTTGTTCATCTCTTTCTACGACTCGAAGAGAAGTATTGGAGGCGTGTTCGATTTGTTTAACAAGCCTAATATTTTGTTGTAATTTTTCTGCAGAACGTTACCAAAAAGACAAGGTAATTTAAGGTAATTTTACCTTAACTCAAGTTAAGGTATATAAAGTTAAGGTAAACTTTACCTTAAATTTACCTTAACAGCGGTTTACCTCAACTCCGTTAAGATAGATTTACCTTAACTTTAATAAGTGTGTATTTACACCTTTAGACCCATCCTCGCTGATTAATTGAGCCGAGTAATGATCGGTTTGCCGCATTTGGGCAATAAACGCTGTATACCGACATAAGGGGTCAACATTTCTCTTGATTACTTTGCATTACTGCTTTTCAGTAATTTTAATTTAGTTCATATACTAAGTAGATGTTAATTTTGTGTTCACAATCTGTAGGTTTGATTAAATATGCAGTACAGTTATTGCTCTAATTGAGTTAAGCTCAAGGCCGTCTGGTTTCTATCTCCATTTGATTTTCAGTTTAGAATTCAAAAACACCATACAAATGAGACCGAAAAACAACACACAATGAAAGGTATATTTTAGTTTATCATCATTTCAGTAGAAGAAGCTTTTACTGCATATTGATTTCTCGTGCAAAGGTGAATCAGTTTGTTGTTCACGCTCTCATAAACATATTAGTCGTGGGACCAATTAAAAATCCTGTTTAAAATCCTCGTATAATTGATCGGTGGCATCAGGATATCAGTAATTGTTGCACTGCCAATCAATCCCGTAAGTAAGGCACGTCATGGGTATTATTAAGTCAAGCTAGTGGTAATGGAGTTTGCTTAGAGGCTGATTTCATATAATATAAGGCAGACCCAAGGTGAGTTCCCTTTACAGCCTTAAAGTATAAAGAGCTAGGGCTACTTATTTCTGCGCGCCGTAGGCTTACCTATATGTCTCAGACTAACCGACTCAGTAAAACACTGAATATAAACTTCTATTATTACGGTGGTAATAAAGTACAGCACCGGAGTCAAGAGTATACAAAAGGTGCATCTAACTAATAGACTGACTACAGTTCTCTCTATATAAAAGAGAATAGTGTCTTCTCAGTTTCTGATTGGGTGGAGGTGTACATCCAGTATTTCTACTGCTACATCCATCCGGGGTTAAAAGTTTCAAATCCGGATTTGTGAACTGTAGCAGAAATACGTTGGATGTGTCATCCTCGTTGAAAAGGTAGGATGAAGAGTTGTGCCTTTTCTGAAGTGAAGTTGCGACTTGTGCCGTCGTCTGAAGTCCCTGTCGGTGAAGTAGTGACTAGTGCCGTCAGTGAAGGGTTCGTCTAACTGTAGAACCATTGAAGGTGCCAGTTACAGGGTGTTCTGACCAGAAACGTCATCTTGTTTAGAGTGTCCAACTGCTCTCACTGCCATGTAGTGAGGATTTGTTCCCAGTTGGAGGATCGCCTGTAGTCGTAGTCTCTGTCTGGTTTGTACAAGGAGATTTTTTTATCTCCATCTGGTACAAGATTTGTACCAGTCAGATTTACCAGCTTACCTTCTGGTGGAAATCCATCATTTAGCTACTGTGTGAGCTACTTTCCCTATTAAATTTACTAGTCAGTAGAGTTCTCTCTATATAAAAGAGAATAGTGTCTTCTCAGTCTCTGATTGGCTGGAGGTGTACATCTAGTATTTCTACTGCTACAAATATAGTCTTGGAAAATTTTTGTGTGCGGCCTTATTTCGCTGAGTTAGTTGATAACCTTATGTTATCAACTGCAGGGCAGTTAACTGAAATGAATATTCCTGGTCTATTTTGGCCTATTCTGACTGTTCTCACAGCTAAAGGTTGATTTACGATAGGTAATGTCGGCGGTGTATTGTTTGCGTTTTGAGTACTCAATAGAAGTTACTCTATTTCATAAACTGTGTTCTATAGTCATTTTAGTTTTTGTTTTTTTTGTAGTGAGCAAGGGCATTGGCTGTGTGGGAGGACAACAAAATTTCATCTTCTAGGATACCAAAATTAAGTTCAGTATTGACCCTGTCATATGGTTTTATATCAACCTTACCAAGAAAATTTATAAAGTATAAATTGTAAAATTAAAAATTTTTTGCGTTTTTTTAACTGATGTTGCTTTTCAACAATGTCTCCTAAAGGACTATACCAAATTGATCTAGGTTGGTTGCATTTGTTTTACACTGAAACGAACTTTTTCTCTTCTCTCGCGTTGTCTGAACCATTTAGGTGAAAAAAAGTTATTTAAGGCCAAATTTTAAAAAAAAAATAGGTATCTGTCACATATCCTGATGTAGTTGTTTTAGTTTACGTTTTTATTGATATCATCTTAATTACTGCATCAAATTGAACTTGATTGGTAACAATTTTTTGGGTATAAACCCTTCTTGCTTGCCCGATCGGTTGATTTCTTAAATCAACCTTACCAAAAAAATTATTAAGGTGTAAATTTGCGAAATAAAATTTTTTAAGCGTTTTTTATGAACTGATGCTTTTGTTCTTGTAATGGGCATTGTTATCAATTGAAAATTGTGTTACTCACGCTTCTGTTGCAGCCCTTAAGCTATTTCAATCATAGAACGTGTCTAATTAACTTCTGAGGGAGGTTTTGCATTGCATTTCTTTATATTTGTTTCTTTTCAAAGACCGAAAGTCAGGTGTCAATTTACTATTTTATTTATATCTCCTAAAATACTCAATAGGAAAGTTTTATATGCGTGGGTTTAATGTATCCTACTGAGTCTCGATCCACTTTTTGCCAGAGAGAAAGAAGTTATTAGGCATGTTTTTGTACTGTTGTGATATATATCCGTGAACGGTTGGTTTCCAGGTATGGTTTCTTATGGTATAAACTGATGTACTATCCTTTTCTATTGAGAAGTTAAAAAGAGTTTTTGTTACACATTCAAATTTGAATTTGTAACTGAAGTTTTCCGGATGTGTCAAAAAGATACCGTAATTCATCGGACATGTTATGACATTGTTATTAAGCTATGACACTTACCTTTTCAGGATGCGTAAACTGGTCTGGTATCAGCACTGTAGTTTCCCTGTTTTTTGCTTTTGTAACTTATCACAAGCTATCTGATGAAGAGTCTCATATTTTATAGATGCATCGTTGCATGCTAAAGGGCCATGGAGAATTTTTTTGTCTTTTTTGGAGTTTTGACCAAAGTTGCAACTATACAGGATGTAAAAGCTATTCTTGCGCACTGAGGAGATTTTAGCGGGTGTGGGACAAAAGGGTCCCGCACCCGATTGTCAGAATAATTCATGGCTGAACCATTCAATTCGAAGTTAAATCATCACTGCTTCATTGTCTTACAAGTACAAAGTGCCTTATCAGTCTATCCAGATTTGTCACTGACTGTGTTTCGAAGATTCTCTCCTTGGTATTTATTATGTGAAGTTTTACGTTCCGAATGACCTCTATCACGCCATATTTGTTTCATTTTAATTCAAAGTAATTCGGTTCCGAGTTTTGCAATAGTTTACATGTGAGGGCATGCTAGAGACACTTGATTTATGAACTTGATTTTTAAAAGAGCATAAGTGATTTAAATGCAGCAGCAATGTTTGCCCAGTTGAGATGAATGAACAATTACTACCCGTACCTAACTCCAAGTGCGTTTCAGTACTGGGCCAGTATAAAGGAAATTCGTCATCGTTACTGAATCATACACTGATTCATGTCACTTTTTTGACTCGTCAGACTTGCGTTCAGTCTGATTTTGCATTGGCCAGACTTGGGCTAAGTATAAAAACAAAGTTGAGAACGGGAACCGAACCCACAATCTACCTCTCAATTGACGTTTGTTCTCTTTCTGCGCCACCACGACAGTTGAAAAATTCTCTTTTGCGCGGTTAATGTACGCTTGAAAAAAGCACATTTCAAGCGAGAAAGCGAGCAAAATATATTATATGGGAGACTTGCATTTACAATTGCCCAGTACTGATTTACACTTGGAATTCTGTACGGGTAGCTCTGGCAATTAGCCATATGCATGAAGGAGAAATGACGGGTAATTAACCTGCTCACATATAGTGAATACAGATAATAAGCAATGCTCAGCTCCCGCTTCGAGGTGTCACCGCCAATCAACGCAAAATTATTTAAGATAAGCGGTAAATGCAGGAAAAATTGTAAGATAATTGGTGAATGTGGTGGAATTACATAAATCAGGCGGTGAATGCGGTGAAGAAAAAAACTTTTTCGCCTGGTAGCGCTGAAATTACAAAAATCACTGCTGAATTTAACGGTGAATTTACATAAATTCACCGCTCTGAAAAAACTGTACAAATTATGTGAGATAAGCGGTGATTGTGATGAAATTACATAAGTTCACCGCTTAACTTAGTAGTGAACTTACATAAGTTCACCGCTTAGAAAAAAAGTGTTAAAATTTTGTGATCAGCAGTGAATGCGGTGTAATTAATGGGGAGAAAGGAAAAAATTGTTAGATTTAAGCCTCCCTCCCTAAAATTATCCCTTAATCTTACATCTTTTTGATACTTTACTCTGTGCGGTGAATTTAGGTAATTTCACCACTAGAGTAAGCGGTAAACTCACACAAAACCACCACATTTTATCGCTAAATTATGTAATTTCACCACTAAAAATTGCAAATCTTTCAAAGCTTTCCGCGCATGTTTTATAGAAATTTGAGTGAATTTGATTTATATTCAAAACAAAAATACTAGAATTTAGTGAGAAATGGCGCAGTGGACGAAGAAGTGGATGACAATGAGGAGGTGAAAGGTTCAAAACCTTGTAAGGGAAATGACTTTTGGTAAATTCACCGCTTACTATAGCGGTGAAATTACAAAATTCTGTACGAAACTTGCGGTGAAAAAAAAACTTTTCATCGCTTCTCCTACATATTTTTCCAATTATTCCTCGACAGGGCTTGAGGACATTCGGTTAGTAAAGCTTCACAGACTAAGCCAATGATGACATAATAATGGGTAGATGAATGACTAACTTTGTCTATAAAACATGCAGCCAATTGAAAAGTTGGAGATGTTCTGAAAAATGGCCCTGCTAAAATCCAGGCTGTAAAAGTTAATGTTCCAGATCTGATTTTACTTGACTAACGCAGATCCCGATTGTTCCCGCCTGGGTCGAGATCAAATGCGCTGACAAGCGGTGAAAAAAAATATTTTTCAGCAGATAAATCTTACATAATTATCCGTTTAAAGTGCTAAATTTTCTACACATTTCTTACAAAATTTCAGCAAGTTTAAACACATTAAACGGATAATTATGTGAGATTTATCCGGTGAATTTTTTTTCAGCGCTTGCCAGTGCGTTTCTTACACATAGTTCAAGTTTCTCACCAAATATCTTACAAAATCTCAAGGCTTTCCGTACACAATTTTGACACTCTCACCGTTTATCTTACATATTTTCAAGATTTTTCTTGATTATTTTTCTAGTTCTGTACATACAGAAGCAGCACTAGAACACGACTAAACAGCCTTGCACTAAAGCAGTCCAACTTAAAAACAGTTGGAAATCTGGCAAAAGACTTAAGATTATCAACTTGTCTTAATGATCTTAACTTACATTAAGAATATCTTAATGTCAACTCTTAAGATAAAGCAGTTATCGCAGCTGGAGTATGTAGCCAATTTACTTGATTGAATATAGGCAATAGTGGGCAATAGAATTGCTTGTAAAATTTTATGTAAGGAATGTTCTGAAAGCGCTGAAATTGTCTTTTCTGTGAAGGTCTGAAATTATTTAAGAATTGTGGTGAATTTTTGAATTGTTGAATTTATGTAAGGTATCTGTTGAAAGAAGTGTTGAGTTTGTGTGGGAAATTTGGTGAATTTATGTAAGAAATGCGCTCAAAGCGGTGAAATTCTCTGTTTTTCCTAAGTGCTGAAATTATGTAAGAATTGTGCTGAACTTTTGAAGTGTTGAAATTTTATTATGAATGTGTTGAAAGAAGTGCTGAGTTTCTGTAAGAAATGTGCTGACTTTATGTAGGAAATGTGATGAAAGTGCTGAAGTCGGGGTCTTTGGAAGTGCTGAATTTTTGTCCGAGATGTGCTGAATAATGTGCTAAAATTATGTAAGAATTGCGTTGAATGCGGTGCAAAAATTTTTATTCAGCACAACCAGCTACTAAAACTAAACTTTCAACACATTCTGCATATTCCTCATAAAATTTTAGCGCATTCGTTGCGTCTCTTGCAAAATTTTCCACCTGCACCCGCTCACATCCCAACCCGGGCGTCTATAATACCTTTTTATTTGTAAGGCTGTGTTCACCGTGAGATGAAATTGAGTGTGGGTATCTTCGTTGGAGGTTACTTAATGTGGTGTAAAAAGTAACGCTAAAATCAATGGTTGCACCAGATAAAGCAGGCCCTCTGTAGGTTTGTATTACATCTTAAGGGTCTCATTGACTGCTACCTCTTTTGTGCGCGACGTAGACCTAAAACTAAGAGACTAACCAACTCAGGACTTCAGTGAAGTATATTTTCCATCATACGACAAGATAAATATAAGTTACAGGAGTCAACCGTATACACTTAGCATAACCATAATTTTTATACTAACGGTAACTGCAAATTGCTCGCTCTTTGAAAGGGAGTTGAGTCTTCTCGATCTCTGATTGGCACAGATTTCCCAAAACAGATTCCTGTCTGCTGCAATTGCTAGGTCATTGCACTGTGAAAAAAAAATCTTGGCCGTTGTTTCTTAATTTTAGCTGCATTACATAACTTCGAAAATTGATTGTTATTTTTTTCATAGTTAAGAGACATCTTATGTAGAAATCAGTACTTATGAGAGTATGTCTGAAGTGCGACAAAAAAGTTAGAAAAAATAAAAAAAGTGCATGAATATAAAATTATTTAAATGAGTTATAACTGAAACGCTGTTCACGAAAAGAGCAAGGCAGACTAATAATGGTTTTATGATAAGGACAACAAAGTATTTTCTGAGATAAAAAACTGTTGATGATGAAAATATCTACTTTAACTGTATGCAAAACAAGCTACTCGCGTGGAAGTTTTTTCTCACTGTTAAATACCTGTATAAAAAACTAAAGGTAAAGAATAAATTGATACACAGCAGTCGTCTAATGAACGATGAGAGTTTAGCAGTCATTTTCATTGTTTTTTTTTTCTGAAACGGAACACTGTTTTGTTGAAAATTGAGCTTTCAATTGATGATATATTCTTAAGTTCATGAACACGTACATCACAATTAATTTAATTTGTTGAATAGTTATAACAGTGTTCATTTAAGTAGTAATGGATGCTTTTAGTTTTTTTTACTTCTTAAAAATAGACAGTTAATGGTATTGGGAATTATTTTCTGTTTAGTATTATTTAGCTACGAGGTTTTAGGTCTTCTAGTAGGTTGATTGATATTAAACAAAACCCTCTCTTGATACTTTAAAATTGTCCCATCGTCTTTTTTAATAACTACTTGTCACTATAGTACAAAAAAAATCGATTTTTCAGCAAATCTAAGCGGGAGCCAAAATTGTGCTAGAAATTTTTGTTTGCGATTTCGAACTGGAGAAAAGCTCTGTTGAATTTTTTCCAAAACCCAGAAACTTAAGCTGCAGTCGAGTTTTTCATACTTCAGTTGTTTGAATAATAAGCTGACCAGTGTTGATAAGATTCCAAGCAAGGTACGAGTGCAGATGTTTAAGAATTCAGCATGAGTTTAAATTTTTGTAAACAATTCACATTCTTTCAAATATTTCACGACAAATACTTATAAATAGTCCACTTACTGGTTCAATTTCTTGTGACGTTTTTCGCGAGGCAGCTAGAAACGCAATACCTTTAAAATGAAGTAGTCACAAATTTGAAAGTTGAAAATATCGAAAATGTGAAACAGAAAGGATTTATTTGGTGTCTCTTATGCTGAAGAAATTCTGAAAACCAAGGTTTTCACAAATTGGTGTTGATAATAACCCGGGTCGATGTGTCACCGCCATTCAACGCAAAATTATGAAAAACAAGCGGTGAATGCGGAAAATTTTGTAAGATAAGCGGTGAAAGCGGTGAAATTACATAAATCAGGCGGTGAATGCGGTGCAAAAAACCTTTATCACCTGGTAGCGGTGAAACTACATAATTTAACCACTGAACGTAGCGGTCAAATAATATAAATTCATCGCTTTGAAATAAAAATGTCCAAATCGTGTAAGATAAGCGGTGGATGCAATGAAATTACATAAATTCACCGCTAAACTTTGCGATGGAGTTACATAATTTCACCGCTTAGAAAAAATTGTTAAAATTGAACGCGAACAGCAGTAATTACATAAATTTATCGCTCAACTTAGTGGTGAAATAACATAAACTCACCGCTTAGAAAACGCTTCGAATTGTCTTTTGTTCAACGAAGTTAAGATGCATTTATTAAAAGACGAACGGAAAATATACCCACAAATAATAATACATCTCTTTGAAACTTATTTCAAGCGATGGATTTACGTAATTTCACCACTAATATAAGCGGTGAACTTACGAAAACTCACCACATTTTACCGCTAAAAATTGTAATTTCACCGCTAATCTTACAAATATTCTCTACAAATATTCAACGCGAATGCTTTACAAAAAGTGGAGAGAATTTGATTTAATTTCAAAACAAATATGCTAGTTTTTAGTGAGAAGTGGAGAAGTGGAAGAAGAAGTGGCTGAAATGCAGTAGGTGAGAGGTTCGCATACGTGCAAGGACGGTAGCGTGTACTGATGGACGGTTGGTGAAAAGTGGTAAATTTTCGTAAGTTCACCGCTTACTCTAGTGGTGAACTTTCATAATTCCACCGCATTCACCGCATTCCACCGCAACAATTTTTACAAAATTTGCGGTGAAAAAACCAACTTTTCACTTCTTATCTTACATTTTATTCCAAGTTTTTTCGACCCGGGAACTGTTAGTCAAATTTTTTTATTAAAATAGTACAATTATACATAAAATTGTACGCAGTATTAATTTCTATTGTGCTCAATTTTAGCTTGGATGGAAAATATTGTTCAGATAACAATTATTTTAGTTTCAATTAAAACTGCAGTTTTTATTCGTCTGATGATTAGAATAGCATACAGCAGACTTCAAAATGCTGAATTATTTTGACCTGATTTTTAAAAAATATTTTTGCTGAGAAGTTGCGCTATTCCGAACGTTTTTTTAAAACAAATAAAGCGCTGAGCTAACTGGTCAGTAACTAAATCGGATACGCTGTTATCGAAGTTTCCACTCATTTTATCAAATTAAAAATCGTTTATGTTTCCTTAAAAAATATTGTTGGAACCGTCTTTAGCCTTTAGTCTTAGTCCAAACACATAACTGATTGGCATGGAATTCAAATCACATAATTTACTTTTTCCGCAGCTATTTTTCGTGCGTAGGGCAGAGTTAGTTTCTTTGAAAATCTACCAAAAAGGAACCTTATAACTAGTCAAGTTGCTTCTTCCAATTAAAATTACAACAAACGATGGCACTTGGAAAAATAATAGAAAAAAATTGTCTCATTATGTCTGGTACGTGAAGTCTCATAAATCAAAAGCAAAATTGTTAAAAAATCTTTTTTTATAGGTCAATATTAAACAACAGATACGCACCTCTGAAAAAAGAACTGAGAAAGCTTTGTTCTATCTCAGTTTTAATATAAAAAGCTTTCTCAAACTTTAGTTTATGTTGTTCTCTATATCAAATAAAAAATGTGAATATGAACCAATGATTTGAACAAATACACAAAAAAACAAGAACCAATAAAACAATAACATTTTTTTTAGTTTTCTCCAAGACAATTTGTTAAGCAGTTGACGATAATTTTGAATCGCATTAAACCTCAGACATTTCTAGAAATATTGAGAAAAATAATTAGGAAGAGTTAAACAACAGAATAAAATAAGAAAGATGTCTTCACTTGGATCCAGGGTAAGTTCTTTTGTTTGCTGTTTTCTTGTAAGCTCGTTTATTTTTATGGTAATACAAATTTAAGATAAAATTGACACTCTAGCCATCTAGAGTCATCTACAAAGTTTCACACCCTGTGTTTTGGTTTGTTTATTGTTCACAAAAAAACCAAAACGGTTTGTAAAAAAAGTTTTTTAAATATAATGTTGGCATCGTTTTCATTGCAAAAAAATGGCTATTGCACAAAATAAGATTTCGCAAATTAACTTAAATCTATTTTTACAAGGTGAGAACTTGTTTGCTTGTTCCTGTTACCATCCTCCAGAAGAAAAAATTCATCTTATGTATTTGTCTCTCCATGTTGATATCAGATAGTCTCTGCTCAAAGTCTGAGCAAAAGAGTCTCAATGAAAATTTTGGTCCCCTCAAATTTCGGTTTAAAAACTTTCCAATTATTTTCTGTCTCATCGTGCTAACCGGTCTCCCGGACTTACCACTGAGCGTATTGCATAGTCTGACCATAATCTCTTATCCCAATTTCAAAATTATCCGAACATTTCCCTAAAACCAATTTTGTTTTCTAAACAATTTTTTGTGCTACTAAAAACTCATTAATAGTCATTTTTTATCTATTGAAATTGTACCAATTTTTTTTTCATTTAAGATTTTTTTAACTCTGATAAAACCACAAAAACAAGTTGATCTCATCTTAATGATCTTGACCCGATTGTTTATCGATTTTGCTGTAAACCGTTCTTTGCTTACATGCAACTATTTTCTTAAGAAATCAAAATCTTTTCGAAAATAATTAAAAAATAATAAATAATTAAAATAATTATTTTTCTAAAAAATAATTGGCATATCAGGCTTCAACTACATTGGGGCATAAAATTGTCGAATTTTAATTTTGATCGAATATCTAATTGACCGTTAGAATAAAACTTTGATTTAGAAACGTTCTGCGCATGTATGCAGCAAATGAATGCTCAACATTTTTTGTAGACAAACAATATCAACATCTTTCAGAAATTCAAATTTATTTTTCAAAATAGATCCAACTACCCAGTTTGGTTTAATTTCAATAAATTCTCAGCCCGATTGAACATAAGTTATTTTTTTAAAAAAAAAAACTTCACTTGGTTTATATGGAACTTGAAAAATTTGAAAGCTCAATTTATTTTGAAGGGCAACTTATGCAAATAATTTTTTTGAGAATCTTAAAGTCACAGACAATGGGAAACCTCAATACCAAGTTTGACTTTATTCGAATAACTTTTTGATGCAATTGAAAAAAACTTTTGATTTAAATTTTAAAGCACAATTTTTCCTGACGTCCACTGTACCATATAACGATCGGCGCATATAGAGCTTCACCTTCATTAGAAAGTTCAATGCCAAGCTTTGTTTTGGTTACATAAACCGAAGACCCGATTGAAAATTACCCTTGTTAGAAAAAATTTGCTCTTGTATCCAACTTATGACTTATCAAAATCCTTTTTTTGCTACGCAAGCTATGCCAGAAATTCTTGGTGTTTCAGGCATCACCCACTCTTGATCTTCCGTGTCAAGTTTTGTTTACTTTGAAAAAATCATTGACACTATTGAATGACTTTTTGCTTCAAAAAGTTTCCGGATGTCTGTCATTGAAAGTGAAATGTAACGAAGTTTCATTTTTTTTTTCGCAGAAAACTGTATTGTACATGTTTGGCATACCAGTCGCAACCTACAAGGGGAACTTTTGAGCCAAGTTTTCATTCAATGGAGTACTCATTGGCCTGATAGAATAATTTTTGATTTGAAAACCTCTGCTCGTGTATGTATCTAAAAACATCTGAAAGCAATTTTTTGTGTTTTTGACGCATTTGAAAACTAATTTGTTTAAGACTTTCTTACCTGCATTGAAACCTACAACTTATGAAAACCACCGAAATTGGGTCTCGTTAATTAACTCTGCTGATAAGTTTGACTGATAGTTTAAATTTCAAATCTTCTTCGCTTGTATGCGTTTAAAAATTTATACAGCATCAGTTTTTTCCTGGGCAAGCTTTCCCAAAAAATTTTGGCAAATCAGGCGTCACCTACAATAAACAATTTTTATGCCTTCCTTGGCATGTTTCAAATAACTCATTGACCGGATTGAATAATACTCTTGTCTAAAAACTTCTGCGGTTGAATGCAAATAAATACTTACAAACTCACTTTTGTTCCTAGGAAAACTATATCAAAACTAAACTCTTGAAACTTCGCTTAAAAGGAGAATCTTCATTGCCACTTGCTTTATTTGAATTACCTCCTAGCCTGATTGAAAAAAAACTGTTTTCTAGGCAAGTTATAGCAGAAAATAGTGACATATAAGACATCACCTATCTTCGTAATCTCCATGCCAACTTCGATTTCTTTTGAATAACTCATTGACACTATGATATTGTAAATGAGTTGTAAACCGTTCTGCACAGAGATGAAAATAAAAATCTGTGACAATTCAATATTTTTTCTAAGCAGGCCAAAAATCTGGCACATCAGAGTTCACCTACATTAGGGAAATTGTTACCAGTTGTTATTCTATATTATTAAACTTCAAGCAACGAAAAATTTATGGACGCCTTAAACTTTAAGTTGCTTCTCATAGTGGGTAATTTCTCACAGCGGAGAATTTCACTACCCTGTTTGGTCATATTTGAATAATACCTAGATATCATGAGAAAACATTTTCTATAAAGCTTCCTTTTCTTGCTCGCAACACAAAGCGTTTGAAGGCCTCAGTTATTTCCTTGGCCAGTTATACAAAATTGTTTTGGCATTTTAAACTTCAATTACGAGCTGAAAAATTCTATCAAGTACAGTTTCTTCTGAAAAACTTTTTGAAACAGTAGAAAAATAATTTTTGGCAACGCGTTTTTCGCGATATATAACTAAAAATTTTGAAAACCCAAAATTTCTGCCGAAGCAATCTTAAACAGAGTTTTCCGGTATATCGGACTTCTCTTTATTGAGAATTTTTCATATCAACCTTGATTTCGTTAGAACAACTGATTGGACCATCTTCATAATATATTCGTTAAAAAACGTCCCTCGGGTATGTAAATTTTAAAACCCATGAAAATTTCGTAAGCTATCACAAAAACTGGTGACTTATCGGATATAACATAAATGGTGCAATCTTCATATGAAATTTGATTTCATTTGATTGACTCATTGACATGATTGAAGAATTTGGCTTTGAAATTTTCGTCGCTTGTAGGTTTTGAATTTTAAATCCTGAAAATAAAATTTTGGATTCACTCAGAACACGAATTTTCTCTACCCGCAAAAGTTTGATGTGCGATTTCAACTGAACTACTCCTTGGCCCTGTTTACAACCAATTTAGAGAAACGCTCTCAGTTTATAGGCAATTAAAAAATTCAGAAAACGTACGCATTTTCTTAGAGCAAGCTGTAAGAGAATATCTTGACATATCGGAGATCAACAACAGCGGGAAATTGCCATGCCAAGTTTGTTTGATCATTGAACATGGACTAATATTTTTGCTATGAAACGTTTCTCGCATAGATGTAACTTAAAAAATACAAGAAATTGGCATTTTCAACTTCATCTACATCGGAAATACTATTTTGGTTTTCATTTGAATCGCTTCTTGACTCGATTGAAAAACAATTTATTAAAAAAAGACTTTCTTCAATTATATGTATCTATTAATCTATGAGTAACCAATTAATTCTTTTCATGCCAGCTGTACTTGAAACTTTTAGCATAAAAGACTTCATCAACGTTCAGAAATTTCTTCGAGAAGTTGGGTTCATTTGAATTACTCATTGACCTGTTTGAATAATACTTTCCCTTTAAGAAGTTCTGAACTTCAGAAATTCAGAACTTATGAACGCCCTATTTCTCCTAAGCAGTTTATATCGAAGTGTGATATTTCAGACTTTACAGACAATGAGGACATCCACAATTTATATCTGAATAACTTCAGGTGCCGATTGAAAAAAAGTTTAGTTTAATAATTTATTTCTTTATTTTCAATATAAAATTTGTGAGTGTCCAAACTATATCCTAGGAAGGCCATTGTATTCGTTATTTTTTTTCTTTCAGATTTTACTGACATCGGGGTTTTTGAATTTCAATTTTGGTTTCATTTAAACAATTCCCTGACTTCTTGATAGAAAAAGGCTTGTTTTTTTAATAACTTTTCTTCGAATTAAAACATTACAAAAAAGTATTCCTCCTGAGCAAGATAATAAAACCTCTAAGATATATCATGCTTAACTTACACTGATCTGATCCAAAGAATTTTTTTTTAAATGTTCTGTGTCAATACAACTCAAAATCTATGAAAAACCAACTATCATTCACAAGCAAGCTGGACCAGAAATTGCTAGCAAATCAAACTTCATACACAATGAGAAACTTCCACGCAAATTTTTGTTCCACTTGAATAAATCAGTGACCCGTGTGAATAATACTTTCGCTTTAATGCGTCCTAAATTTGTGGGCATCTAAACAATTATGAACGCCGAACTTTGTTCACAGGTTATTTACATGAAACATCTTAACATCGCCGTTCACTTATAATGAGGAACTTTCAACCCAAGTTGGATTTTGTCTCAATGTATGTTTGAACCAACTGACAATTTTTTTTTGCGAACCATACCGTTGTTTCAAAAAATTTCTTGCTCATTTTCAATTGGAATATTTTGAAACTACCTATAATATACCATAAATGCTGACAATTTGAAATTAACGTACATCGGGGAAAGTATTTACCAAACTCAGTTTCAATAGAGTTCCCTTACTCGATTGAAAAACAATTTGGTATTGAATTTGCTTTCACTTATATGCCGTCAGTTAAAAATTATGGAATGCCATGTGATTTATTCTAAGGAATATCTGCCATACATTTTTTTGTATATCGGGCTTCATTTGAAGTGGAATTGTCTATGCAAAGAAATTAAATATTTTTCAACCCAAACAAAAACAATACATTATTTGAAAAAACGTTAATTGGATGCATAAAACTAAAATATATGAAAAACCAATGATTTGAAAAACTCGTTGACTCGATTGAAAAATTCTTAATTCAAAACTTTTTGGCTCATGTGCCATTGAAAAAGATGCTAAGTCACTTTTTCCAAGTCAATCTCAGCAAAAATTCTGTACGGATGAGATTACATATACATTGGGCAACATCCATACCTTCTTATTAAATTCCGTTCTGATTGACTTACTCATTGAACGATCAATTAAAATTTTGTTGTAAAAATTCTGCGCTTAAATGCAACCAAAAAAGTTTTTTGAATTTTTTTCTTTTTTACTAGGCCAAAGTTTCACTAATTTTTAAAACCTCATTCACAATTAAAATTCAATACGAATCTTGGTTTCATAACTCCTTGACCTGATTGAAAAACGAATTTATTTGAGAAATTTCGTTGTTTTTTTACATCACCAATTTAGTTTCGTTTCAACACCTCCTAGACTCACTTGAAAAACAATTTTCTTTAAAAAAGTGGGTTGTTCATGTGCAATTTGAAAAAATCTACATCCAAATATCCTTCTGCAAACTTTGACAATTATTTTTAGAAAATGAGGCTTCAATTACACTGGTCAACGCCCATTCCAGGTTTCATTTAAAAAAAACTATTAAATCGGCAGAACAATACTTATATTTGAAGCGTTAATCTCAAATTGGCAACGATCAGCTTTTCCCTGCTAGATCTATCAACTTGTTTGGCATTATAGGCAGCACTTACGAAGACGGTTTTTACTGCACGCTTAGTTTTTACTGAGTATCTATTGAGTTTAATGAGTTTTATTGAGTTTTATGAGTAACTTCTTGACCTGATTCAAAAGTTTTTTAAAAAAATTGAAGAAAAAGTATTATTTTGGTTTTGTGCAACTAAAAGTATTATAAAGTAATTGTTTTCAGAGGCCAGCTATATCAAAAATTTTTAATACATCAGATTTCAATTTCATTGTGGAACTTCCATAACAAACGTTTGGTTTCATTCTCGTTGATGGCAGACTATTCTTTTATATACAAGTAAAACTCTATGAAAAACCATATACTCTTCTTATGAAAGCTATAAACGAAATTCTTGAAAAAAGCAGGGTTCGAGTAAACTGCAGAACGTCCTTTTTAGATCATATGAACAACTGATTGATCCGATTCTTAAAAACTTTTGCTTTAAAGCGTTTTTTGTTTTCTTTAAACTCTCAGCTTTTGAGACTTAAACTCTTTTTAAAGCAGGGATTACCAAAAATTCTAAACTTTGCTTACAACGGAGAACCTCCTGGCCACTTTAGGCTTCGTCAATATAACTCATTGAGATGACTGAATAATATTTCCGCTCCTAAATGTTCTTCACTTACCTGCAAAAAAGAGCTTTAAACTTTTTGCTGGGTAAATTATATCAAATTTTGGTGCAAGTTATCTCAAATTATATCAAAAGTATCAAATTTTAGTTAAAATAGGAAATTTCACAGAAAATTTGGTTTACAAATTTGAAAAATTCCTTAACTCTCTTGAAAAGAGAACTATTTTTAAAGATGTTGCTCTCTTATATGCGAAAAAGTTATGAAAACCCAACCGTCCTTCCTGAGCAGGATATTCTGTGAACCATTAGCAGTTTTTGATTCAACTACATTTGATAACTAAAATAAAAAGCGTTTCTTTCAGGATTTTCTGCTCCCTAAATAAAAACTAAAAAACAGTTCATGAAATCTCAAAATTTCCTTGGCAAGCTATACCAGTGTAAGTGCGAATACTAAACAGCAACAGGTGCCATAACAAATCGAGAAAAGAAGAACTATAATCAGCCAAAAATTGCACAAACTCCGGTGGAGGTTTGTCGAAAGCATTCGTTGATTAATCATAAAAAGCTAACGTGGAAAACAACTTTGACCAGAAAAAAGTTTAGAAAATCAGCCCATTGGACCACCTCACTATGGTGAGATCTTGAGTTTCAAGAAGATCATTAACGCAATCGTGAACAGCCAAAGTTTCACCGATAGGGTACTACCTGAAATTATGTGTATTGTTGAACAAACGTTCATTGCCGGACCACGACAACAGAAACAGCCAAACCTTTTTCCAGCTCTCACAACAAATTACTTCCTTAGATGAGCAGATTGCAGAGAATCATTTATGTCAGAGTAAAAACGACACTGCAATTTGAGAGCGGTGTTTTGAAAAAACTCAAAAATGATGGCATATTTTGGCAGATACCGAAAACAATATCTGCCATAAGGGAATCAAAAAGTGAATTGCTCAAAAGAAAGCGTCCCTGACCTGAGAGAAAAACAATAATTTCCGATGTAAGATTATTCTGTAAAACGACTTGAAAACAAAGCGGTAACAGTTAATCCGCTCTTTTAATGGAAACGATTGTGTCCTGAGTTCTGTAGCGTCAAAACGTCACAAGAGAGTATAACAGACTTTTGATAAAACATACAGTTGTCAGTGTTCAATGATGGAGCTTCGGAGAGATGGAAAACAAAGATGATATTTTTAGTGCTGCTACTAACTAGGAACAAACGCTGTCAGAGATGAACAAGAGAAAGACGAGTTTAACACTTATAATTTCTGAAACCTCAAAAAGTTCGCAACCTTAAAATTTCTTACAGGTTTGGACACAGAAGTTGTCCTCCCGTTTTCAGAAAGTCAACGCCATTTTTCGAGATGGCAAGACTGAGAAATTTATATAGTTATAGCACACGGGTAGGGTAACTTCAAAGCCTTCAATACACTTAACAATCATTATTGCCTTCAGTGAGCACCTAATTGAAAAATTGCAGTTTCGGTTCTTTTTGCGATTCCATATTTTTTAGTTAATGATTTAAGGTCGTATACTCAAAGCAACAAAAAGTACATGGTTACGGTCATTGCTTTTAGCATTTAGAGACCTCCACGCAGTTTTTTGTAATCTAAAGAACAAGTTTTGACTTTAATCAAACACTCGATCGACTTAAGAGAATTCAACATATTGTTATAGCAAACATATTACTGTTTACTTTGATCCATACATTTGAATGCTACTGAAAGAATATTTAATATATTAAAAAATTGTTAGCAAGAGGATGTTGCCCAAAAATTGACTAAAATTCGATTTCTTTTGAAAATTTGTCGTGATCGGCCAAGTTCTGATGATCGTACAATCGGCAAAGTTAAAAGTTGGTTGAGAGTTTTTGAACAAAAAAATTAGGAACAAAACAAAACCATCTAAATCCACCTTGAAAATATGTGTCAGATATAGAACATAGCGTAATAAAAAAGATACTTTTATTTTCAACTATTTAGAGTTATAATTATTTATACGACCAAACAGCTAATAGCCTTGATAAAATCGTTAGTTAATTGGAACCGAGTGAAGAACATAGCCAAATTTAATCATGGAAACGGCGAACGCAAAGGAAGCCGAAGTAAAAGTAAGCCGACAGAAAAGCAAGCCGAAAGTTATGCAATAGTTATGTAATCTATCAGAAATAATACATTGTTAGCCGTTGCAATCAATACTGCGCGTAGTATTATAGTGCATAATGTATTCCAATGCACCAAAGAAACAAAAATACGTCAATTTTTAGACATCTAGTGGGTACGGGCCTCAGCAGACCGCTGTCCATGGCCATGCCTCTCATCCGCTGTGGGATGTAATCCGGAAACGCGGGCCGGTTATCGCGGCGAACCCGCGACGCGCGCGAAGCGCGCCCACCGGCCCGCCAGGGGCAACTTAAAATACGGGTATCCCAAAATTGTTCGGCTTACTTGACCTCATTTTCAAAATTCGGCTTGCTTGCCTATCGGCATGCTTGACCACCACCCATGGCAACTAGTCTGAGATATATGGGTTCTGCTTAGATTCTTGAGCAACCGCAATGCTATATCCACTAAATCGAAAAGTAACACAGACAGCAACTGATCTTCGAACCTTTTGGTAGTCCAAAACTACAAGTTACACGGAAAAATCCCTACAGGAAAACAGTAGTAGATTGCAGAATAGTGGTTGATTAATTCATTAAGTCGTTCAACAACAAAACCGGAAGCTTAAGTAATTTGCAAATTAAGTAACCAAAGTAGACGGATACCTGAGACTGATCAAAACAATGAAAGCGGGAACCGCATATCGATGTTCTCTCAAAATATACGCAAAACTCGTTGAAAAAAGGCATCAATTGAGGCAATGGATGCAAAAAAAAATACAATTTGAGCCCTTCGATTCCAAAATCAAAATCAAGCGTATGTTTGCACGAAAGCAAACAAAACAAATTGTATCAAATTCTCAAAAGAACACAAAAAATCTCTGCAGCCAAATAAAATGCGACAAAGTGCCAAAATCTCGAGATCTTAAAAAATGTCATAGTGCGGTTTCCGACGCTTTGCGATCGTTGAATATAACGAAAACGGAGATTTAGTTGTTACAACACCGTCAGTTTATGCTCAGGAGTATTCAAAGAGAAAATTAAGCGGGTTCCAGAAAAAATTACTATAGAACAGACTGGAGCAATTACTAGGAAAACTAAATGACATCATCGAAGAAGTTGTTCAAATTTGGAGACCAGAAGTTGGCGGTGAAGTGTTTATGTTTTTTCGGCGATAGCATGATTGAGTATGATATTGCAATTGATAAAATCTGTGAAAGAACAGGTTCATCAGCTGTTCTTTAATTCGATACTGTCGGCACACAAAACAACATTTGTTTGTTGTAAACCCAGCAGCAGAATTTTTTGAACGCTCGGTCAATTGATCAATGGCAAACATTAAAAAAATGTCGATAACTGCTGTCAATAGAGACACCACTGAACGTTCAGTTGAGGACGCAAGTATAGTCGTTGGCGCTGAGTTGACAGGCATGATTTGAGAAAGATGAAGAGAGACGGCCGGAGCCGTGTTGCAAAGAGCACAAAACGTGAGACTTAACAAGAAACGTGGCAATCGAGGACCAATTGTATAATATCTTTGAGAGAGAAGTATCCTGCATTTTGAACGGGAAATTGTAATGAAAAATGCATGAGGTTCAAAACCGAAGAAAGGGGATTCAGAAAAGATGGCAATTCATCAAAACGAACCAATTTTACTTTGAATTAGACTAACTGAATAGTTTAAGGTCGAAAGCTAGCGGCAAATAAATCTTCAGAACCTTGAAAATAAAAAAAGTTGTCAGACTTTGTGGGACAAGAAAACACAATTAAATTGAGAAATGTGCTATAGCAATAATCTAGACAAAGATTCAAAAGATCGGTATCTATAGTAATGATCGCAGCTGAACATTATGCTGTTCCGTTTCTCAAGGTACTTTGTAGCAACATTCACGAACAAATGAAGTATGTAAGAAAGAATCTCTAGCGAGAACTTAAAAACAGTGTGCTACACAACGCGTTACAAAAGAAACAGAATTCTTCCTCCAATGGATTATACCTACCAAAATGAACTGATGAGAAGTTTTTTCATCTTCTCTGTTTTACCAAAACCGGAGTCCTTTACTTTGAAAAGATCAAATTAAATGTTCCTATGGCGTTCTTCGAAGGGATGGTGTGTCCAATCACTTGCCTAACAATCTGAACAGTACACAGCGAAAAAATTATGTTGTTGGATACAACTGCTGCTGCTGCTACTGTTACTACTGTTTCAACACTTTAATTCCAAATATGAAATAAAGGCACGGTTGGCAACAAATACAAATACAAATACAAATACAAACAAAACAAGAAGAGTTATTTGTTTGGTTATTCTGTGAAGTGCTGTACGACGAAATTGTTGAAGGCATTCTTTGACCCGGTTGCTGCTTTCTCCTGCAATCTGGTGAACGATACTTTGTTTCGTACACAGTCTCCTTCGATTTGACTCATCCACGTTTTCCGTTGCCCCCCAGGAGCGCGTCTGGCATGGGCGTATTGATCGGGCGGGTCCCAATCGAAGGCACTGCGGGCTAATCTTCCTGGTTCCATTCTCTGGATGTGACCGTACCATTTTATCCGTTTGAGCATGATCATCGTGGATAGTTGGGGCATTCGCGATCTTGACATAATTTCATCGTTCGTTGCTTTCTCCAGATATGACACACGTAAAATTCTCCGAAGACAACCACAGTGGAAACTCTCAAGTTTTCTCTCCATTAATTTCGAAAGAGTCCAAGTCTCTGAGCTGTACAGCACGGCTGATAAAACGAGTGCTTTGTACAAATTGCACTTGAGGTGCACGCTGAGCTGCTTGCTCTTCCAGAGATTTTGGAAGTTAGCAAACCGTTGTCTACCTTCTGCAAGTTTGCAATTGACTTCCTGGAGGTCTCCATGCTTGAGGCTGACATATGATCCGAGATACTTGAACGCTTCTATGTTTTCAAACTCGTTTCCGATAACATCTTGTACTTTGCAGGAAAACACGCGTGTGGCAGCTGCTTTAGTTTTGCCACAGTATCTCGATTGGTGAACTTTTCGGCCATTGACAGTTTTGAACTTCCTTTCACACTTGTCACAGGTGAGGCTCGCCTCTAGTTGCTCGAACTTTGACTTGTCGACGACATTCTTTGACAAACCGGCTTTGCAGAATCTTGTTTGGTGCACTTTGCGTCCGGTAACTGTACTGAATTTCCGCTGACAGTTCTGACATCTTAAAGACTCTTGATCAGCCACCGCTGACCCACTCTCATTTTCTAGCGACTCTAAATCCGCTACTGCAGATTGTTGTTGTGAAGCTACCAACGCTGGCTTAGCCTCCGCTAAGCTTTTCAATCTGAGCTTCCGGCCATCTTGTGTTTCGAACCAGCCCGCTTTCTTTTTCGTTCCCAGCAGCACCTCCGTGCCGATCGTTAGTCGTGACTGGCTAGATGTCTCTGCCAGGAGTCCTAGTTTGCCTTTATGTGTTCCAGTGAGTATCTCCACGTTCTGTTGGATACTAGGCACTGCAACAACATTTGGGCTGTCGCATTTTACGCCCATATTCTTTGTTTTGGCCACATTAATCTTCAGACCAGCGGCTTCCGCTAGGGCCTCGATTCGATGTAGGTTTTCTTGCACCTCACTGTCTGAGACCCCCACGAGAGCAACATCATCAGAAAAATCTAAGTCAGCCATCAATCTCCCAATGTCTAATCCTCCATGCACCGAGTTAGCTAAAATGTAGTTGATGACAAGGCCGAATAGGATTGGGGACCACACATCACCCTGCCTAACGCCTGTTCTGACTTCAAATAAGCGTCCCTTCTCACCTTCGGCTTTGACTCGACATTTGAATCCATCATAGCTGTTTCTTATGATGTTTATCACTTTTTGCGGCAGACCATAGTGTTTCATTATCTGGTACATCTGCTCACGATCGACAGAATCGAATGCCGCTCGAAAGTCTATGAAACAAAAGCTAATATCCAATTGAAACGCCATTGATTTCTCTATTATTTGACGCAGGGCAAAGAGTTGATCGGCGCATCCTCTGCTTTTTCTGAAGCCGCACTGCTCTTCCCTTAAGACGCGATCCACTGAATCTTTGCATCGATTGAGAGTAACGGAAGCGAACACTTTGCCTGGTACTGACAATAGAGAGATCCCTCGGTGGTTTGAACACTCTGACCTCTTTCCTTTACTCTTGTATAATGGGACAATTTCTGCTACCTTCCAGTCATCGGGCAGAACTTCCGTCGACCAACATTTATCTATGATGTCCCAGAGCCACTCGACAATACCCTTGTGTGCTTTCAACATCTCACAGGAAATGTTATCGGGTCCACTTGCCTTGCCATTCTTCAACCTGCGGACAGCTTCAAGCACTTCTTCAAATCGAATTGGGCTCAGGTCAATCGGCAAGCTTTCAGCTGCTTCTTCGGGATCCAATCTCGTACTGCAACTGAATGTTGAGGGATTCAGGAGTTGACTAAAATGTTCCGTCCAGCGTTCAAGTCGTTCCTCTTTCGTCCGTAAGTTGACGCCAGTGCTTGAAACTAATTTGGTCAACTGGGGCCTCCAGTTTCGGCAAATCTGCTGTGATGCCCCAAAAACCTCCTTTAAGTTGCCTCTGTCCGCGAAGCTCTGCACTTCTTGGCCTTTGCGTTCAAGCCATGCCCGTTTGTCTGCACGTAGAGCTTTTCTGACTTCCTTACAGCAGTTTGTGAACTCTAACAGCGCCTCCGCGCTGCTGTGTTTCTTTAACTGTAGATCGGCTCGTTTCCGGATAAGTTCCAGAGAATCTGGAGAAATCCAAGGTTTGTTCACTCGCTTGTCCGGAAGGAGGCATTTCACTGCTGCTTGGTTCAGGGCTTTTCGAAAATTGTCCCAAGACTGCTCTGTATTCTCGAAATCGCCGCTCTTATCAAGATGTAACTTGACCTCCTGCGTGAATAAGTCACGCGTTGTTTCATCTTGCAGCTTTGCAGAACTGATTCTGGGCGTGAAGCATGACTTTTTAGACAAAAGTTTCATAGATACTTCCGCAATGACCAGTTCGTGATCGGTAATTGTGGTTTTCCCTCTTCTGGACCTCACATTCGTCAGACATCCTCTGTATCTCTCTGCAAACAGAATGTGATCCAGCATCTTTTTTCGACAACTCGGATCGGGAGGGTTGAAGGTGTACCGATGCACTTGTCGATGCTGGAACCATGTACCACCTACGAGCAATTTGTGTGAAGTGCAAAATGATAACAACTTTTCAGAGTTTTCATTTTCTTCACCCATTCCAAACGGGCCTCTGCAGCTCATGGTGTCATTCAACTGGTGTCCAGGTTCTGCATTGAGGTCACCGATGACACAAATACGCTCCCTATGTTTGAAACTGGAAACTAGGTCTGAAAGTTGACTCCAAAACAAATCCTTCTCTTGGAGACTAGCTTCATTCGTAGGTGCGTAGCAGACAACAACAGCTAGATTGGCTCTCCTCTGAGCCGCGAACTTGACGTAGCAAATACGTTCACTTAGAGCCACTTGTTCTACGATGCTGTTTATCAATGACTTCTTTACAGCAACGCCCACTCCTCCTTGTCTCGACTTTACACCAGACAACCACGAGTCAGACAGGTAGAGCTTGTGGTCTCCGAGATCAATTTCTTGCTCCTGCAATCTCGTCTCCTGCACTCCCAGAATATCCAACTTGTATCGCGCCAGATCCATTTTCAAAGCCTCTAGAGATCCGGCTTGGGTCAGTGTTCTGACGTTTAAAGTTGCAATTCTGAGTTGGTTCCTCGGGAGATTCTTAGCACCCCTTACCCGGGACTCGGGGCCATGGTTGATTGTACTCATTGCTTTGGTGTTTGAAGGCTGAGATACGACTAGTTGCGCCACAAACTAGAAGACCAGTGCCTCGTTAGCTCGACCATGTGAGCGTAGAGCCGCAGCACATGACCTACCCCCAGGGGACACCACGTGGAGGTGAGGTTGGATTTACTGTTACTACTACTACTACTACTACTACTACTACTACTACTACTACTACTACTACTACTACTACTACTACTACTACTACTACTACTACTACTACTACTACTACTACTACTACTACTACTACTACTACTACTACTACTACTACTACTACTACTACTACTACTACTACTACTACGGCATTTCTGAATTTGGTCCACCAAATCCACGGATTTAGCATACCCCCGCAAACAATGAAAACGCGTTCCGGGTCCAAAACTCAAGCCATAAAGTGATAGGTCAACGTATTTGTAGCTCAAAAATCAAAAAAAGCCCCGAAAAAACAGTTCATAGGACCATTTTTAAGTTGATCGAAAATTTTTCAAAATTTTTTTTTTTGCAAATTTTGGTATTTTTTTAAACTTTTTCTCACAATTTTTACAAACAAATTGTATTCAGAAAAAAGTACGGCTCACGCACAATCCGTAGCAAATTGACTGATGGTTTTTAGTTGAAAATTCGAGGATTTATGAACCGAGCGGAGTAGGGTACCAAAAGCGGCCAAACACCACAAAAACTGCGAAATCGAGAAAATGCATTTTCTCCGTGAATACACGTTCTTTCGCAAAAATTTTTTGATATGTGTCCTGTCGGAGTACTTTAAAGCGTATTTGGTGTTTGCAAGATAATGCGTAGTCTTTTTAGAACCGACCGATTTTTCAGCTTTTGATTCAGGTTTGTACTAGTAGACCTCACCTGCAAAATCCAAGGATCCAAAAATAAGTGATTTGACAAAAATCATCATAGAAACCTGAAATTTGGCATGTGGCTTCCTTTTAGTACAACAAATTCATATGCAAAGTTTTGAAACAAATGATCTTATTGATTTTGAGAAAAAAGGGTTGAAAAAAAAGCGTTCTAAATTTGGGAGGCGGAAGTTTCCCTTAGTCTGGCCACTTCAGCATTTCTTCTGAACGAATGAGAATTTAGAAATAAAACAACTCAATTGGAAGTCGAGTTTTTGGGCACATGCTGGAGACAAATGCGGCCATTAAAAAAATGCCAGTAACAGTTATTTTTTTTAAGAAGTTGTGTTGATGTCAGTTTCAATATCAGACCGTTCATCAGAGAACTTGAGGCCATTTCAAAGCAACAGTTATTTAACGTTTAAAGAAAGCTGCCTTTGATTGCTGCTGTAATGCAGTGGAGGTCTTCTTAAAAAAACAGATCTACAAATTCTAGAAGGGGGCAAATTGAAACAATTTTTCTGCAAGGAAGTCCTAGAATTTTTCATTTTTGAATGATCACTGACACTGACTTAATTCGTTCTAAGCCTCGTTTTTTGCAGCGATCAGGTATTTATTTATATCGTGATGAGGCTTAAGTAGAAAAAATCTTTAAAAAAACGTTTTTGGTGATATTTACAGCTTTTGATTGCATCAGCGCAGTTTTTCTGAATTTGGGTATTGAAAATTATTCCAATTCCAATCCGCTTAAATAAAAATACTTTAGGTACTCTAAACGTACCTAAAAGGTCCAAGAGCGCCATTTTTATAATCTTAGCAGATTTGTCTGCAAATGGCATTGAAAAAAAAACATGAACCATTGGTTCTGCTTTTATATAAGTATTAGGATTTACTACAAATTTATAAATCAAAAATATTTCAATTTGCTTTTCTCTAATAAATCCTGAACTTGAGATCTTCTAGGCAAAATTTGGACACAAACAAATATATCTACGTCAACTACAATGTAGGAGCTTTGCAACGATATGTGTTTCATTATTAATTATTCATTAAACATCCAATATCTTTACTTTTTACGAAAATTTTTAGAAATGAGCACGAAAAATGACAATTTTGAGAATAACTAAATTTAAAGCCCTCTTACGATCCCAATTAGCTAATGGCTGCAACAAAGGGATCCTTGTCTTCAAAGTGAACTATATATCTATTCACTTGAGTGAATATTCGTTGAGAAATTTTACATCATATACAAATCGAAATTTCAACTCGCTGACCAGTGCTTCTAGGAGACATAAACGCACCTAAACGGTCAAAAAGTGCCCGTTTCTTTTTCCTCGCGCAATTGTCTACACAAGTGTTTTTCAAAACTTTATATAGGGCTATTGTACCATTCTTAAAAATGGGCGGACTCAGCCACTATTTACCAAATCATAATAGCTTCGATTTTTCTTTTATCTTTGAAGCCACTTTAGGTACCCTTGAAGCAATCGTTTACGAAGAAGAATACGTACGACTGCAAAGCCTATCCAAAATGCATTAACATGAGCTATAAAAGAAGCAAATTGAGCTAATATTTGTTACCTTTTGAGTAAAACAAACAAAATTCGCATCTTGTCTATTTTGGGCCTAAGCGTTCAAAGAGTCGTTTCATGGTCAAAGCGGTCAAAAAACGCATGTTATATTATCATCGAGCAATTTTGTATACAAGATCTTTTCGAAACTTTATATAGGGCTTTTGTACTATTCTAAAAAATGGGTGGACTTAGCCAATATTTACCAAGTCATAAACGACTCGATTTTTCTTTTTTGTTTGATGCCAATTTAGGTACCCTTGAAGCTTTTATTCATAAAAGTAAAAAAAGGGCTGCAAATCCTATTTTAAGAGCTTTAAAATGAGCTACATATGAAGCAATGTAAAACAATATTTGTTACCTTTTCAAAAAAACTACCACTAGTGGCATCTTGTCTTTTTTGGACATAAGCGTTCAAAGAGTCGTTTCATGGTCAAAGCGGCCAAAAAATGCCCCTCTTATTATCTTCGCCCATTTGCTTCCTAGAGCAAAAGTTTAGAGAACGAAAGTGCAAATTTATTGTTTTAACATAATTTCCCATATTAAAGAAGTTCAAAAATATAAATTTTAACTCATTGGACGCCTATTTATACCCCACAGGATGACAGAATACATAGAATCCTTGAATTTCGTTTCTCCAGGTAATCTTTCTCCCTAAAGCAATGTTTTTCCGCAAAAAGCTTGGAATTTTTTATAAGCGCAAAAAGACGCACGCAAAAGATGTTTGAGATGAGGGGTCAAAAAAAATCCCCAGTGGGCCAAATGGCCCACTGGGAATTTTTTTTACATTTGTTTTGCATACAATTTTTTCTAAAAATAGGCAATTTAACAAGTGAAACTGAATTTCGGTGCAAAAATCTGACATTTGGAGGAAACTGGTGGTTAGCAGATCTTCTCTCAAGGCCATTTGTTTTCCTGGAAAGCCAAAATGTTTGAGATAAAACAGTGATATAGGGCAAAGAGTTCTTCAAAAAAGGATCTCATTGAAAAATTTTTCAAAAACTTTTGTGAAAAGAGTAAATTTATAAATCGCCAAATACAAGAAACGCTAAGATAACGAAACAATTGAAACGCACAAACACCAGTCTAATCTAATTGCAGCCAGAACTTCCTAAACAACGCAAAAAAACGTTGTTTTTTTTAAAAAGAAACAATATTTTTTTCACGGCTCTCCACGGCCAAACGAAATACAGCTGTCTTTCCGTAATACGCCTGGAATTTTTTATTAGCGCAAAACAACGCACGCAAGAAAAGTTTGGGATGAGGGGTCAAAAAAAAATCCCCAGTGGGCCAAATGGCGCACTGAGGATTTTTTTTACGTTTTTTGCAAATAATTTTTTTCTAAAAGTAGGTAATTTATCAAGTGAAACTGAGTTTTGGTGCAAAAATTTGACATTTGGAGGAAACTGACGGTCAGCAAATCTTTTCGCTAGGCTATTTGTTTTCTTGGAAAGCCAAAATGTTTGAGATAAAACAGTGATATCGTGCAAACAGTTCTTCAAAAAAGGATCTCATTGAAAAATTTTTTAAAAACTTTTGTGAAAAGAGTAACTTTTCAAATCGCCGAATGCATGAAACGCTAATGTAGCAAAACACTTGAAACTCACAAAAACCAGACTAATCCAATTGCAGCCAGAACTTCCAAAACAACGCAAAAAACGTTGTTTTTTTAATAGGAACAATATTTTTTTTTCACGGCTCGCCACGGCAAAACGAAATACAGCTGTCTTTCCGTAATACGCCTGGAATTTTTTATTAGCGCAAAATGACGCACGCAAAAAAGGTTTGGGATGAGGCGTCAAAAAAAACCCCAGTGGGCCAAATGGCCCACTGGGGATTTTTTTTTGTTTTTTGCAAATCATTTTTTCTAAAAGTAGGCAATTTATCAAGTGTAACTGAGTTTCGGTGCAAAAATTTGTTATATGGAGGAAACTGGCGTTTAGCAGATCTTTTCTCAAGGCCATTTGTTTTCCTGTGAAGCCAAAATGTTTGAGATAAAACAGTGATATCGTGCAAACAGTTCTTCAAAAAAGAATCGCATTGCAAATTTTTTCAAAAACTTTTTTGAAAAGAGTAAATTTATAAATCGCCAAATACAAGAAACGCTAAGGTAACGAAACACTTGAAACGCACAAATACCAGACTAATCTAATTGCAGCCAGAACTTCCAAAACAACGCAAAAAACGTTGTTTTTTTAATAGGAACAATATTTTTTTTTCACGGCTCGCCACAGCAAAACGAAATACAGCTGTCTTTCCGTAATACGCCTGGAATTTTTTATTAGCGCAAAATGACGCACGCAAAAAAGGTTTGGTATGAGGCGTCAAAAAAAATCCCCAGTGAGCCAAATGGCCCACTGGGGATTTTTTTAATGTTTTTTTGCAAATAATTTTTTTCTAAAAGTAGGTAATTTATCAAGTGAAACTGTGTTTCGGTGCAAAAATTTGACATTTGGAGGAAACTGGCGGTCAGCAAATCTTTTCGCAAGGCTATTGGTTTTCCTGGAAAGTCAAAATGTTTGAGATAAAACAGTGATATCGTGCAAACAAGTCTTCAAAAAAGAATCTCATTGCAAATTTTTTCAAAAACTTTTCTGAAAAGAGTAAATTTATAAATCGCCAAATACAAGAAACGCTAAGGTAAAGAAACACTTGAAACGCACAAATACCAGTCTAATCTAACCTTTTTAAAAATTTTCTAAAGTATTTTTTAATTTGTTTTACTTGTTTTCTCGCATTGATGTCTTGCAAGGTTCCAGCAAGTATCTTGCAAGTTTTGAATCATCTCAAAATATTCTAGCAGGTTCTGAATGCGTTCATCTCTAGGAAACGACTTCACTGATTTGAAACTAAACGCAAAACACGCCAAATAACCCATCAAAACAACATTAGCACAATCTAAAAGTTCAAAACACGATGAGAAGCTTGCTCGAGAGAAAGCCAAACATTATCTTAGAATTCGCCCTACGTGGACAGATACATCACGAGGAAGTCGTTTCCTAGCTTCACAATTGCTGCCGACTGCTTCGATTTAAATAGAGGAAAGACATTTTTGTTAGAGCTTTTTGTCGAAGGTATGCCAGTTATACTTAACAATTGACCTGCACTTCCACCCTAATTTGGGCAAATTTTTTTTCGTCTTTGTTAAATTTCTGTTCGAATTATTGCATTTTTTTTCATTTAATTTTTGAAAATCTTGAAAATGAGAGGTGTCTTTCTTTTGTCTTAGTTTCACAACACTTTTCAGCCCAATTTTTGATTCGGCCACAATCCCCAGAACACTTACCCAAATTTCAAGGAGTAGTAGGAGTGGAGTAGGAAAATGGGCACCGGGCCAATTCCTAAATTGGTCAAAAAATCCATTTCTGAATTTGGGCAACCGTCTTCTGAATTTGGGAGGCGGAAGTTTTTCCTAAAATGGTCTTCTTAATTTGGGGGGCGATTTTTCAGGGCCGTTCTGAAAATGGGCGAAGAAATTGCCCAAATTCAGAAATGGCTACTACTACTACTACTACTACTACTACTACTACTACTACTACTACTACTACTACTACTACTACTACTACTACTACTACTACTACTACTACTACTACTACTACTACTACTACTACTACTACTACTACTACTACTACTACTACTACTACTACTACTACTGTTTCAACACTTTAATTCCAAATATGAAATAAAGGCACGGTTGGCAACAAATACAAATACAAATACAAATACAAACAAAACAAGAAGAGTTATTTGTTTGGTTATTCTGTGAAGTGCTGTACGACGAAATTGTTGAAGGCATTCTTTGACCCGGTTGCTGCTTTCTCCTGCAAACTGGTGAACGATACTTTGTTTCGTACACAGTCTCCTTCGATTTGACTCATCCACGTTTTCCGTTGCCCCCCAGGAGCGCGTCTGGCATGGGCGTATTGATCGGGCGGGTCCCAATCGAAGGCACTGCGGGCTAATCTTCCTGGTTCCATTCTCTGGATGTGACCGTACCATTTTATCCGTTTGAGCATGATCATCGTGGATAGTTGGGGCATTCGCGATCTTGACATAATTTCATCGTTCGTTGCTTTCTCCAGATATGACACACGTAGAATTCTCCGAAGACAACCACAGTGGAAACTCTCAAGTTTTCTCTCCATTAATTTCGAAAGAGTCCAAGTCTCTGAGCTGTACAGCACGGCTGATAAAACGAGTGCCTTGTACAAATTGCACTTGAGGTGCACGCTGAGCTGCTTGCTCTTCCAGAGATTTTGGAAGTTAGCAAACCGTTGTCTACCTTCTGCAAGTTTGCAATTGACTTCCTGGAGGTCTCCATTCTTGAGGCTGACATATGATCCGAGATACTTGAACGCTTCTATGTTTTCAAACTCGTTTCCGATAACATCTTGTACTTTGCAGGAAAACACGCGTGTGGCAGCTGCTTTAGGTTTGCCACAGTATCTCGATTGGTGAACTTTTCGGCCATTGACTGTTTTGAACTTCCTTTCACACTTGTCACAGGTGAGGCTCGCCTCTAGTTGCTCGAACTTTGACTTGTCGACGACATTCTTTGACAAACCGGCTTTGCAGAATCTTGTTTGGTGCACTTTGCGTCCGGTAACTGTACTGAATTGCCGCTGACAGTTGCCATGTACTGAATTGCCGCTGACTACTACTACTACTACTACTACTACCACTACTACTACTACTACTACTACTACTACTACTACTACTACTACTACTACTACTACTACTACTACTACTACTACTACTACTACTAATATACTGTAAAATTAACAACTACTAACAGAATTGATAGACAACGTTGAATTTTTTTGAACTTGACCTTGAGAGGCCAATTCAAAGTAGACCATGCCACTATCGGTTGTTCTAAAATCAACATTGACCAATATCGTTGACCTAATGTTGACCTTTACCAATATTCTTGACCTAAAGTCGACTATGACCAATATCAGTCGACCTAAACTCAACCACGACCAATATCGGTCGCCCTAAAACCAACCTCGCACTGAAACAATTTCAGTTAATTTTACCTGAACCGATTTTAGGTATTCGGAAGTTCAAGTAAATTTCAGGTGTACAAGCACCTGAACCACGCTTGAATTTTAGTTAAGGTAAATTTTTACCTGAACGACTTTATATGTGTCTCCATAAAAATAGTTTTTGATTGCATTGAGCAGTGAACCGACAAAAAATCTTCTTCAAATAAATATTAATTACAAAACAAAAACGAAAACACTTTAGGAGAAACATCAACGCATTTATTAAGTAATGTCATGTTGTTTTTCAAGTTTGGCAAAGTTGCGGATAAATTTAACATAAAGTTTTCCAATCTGCAGTCCTATTGCTGTTTCTAGCTCAAACAATAGTTTCCCGAACCATTAGGGATCTCTGAGGTGAACACTAATAGTGACGTTTCATAATAATAGTTTCGAGAAAACTCAATTTGTTATAAATCATAGCAACAGGAAAAATAGTGATTTTAAAGTGGATCATCTTGATTTAATCATTCTTTGTTATTTATTTAATTAAAAACAATTATTCCAACATAAAAAACATCACTGGTATCCTGGATTCTACCATTTTGGAAACAGTAACGATAGAGGGTCCACATTCAGCTTCTATTTTTGTAGTCTGTCAGATGCTGGTTGTTATTTTGTTTTAGTTCAAAACGATTCATTTACCGGCATAAGCACTGCTTCAAAGTCTTCTCCATCGAATTAAAGTGCTTTTGTTAGAGTTTGATGAATGTTTCCAAAATCGATTTCTTTAGAAATACTAGGAGACAGAACAAAACATTATGCAATAAAATCCAGCCTTTTGTTAAGTTTCGCAAATATACAGTTAAGATTAATATAAAACATTCCAGCTCTGCAACACTACTTATGATTTTAGCTCAAGCAAATTTTTCCAGACCAAAAAATCTTATTTGAGGTGAGCATGAAAACTGAAGCGGCAAAATAGCAGTTTTAGGAAACATCAAATTTTTTAATTCATAAACAGCAAATGCAGTGATTTTAAAAAGGATCAAATTGAATTAATCATTCTTCATTATGTTTTTAACCAAAAACAATAATTCCTGAATAAAAAAACATCACTGGACCCGGGTCGTGGTTTTTGGGTAAATTTTTTGAGAAATGCGGTGAATGCGGTGAATTTTTGTAAGAAATGCGATGATTGTGGTGAATGCGGTGAAAATAAATATTTCACCGCATTTCACCGCATTTCTTACACAAATTCACCGCAAAATTCACCGCATTTCTTACAAAAATTCACCGCATATGATTTCCAAAGTTTACTCAATCTGATTTAAACTCACAAGAAATTTTAAAGATATCAGTGACAGTTGGCGCAGTGGATTAAGCAGTGGAAGGCATGCAGGAGGTCAGAGGTGCAAACCTGTGTGGGGACGATTCTTTTTTGTAAGAATACTGAGAACGCAGTGAAAATAAATAATTCAACGCAATTCACCGCATTCACCGGAAAAAGATGTAAAAAATACGCAATTAAAATTATTTTTTTCATCGCATTTCACCGCACTTCTTACGAAAATTCACCGCCAAACCTCGAACCGGAGAACACTGGATTCTACCATATTGGAAAAGATATGACAGATGGTCCTCATTCAGCTTTTATTTTTTTGTAGTCTGTCAGATTCAGATTGATATTTGTTTTAATTCGAAATGATTCAGTTTTTCCGGAATTTTTCAGGTTTGTATACGGGAACTGCACCTGGAAAATTCAGGTCGAAAAACCTGAAATTTTCAGGTAAACGCACCTGAAAATTTTTGGTCACCTGAACAGTTCAGGTACTTTTTCCTGGTATTTTTGAGGTGAACTCAGGTAAAAGTTCATCCTGTGACGCCTGAGAAATTCAGGTAAATTTCGGGTAAAACTCAGGCAAGTTCTGGTGTAGTTGAGGTGAGAACAATTTGCCTAAACGGTTCAGGTAAATTCAGGTGTTTTTTTCAAGTAAGTTTACCTGAACTTTTCTTAGAGTGATGACCATTAGGGTTGACCTGAAGTCAGATCATATCCATTATCGGTCGATCACGGTCTTTTCATATGTCCACCTCTCAACTGCGGGGCCGCGCACTCAACTTCACCCGACCTTATACCGCAGCAATACTAGCCTGCTCGTGAAAAGTTACCCACGGCCTTTGTGGCCCATTGTTTCAAGTGGAATCTAGATTGCGTTTCAGGAAAACGGCCAATTAACCGATAAAGAAATAGTGCGAATTTTTGGAGGCGAAGATTCTGTGGGACTACTTGATGAAACACTATTGAGGTCTGCATTTTATGAATACTTTGATATAATTTTTGCGATAATGGTTGGGCATTGGGATACCGTCCGTGAGGAACGTTTGGAAACGGCATCTGACTTTATAATTAATTCAGTAATGCAGACGCGAGAGATGGAAGTTGATGTCATCATCCTGCTTCTCTGCGTAAGTACCATTCATTATTTTCAATATCCCAACTCACCGAAAAATAATGCATTTTTTTGAAGGGATACGTTCTTTTTTTTACCTAAAAAGCTTATTTTTGCAGGGTATCTCTTTTACCTTTCGTTTTTTCAAAAGTATTTATAGCACATTTCGCTTGTCGAAAAAGTATTTGCGAAAAATTGAGCCAATTTTCAGTGCAAATGTATGTTTTTTGGGTCCAGCATGAACATTTTAGGTCACGGTAAAGTCCAGCATCATATTTGGGTCAAGCTAAAAACCAGCATCAAAAACTTTGGTCGAGCCAAAGTCTAGCTGAACGATTAGGTCCTGCTAAAATCTTTTCATGGGCTGTATGAGTCCAGAATATTTTTTCATACCAGTTTTTTGTTGAGCATGGTCTTTTCATAAGTGGAGGCCTAAACCTAGGTAGTAAGAGTACAACCTATATCACTTCTTGGTTCATCAAGAGCGCGGATGAAGAAGTCTTGGTGTTGTGGCTGCACAAGAATCTCAGCGGAACCCAATGTTCACAGCCTCGTTTTCGAGTCCTACAACGCCCCGGTTCTTCAATAATTAAAACTGACCGATAATGTTGTCGAAGCTATTAGTTGCTCGATTTCTTAAAGGACTGTAACTTTAAATTTCCTTGGAGTTAAGAATATCCTTAGTGAAAAACCATCATCAATCTCTTACTTGAAATTGTAAGGCCCCATTCAAGAAACACGAAAGCTCAACTAACGTCAAACAACGCTGGCCCTGTTTCCGATCTCGAAAACACCATCAAAGAATACTGGCGCGAGCTCCACGACTGGCCGATTCAGCTCGTGACGTGCCATTTCAACTCATGCTGATTCTACAACACAATCACAACCAGTAAAGACATCCAACATTCGTTCAATTGTGAATTGGCAGCGCTCCCAAGAACCATCCACCAGCCAAACAGGTTCACTATTTTCAGGTTTTGCACATGCTGTTTTGACCACTGCGATCTCTGATTCCTTTGTAGAAGGTTTTTGCAAGTAAATCCATTTCAGATGATGTCGGCATCTGCACGTGCCGTTGCTAAGGACTTTCTCAGGTCTCTGTACAGCTCTCTGGATGTCATGAAAGGAAATTCGCATTTTCGCTTCCCAGCCTGAAGTGATCTGATGTGAGTGCTGTCATGTCTTCTGGGTCGTCACCTACATCTGCCAGAGCTCTTTTGTTAAGACTTTGCTCTACCCAACCGAATATTGTGCTGAGTACCACTTCGGCAATGACTCTATTGTTCAAGCTTGCAATAATGATTTTATTGTCATTTCGACCTAGTCCTTTGAACAAAATGAGTGACTCCGAGGATGAACCTCCAAAAATTTTTTTAATACTGAGTGATAGATCACTTTTGCTCATTTTTTACCATGCTTCAAGTTTTGTATCATGCTTCCATAAAGCTTTCACCTATTTAGCTTGGATAAAGTCAATGTTGATAACGCTGATAATCGTACTTGAGTAGCCGTGTGGTGTGGTCAATCTTGTCACTGGCTAGAGATGACTCAGTGTCTAATGCCAGTGAAACTTGGTTATGTAAAGCGCCTGTTGTAAAACAATTGAAGAAGCAGCGCCATCTCCTCATGTTACATTGTTCATCTTGACTTCAATGGGTCGGGAAAGTTTTTTAAAGTCGCCCTCCTGAAGGTTTTGACATCGACGGGTTGTTTGAGTTGGCAATCCATTCAACGGTTGATTCATCTGGTCTTGACTTTCCTCGGGGCAGTTCGTCAAACAATTATCCAGAGCGAGTTGAAAAACTTTCTTAGCTTCGTGCAGGTTGTAACAATATGCCCTATCCAATCTGTTTGACGGGATGCTTCACTGTCAGAAAATTTGAGTGTTTTGCGTTGAAGTTGAAATTTGAATTATTCAGTCGAATTTTCACTCGAATGGTTCCACCTTCTTCTGCAAAGATTGACAGTTTGAATTTTTTCAATGTTTTTGAGATCCCTTCGCAGTTGACTAAGGAGTTTGAATAATTTGGATATATTCGGTATGAAGTCAGCGAAACAATTTTTGTTCTGCTTGATTGATCTCCAATTTGAGAGGTTGTATTTTCTAGACTTTAGACTCATTTATTAGGCAATGATATTTCTAATTTGATGGACTTGCTCTGCTTGAGCTTCCTTCACTTTGCACCAAGGCTTAGGCCACTTCTCTTCATCTATCAGTAGCCATGCGGACTCCTTGATTACTTCAACATATATTCCTCTGGTGCTGATTTCCGAACGGTTATTGTTAGTTTTGGCATGTCCACATTGATCCTTTCAAGATTTTTCAAGAGTTTTTGATGCTGTACGGGCAAAAAATAATTGTTGTTTCTCGTCATCTGACTTCAGCCACAGCAGTACTGTTAATGAATATCTACAATGATCGATTTTATCAAATTTGACATTAGATTTGTTTAGTATGCCATTTTTCAGTCAAATTCCGTAAACTGAAGCATGGAGTCCTAAATTCGGAACCGTCCTGTGCCTGATGAGTACTAAACAAATTTTCATTTTGTTTTTTTTCCATGAAGCAGTTTCAAGGTTGTCACATCTTTAGGATGTGCCACGATGCACATTACTTCTTCTCTTTGTGCAATGTTTTTAACATTGATGCCTAAATTTTGTTGATTAATAAATTTATTCCTTTAGGGAAGTGTGAACATATCGCAAATGGATCAAACACTGTTGAGACGGAGGGTACCAAATTTCTCAGAGCTTGAGGGAACTTATTGCTCATTTTTACTACGCTCATTTTAACTACGGTCATTTTTACTACTGTGGTACCGTATTTGTAACCACAATTCAATTTGGTTGTAGGGTTATGAACCTTGTTTTCTGCTTCAAATGTTTTCGCAGCTTAGATTCTTAGATTTTTTGCTGAAGAAGTTTTCATCTGCTATTGAGGTTGCTGTTTTAGTGATAGTCGCTGCTTACTTTAATGTTAGGGTAATATTTTTTCTTTTTGCCATGGAGCTATTTCTATTTCCTAACCTCCTGAAATCTATTGGGCGATGAGTGTCATAGCAGTAATGTTCAATGATGATTAGAAGTTCATTCGGGTTTTAAGTTTGATGCGGCAGCTTCTTCAGATGTGACGTATTTCAGATGTGACAAATAAACAATTTTCGATTCTCTGCGATCTACAACCTGGTCACACCTCGACTTGTTGTGAACAAATAATTGTCTGTTTCTCGGATCTGTGACCTGTCTTCTTCATTTCTGCATCACATGATATCCAATTTTTTAAACTGAATCCAGTTTTGCTGAGTACCTCTATCTTCTAATAGCTTTGAGATGATATTTGAGGGTTTTTAACTTTTTTGAGGAAGCTTTCTCTTTTACATAATCGCTGTAAACGTCTGAGAAAATTATTGTCGGTGATTGCATTGTCTCTCGACACTTAGTGCAATACCTATTTAGTACAAGTTGGCAAAAAATTATCGAAAAAGCAGGTCTTCTTTATTTGCATACATGTAGTTTCTGCTCTGGATCTTTTTGCAACTGAAGCCGTAAAAGTCGGCAGATGATGCCTTTAACAGCAGTTTGAAGAAATAACGCCTTTATGGGGGCTCTTTGATCTGCTTTTTGTTCTCGCAGTGGAATAACTATTCCAGTCAAACTATGAAGCGAGTTCCCTCCCAAGATCAGTTTCTGATCAAAAATTTGTCTTGTGGTTTCTTTAGGCTGCGTTGTGCACTCATTAGACTTCCTAAATTTATTTGTGGATTGATGAAGGGGTGATGTGGCAAATGCCGTTGCAATTTTTATTTTTTTGATTCAGTTCTGATTTTTTAGCTTTGCTAAAATTTTTGGCGGTGACATCTTTGTCATTGGTCTCTGAATAGCACTGCTTTATGGTCGTTTCCTTCTGCAGACGTTGTTCTGAGAACTTGATTTATGCTATTGCCGAGTAGAATTTGTTCGGCAACATCACGTCGGTCGCTCGCATTAGAAGGCCCTCTTCGTATCGTTCATCAATGAAATATGTTGTTTCTGGTATCGTTGTGAAATCTAGTTGCTCGCCATCGAATAAACGGTGAAATCGCAGATTGATGAGTAAGACTCAATATCTATCAATTTGCTCAGGGAAATTGGTAACTTGTCATCTGCTTATGAGGTAGCTGTTGTAGCTAGAGTTGCTGCTTGATGTGCTGTGATGGTACAATTTAGGGCCCATCCATTTTTGATCTGATTGCCAAGGAGCTGCTTTGTGTCCTGACCTCTTGAACTCTATTGTGCAATGAAGGTAGCAAAGTTGTTCAATGTTGACTTGAACTTCATTCGGTTTTTAAGTTTGATAAGGCTAGTTCCTCAGATGTGGATAGACGTTTTTTCGATTCTTGCCGATATTCAGACTGTTCTCAAAGCTTCGCTTTGTCGTGAACAATTAATTGTACTGTTGTAATCAATCGTTGCTTTTCTTGGCTGAAAGAACAATCTGGATTATTTTGGTATTAATTATTTATGATCCATGCATCCCTGCTACTGATAAAGACAATTTTCAGTCGTGAGTTTGAAATTAAGATAAAATTTGATTGAGGTTGAGGATACAGATTCACATATAGCAATCATATGTAGCGTTAGCTCTCTATTCAACTTTTTGTTTCGCACCATTGAGATTCTTCCTTGATGTTGAAAGCTACTTAAGTTTTAGCAACCAAGACGCTTGTTGTGGCTTCCATGTTTGAGTTCTCTCAATCTAAAGTTTGTTGTGTGGCCTTCCACAGTTGGGGAAACTACATGCTCTCCCATTGTAGTCCTCGGTTTGGGAACCTGTTAAAAAAAAACTGAAACACTCAAAAATTCGGGACTTGCTCTTGTCGTTCCCTTACTCTCCCTGATTTGATTTTCTCAACAACCCAATTGGCGTGTTACGCGTATTTAAAGGGAAATTCGAATTTTTTTGGTTTTGGTGGAGTGTTAAACGTTAAGGCAAATAAGTATTCAGTGTTTTAGCCATATTGCACTGTATTATTATTTGTTTCTGTCAACCGTCGTGTTTGTCTGTGCTATAAAGTTTTCGTGAATATCAGATTTCAAGGCTAGTCACTCGTTTACAACAATTGAACTTCTTATCACAAGTTAAGGATCGTCAAGGTAGTGCAAGAGATATTTACTCACATGTTGAAAAATGTTCTTGTATTGAAACATCATGCCGTGCTGGAGGCTGCATATGTTGTTCTTTAGTTGAGCATCGCCTATCAGATTTGTTTTACCGTGTTTTTCGATCGGCATATCACAAGCATGCTAGTAGGATTAAAACTGAACCTCATTCTTGGTGTTGCTGCTTTTGCTTGACCCCTGAGTCTGGTCTTCATCACATGCTATCCAATTTTTTATACTGAAACCAATTTCGTTGAGTACTTCAACTTCTGTTAGATTTGAACTGATACTTGAGGGTTTTCAACTTTTTTGAGAAAACAGTCCAATTTATATATTCGCTTTAAAAATCAGAAAAAAACTTTGCCGTTGGCTGCAATATCTTTTGACACTTGGTGCAAGACTTAGTCTGTACAAGTCGGCAAACAATTGCCGAAAAAACAGGTCTTGTGTACTTTTATAAATCTAGTTTCTGCACTGGATCTGCTTGCCGCTGAAGCCGTAAAAGTCGGCGGCTGTCGTTACCTGGAACAGCAGTTTGAAGAAATAATGCCTCCATGGGAGCTCATTGGTCTGTTTTTTCTTCCCGCACTGGAATAATTTTTCCAATCAAACTATAAAGCAAGTCCACTCCCAAAATCAATTTCTCGTCAAAAAAGTATTCTTGTTGTATCTTTACGCTGCGTTGCGCAGTCATCTACCTACCTCAATTTTTTGTGGATTGATGATGCGGTGATTTGGCAAATGCCCTTGTATTTTTTTAATTCAGTTCCAATTTTTTAACTTCGCTAGCATTTTTGGCGTATAGCAAAATTATTCTGAATAGCACTGCTTTAGTGTCTTGTCCTTCTGCAGAAGTTGTTCGGAGGACTTGATTTATATTATTGCCGAGAAGAATTTTTTCGGCAACATCACGTCGTTAGCTCGCAATAGAGGGCCTCTTCGTATCGTTCCTCGATGAAATACGTTGTTTCTGCTGACGTCCTGATATCTTTATGCTCGCCTTCGAATTACCGGTGAAATTGTAGTTAGTTTGATGAGTGAGAGACAATATCTCTCATTTTGCTTAAGGAATTTGTTTACTTGTCATCTGCTATTCAGATAGCTGTTGTAGCGAGAGTTGCTGCTTGTTTTAATGTTAGGGTACAATTTAGGGCCCATCCATTTTTCGATCTGATTGCCAGGGAGATGTTTTGCCCTGAGCTCTTGAACGCAATCGGGCAACGAATGTCGTAGCAAAATTGTTCAATGTTGACTTGAACTTCACGCAGTTTTTAAGTTTGATAAGGCAAGTTCCTCAGATGTGGATAGACGTTTTTCGATTCTTGCCGATCTTCAACCTGGTGACAAAGCTTTCCTTTGTCGTGAACAAATAAATGTACTGTTGTCATCAGTCGTTGCTTCTCTTGGCTGAAAGAGCAATCTGGAATATTTTGGTATTGATAATTTATGAACCATGCAACCCTGCTACTAATAAGGACGGTTTTTGGTCGTGAGTTTGAAATTAAGACATAATTTTTTGTCTTTAATTGACGTTCAGGATACAGATTCACATGTAGCCATCATATTTAGCGTTTGGTCTCTAATCAACATTTCGTTTCACACTTTTAGGATTTTTACTTGTTGTTGGCAGCTACTTAAGATGTAACATCCAAGACACTTGTTGTTGCTTCCAAGTTTGAGATCTCTCAATGTTAAGTTTGTTGTGTGGCTTTTTAACAAATGAGGAAACTAAATGCTCTCCCTTTGTAGTCCTCGGTTTGGGAACCTGGTAAAAAACTGAAACACTCAAAAATCCGGGACTTACTCTTGTCGTTCCCTTACTCTCCTTTCTTTGATTTTCTCAAGAGCCCTATTTGTGTGTTATCTGTTTTTGAAGGGACATTCGAAGGGTTTAGTTTTGGTGGAGTGTTTGGCGTTAAGGCAAAAGGTATTCAGCGTTTTAGCCATCTCGCACTGTTTTTTATTTGTTTCTGTCAAACGTCGTGTTTGTCTGTGCTATAAAGTTTTCGTAAATATTATATTTCAAGGCTAGTCACTCGTTTAAGACAATTGAACTTCTTATCACAAGTTAAGGATCATGAAAATACTGCAACAGATCTTTTCTCACAGGTTGAAAATTTTTCTTGTATTCAAACATCGTGCCGTTCTGGAGGCTGCATATATTTTTCTTTAGTTGAGTATTGCCTATCAAAATTGTTTTACCGTGCTTTTCGATCGGCATATCATAAGCATGCTAGTAGGATTAAGACCAAACCTAATTCTTGGTGTTGCTGCTTTTGCCTAACCCCTGAGACTGGTCTTTAAGTAATAAATCTTCTCAGCTTCGCTGATTTGTTTTGAGCTGCAATTTTCACGAGACTCAACCACTCTGGCCACTTTAGGTCTCCTGAAAATGCAAAAAGTTTTAGTTTTGTATGACCACTGGAACCAACGCTCATTAGTGTTTGATAAATTACTTGAGGAGTACTGTGGTTCACTAAGCTTGTATTCAGGCTCACAGCTGATGTGCTGCAAGAGCTGTATGTTGGGCAATTATTTTTGTCGCGCACCGTTGTTGTTCTTTGAAGAGAAATGATCTGTTTAGAAAGAACTTTCTGTTGAGCTGTCACCCTGATTATTTTGAATAATTATTTCTGGTCTCTGGCCCCCATATTGGAACCAAGGAATTTGGAGCACGTGGCTTGAAAATTCCTGAGGTTCTTGGGTAGAACTGTACAGCTTGTCCCGTTTGTCTTGAATAACTATCTTTGAAAACTCTGTGATCACATAAAGATACAGTGGTCGACTGAAGAGCACACTTTTGTGTATTGATTTTACTCATTTTACTGTAGTATCTTCTTTTTCTGCTTTTTTGTTTGTTTTTGAGTTCTCGCTCTCATTATTACAGGCGTAACCGTTGATCGTGTTGTCATAGTTTCAGAACTAACTCTGGTTCTTATTGTTGCTATTGCAGACATTATTTTTAGTCCTGCCGTTCGTGTTATAGTTTGATTTCTTTTTGTTCTTTTTAAACGAAACTTCTGGGTCTATCGGCTCTTGATTTACGTCCTGTACAGCCACTTGAATTCTAGTTCCGTCCGCTACTTATTTGTTCGAGACCTCAGCAATTCCAGATTTCAATTTTGACGCTTTTACTGCTTCCAATTAGGCTCTCCTTTGAATCTTTTTTGCTTTTTATTGTAGATGCCAATAGAGACATTTGGTTTCTACAATCCTTCGTCGACCCGTATTGCTTAATCAATTGTTTTGCGTGCTAGCCTCTGATTTCAACATTCGAACGAACTCTGCGTACTTTCCAACTAGCCATACTAACAGCTGTTTCATTTTGTCACAAAAACCGTATTTTATTGATCTCAGCGTTTTTTCGCAAATGGTTACATTTCGTTCCAAATCGCCTTCTATTATGACGATTAATTGCAATTTGTCTTCCTCAAAATCAAAATCTAGTGCTTGAAATGGTTTAATATCTTGGATATTCGATACTTTGGGAATTACCCAACGCATTTTTTTTCTCTTTTATATTTTTTTTAAATACGCTTGGTGTCAAGGTCGAAAAGTTCAAAATACTTAAAGTTTTAACAATTAAATCTGCTGCTCTGTATTTTCTAAGGAATTGGTGTATGTGTCAAATAAACATGGATAAACACTCATTGTTGTGATCGTTCTGTTTTGTGTTATGTAGCCGTTTAACTCTGTGGGAAGTCTTGTGTGCAATAACTTGAGTAGGTAAGCTTGCTCTTTTTATTTTTTCTAAAATTGGCCTGAAATCTGCCAGTCAGCTGTTTTCTGATGTCAATCGGAGCACGTTCAAGATATCGTAACAATTTGTTCGACACCACCAAATAGGACTGAAAGTTTTTTGCTTTTCGTTTTGTAGTTGACTTCCATATAACTGTACACTATTTGAAGATATCATTTATAGTTAATAGTCAGCAAACTAGCATATATAAAATAAGCGTTAATTGTTCCCGTTTGGCTAATCGACTGAAGTTGTTGATGTCAAAAAATAATCAGTAAATGTCAAATTACTACACTATTTCCTTTTGTTGACATTGGAAACGATAATAGATACGTAACGCTGAGAGGCTCAAAGTTATGTCTTTGGATTATGATTAAGCGACTGAGAGTTCAGTTAAAAACGTATAAAAACGTAGCAGTTTTTTGGAACTTTACAAAAGATGCCTTTTGGTATTATACGTAATAATTTCCGTTGTGCTCTTTATTGGCGAAGAGTTTATCCTAACCAAGTGATTACAATTTTTGTTGCTCAGGGATTCTTCTCTCTAAAAGGGGGCAGTTTTTCATTCCCAAATTTTCAGTTTTTTTGGCGATTTTGAGTTTTCTCAAATTCTAAGTTCTTTTCAGTTTCAAAAATCATTTTCGTTTTTGTAATGGTTGCTTCTGCTGTTTAGAGGTGACGCCAACAGTTGGTAATTTTCCCTGTAGCTTGAGATTGTTATCTGGTTTTTTAAACGAAATATTTAACTCCGTAAAATAGAGAATATCCATGAGTACAAAAAATTGAAGATTTAATTGAACGTGTAAACCGCGCAGAAAAATGTTTCAATGAAGTTCATGGAACCAATGACTAGGATCCCGACTGCACTTGATCAAAACGAATTCGGCCCGACATTTTTTTTATCTAAAAGAATTAATAGTGTTCCTTGAAAAGAATTTAGCTCGAATTTAACTAAGTCATCGACCATGTAATATAAAACTTTTTACTCCACCCCCTCTTATTTTATAGGTGTTTTCATAGGTCGAGGTTTTGTCCTGGGATTTGATTATACCCTACTTTGTCACAAATACAGTTTTGCAAAGTATCAAAAACATGAGCTTCTTTTTGGAATATATAAAAAAAGTTGGTTTGGTAAAATAGAAACTAGAAACAGGGCTTAGCAAATACAACACCTGAACACAGGATAATAAAGGTGCCATTATAAGTATAACAGCCACCTGCTACAATTTGGCCATTGAAAATTTATTGCTTTTTTACATGAGATATATAGCGCGGGTCGAGGCGTCCACCGTTAAAAATTGGTGAAAAAAGCGAAAGAGTGGACAAATTAGATTTTCCCACATTTACTTCACCGCTTTTTAAGGGTGAAAACAGTGGAATAACGGTGGATCATCTAAAAAAGTGAACATTAAAGAGGACATTTGGATTTGGAATTAACACTGGACATTTCAATTCAACGGTGATATTAACAGTGGTCTTTAAATTGCGATCCGTCCCCACGATGAATTCTCGGCTGGAATGAAAGTGAAATTGTGGTGAAATAAAAGTGGACTAAGGGGGAATTCTAATTTCTCTTACCACCAATTTTTAACGGTGGAAAAAATTTTCCACTCCTATCACCGATTTTTAACTGTGGACGACTCGACCTGGGAGAGCATTGATTTGGATGGTTATAAAAAATAGGTTCTTATTTTTGCATGCAGGTAATATAATTCACAATTGAATTGGCATACCTTAAAAGACTGCATTGGGTTATTAAGGAATTGATTTGCATGGGGATATAGTATAGGCCATTCATTTTTAGATGGAGATAATAGACTATAGTTCTCAACAGATGAAATAAAGTATTGTTTCACATGTTAATAAGGGAGTTTAATTCTAAATGACAAAAATAGATTAGCCACTCATGTGCGCCAAAGAATTTTTTCCTAAAATTATTATTCAATTGTCCAAATAAGGTAAGCTTAAACTATAAAAAAATGAAATAGATTTAACAATCTGCCATAAGATTTATGAAATTTCGACGAGATTTTATAAAATCTATTTTTGGTGGTGAGAGTTCTATTAAGGGGAGGGGGACAGACACGCCCCCTACATTTATATGATAGATTGCTATACTACTATCCTCTCATTGCAGACCCACCCTTATTTTTTAGACTCCGAAGGGTTAAGTCATTTGAAAGCTTTTAGGGTTGTTTGTAAATTTTACCAATTCAACCGATTACTATAGACAATACCATATACCCCCACTTGAGCTGTAAAAATTTATGAGTTTTTTTTACAGATTCTGGCGTTCTCCATTTCCTTCTATTTGAACTTATATCTGGTGTGCTGCTTCCTATTCAGCGCCGATCTTCGTGAGCTGAAAAATTATCCAATCTTTCTAGTGAACGTAATTGATTTAGTTGTTACTGGCCCGGGTTTCATGTCACTTGTGTTTTCTCAACAATTCATCCAGCTGCATTCTTCTCAAAGTTCTTACAATGAGAACTATTTAGTTATTTGGGCTCAACGCTCACGAGACTTGGTTCGACCTTATGCTCACTCGCTGATAGTGGAAAATTTTAGCTGGTTTTGGTATATTTGCCTACCAGAACTGCTAACACAACGATTAAATGAATATTCTAACTGTCTCTGTGCTCTTAGGCTAGCATACGAGCGATATGTTTTGATATGCAAACCGCTTGAGAAAGATGTCATTTTGTCAGACACGAAGCGACGCCGTAGCTATGTTGCTCTCACTTCAATTATTCTTGTCATGATAAGTTTCGATGGATTAATACGTTATCTCAGCTATGATTTTGAATGCAGCCTTGGATTTATTATGCACGAAAATCGCAACTTTGATTCTATATCGCGGCTCGTATCGTCATCTGTTACTGCTTTTTTCTTTTCAGGGAACCGTTTTTCTTTTCAAGGTTGATCAGATTATAACATTTTTTAGTTAAATCAATTACTAATTGAGGACCCGACCTTTAAGAATGCCGTAGTTAACCAATGTTAGCAATGAAAAGAGAATTCCCGAATCATACTTCGAATGAGAAGCGAATGGCTCGACTTTACTACAGGCCTTTGCAGAGTTATACACCAAAATATCCTTTCTTGTAAAGATTGATCCGAATCTAGCTACGTATAAACACCAAAAATGGGTGGCAATCATAGTATCTATTTTTTGCCTAACTGTTTCCGCCGTTTTTGCAAAAATGACAAGCTTTCGAATTGTAAATTAGGTAGCAAGTCCGTTAATAGTTCACGCACAGTTTAGGTTTCTATTTTTTGCACTGAATGCACCTTTAATCCGCAATTAACGTATATAAAACCTGCAACTTGATGCCCAATTTTGAGCACTTGATATTGGTTCAGAGATTTAAGAATTGAGCATTTCAAATTTTTTTAAAGCTATAACAATACCAGATACCAGATAGAGCTCAAAAAAATTTACAATGTTATTTTTATTTGATTGGATTAGCAGGTCAAAAAAATAAAAAACAACAAACCGATTACGGACTAGCGCCTCTATCATATTGGGACAACCCATTTGGTCCAATTTGATCTGTTTACTACTTATTCACAAGAGGTTTCCAGATTACAATGGATTGCTAGGTTGCACAAGTGGGTAAAACATAAAACCCGCAAATTTTACAAATCAAAACAAATCAGAAGTCATCAATCAATCAAAACAAATTAAGGAAATCAAGCTTGTGCTTGAACATGCTCAACGTTTCCAACAAAATTTATGAAAAACTTCGAAAATTGGCTAAAAAGTGAAGCATGGTTACGGAAGAATTCTTTGGAAATCAGTTTAATTTTTTCCATCATGTTCTTCAAAATTTGCTATTCACGTTCGTACTTCCAAACTATGATAAGCCTGAGTTTGCAGTGTTCAATTTTTACAAGTTGTGTACTTCAAAATCAACAAATAAGCACGTAATCAATGTTTTTTAAAATAGTTACGAATCCCTTTTTCAAAGACACTTTGAAAGCTACGAAGTGATCCAAAATTATCAAAATATAAAGTATATGATAAATGGGTCTTTAATTCTACTAAATTAGTGTGATTTCATTTGCTTCAGAGCGACCAAAGAAATAAACAAAACTGAACGTTCATTTTTGTTTGACAGCTTATAGATGACAACTATCAATATGACTATACAAAATAGCTAGGTGGTCAGATCAAAACAGTTATATCCGACCATCTGGGTGTTATGTAGTAATCATATTGTATGATTCAATCAAACAGCCGCTTATTTCATCAATCAATTAGAGTTTGTTTTTTGTTTTCGAAAAGGTTTGTTCTTCATCCAAGACAATTGCCAAGCTGATCTTCTGATAGACCTGTTAAAAAGATTTCACAATCCCTAAAATTCGTCCATTTGAGGGTGATGTAGTTTCTGATTTCTGAAAAATCTCACTTTATGAAAAGTGAAATAAACATCAATTTCTGAAAAATCGCTCTGTTTGAAAAGTGGTGTTTTCATTATTTTCTGAAAATTCCCTTTATATGAAAATAAATTAGCTATTATTTGGCTGAAACTGATTTAATTGTTAACTTCTGCAATATCTCTCTGCGTGAAATGTTTTAAGTTACTACATTCTAAAGAACCCCTCTGTAAAAAATGATCCAAGTATTAATATCTGGCGAACCCTCTGCAAGAAAAGTAGTTCAGCTATGACTTCTGAAAAATCCTTCTTTATGAAAACTGACGTAATGACTCGTTTCTGAAAAAATTGCTTGGCTTGAAATGTTGTGTTATCGATAGTTTCCGAAATTTCCTTCTGAAATAAAATAAATGTTAATTTCTGAAAACTCTAAAAGATGAATGCGATTGTCGAAATTGAGTGTGTGTCAAACATACTGGCTAAGATTTGATATTATTTTGATATAATGAAGGTTTCAAGTGTTCTAGACTGAAAATTCAAATTATTTATCACAAAAACGAGGGATTTTTTTAAGTCCATGATAAGCGTGGTAAAGTTATCTCGGCCTCATATGATATATTTTTGAGCTTTACCAAAACTACTTTTACTTTGCAAAACTCGTGCCTTAAAATTAGACCCAGTTACAAAATATACATACACGAAATTAGGATTATGACTTCGTTCAGCGTTGGGTGTCGCTCAGTTCAAAAAATAGATACCTAAAAATGCTAGAAAATTTTACATTGCGCGCAAAAGTTAGGATACAAAGGTTGTATCTAATTTTTGAGATTGAATTTGGACAACTGTTTTAAAACGGTTTGCGCATTTTCATTCAATTTTGCCCGAATTTGCTAAAGTTTTTTTCCACAAGATTTTGATTGCGTTAACATATGACGTACAAAAAATACATACAGAGAGCGGGCAAATTTGCCCCTGACGATTTGTTTATACATTTGCGGCGTTTCGGTAATCTGCATTAGCAGCTAATATTCCGATACCGCTGAACAATATTGTAGGTAATTTGTATGCAACTAACAAAACTCACTGCCCATTCAAATCACTAATTGAAGCAATAACTTTGCACTACAGGACAGATCAGACCTGCAGATGATGCGAGTGCGATTGAAAAAAAAATAACAAAGTAAAACAACAACAATTATTAGCAGCGGCCAATTCCCCAAAAATTTTTGTTATAACTTTGTCACAAAAACAAAATACCATCAATAAAAACAAAAACGTTAAAAGTGATTTTGACTTAACGAGAAAGCAAATAGGAAGTGTCCTTATGAACATTCGCTTTAAAAAAAAGGGCAAAAAAGGGAAACAGGCAAAGTTCAAATGTCCATGAAAACAAATAACTCCGGACGTTAAAGCAACAATTAGTTTTCAAAATAGTAGATAGGTTCACAAACAACTCACTCGGAAGCCAATGGGTCCTGTCATTAGTGACAGTAAATCAAAAGACAACAAAATAAAAACAAAAACAGGCAAAGAGAAACAAAACTCAATAAATAACTTGCAAAAACATAGTTTTGAAACCAGTAGAACAATAAGCTTTCAACTGAAAGGTTACATTTTTGCACATTGTCCAGATTATTATCAGAAGAGCTTCTAGATTAAATGATTTTGTGAAAATTCAGCAAAAAAAACCACACATCAAATGACCAGAATTAAAAACTCTTTTTTTGAAAAAGAAGACAGACAGTTAAAAGTAAGAAAACTACTCCTAGGACATAAAATCAGAGGATATAATAGTGCGTGCTTAAAAAAAAGAACCTAACTGGTTATTGATAAGATTTTTTTCCAAGATGACAAATTTAGTTCAATTGATTAAAAGCAAGTCATTTCCCTTAAGAATAAAAAGTAATGTGATTTATTATTAATGAGATTTTATTAGAAGTTGACGAATGGAAGAATTTTTCAACGACATTTAAAATGCTTAGCTGGTTTATTAAATTTTCCAAAAAAAGCGATTGAGACTTATTTTTATCAGTGGTCAAACGACTAAAGTTGGACGACAAGTGTAGTCAAAAATCATTAAGTTGATTTGAAATTGCCAGAAATCTAATGGCGAACGCATTTCAACCTTGACCTATTAGTTGAACACATAACAGATGTTGAATTAAGCTTGTATTCAATACCGAAGGGAAAAGTGTCCCGCTTTACTGAGATAATATAGCATTCAGCAAATGTACAACAAGAGACAAAAATTGCTTGCATTATCAAAGTAAAGAATATCAGCTAAAGCATAAAACCGTCATAAAAATAAAGTTTATGTTTCACGAAAAAAATATGACATCTGTCCCTCGTGAGATTAAGCTATAGCTTGACAAATAAGATTGAAAAGACGTGAAAGTTCTAAAAATGACGGATAATTTTTTACAAATTTAATTAAAGTCATTATTAATGTAAGCAAGCAACAGCTATTATCTGACAACAAAAATTAGCTTGAACTATGTCTTCATAGCAAGCAATTGAGGCCAGAAATTTTTCAAGTTATGTCAGGTGACTACAAAAGAGGAGGAGACACAGGCAAAGTAAAAAAAAAGTCAAAAAAGTTTGCTAGAAAATAGAGGAAAAGCCAGTATTAGCAAAAGTTACAAACAAAGATCTTTACATATCGCCAATTCAGTTTCTAATAAGTGCCAATCAGACCTGTCCTTCAATTGACAAAACACGGGTAAAGAAACTGTGAAAAAAGTGCAAAGATCTAATGCATACCGACCAAACTTTGCTTCAATAGAATTCAAATGAGACTTTCCATTGATGAGACTAAGCAACAATTTGACCAAAATGGGATGAGAATCCTGCAAATTAGCAACAATTCATTCAGTCTGTTTTTTTAAAAAAAACCAAACTTTCAGAACTTCTAGGCGTTATTAGGCATCAACTCAAAGCTTTAGATAAGCTCACTTTATCCTCTTTTGGAGGCAAATTGAAGCTTTGGCTTTTTAATTAGTGACAATTCTTCAAAAGATTACAAAGAAAATGTCCAGGCGCAATACATAGTTTGCCAAAAAAAGTGTGTGTTAATCGATTCAATTTCTTTAAATTTCAATTTAATTGTCTGAAAAGCCGACAAAATTGTAATTTAGGAACAACTTTTTGTGGAGTGGAAATAAAAAAACCTCATCTGAGGTTGCTTACTTTGTTTCAGCAATCTTTAGGTCTCTACATTCGGCAAATGTGTTCAAAGAAGTCTAAATAAGCATACTTGGTGCCAATTTTCATGAAAACTGATGAATTTACAAAAAATTAGGAATTTTGTTTGCTAATGTCAAATCAAGCAGTTCGGCAACCCTCCTCTATTTATAGAGGCGAAAACAAAAAAAAACAATTAAAAAAATATTATATTTCTATTAAATTTCCGAAAAAAATTGTGCAAAAACTCCGGAAAGGTGGAAAAAAGCGAAAAGTGGCAATTTTTTTTTAAAGAAATCTTAACCTCGATAAACCCTCGGAAAAAAATTATTCAGAAAAGTCTTCTTTTTAATTTTATGTTTTACAATTAACGGGTTTTCTTCTGATACCACTAACAACTCCGTTCCATAAATATCGATGGGCTAAAATTGACTGAAAAAGAAAACCGATTGAGAATCAAGTTTCTGACCCCAATGTGGGGTCGGGACTAAATGTCCTCCAATCTGGGCTGTAACTCTGGTAGTCATTTACGGAATATAGAATTTCATTTTTATCATTTTCTGTCCAGGTGGTGTAATAGGTAAAATTAACATCCAAATTCGTGTAGGTTCTGGAATTTTTTTTGGAGAAACCGCATATTGTTTATGGAAAGATTTTGGTTCAAATTCTTACAGAAATGGGCCGAATTTATGAGGACTTTTTAGCTCAAATATTAACTAAATTCATCGATCATGAAATGGTAGTCAATATATACCTCACCATCTTCAACGTATATTCTGCACCATCGTTCGAGTTTTTTGTCAAGTAGAAGACTTATCTAGGGTTTTAATTCTATAACTGGATAAATATAAAATTTAATTGATTTTCTCTCCTCCTAGTTTATCCAAAACATAGTTCATACAAAATCTGACATTTATTTTGAAGATATTTTCTGTTAAAAATTGTGCCCCGGGGTAGTTCAATGGAAACAGTTCCATTTTCACCTCTTCAGTACTACCAGCTTTTCTATGTGTGTACTATTATTACCAATCAGTTGTCGTCTTGTTCACGCGACGAAAAAAAGTGGGACGAAACCTAAGCCTAATTTTCTGTTTCTCAATGATTTGCCTAATTTGGCTGCTCACCTTCTCTGTTCGGCAGGCGTTTTTTGTTTACCTTTTGATGGCTAACTTGAGTACGCCAAAACGAAAACTGTATAGTTACCCCGTATTGAGAAACTGGCGACTACGATTTATTTTCAAGAATTTCTCTGCTTTCTCATCATTATTCAATCCGTTTATGGTTCTACTGGGTCAGACAGATTATCGGAAACCTTTTCTAGATAAGAAAGAAACAGTTATGAAAAAACTGAAATCTGTGAAATCAGCATCACCAAACAATGGAATTCGAGAGTAATTGTTAATCCAATCAATACGGTATGCTGGTAAATTAACCTGCATAGCATATTACAGGCCCCACAGTACATGGAGCATAGCAATTGTAGTGAATATGCCATTATGTATCATCCGTACGTTAAGATTGCAATTGTTATGCTCCTAAAAAACTGGCGGGTTACAATCGGAAATATTCAACCCGTCTTTACTAGCATTAACATGGTTTTCGCATTAGAGGGCCCCACATAAAACTAAGGCCCTCGTTATGACTTGATTTTGGTAATTGGGGTCATACATTATGCGACCACTGAGCTGCATTAAAAATCTGTAATCACTAAAATATTGTAAAAATCTGTAAAGCTATATTTGGGGATAGATCACAAATTTCCATCAATCTCCTATTTTCGCTTGCATAAAATCGTGTTGAATTCTCTAGAAAGATATGATCATGTTTCTTTGACAGGTACTTTTTTGCGACAATTTATGCATGCATTTTGTTAAGGTATACGTAACTCTTGTACACCCGGGTTGACGTTTCTTTGAATTCATACAAGGATCATATATGATATCATACTGTCCATACTTGATTTCTTAGTACGATCCTTGTAGCCAACCAGGAATTCATATATGATCCTTGTATGATTATTATCATCAAGTCATATATGATCCAGTATGATCACCAAGAACCATACATCATTTTTTGCATTCAGTTTGCTCTTTCAATTTTATCGATAAGGCATCAATTATCTGATAACCCGGATAAACTTTGTGATTCGCCAAAAAACCCTGCAATGTATAATTCAATCCAAAGTTGGGTTATTATTGAAATAATAAGTCTATCTATATGATTAAAATTTTCATGTTCTCTGAAGACATCTTATACCTGTAAATGCTCATTTAATAGAAACCTAAAAAAAATGTTTTTGGAGCTAACTCAAAAATCATTCTCTAAATACGTATAAAATCCAGATTTATTGTTTTAGCGCACCCAATTAGTCAAACGTGGACTACGCAAACAATATACTAAAATTAAAAACCCTCTGACTACAATGTATAGGATTTTCTGTCATCAATCAATGTTTTATGTGCCATATATGATTTTTATGATTTCAAAGAAAAGTTTTTGATTTCTGCCAAAAATGAAAATTATGCATTCCTTCAGTTTTGAAAATTTTTGTAAGATTTTTGTAGGGTTTCCAGGAAATCATATATGACCTTGTATGACTACTAAGAAATCATACAAATCATATATGACCAAGTATGATTACCATGAAAAATATATGACCTAGTACGAAATCAAGAAAAGTTTATGACGGTGGACCCGGGAGTTACTGAGAAACTATGGCATTAACCGAACTTCGCATAGTTTAAAATATGCAAGCCTGAATTTCTAATTTACATTTTTGAAATAATTTGAGTTAAAATTTTGAAGTGATTTCAGCAGATTCAGGTAACCTTGCATAAACCACTCATGTGCACAATTTCAAATGCCGAATGTCTACAGTGCCAGAAGTTAAAATGCCAGAAAATTTTATATGAAGACCTCCACGAACTTTTGTATTTTAAACCGTGCACTTTTTTAGGTATACTGAACGGCAAAAGTAAGTAAGCAATCCCATTTTCACGAAGTGAAAGTTCTACTTTTGGCCCAATATCACTCCAATTTAAAAATAACCTTCGAAAACAACTTTTACACCTTTGATCCCCAACACTAGTCTTCACTGCTGCCTATGAAATTTAATCAAAACTTACCAATGACAAATTTATGAAATTAAGAAAAGTTTCAAATTTTTGAAAAAAAAGTTGTCACAAATTCTGATATTATTTTAGGTTCGCGCAACAATGGTTAAGTTTGCACTTATGTTAAACATTAGAGACAGAAAAAAATGAACAAATTGTAGTTTTGTGATTGTAGTTGTGGTTTTACTGAAAAACTGGGAGAAAGTTTATCACATCTAAATTGGGATTTCATGTAAATGAAATGTTGCGTATTGTTTGCGATTCATAGGTTGGCGATACAGCTGGTGAAAGGAGATCATTGTTGCAAAAATTGTCTTCGAATGATGATTTCAAGATGGAGTGATAGCGCTTCAAATATTGAAATTTCATTTTGTGAAAGTGGGGAGCGCTAAATGAATTTGTTGTTCTTTAAATTTATCAAAAACCGGATCTTTTCCGTTTGTCCCCCCCAGCTTAGTGGGCGCATATTATTTTCACCCCCCCAGACGCACGTCCCATATCTTTACATGATGATTTACTATGTAATGGCAAGTGTTCTGTAACTGGGGGCGCGTAATGTACTGGGGGGCACAAACAGAAAAGATCCCAAAAACTTTTTAGATGTTCTAGATGGAGAACCAGAATTTCAAAGTGAACGTTTTGAACTGAGGGACAGCCAGAGGGAAAGTCATCACTATGATTATGTATATAGCAACTTGTGATATTTTTAACTGCTGGTATTGCGGACTTCCGGATTTTTCAAACCTGCCCCTTTCGTGTTTTAAGAATAGTTACATAACTCGAAAGTCTAAAAATAGTTACATAACTCTGCAGAAGTTGCTTCGAAAGTCTCGCTTTATATCTGGACACGCTACTTGGTTCTCGATAAACGTCAGAAGTTCTCGGTTGCTTCAAGCACAGTTTGCTGACCTATACTGAAAGCTTGAAACACGACAGCCAACTTCTGGCTACGTATATAAAAAAATCTCGTTCCTTTTCTTCTCGCACTGCATATTTCTGATATCCAAAAAATTACACGTGTCATTTTCAAGTAATGTTTATGTGACTGCTTGAAGTCACTGAAACCTTCTGGCGTTTATCGAGAACCGCTAAGCGGTTTCAGATATCAATTCAGATTATCGAAGTGAATTCTGCAGAGTCACGTAACCGTTCTTAAAATGACGAAAGTCAACGGATGTCAACTTCTGGCTAAGTAGCAACTTCTGGCATTTTCACTTCTGGCAATGCAGACTTTCGGCATTATCAAATGTGTACGTGAGTGTTTAATGTTGTTTATATCGTATTATGTTCCGTCAATATTGTGAAATCGTTGAGAAAAATGGCATTATTTAAAAGGGAACTGCAGAGATCTGTCACTTTGGTGCTATCTCAACGATCGATGAGTGTTGAGATAGCACCAAAAGTTAATCCTCCAGTTTAGCGGGCATAAAGCTCCTACGCCTTTTGGCGCATGAGCTATTTTTTTAACAGAAACGGCGTGCTGAAAAACAACACCTATATTGTAATTGGTGACATTAAAACATGGGGGTGGAGGTTGTCGAAACGGAACAGATTCGGAAAAACCTTCCACTTTTTATGTGGTATTCACAAGTTTTATTACCATTTCTGCGAAAAAATAAGAAAATTATATATGGCGTATTCTCCCAACACTACATTTTTGTCGAAACATGATGTTTATATTCTGACAAATCTTTTTCGCTCAAAAAATAAATTTCACCCTAACTTAAAAAACTGCGGATCTTTTCCGATTATTTCCTCCAGTACGCTATGAGAGATCTTATTCAGATGAGCACATGTCATTATATACTACAACACGGTCCATTATATAGCACGGGCGTTTGCGAGGGGAATATATAACGTGAAACCACTAAGATGCAGGGTACCAACGGAAAAGATACAGTTTCACCGACTGACTTTTGTTTCATCCCCACATTTTTGCAATCTTCCTTCCCCCTTGGTATATCAAACCTTGAAATTTATTATTTGCTTTCAAAATCAAGTAATTGCAAGTACCTAAAGCTAGCATCAACATGTCAGAATCAAAAAGTAGCTACAACGCAGGTCGAGGTTTTGTCAGAAAAAATGATGTAAGAATGTGCGGTTCTTAATAGTGAATGGTTTTTCCTCCCGTAAGCGGTGAAAAAAGATTCACCACTATCACAGTATCACAGCAGGCGGTGAAATTAAAAAAAATTTAACGAAAAAAAATTAACCGTAATTTTGACCGGTACAATGACGTAAAACCGGTAATATGACGTAAATATGCATTTTTTAGTGGTGGAATTTTTCACAACTTTCAGCGTAATCAATAATACAAACCGCAAAACTTTTCATTGCATTCACTTCTGTTCGAACATTTTTTTTGGGCTATATTCACTCGAATAGAGAATTTAAATTGAGTTATCAATTATTTTTATGTTGTTGGAGTTATTTTTATGTTGTTCAAGCAAGACGCCACAGTTTCTCAAAACATACAACCTTCACTTAAAATTTAATTGAATTTTCTCCCCTCAATTTAGCATCTGTTTCGAGATTCAAAATGACTAAAAATGCTTGCCCTTTATTGTATTTTGTTATTGATCAGACAATTAAAAACGCAGAAGTGAATGCTATGGCTCAGTTTCTTTTTCTTACGTGTACAGGTTTTTTAAAGTATACCAACCATCTGGATTGCATCTCTTATTTGCTGTGCAACGATAGCAAGGCCAGTTTTGGTCTCATCGCTGATTTTTGCAATGAAAGGGATTGAGATTGTATTTTGAGTCTGTCATTTTCAGTTTTTTTTTGGCAATTTTGTATTGTCAATGACTGGTAAGTCTGTATTTTTTTAAAGTTCGATTTTTATGAGGTCCAATTTACGTTCAAATAAGCCCCAATGAATGCATAGTGCGTTTTTTTTTAGTAAAGCTCGTGGTTTTTAAGGCTCCGACAAATTGTCTTCTTAAAAATTTATTGATTTCTTGGGTTTTGCTAGAATTTGAAGTTCTTTTTGTAATCTTATGACTGAGTCCGATTTATCAAATGTCTATTTTTGTATCAGGCTATTAAAGAAATTGTCTAAGTTTTATAGTTGATACACAATGGTTTTTTGGTAATATAACTCGTTATCCGAAACTCATCATTTCTTTTTGATAAACCGACTGTTTGGTCAAATTGGCTATTTTGCGTATCATTTTGAACAGTTCTTTGTTCTGTTGGACTAGCACGACCAGCTTTGTTTTATTTGTGGAATCTTATAGTTCAGAAATTAATCGGATTGTAATTGCGCGCTGCACATTTTTTTAAATACTTTGCTGTTTTTGTTTCTTTTATGTTAATTATAGTCCAGAATGTTATCGAATCAAACTGCAATTATCAGAAAATAAAATTTACGTGCAAATCAAAAACATTGAACATATATAATAACTTCAGCGGGATAATATATGATTTTTTGGCTTCAACACCGTTTGCATGAATATGTTTCCGGAAAAATAGTTCTGCTATGTTTGTTTTCAATTTGGAGTCTTCGGATTTATTCTCACTAATGAGATGTCCAACTGGCTCCTTAAGAAGTAACAATTCAATCTATTCATAGTTTTGTATTTGAAAGCTTACGGTGATTAAGCTTGCGGTTTTGAATAATTTTTTAAAAATAGGTTTTGAAGATTTGCTACTTTCAATCGCACTTGATTTCAGCGTAATGTTAGTGAAAAGATAGGTGGATTTTTTAGATGAGTTATAATTCTGTCTTGAAAGCTGTTTTTTTACATAAATAATTGTTTTGGTGTTCATATTATAAGATCTTATAACTTAATTTTGACGTTTTCCAATTGTTTGAGGTTCTCTTTTGCTGTCTATTCCAATCATCATGTTAAAGGCACAAAAAGGGCTGATCAAAAGTCCAAATAATGGACTTGAATAGAGGGGAAATCAGTAATGTTCAACAAATTAGTGAAGAGATTGATAGATTGTGATTTTAGCGATTTCGACAACGTTTCCTTGCAACATTGTATTGATATTTTGATTCTTTCCAGTGTTTGTTCATTTTTAGTCCTATGTCTTTCTGGATATTGACAGGTCTCGATGGTTTTCTATAAAAGTGTAAATAATGCCGTTGACTGATTTCAGTTTAAAGCTAATGCTTTCATGACCCTGATTTTAATTATTTTCGAAAAGTGATGTATGTTCTCAGTTTGCAATACCTTTTCCTGTCTACTTGTCAATAAAGAGAGGCCAAAAGTCTTCTTTGGAAAAAAAACAATTCATTTGAATTGAGTTTATTGACTTTTGAAATTTTGACTGAATTGGTTTAAATTATTTTCACTTCTTCATTATTTCGTTAAAAATAAAAAGAGAAATTGAGGTTTAGTCATAAGTAACATTTGTTGTTTTTAATTGATTTTTTTGTTTGTCTTATCTCTTAATCTTCTGAATGGCAGATATCTTCGGTTTTCTGTTGTTGTTTTCCTAAATTTTTATAGTGGTTTAAGCTAAAAATGAATTTTTAAATGGACGCACCAATTATGTTTGCACAATAGGTGACGTTTTGAAAACTTTCTATCTCTTACCCTTTGGACAGACAATTAAGTCAAAAATGTGGTTGGGTGGAGTTGAAACATTATGTGAGAACGCATATTACTGAACTTCCTCGTGTATATATATATATATATATATATATATATATATATATAATATATATATATATATATATATATATATATATATTATATATAAATATATATATATATATATATATATATATATTTACAAAAGATTGGCGAATACAGTCTCGAGTACACCTACGGAGTACTTGAGTCTGTTCATAACAAATTTTATTGCAATCAGATGGTGCACGAATGTAGTCTTTCGAACAATTTCACATGCATAAAGCACTCATATACAATAGAGATTGAAAGCAGATGCGACCTAAGACAAGAAGCTACACCTGGAACAAAATATATATCAACAATTAATTGCAAACAGGTTTCATTTCGATAAAAACTTTTGGTACGCTCAAGTTCACTTTGTATGCGTTGTTTGTGGGCTCAACATTTAAATCTGATGTGACCGTAGCTTACGTGAAACTATCAGAAAAGTTGTGCACAGACAACCTGAGCTATCATTGGACGGCATTGATATATGTGTTGAGTTAAATTGCAGTTTGTTTTCAGCAACAACTTCAAACCTGTTTAACTGAATTCTTTTACACTAAACTTTAGGATGTCGGTTAAAAATCTCGCAGATTCAGAGGCTTCTTGGGAAAGGACATTAGTTTATCAGATAGTTAATGAAAGTTTTTTGGTTCTTATTGAACACTGAAAACAAGACAATGTGTGGCTTGTCTATCATCACTGTCTTCTTCCAAAGCTTTATTAAATGTAATTGCCGCCCTTCCCGAAAAAACCGAATCCGAATGCAGTATTATTACTTCTGGTGGGCACATATCTGCAAAAGTGTTGCTAGCATTTCAAGAGTACAATATGGACACATTACCTGATAAAATAAAACGTATTTTCTACAGCTACGACTGTGACTGCCATGATGCTTATGACCACTAGAACCAGAAGGTTCCCACAAAGCCATTGTTGTAAAATAATTTTTCCCCATTAATTATCAATGATGTTAATTAACAAACTAATTCAACTCCTAATTAGGCGCTAATTATCTCCGTAACGGATTAGTTAAATTTGATGAACGTGATGAGATGTTTTGTAGGACACAGTGTGCTGAGAACCTCTGCACCATCAGTTTCATCGCAATTGTTTTTTGAGACCCTCATTTTTGGGGTCAAGGGTCAGAGGTCTTCAATTTTTTTCAAAATTTCTTCAATTTTTTTCAAAATTTTTTTACAAACTTGTTTTTTCCTACCCCGTTGGGCGAGAACTCAAAGCAAGGAAGTGCTGCTAGTAGACGTTAAAACTTTTTTAATTGAGCCTAATGAAACCATTTGGGGACTAAAGTGCAATTTTTCGATTTTTATCTCTGACGGATTAGAATTTTTCGACAATTATTCTAATTTAGGAATTTGATTTCAGAGTTCATATGCTGCTAAAGTTTTGGCGTAATATTAACTGGTCTCTTGCGCCAAAAAACGCAAATTTTTCTCAAAAAGAAAATTTGATAATTACCTAAAACTTTAGGCTTGGCAAACAGATGATCTCAAATTTTTTAGTGATTCGGAAGTCAATCTCCCGGAACAAATCTAAACATGATCACTTATTCGAATTAAGTTTTTGTCTATGTTGTGAATGGAATTAAAAAACGGACATAAAAATTGTTATATTACAATTCCAAGAAATCGAAGAGAAGTAAATTGTATAACAAACACACACACACGCACAACTTAGCGTCTCAAAAGTGAAACAGTTTTTTATATGAAGGTAAATTTTGAGATTTCAATTAGGTTAATTTAATCGAATAATTCCATCTATAGAATTTTCTTGTTGTCGTTTTTCTTGGTGAAGCGCTAACGTTTGGAGTCTCTGAACAAGTGGGCGTTTGAAAACTGAAAACTGCTACCCATAGCCTCTCGTTTTGGCGTTTGAAAATTTATTCCGGACAGAACGTTCTTGTCAAAGTTATCGAAATCGCTTGGAGGGTTACTGTTGTTGTTTTTGAATTCCAGCGAAGAGAGATGGGCAAGTTGTTGGCGCAACAGTTGGATTTGGGTCAACTGCTGGTGTTGTGGGTAGACTTGTAAGTGCTTTCTCACTGTCGGGTGAAGACGGTGAAAATTTGATCTACCACAAATTGGCCAGATCATCACAAGCTGGATAAGCTCCAAGTTGATTTTCAAGCAAAGTACGGCCATAAAACGGCTCCATCACCAATTTTCAAAATATCTGGTGATCAATTTCACATTAAAATGTGGCAATAATTAACATATAAAGTACAATAAGGAAAGATGTTAGATCGCGTTTCTTTGCATTTTTGCACATAGTGGGCCCAAGGCACAAGGCATCAATTCCTCTCATAACACCTGTCATCGAAAGAGCTTCAGAAAAAAGACACATGTATGTGTCATGTAATTGTCATTTAATGACATTGATCGATGATGATTGACAGAAAAAAATTTTCTTTCTTTTTGTTTCAGGTCAATTTTTTCAGTGCTGGCCTAGGTTTTTTCGCCCCGGGAAGCAATTTCGCTCATCACATTTGACAGCGTAGGACAACTCTAACCACCCGCTTTGAAGAGGTCTAAAATGTCACTTTTTTGAAAAACTCATAGAAAGTAACATGTTTCTCCGCTTTTTGGAATGCATTTTTAGGTGATCCACAAACAACAATACGCGGTATAACATTTTTGAGGGTCTACTAGTACTTAGCTTTGAAATCTCAAAGTGTTTTTACATCGTTTTGGCTTTTATTTTCACTAAAATTTCGAACCAAAGTTTTCCCACCAGTTTCAGCCAATCAAATTTGACGGATTCAAATATTTGAATTTGGCGCCGGCCAAACAAGGTTGCTATAAATAGTGCTTTTCAAGTTAAAGTCTGCGTAGCAAATGCAATTACCACAAAGTGCATTACTCGTTTTCCCAATCATTCAATGATTTCCTAAATTCAATTCAAGTTGTTATATTCTATCGTCGTTACTTTTGATTGTCGATTTTCTCACTCTGTACTCAGCACCAGTGGAGATCGTTTTCAGCAAGAAAAAGGTTTTATCCAGACGAAACGAAAGTATCAATTTATCTCTATTGTTTTTGTGAGTTTAAATCTGGAAAATTGTCTGAACTGGAGGAACACAAGCGAACTCAAGATTCAAGGGTCGCAAACTGTTTTCGGGCTTGTCACCTCGGATTCAACAGTTCGCACCTGTACGCACAACATGCCAGGTCAGTGCATTCAATTGCAGTCTTTGGTGCTGAGTTTCAACCTACTCAACCCCCCGATCTGTCCCGAATCTAAAATCGTGATCAATAGAACCCACGGATGACGAAATGGTGCTAGCAAGAGACCTCCAAGCATTCATGAAGTTCAAACAGGAGCAATTTCAGGAGCTTATTCATAAAAAATTTTCAGCCGGCCTGCAAATAGTTCAATTATCAGCAAAACTGCAACTTTTAAACAATTTTGTTAGCCTGATGAAGTTGATTAGCGTATCACCATCATTGCTATATCTCTGATGACTCCTGTGTACACTGAAGGGCTCTCAAACGAGAGTTTTGTAGAAATGGTGAAAAAGGCACGCTGTGTTGTTCACCTTTGCCTCATCTGGAAGTGAATGATTGCTTGAAAAAATTCTTTGCTTTAATATCAAGTTCGCCAAATAGAGACTGGCCAGCGGCTCTTCCTATATCGACTTGCCGCAACATTTACAGATATGCAACTCTCTCCTCAACATACGGAACCATACAGAAAACAACTCTTTCATTTACAGCTTTGTCGTAGGTTCATATCTAAAGAGCAGCAATTTTCAGGGAGAAGAAGGACGGAGTGACTCTTTAAAACTACGATCCGTCGAGTTCTGTCAAAACATGTCATCGCTTCAGACCACTGGAGAGTTTGCAATGCCCATGAGTTTCAATGGCATCGATAAGTTCGAAACACTTAACGACGTAGAGGTAAACGTTATTGGTTTCGAAAACAGAAATTTGTTTCCAATGCGGTTGTCCAAGAAGTCTTACTCAAGTCTCATTCTTGACATACTTCCTATTTATGAAAGTAACAATCATCACTACGTTCTTATTAACGACTTAAACCGGTTCTTCTGTTTTATCAGGAAAAAAAATTCAGGTCGACCCTTCACCTCTATCGGAACGGAGGTCACAAAGATGTCACAAAGATGTTAAACAAGTTAAAAATCATGTTGAAGGTTGCGGTAACAACCCACCAGCATTAATTTGCATGCCAAAAGCCAGCAACAATTTCTACGAAATCAATAATTGGTCTGCAACCTGGTTTACTTCACATGTTATCTATATCGATTTCGAATCCATGCTCAAGCACGTAGCATCCTGCCCAGCTAGTTCAGAGAGTGCATCAACTGAATCAATTGAAATACATGAACCCTTTGGATTTGCGATAGCAGTTTTAGAGCATAGTAATCCGCAGCCCAAATTCAGTCATTTAAACAGTTCAAGCAATTGCCTTCAAAATTTTGAGCAAATGATTCACAAGCTTGCGAAAGATATACACTAGCAGAAACGTAAATACCCGATCTGTCTTTAAATACCCGATCGGTGACCGCTAAACTCTTCAGAAGAGTGTCGCAAAAAAATGTAGGATTTGCGAGAGTGAATTTCTGTAGAACGATGAAAAACACTTAGATCACTGTCATTATACCGGCAATTTCCTTGGTTGGGCTCATAATCACTGCAACAGATCTATGCAACGGAGAAATTCTAATTTCATTTCCGTAATTGGGCATAAAAATTAGAATTATGACCTGCATCACATCTATTTAAATCTTCAACAATGCGAGCCCACTACAACAATCAAGGTGATAACATCGACTGATGGGAAATATATAACAATGTTGTTAGGACTAAAAGTGAGCACCTTCGGGACGGCTGAAAAAAAACTTGTACCTATTTACGAGTATTTGAGGTTTGTAGAATCCTACAAATTATTCAGTGGATCGTTGAAAAAATTGGTTGAAACATTGCCCGATCCAGAATTTGCTATAATGGAGTCTATTTTCGCCCATATTCCGCACTCCGAACATCGTCTTCTCAAACAGAAAGGGTTTTACCCCTACTCATTCATGAGCGACAGATCAAAGTTTGCATAAAAAGAGTTGCCGCCACATGAGAGCTAGATGAACACTTTGGATAATGGAAAAAATTTCAATCAGCAGCTAGGAATTGCAAAAAGCAAAACTTATGTGGGAGATATTTGAATGTAGAACTATGCAAGATTATCAAGATTGCTATCTTAAACTGGTTGTTGCATTTCTTGCGTGCTGCTCTGAGTACTGTCGAAAGCTGAGCTACCAAACCTACAGGTTAGATGTAGTCCAAATCTTTACAGAACCAAGTATGGCAAAAGCCGCTGCACTGAGAAGTACCCAAGCACGCGTGGAGTTTATGACGAAACCGGAACACATATATGATCGAGCCATCAGTGAGGGGCGGCATGACTTCAGTATTTGAGACTCAATACATCAATGTGAAAAATCGATGTTTGCCAGGGTTCAACCCCCAAGAGCCAGCTACATTTGGATTCAGCGTTGACGCTAATAATTTATACGGCGATGTAATGCAAAAAGAAATTCTCCCCATAGACAACTTCCAATTCGCAAATGAAGTGTCGATCAGTGAAATACTGAATAAGCCAACACATTCGACCGTTGGGTACTTCGTTGAGGTGGAATTTGAATACCCAGCAAGCATTCGCGACCAACATAAAGATTCTCCCCCTGCGCCCGTGAAGGAAATAGTGTTAGATGCCTGGCTAATCGAATTCCAAAACGACATGAAAGAGCGGTTCAATATAACCCAGGCAAAACTTTTTCCAAATTGCTGCAGACATTGTATGACAAGAAGCATTAGGTTTCGCACTTCAAGTTACAACAGCTATACGATCAACTTGGTATGCGCAATACTAAGCTGCACTGCGTGCTACAATTCAGTCAAGAACAATGGCTGGAACCCTTCATCGCACTAAACTTAACAGCAATATGCGCAAGTGTGCGACAAAAAAGTCCCAGCTACTACAAACTAATGAATAATTCGGTTTATGGAAAAACCAAAGAATTCAAAAAGCGCCGCTTCCAGTTTGAAAGATTCAAAGTTTTTGGAGAAAACATGGCGGCAATGTGCTTGCAGCCAAAAACAATAAACTGGTACACACACTTTGCTTTTTTTTTCACTAAAAATTCGAACCAAAAATTTCCCTATCATTTTCAGCCAATCAAATTCGACGGATTCAAATATTTGAATTTGGCGCCGGCCAAACTAGGTTGCTATAAATAGTGCTTTTCATGTTAAAGTCTGCGTAGCAAATGCAATTACCACAAAGTGCATTAATCGTTTTCCCAATCATTCAATGATTTCCTAAATTCAATTCAAGTTGTTATATTCTATCGTCATTACTTTTGATTGTCGATTTTCTCACTCTGTACTCAGCACCAGTGGAGATCGTTTTCAGCAAGAAAAAGGTTTTATCCAGACGAAATGAAAGTATCAATTTATCTCTATTCTTTTTGTGAGTTTAAATCTGGAAAATTGTCTGAACTGGAGGAACACAAGCGAACTCAAGATTCAAGGGTCGCAAACTGTTTTCGGGCTTGTCACCTCGGATTCAACAGTTCGCACCTGTACGCACAACATGCCAGGTCAGTGCATTCAATTGCAGTCTTTGGTGCTGAGTTTCAACCTACTCAACCCCCCGATCTGTCCCGAATCTACAATCCTGATCAATAGAACCCACGGATGACGAAATGGTGCTAGCAAGAGACCTCCAAGCATTCATTAAGTTCAAACAGGAGCAATTTCAGGAGCTTATTGATAAAAAATTTTCAGCCGGCCTGCAAATAGTTCAAGTAACAGCAAAACTGCAACTTTTAAACAATTTTGTTAGCCTGATGAAGTTGATTAGCGTATCACCATCTTTGATATATCTCTGATGACTCCTGTGTACACTGAAGGGCTCTCAAACGAGAGTTTTGTAGAAATGGTGAAAAAAGGCATGCCGTGTTGTTCACCTTTGCTTCATCTGGAAGTGGATGATTGCTTGAAAAATTTCTTTGCCTTAATATGAATTTCGCCAAAAAGAGACCGGCCAGCGGCTCTTCCTATATCGACTTACGGCAACATTTACAAATATGCAACTCTCTCCTCAACATACGGAACCATACAGAAAACAACTCTTTAATTTACAGCTTTGTCGTAGGTTCATATCTAAACAGCAGCAATTTTCAGGAAGAAGAAGGACGGAGTGACTCTTTAAAACTACGATCCGTCGAATTCTATCAAAACATGTCATCGCTTCAGACCACTGGAGAGTTTGCAATGCCCATGAGTTTCAATGGCATCGATAAGTTCGAAACACTTAACGACGTAGAGGTAAACGTTATTGGTTTCGAAAACAGAAATTTGTCTTCAATGCGATTGTCCAAGAATTCTTACTCAAGTCTCACTCTTGACATACTTCCTACTTATGAAAGTGACAAGCATCACTACGTTCTTTTTAACGACTTAAACCGGTTCTTCAGTTTTATCAGGAAAAAAAATTCAGGTCGACGCTTCACCTCTATCGGAACGGAGGCCACAAAGATGTCACAAAGATGTTAAACAAGTTAAAAATCATGTTGAAGGTTGCTGTAACAACCCGCCAGCTTTAATTTGCATGCCAAAAGCCAGCAACAATTTCTACAAAATCAATAATTCGTCTGCAACCTGGTTTACTTCACATGTTATCTATATCGATTTCGAATCCATGCTCGAGCACGTAGCATCCTGCCCAGCTAGTTCAGAGAGTGCATAAACTGAATCAATTGAAATACATGAACCCTTTAGATTTGCGATAGCACTTTTTGAGCATAGTAATCCGCAGCCCAAATTCAGTCATTTAAACAGTTCAATCAATTGCCTTAAAAATTTTGAGCAAATGATTCACAAGCTTGCCAAAATATACACGAGCAGAAACGTTAATACCCGATCTGTCTCGGTGACCGCTAAACTCTTCAGAAGAGTGTCGCAAAAAATTGTAGGATTTGCGAGAGTGAATTTCTGGAGAACGATGAAAAACACTTAGATCACTGTCATTATACCGGCAATTTCCTTGGTTGGGCTCATCCTCACTGCAACAGAGCTATGCAACGGAGAAATTCTACTTTCATTTCCGTAATTGGGCATAAAAATTAGAATTATGACCTGCATCACATCTCTTTAAATCTTCAACAATGCGAGCTCACTACAACAATCAAGGTAATACCATCGACTGATGGGAAATATATAACAATGGTGTTAGGACTGAAAGTGAGCACCTTCGAGACGGCTGAAAAAAACTTGTACCTATTTACGAGTATTCGAGGTCTGTAAAATCCTACAAATTATTCAGTGGATCGTTAGAAAAAGTGGTTGAAACATTGCCCGATTCGGAATTTGCTATAATGGAGTCTATTTTCGCCCATATTCCGCACTCCGAACTTCATCTTCTCAAACAGAAAGGGTATTACCCCTACTCATTCATGAGCGACAGATCAAAGTTTGCATAACAAGAGTTGCCGCCACATGAGATGTAGAAGAACACTTTGGATATTGGAAAAATATCAATCAACAGCTAGGAATTGGAAAAAGCAAAACTTATGTGGGAGATATTTGAATGTGGAACTATGCAAGATTATCAAGATTGCTATCTGAAGGTGGATGTTGCATTTCTTGCGTGCTGCTCAGAGTACTGTCGAAAACTGAGCTACCAAATCTACAGGTTAGATGTAGTCCAAATCTTTACAGCACCAATTATGGCAACAGCCGCCGCACTGAAAAGTACCAAAGCACGCGTGGAGTTTATGACGAAGCCGGAACACTTATATATGATCGAGCCATCAGTGAGGGGCGGCATGGCTTCAGTATTTGAGACGCGATACTTCATTGCGAAAAATCGATACTTGCCAGGGTTCAACCCCACGAGCCAGCTATATTTGGATTCAGCGTAGAGGCTAATAATTTATACGGCGATGTAATGCAAAAAGAAATTCTTCCCATAGGCAACTTCCAATTCGCAAATGAAGTGTCGATCAGTGAACTACTGAATATGCCAACAAATTCGACCGTTGGGTACTTCGTTGAGGTGGACTTTGAAAACCCAGCAAGCATTCGCGACCAACATAAAGATTATCCCCCTGCGCCCGTGAAGAAAATAGTGTTAGATGCCTGGCTAATCGAATTCCAAAGCGACATGAAAGAGCGGTTCAATATAACCCAGGCAAAAATTTTTCAAATTGCTGCAGACATTGTATGACAAGAAGCATTATGTTTGGCACTTCAAGTTACAACAGCTATACGATCAACTTGGTATGCGCAAGACTAAGCTGCACTGCGTGCTACAATTCAGTCAAGAACAATGGCTGGAACCCTACATCACACTACACTTAACAGCAATATGCGCAAGTGTGCGACAAAAAAGTCCCAGCTACTACAAACTAATGATTTATTCGGTTTATGGATAAACCGAAGAATTCAAAAAGCGATCTCTATTACGAACTGGCAAAGCAAACCCAGGATGTGAAAAATGAATTTGACATTTCCTCTTACCTTGATGTTCATGCACTCCACAATGATACAAATAAGTGAAGTCTTGCAATTTAAAGACGAATTTAGTGGTGACATTATTTCGGAATTCATCTTCCTCAAACCAAAAACGTACCCTATAATTTTCAAGTTTAGTACTCTTATTTTTCAAGGAAAAAAAAACTAACACTGTAACCTCTAGAGAAAACCGTTTAATTTCAAGTTGATAAAGTTTACCTCGTTGAAGCTGTCGTAAGCTGTTGGCAAAAGGCGTCACCACAGCGGCGTGATGACTGCTGACCCATTGTATAAAAAACACGCTGTTTTTTTCAACACCAATACGAGCACTTAACACCAGAGTAACTTCGGATACTCACCTCTTGCAAACACCAACAGCTAAACAAAATTCACTCTCTGCTTTTGATAACAAGCGGTACATTTGTTTGGACTGTTTATCAACTTCTCCATTGGGACATTATTCATGGCAATCATATGTAGAGAGTGATGGAGATGGTGATTCACTAATCTGGTTCGATCCCAATCAACCGGACAGTCAAATAAGTTGGGATTTTATCGAAGTTAATCTAAGCGAACTGTTCAAAGACAGCCAAGTTAATTTGGACTTTGAGAGTAATGCTTTACCACCCCCTGCTAAAAGAATGCGCAAGTACTGCAGTGAGATAATATATCAACTACTGGAAAATGCGAGTAACTATTCGCCGCCCGATCCTGGACTGATTAATGCAAGCAATATCAGAGACGAAGACATCCCCGCTGACCAAATTAGTGTTTGCTATGTGAATGATTTTGAAACCAGTGAAAGTAGCGGCGAACAGTAATTTCAACGTATAATTCCATTTCTAATGCTTTTATACAGACTTTACTGTGTGTTCAGATTCAATAGCTCTGATTTGAATTTGTTTGGTGTGCTGCTTTGATTCAGATTTTTTTAAGAGTTTAATTTATACGAGACTTGTTTTAGCCTAAGTTCACCAAACGGACGGCCAAAATAGAAAAAATAGAGTGGCGGCTAAACATGTATTTCCCCGCTCAGATTTATCTGCTTGTATAACCTGTTATCCCATGGTTAAGGGTCATTAAGTGTTATCCACATGCGAATCTAGACCCTATTTTCATGTATTTATACCCTATTGTCCCCATGGCATGAGAACCCCACTTTCCTAG
>NC_134481.1:7048558-7140215 GCF_964194025.1 Convolutriloba macropyga | reverse complement strand
TATATATCCATACACACGCACACACACACACATATATATATATATATATATATATATATATAAATATATAATTATATGGTTTTTTGGATTATTGGGCCTTAAAGCGGGAGATTGCCGTTTTAATAGAGAGGCGAAGTTTGAGACATTGTTCAAAGTGGTTTGATTGTTGCTTTATTTGTTTTTATGGGTCTGATTCTTAAAGAGATCTTCAAAATGCGAGGAAAATCATTTTGAAGGGAGTCCGAAAGGGAGTCTGAAAGGTCCACTTATGTAGAGATGCAGTTATACCACAAACTTTCACCAATCGAAAACACAGCTGGCAGATTGCCAGAAAATAGCCGCAATAGCTTGGTAGATCTGCAGTCTCAAAAAAACAGTAATAAAACGGACCCGAAAAATTCGTCTTTTCATTGAAGGCTGATATGTTATATTTTCATTAAAAATCTGTATAATTTTTTGCTGCCTCTATTAGCTGCTCTCAAATAACCTTCATTTAGATTGACACACACCCATTTGACCTTATCTCTTTGAATTAAAGCAAATTAAAGTCAATTTCAAAGTGAGGAAGTCATTTTTGAGAGTGAGGTATGTCAAATGTGACCAAAAATTTAATCACGCGAATGAACACAAAAACTCGCTCCATTAAGAACGAAGAATGACGTCACGCACGTAATTCAGTTAAATTGCATGAACGAATGAACAAGGGATTTTCATTGACGAGACAAACAATTAGTCCAAGAACAGACTATGAGTGAATTGGGAAAACCATTTTTAAAAAAAATCAGTTAAGAAAATTTAAAAAAAACCAGAAAATCAATGTGAAACTGCCGCATGTGAACAAAACACCTTAAGCGAGAAATTGAAATTTTGTTCAAACAAAAAACTAGGCCTAGAGTGAACTATTAATGGATTGGGAAAACCACTTAGAAAAAAAACCGATCCAAAAAATCGAAAAAACAGTAAAGATCAGAGTGAAATTGCCGCATATGAACAAAAAACCACTAACGAGAAAGCGAATTTTTGTTCAAACACCGTTTTCTCACTCGACTTCAAATTAAGAGCGCAAAAATTTCACACAGCAAAACTTCTCGCTTTTTCGCTCCATTTCCTGTTTTGTCGTGACCAAAATCACCACTCAAACTTGACTTCAAAAATCATGAAAATGTGTGAACAGATCTTAAAAAAAACATAGCCGGAAGAATTCGACTCAGATTTTGACTCAGAAACGACTCGAAAATCTGCTTAAATGCCATCCAAGTCCTCATAAAAAACGTGCCTCCAATATTATACGATTTTCTTGAAATAAAACAATAAAACAAAAAGTTTAAAAAAATTTAATCTATTAAATCATAATGCAAATTCTGATCAAATTCTGTCATAAGTTGATACCCCAAAAACTAATTCTGCCACAATTACATCATCAATTCATCTAGTAATTACTAAAACCACGTATGAGATTTTTTAAAAATACTTGAAGCCAAATCGTGAAAAAAAAGATCTTACAAAAAAATTTGACTAAAAAACTGGAAAAAGTTAATATATTTTCCAATATTACAAAAGTACATAAATCTCATCTAAACAAAAATTATTATCAGCCAATAGGGTACCCAGATGCTCGTAAAGCAATAGGCAAGTCAAGATAGGTTAAGAAACTTGTCTAAAGAACAGAAAAAACCGAAAAACTATTAAAAAGTTAAGAAAATTAGTTCCAATTTTCGACTTTTTTCATCATAATTCTCAACAAAAAAGTGCTTCATATCCACAAAACTGTAACCACGTGTTAACTAAAAATTGCGCAAATAATAGGGGTATCTTCAAAATATCGTTAAATATTAGCCTAAAAAACAGCAAAATACATGAAAAACATTCGAATTAGCGTAAAAATCATATAAATTTTCAGAAACCTTCAAACCACTACCAAGCTTAGCCTAAAAAAAAGCAAATCATAACAAAACCTATTAAAAAAAATGAGAAAAAACTGCTTTTAAATGCCGCACGTGAACAAAAAATTTCGCTCGCTTACAGAATTTTTTTTTTCACACCTCAAATTGTCGCTCTCTAGAAAGCAGCGATATGAACAAAAAACCACTCTTGTCGCTCCACTTTTCATTTTGTCCAGCAACAAAGTCACTCCAAATTTTTGACGTGTTTCATTTCCCGCTTCAAAATTGACTCCAATAAAATTGATTTAAAAAAAGGACTTCTCCAATACTGCTCGTAGTAAAAAGACAGAGCCCCAATACAATTCAAATTCTTTGAATTCTAAAAAGACAGCACCGCAATACAATTCGAATCTTTTGAACTGTAAAAAAACCAAGAGAAGGCCAATAATAGCCCCAGCTATCGCTGTGCGGCTATTAATAAAAAATTTAATCGAGTTATCATAATTCCTGGTTTAAACCATCCAACTGGTTGCGATCAGTCTTCGCTCTAAAAAAAGATGACTCATCGAATCAACGCTGCTTAAAAAATGGCCATCAAGAACTTCTGCTTAACTTAAAAAAGCTTTTTAAGCGAAAGAGTTGACGCTGCTTAATTGAGAGTGCTCAACTTCAAAAAAGATAATTGCTTAATTGATGCTGCTTATCTTAAAAACGATAAATAATCGAACGGATTGACGCTTTACAATTAATCCCTCTTACCCGAAACAACTTTAATTAGCTTAAAACACGATGGTTAATCGAAGTGTCTTACTTTCATTAATGGCAAGTCTCATCGGCCCTCTAATCCAGCATTATATTTTGACTTAGTTGTTTTTGCCGAGCGATATGTGAATTTTTGAAAGTTTTCCTTCTATTCCTCATTTGGTATACAATTTAAAAAAACGTAGATGAGCGGGGTCGGAACATTATGTGGGAGCGCATATTACCGAGCTTTGGGACCTTAACCTGGGTGGTATCTGGACACGTTCATTGCTAAGAAAAGAATTTTTTAAAAGATATATCTTATTGTTTTATTCATTGTCATGTATGTTAGTGCAATGTTTTTTTGTTATTGAAGATCTGAAGAAATCATTTATGCATATAGTCTGGGATATTATTTGAGCGCATTTTTGTCTGGACAATGGACTGGAGCTCATCTGGGCTTTTGTCTGGAACTTGTCTGATCAGGGGTCACTTCGGTCTGGAACTCGTCTGATCAGAGACAGCTTCGAGCGCACTTCGAGTGCACAATGATCTTTGAGCGCACACTCGTCTGACCAGAGTTCACTTCGGTCTGGGACGGTCTGGTCAGAGGTCACACTTTTCTGGGACGGTCTGATCAGAGGCCATTTCGAGCGCGACCTCAAACTAGGTGATGCTAGTTAGTTGATCCTGCTTCAACTAAAAAACAACAATTTTTTGACGCTGCTTAACTGAAACCACTCAATTTTTTTTAAAAGTTGATGATATAAAAAAAACGAAGCAAAAATGCTCACTTGATCCTAATTAACTTAAAAAAGATAATTAATTGGATAGTGCTAGATTTAATTGACGCTGTTTGAACTAAGAGACAACGAATGATCGAATTGACGGCACTTAATTGTTCATGTCTATTTTTTTGAACGAGGATTAATCGAATTGACGCTGCCTAACTGATCCTCCTATTATGCAAAATGATTATTATTTGAATTGACGCTGCTCAATTGATCTTGTTGAACTTAAAAAAATTCAGCTATTTGAGTTAACGCTGCTTAATTGATCCTGCTTAACTTGTAAATCTATGTTTAATCGAAATGTCGCTGCTTAACTGGTCATCTCTGTTGAACATAAAAATTAGACAAATCGACGATGCGTTACTGATCCCAATTCATTCAAAAAACACCGATTAATTAAATTGATTCTGCTTAATTTGCACTCGTATTATGAAAAACGATTATTATTTGAAATAAAGCTGCTGGATTAACCCTGATAAATTTTAAAAACGATAATATATCGTACTGACGCTGCTTAAGTGAACCTGCTGCAATTGACGATGCTCATTTTTTTTAAAAAAACCGACGATATAAAAAATGAACCAAAGATGCTCACTTGATCTTACTTAATTGACAAAAATGATAATTAATTAAAGGGCAGTGATTAATTGACGCTGTTTAAACCAGAAGATGACGAATGATCGAATTGGCGGCGCTTAATTGTTCCTGTCTCTTTTTTTTCAAAACGATGGTTAATTGATTTAACGTTGCTTAATTGAACCTGCTTAACACAAAAGACGACGATCAATCAAATTGGCGCTGCCTCACTGATCCTCAAGTTATGCAAAAGGAGTGTTATTTGAATTGAGTCTTCTGAGATGATCCTGATTAATTTTTAACGAGATGATTAATCGAGCTGATGCTTCTTAATAGAATCTTCTGCTGCACTCAAAACACAATAGTTAAAAAACCAATTAACACGGTTACTTGATCCTGCTTTATAGTTCCTGCTCAACCTACGAAATGACTATTGTCTGGACAATGGACTGGAGCTCATCTGGGCTATTGTCTGGAACTTGTCTGATCAGGGGTCACTTCGGTCTGGAACTCGTCTGATCAGAGACAGCTTCGAGCGCACTTCGAGCGCACAATGATCTTTGAGCGCACACTCGTCTGACCAGAGTTCACTTCGGTCTGGGACGGTCTGGTCAGAGGTCACACTTTTCTGGGACGGTCTGATCAGAGGCCATTTCGAGCGCGACCTCAAACTAGGTGATGCTAGTTAGTTGATCCTGCTTCAACTAAAAAACAACAATTTTTTGACGCTGCTTAACTGAAACCACTCAATTTTTTTTAAAAGTTGATGATATAAAAAAACGAAGCAAAAATGCTCACTTGATCCTAATTAACTTAAAAAAGATAATTAATTGGATAGTGCTGGATTTAATTGACGCTGTTTGAACTAAGAGACAACGAATGATCGAATTGACGGCACTTAATTGTTCATGTCTATTTTTTTGAACGAGGATTAATCGAATTGACGCTGCCTAACTGATCCTCCTATTATGCAAAATGATTATTATTTGAATTGACGCTGCTCAATTGATCTTGTTGAACTTAAAAAAATTCAGCTATTTGAGTTAACGCTGCTTAATTGATCCTGCTTAACTTGTAAATCTATGTTTAATCGAAATGTCGCTGCTTAACTGGTCATCTCTGTTGAACATAAAAATTAGACAAATCGACGATGCGTTACTGATCCCAATTCATTCAAAAAACACCGATTAATTAAATTGATTCTGCTTAATTTGCACTCGTATTATGAAAAACGATTATTATTTGAAATAAAGCTGCTGGATTAACCCTGATAAATTTTAAAAACGATAATATATCGTACTGACGCTGCTTAAGTGAACCTGCTGCAATTGACGATGCTCATTTTTTTTAAAAAAACCGACGATATAAAAAATGAACCAAAGATGCTCACTTGATCTTACTTAATTGACAAAAATGATAATTAATTAAAGGGCAGTGATTAATTGACGCTGTTTAAACCAGAAGATGACGAATGATCGAATTGGCGGCGCTTAATTGTTCCTGTCTCTTTTTTTTCAAAACGATGGTTAATTGATTTAACGCTGCTTAATTGAACCTGCTTAACACAAAAGACGACGATCAATCAAATTGGCGCTGCCTCACTGATCCTCAAGTTATGCAAAAGGAGTGTTATTTGAATTGAGTCTTCTGAGATGATCCTGATTAATTTTTAACGAGATGATTAATCGAGCTGATGCTGCTTAATAGAATCTTCTGCTGCACTCAAAACACAATAGTTAAAAAACCAATTAACACGGTTACTTGATCCTGCTTTATAGTTCCTGCTCAACCTACGAAATGACTATTCATTTAATTAACGTTGCGTAATTGATCATGCTTAATTTAAACTCTCGAAACACAGAACAGAAAAAGCGCGAGGAGAATTTAGCTTCAGGTGGTACAGGATTACGAACTTTTTTCATGCAATCGTGAACTTTTTCAACGCAGTGGGACTCAGCATGCAAGAGTTACGTTGATATGGAGTTTTGTGGACGAATGGTTTTCATGCGGAACACTGGGTGAATATTCAACACTGGATGAATATCCGCTGGTCCGGTTCCCTGCTAGCACTACATCTTCATAAGGCATTTGGTATTGTTCAGATCTATAAATAAAATGGCAATATTATACACAAAAATCAGCTGAGAGAAATGTAAAACGAAAGACAGACAACATTAGAGAACAAACAACTAATGGCAAAAGTTGATGAGTCAAACTAACAACCTCCCATTTTCAATCACAGCTCCCATTGAAACATCAACAGCTCCATCTATAAATAAAATGACAATATTATACGCAAAAATCAGCTGAGAGAAATGTAAAACGAAAGACAGACAACATTAAAAAACAAACAACTAACGGCGAAAGTAGATGAGTCAAACTAACAACCTCCCTTCTTCAACCACAGCTCCCATTGAAACATCAACAATTCCGCGCCGATTAAGTGTTCTTGAGCAAACAGCAACAAAGAGAGGAATCAGCTTCAAACTCTTTGCAGTTTCGGAAGAAATAAAAACAACGCTCGACAGCGACTCGGAAAAAATAATTGCAACTGATTCACTGCAGAGAAAAGTTTTTAATCAATGAACTTAATTGGCAAAACACCAAAACATTTATTGGAAAAATTTCAATTCTTTCGGTCAACTAAATTTGACTTTTTAAAAAATTGCCTTGAATTTTTTTCATAAAATCGTGAAATTTTTCAACCCAGTGGGACTCAGCAAGCAAGAGTTACGTTGATGTGGAGTTTTGTGGAAGAATGGTTTTCATGCGGAACACTGGGTAAATATTGAACACTGGATGAATATTCGCTGGTCCGGTTCCCTGCTAGCACTACATCTTCATAAGGCATTTGGTATTGTTCAGATCTATCAATAAAATGACAATATTATACACAAAAATCAGCTAAGAGAAATGTAAAACGAAAGACAGACATTATTAGAAAACAAACAACTAATGGCGAAAGTTGATGAGTCAAACTAACAACCTCCCTTCTTCAATCACAGCTCCCATTGAAACATCAACAGTTTTTCGCCGCCTAAGTGTTCTTGGGCGAAGAGCAACAAAGCAAGGACTCAGCTTCAGACTCTTTGCAATTTCGTAAAAAATAAAAACAACGCTCGACAACGACTCGGCAAAATTAGTTGCAATTGATTCACTGCAGAAAAAGGGTTCTAATCAACGAAATTAATTGGTAAAACACTAAAACAAATATTGCAAAAATTGCAATTCTTACGTCAATTAAATTTGACTTAATAAAAAACTGCCTTGATTTTACACCCAAATCAAAAATATACGTAGATGACTGATTATACAATCCGTAGCATTTCACTTTGTCAGCACAGACAGGAATTGTTTCACCCCAAAGTCTGTGAAACCATCAACTGTTAGTGACATTCGTTAACCGGGAAGTCTTCATCAAGCTTCAGTTTTGTGACATTGGGAATTTTTTCAATTTTTTTCTCATTCTTTGCATAAGAGCTTAATCAAGACGAGACAAAAAGAAAACACCTCTTCCAAAATCAGCGTAACTCTTGATTGCTGAGTCCCACTGGGTTGCGAAAGTTCACGATTGCATGAATAACGTTCGTAATCCTGTACCAGTTGAAGCTAAATTCTCCTCGCGCTTTTTCTGTTCTGTGTTTCGGGAGTTGAAAGAGGTGTTTTCTTTTTGTCTCGTCTTGGTTCAGCTCTTATGCAAATAATCAGAAGAAATTGAAAAAGCTCCCAATGTCACAAAACTGAAGCTTGATGAACACTTCACGGTTAACGAATATTTCACTAACCGTAGATAATTTCACAGACTTTGGGGCGAAACAATTCCCGTCTGTGATGACAAAGTGAAATGCTGCGGATTCTATAATCATCTACGTATATTTTTGTTTTCGGGGTTAAATCAAGGCAATTTTATAATAAGTCAAGTATAGTTGACCGTAGGAATTGCAATTTTTGCAATAATTGTTTTGGTGTTTTGCCAATTAAGTTCATTGATTAGAATCCTGTCTCTGCAGTGAATCAATTGAAATTAATTTTTCCGAGGCGCTGCCAAGCGTTGTTTTTATTTCTTACGAAACTGTAAAGAGTTTGAGGCTGAGTCCTCGCTTTGTTGCTCTTCGTTCAAAAACACTTAGACGGCGCGAAATTGTTGATGTTTCAATGGGAGCTGTGGTTGAAGAAGGGAGGTTGTTTTGTGTTTCTGATTTTTGTGCATAATATTGTCATTTTATTGATAGATCTAAACGATGATAAAATTACTTATGAAGACATTAGTTCTAAGAGGGAACCGGGCCAGTGAACATTCACCCAGTGTTGAGGAAGGGCATTTCTTTATTTAGCTTTTTGTTTTTATTCGCAGAAATTTTTGCTTTTTGTTTCCCCTCGTACTTTTGGTGATTTTTTAAACAGCTTGTACATACAAAATACAAGCATTATCCGGTCTCTTTTTTGCGTTTATCAAAAAGACATCCATATGAACCTGATTTTACCTTAACTAAGCACATGTCACCTTACAAAGTTGACAAGAAAATAGTTCTTGATAATTTACGCGAGAAACACCCGGAACCACGCGAAGCAAAATTAAATTACCTAGTGGGTACTGAGCGTCCAACAAGTTTACCATACCATCAATCAACAATTGCAAAACTCAACGCCTCAATGGTTAGAAAGTCTGCCATGAAGACGCATGAAAGCCATTGCCCTTCCGGTCTTGATGCCAACGAATGGCGAAGGCTTCTGACTTCTTTTTGCTCGTCCTCAACTGATCTATGCCAAACTGATCTATGCAAAACTAGCAATACGTATAGCTAAGTCTCATTTGACTTTTTTCCATTTAATTTGTGTTGGTTGATAGCTCTTGATAAATAACCTGGTGTACGACCGATAGGAGTTGGGGAAATATTTAGGCAAATTATTGAAAAAACTACTGTCAAATGTATTAAAACCGACCATAAGATACTAGGTGGCGATCAGCAATTATGTATGGGTCAGAAAAGAGGAATTGAACATGCAATCCATTCATTGAGAGCTGCTTTTAAAAACACAGATTCGGAACCGATCTTGCTTATCGAACCGAAAAACGCTTTCAATAGTCTCAACCGTTATTTTGCCTTACGGAACATCGAAAAAGTATGTCCTTATTTTTATTATTCCATATGTAATTCCTTTCGTGAACCATCAAATTGGTTTATTAACAATCAAACATTATTCAGTCAGAAAAGTACAACCCAAGGCGACCCCTTGCAATGTTGATGTATGGGACTGCCATTATCCCCTTAACGACTACTTCTCAGTTCAAAATTGGCAAGGCTGTGGGCTCTCTTGGTACCTTAAAAAAATTTTTGACTCATTGAAAAAATATGGTCCTGCTTTTGGTTACAATCTTTCCAAATGCCACATCATTACCAAAGAACATCTTTTTGAAAAAACACAGCAGACTTTTGCTCACGACGAACTGGAAATAGTTGACGAGTTAAAAAAGCTGGCTGCTCATGCTAATGTTTCACCATAAAATGTTTATAAATCATTCACTTCAATAGATTGGCCTTCTTAGCTTGTACAACTTCGATTATTGAAGACATTTTTCGGGAATGCAAGAAAGCAAACAACGATGAGCTTTTACCTAATCTATTAAAGAATCCGGCCTACAATGAAAAATACAGGAATATCTTTTCGTTGCCGATAAGGGAGGCCTGAAAAACCTTAAAACTGAAGACTGCTTTAAGGAACAAGAAGAATCAGTTCAACTGTCAACTCCCTTAACTCTAACTCTGCCCGAAGGCTAACTAAAGCAACAACAAATCATACAAGAAATCAACAAGGAGAAAGAGCTTGCTATCAAATCAAAAAAGATGAGAACTAAATGCGAATTGAATAAGAACGAGATTCACTCACTTGACTTAGCTAGTGAAATGGGAGCATCAAGCTGGTTGAATACTATGCCATTGAACTGATATCACTTTGACCTAACGAAAAGCGAGTCTCGTGATGTCGTTGCCCTTCGTTTTGGCTGGGACCCAGTGAAGATGTAATCACTATCCGCATGCAGTGAAAACTTAACTGTGGCACATGCCCTCCACTGTCCGACGGGAGGATACACGCAAATGAGACATAAACTTCGCTATTCCTTTGCAAACTTGTTAAGTGATGTCTGTCATGATGTCGAAATCGAACCACGTCTTCAGCCGTTCAGCCGAACCACGTCTTCAGCAAATCAACGACAACTGATGATGATGCAAGATTAGATATCAAGGCCAACGGACTATGGGAATTGAGGTTTCACGAAACATATTTTGATGTGAAAATTTTCAACCAGCTTGCAAACTGTTGCCCTGAAAGCAGTAGCCAAGCCTACAAGTACCATGAATCTATTAAAGAGAACAAATATGAACAAAGAATAACAGGTTGAGAGAGAAACTATGGTGGTGCTTCTAGCTTCTGTGGGACTATTGCCCAGAGAAGGTCCCTTTCAGGTGCTGTGGTATTTCTTTAAGATTGCAAAAAGTTAAGTACAATGTATATCACCAGAATAAATAAATTCCTTCTTGTCCGCTTGTCTTCGCTTGCACTGGTGGAGCTGGCCCATCGGCTTGAAAAGCGCTGAAGCAACTTGCATCAAAGCTCTCTGCGCGAAAAGAGGACAGCTACTCTGATATCTTATCATATCTATAGACAAAGATCAACTTTGCTCTCCTGAGGAGTTCCATCCTCTGCATTCGTGGTTCAAGGACGCTTAGGCGGCGCGAAGTTGTTGATGCTTCGATAGAAGCTGTTAGTTTGACTCATCTACTTTCGTTGTTTGTTTTCTAATGCTCTGTCTTTTGTTTTACTTTCTCAGCTGAGATTTAAACAATAGATTTAAACAATAGAAAATGCTTTATGAAGACGTAGTGCTGGGAGGGCCCCAGAACCAGCCAATATTCACCCAGTGTTGGGGAGGGGCTTTTCTTAATTTAACTTTTCCATCTTAACCAAGCTGAATCCATTTAGTCAATTTGTCCGTTGAAGTCTTAGTTGACAAGTCGGTTGGCTCGTGGAATCGCCGTGATTAGTGGGGACCCATCTAGTTAGGTCGCTAACTTCAGCGCTGGACGGACATGCACATGGTCCTGATCGGCTGTCGCTCCCATAATCCTTCATCTAATTCATGTTCCTTGATAACAGAGATAGAATGCGTTTACCGCTCGATCGAGGAATACACTCATAGTTCTCTCAGGTTCATATTTTTAGAGAGAAAGACAGAGAAATCAAGGTACATTTGCAAACCAACTAAGCACGAAGTGGAATGATCTTTAACCTTTTGAGCTCGATCGCTGGTTCTAGAATTTCTTGATTTGGATAAGAACTTTTGTGATCAATGGTTTGTGTTTTTGCTTGCAATGAAAAAGTTAGACATTTGGGATCCAAAAATAGGCTCAGGCGAGACTTATTCGTATTTATGACCTGTTTGTTTTAAAAATGTCAGATTCGCTCTTTTAATCGGCTCCACTCAAGGACGATAAGGAGGCGCAAAATTGATAGTTCAATTTCAATAGGAGTTGATGAGAAGCTGTTAGTTGAACTCAACTAATTGTGCGTTTATAGCACCTTTGCTGTTCATCCATTACTTTATAAAGTCTTTTGTTTGATCTTCCTATTCTATGCATAATTTTGTAAATACTAAATATTTAGGGAAAACTTAGTGCGGGGAGGTCTCTGAACCAGACAATATTCACGCAATGTTGAGGGATGGGTGTTTTTAATTGCTCTCAAACGAAGTTTGTGGCAATTATATTAGTCTTGTCGGTCTCTTTTATGCCATTTTTCGCTTGACAGATTTTTCGTCTGACCCATTTGACTTTTCGTCCTCAAAAACGGGATAAACAGGTAGCGCCCAGTGGGCATTAAGTTCAATAGTCTATTCGCCAAGTTCACTAGTCTCAGCTCACTAGTCGCCAAGTATGCGATTCACAGAAACTGTTTTGGAGACATACTTATAGTTTGAAGGGAGATTCTTGGAGGTTGACGTACTTCTCTTCTCACAGCTTTGCGAAGCCCTTAACAAACACAAACGCAGAACTCATATACAGAATTCTTCAAGGCATTCAATAAAGTATCCCATTTTGAGTTAATGAGAAACCTAGCACAGTTCGGTTTAGGAAGTTGCCTATTGAAGATCCTTTTTGACTATCTTGAGAACAGAAAACAATATGTTAGAGGGATCAATACTAATTGTGCTGTATTAGAGGTGTCAAATGGAGACCCAAAAGGTTCTCTTCTGGGTCCTATTTTGTTCTTTGTTTTCATCAACGATTTTACAGACATTCTGGTTTTCGCAGATCCCCATTTTTTCGATGATGACTTGAAGCTATTGATAGAAACTACTGGAAATTGCAAGGCAATCTGCATTTCACTGTGTGTTTGTGAACCAAATGGAACTTGTAGTCGAGAACTGTTCCCAAATTATTTGTAAAAAGGGGCTGACAAAGCAAACTTCTCGGACAAAACCTGGCAAGATCTTCTGTTGTCAAACACCTGAGAATGCATCCCTCCAATAATCTGTCATGGAAAACACTTGTTGATACCAGGTTGGAAAAAACAGACCAGGTTTACAACCTTCTGAGAAAGTAGTGAAATGGATTACAGGAGACAGAAAAAAATTACATTAAACAATTGCGACTACTGAATATTCTCCGACTCTCTCTCTCTCTCTCTCTCTCTCTCTCTCTCTCTCTCTCTCTCTCTCTCTCTCTCTGCGCATCAGTCCCCCGAAGGGGGTCTGGGGGCTCCAGTTTTGAAGCGTCCCACTCTTTAGGAATTTTAGGAGGGTTGTCGCTGGTGTCTTCAGGGCGTCGTCGATCGAGTTGTTTGGTCCGAAGTGTTCGAGTCGTATTTGGGCTGTGCTTTGGCACCTCGTCAGCATGTGTTCGATTGAGTCTTCTTCTGTCTCGCAATCGTCGCAGATTGGGCTGTTACATTTCCCAAATTTGAAGAGCGTGTCTTTTGTCAGGCTTGAACTGCCAACTCTCAGTTGGCTGATGGTGCAGCGTTCCCATCGGTTACAGTCGTCGATGCCAATGGGGTCAGGCAGGCGGCTCTCTCTTGAGCTCCACTGAGTGGTAATGAAAAAGCGGACAGCAATCTTGAAGCAGGCGAAATCTAGGGGAACTTCTTCTTGTGCCATCTCCAATGCCTCTTTGGCCAGCGTGTCTGCGTGTTCGTTTCCATCAAGATCTGCGTGTCTTGGCACCCAGTGTAGGCATACTGTCCTGCCGTGGTTTCTGATCTCGACCAGATTTTCCCAGATGCGTGTGCCAACGCTTGTTGTTTGTCTTGTTGAACCTTTCTACAGCGTCCGCAGGGCTGCTCTGGAGTCGGTGTATAAGACAAGGTTCTTATAGCTCTCTGGGAGATTTGATAGTGCCGTTTCTATAGCAACAAGTTCTGCCCTTGTGCTACTACAGATGGCTCCTGTGGGCTGCTTCATGTCATATGAGGTGTTCTGCAAGTTGTCGATTAGGAAAATTCCGGCTCCACCATTTCGTTGATTCTCTTGTACAGATCCGTCTGTCCACACTGTTACATCGGTTTGGTATTTGTCGGTGGCTTCTAGTGCGCGCTGCTTCCTGAGTTCCGGGGCTTCTGTTCTCTTCGGCATGTTTGGCGGTTTGGCTATTATCTGTATGCCGCTTGTTTCTTGCCATGGTGATAGCGAGGTCGTGTGGGTATCTACAAGGTTGTTTTGTAGACCACTTTCCAGTTCAATCCATTCAGCTATGCGACGGAAACTCGGTTTGAACTCTAGAACGCAATCATCGTCGGGTGGCTGTGCACGTGGGTCGTTCTTCAAGGTTCGGGTCCATGCTTCTCGTGCTCTGTACTTGAGTCTTGGCTTCACGGCAGCCTCCACTAAGGATTTGACTGGGTTGTCCGCCGGGAGTTTTCGTATTCTCGTTCTCTCTCTGGCAGCCAGTTCCTTTGCTCTCAGTGACAGGGGGAAAAGTCGCGCTTCGGCAACAACCTTTTCACTCATTGAGTTGCGAAGGCATCCAGTTATTATCCTTGCACAATGATTCTGTTGGCTTTCAACTTTTGCTCTCGTTGCGGGCGCCGCGTGGTTCACCCTGACTGCAGCTCCATACTCCCACACTGATCGGATGTATCCTATGTACGCTGTTCGCAGTGTAAATGGGTTGCTACCGTAGGATTTTCCACTTAGCGAGGATATGCACCGCTTCCTCTCGATCATCTTCTTTCTCACTGTCTCGGCGTGGGCTGATAAAGTTAGCTGGTCATCCAGTTTTATTCCCAGGAACGTTGGATTCTGCTCGAAGGGTAGTGGTGTTCCACCTAGGCAGAGCTTTGGCGTCTTTTTTCCCTTAGTCTCTGCTGGGTCCAAGGTGAAGGTTGTAAAGCAACATTTTCCGGGAGACATGTCCACTTTCCACTTTTTGATCCAATCATACACGTGGTTGAGGGCGGGCTGAAGTATTGTGGCGCATTATTTCAGAGACCTTGCTGTAGCCAGGATACCAGTGTCGTCCGCGAAAAGTGACCAGAGGGCTTTACTGCTACATCCTTCGGAGATGTCGTTTATGTATATGAGCCACGGTAGTGGGGCTAACACGCTGCCTTGGGGCAATCCTTCCTGGAATACTCTCGACTTGGATATGACTGCGTTCCATCTCACTCTCGAACGTCGGTCGTAAGTCAGGCTTTTAGTCCACTTGATGTTGCATGTCGGGATTCCAAGTTTGTCCATTTTGTGCAGAAGCGCGTCCCTCCATACGCGGTCGTATGCTTTTGTGAAGTCAAGCATCGCTAAAATGCTTCTGTGTGGGGGCGTTTGATCGAAGGCGTCGAAAGTCGCCTGTAGGATATGCACAATCTGGTCCATTGTACTCCTTCCTTTTCGGAAATCGGCCTGGTTTTGGTTCAAGAGGCCCCGGGTTTCAAGAAAGTGCAGTAACCTCGCTTGGATCATTCGTTCCATGAGCTTCGATACGCAACTTAACAGGGATATGGGGCGATAGTTCGTTACGATTCCTGAGTCCTTTCCCTTCTTAGGAATGGCAACTATCTCTGCTCTGCGCTATGATGCGGGGGTGTCACGTTCTCGCCAGCTTCTGTTTATGAGATCCAGTACTAATCGCTTTGTAGTGTCTGGCAGCCAGATTAGCAGCTTGTTTGTGACCCCATCCGGACCTGGGCTCTTGCCTGTTTTGATGTCGTTCAAAGCTTGGTTAAGTTCCTGGGTCGTGAACATGCTGCAGTAATCATGGCGGGATCCATTACAGGTGCAGTTTTGAGCAAGTGTGTGTCTTGCCTCCAGTCGCACTGGTTTGTCTTGCTTCTTGTTTTTCTCGATCCTTGCGACCTGGGCGAAAGTGCTGCAGAAAAGATCCGCTTTTTCTCTGTCAGCAATGGCTCGTTTATCGCTGTTTGGCTTTGCGATTGACGCGGAGGGCTTTGCAGTGGGTATACGCTTATCCATGGCTTTGATAAGCCCCCATAGGTTGCAACTAGCTCCTAGTCGCATTGTCCTTTCGCGGATAAACGCCGCTTTGGCCTTTTTTGATGGTCTGCTGTGCCTTCTTTTTCAGTTCCACATATGCCATGACATCTTTGTCGAGTGTCTTGGTGCGGTTGCTCTTTTCTGGGCTTCATCTCGTTCTTTTACAGCTTCAGTGCAGTCTTCATTCCAGAAGGGCAGGCGTGACTTGCCTCCATTTCCGAAGGGTATTGAGGCGTGGGCGGCTTGGAGAAGTACTTCGGTTAATCGCTTGTCTTCTTTGCCGATCTTCTCACTAGGGATCCAGTTTTTGCACTTCTCTTCTAGGATCTCCTGGTATTTCTGCCAGTTTGCTTTCTGGAAGGCGAAGCGTCCCTTTCCCTTTCGTTGTTCCGTGGGGGCGCCGACTGCTATCTTCGTTAGTATTGGCAGGTGGTCAGAGCCGATTCCGCGTTCCGTTTTCCAGTCTACTTCTAGGTTTGCGATGCAGAGCGAGATGTCTGGAACTGATTGGCCTCCACTCGCTGGGTTCACCCTTGTGTGTGCTCCGTCGTTCAAGAGGGTGAGTTCCATGTCGACTATCCATTCATCTATCTCTAGACCGGCTCTGTCCTCTGGTTGGAAGGGATCCCAGGATCCATCTGCGTTAAAGTCGCCGCAGATTATGGCTGTCTGGGGCGTTGGTAACAACTCTAAATCAAAGTTGGACTCTGAGTTGTCCTCATCTCCTGCCTCCGTCCATCTCGGAGGAGGATTGTACACATTGATCACTGTTATCGGTTCCGTGGCTCGGGGGTGGATCTGTACTGCTGTGATGTCTGCCGGTCCATTTTGCCTGGTGACATCTATCGTCGTGTAGGGCATGTCGTCCCTCACGTATATAAGCGAACTTCCGCCTTTTCGGTCTGTTCTGTCCTTTCGGTCCGCAACATTGTATCCAGATAAGCTCACTGCTCCCAATCTTTCTTCAACTTAACATTTTGATGCTCGAAAAATTAGCCGAAAGCAGGGAATATCAACTTGTACTGCCGGATACCATGCGGGACTGCCACTGAAATAACTTAGTTTAATTGCATAATTAATTAAATAATTAGCTCTCAATTCTTAGTGTTATCTTTTCAATTGTTACTTTTTACTTTTCCCGACATTTAATGTTCTTACTTTTCGAAAAATGTTGTAGGTTTCATTCGATCTCGAGTGTCAATCATAAAATTCTGCCTCCTCTTTGCCAACCTTTCTTCAACCTTTCAAAGTTTTCTTTACTACTACTAATCAGTGCAATTCATAATTGGTTTTGGTCACATTTTAGCATAACTGAGCATAATGATTAGCCTTTTCAGGTCAATAAAATCACGTAATAGAATCCTTTGTGTCAAGTTAAGTGGAACTACCTTATGGATTCCTACACTGTGCTCAAAGTAGCTGATTGATAGCTGAGTTGATATCATCTAATTTTTAGCTGCGAAAGCGATTGCAGAGTGGAGTTATGATTGGCCTGCTCTAGGTTTTTTAACGACTCAAAGAATTTGAATTTTATTGGAGTGCTCTCGTTACGATTCGAGTAGTGTTTCAGTTTCTTGCTTTTACAACTAGAAGAGGAGTTTTGTTTTATTTTACTGAAAGAGGCGTTATGGTATCCTGTTTTTCTTCAAGTGAGCGTACAAAGAAGCCGGAAGTTCAGGGAGTGATTAATTTTTTGAGGTTACTTGGTGGACAAATTTTGAAGAGCGCTGAAAAGATAGAGTGATGTCTTGTTTACTATGTGATGTTTTGTTTACTGTATTCTACCAGAGTGACGTTTTGTTTACTATTTTCGTTTGAAACGGCGACATTTAGGTGTGAGTAAATTTTTCTTAGCAAGATTTCTTTGTTCACGTGCGGTTTTCGATTTCGAAATTTCTTGTGTTGTGTAAAAAGTTATTGTAGGCTAAATTAGTGTAATATCAGGTTGTTTGAATAGTGTTCTGAGGACTCGGGGAGTTTATCGTTAATTTGGAGCTTTTTCAACTATTTTGCAGATTTTAGGCTTTCTTGCCGATATTTTACCAATTGCATTGTTTTCATGCATTTATTTTTAACTGAGTTGAAGCCTAAAGCTTCTTGGCATTTTCTAGTAGTAACGGAATGAAGATTTGTTGTACAAAGCATTTTTTTCAATAAGTTTGTTAGTTCTACTATTTTGTTTTTTTTATTTTTTTCTTATTTATAGATGTTTGCGAGCTAAATGTTTTAAACGGAACTACGATGTATTCAAGGGGCGTTTTGAACTGACACTGAACTAAGTTGTCGGGTGCATGAATTTTTGCTCAGCGAGGGAGGTTTTAGTTCATTCACTGCTTTTTTCTTTTTTTTTCAGTTTTTCTTTTCGTATTTATAGATGTTTGCGAGCTAAGTTTTCCTCGATTGTACGAAAAAAGTTTTTCGTTTGTTTTTGTACTTATACTATATGAGAAAGAAAATAAATTTTCCGATCTTTAGGTTAATTAACGTTTAGGTAAATTTTCATCCGTTATTTTGACTAATTTTTTCGTCTTGCTTTCAAGAGTTCTTGCAGAAAATACTAGTTATTTGAAAAACTGATATTTGGCGCTGACGATTTCGAGTTGTTTTCGGAGTTGATTCGATTTTTTTTAACGTTTTCAGCGGCGTTTGGACCTGATACCGAGTTAAGTTGGCGGGTCCATGAATTTTTGCTCGGCGAAGGAGGGTTTCGTTCATCAATGCCTTCTTGACTTTGAATAGGTTTTGTGACAGAAAGTGCATCGAGCCGCTAGCTGTTTTTCTCGTCCATCTGACTTTTGTGCTTGTAATTGCTTGAAATTAAAGTGTTGTTGATGACCAATTTTTCGTTTAGAGCGCAAAATTGGCTGCCACTTCTCAAATTTTTCAATTGATTTTTTGCCTTTTGTTTTTAGCGTTTATCGTAACAGACTTTTATCAACTCATGCATTCCATTGCTGTTTTTGACGTTAAGAGATTTTCTTTTATGAGACTCATGTATGTAAATATGTCTACTAAGTGGATTTTCGTTGTTACATCAATTATTCTAAACCTTTTTGGAGTCTTTTGAATGAGAGTTTTCGTGCACAGTCAATTTGCTGTCTGCAATTGTTGTCTTATTCTGATTGATTAAAACAGATTCAAAACAAAAAAGTCTTTTGCAGAAAAATTTGCAATCGTTTATAAATTTCATTTTTGAATCAAATTTTCCTTGAGCTCTTAACAATTAAGGGCAGCAAATTGATTGTGGACCAAAAAGTTTGCTCCAATAAAACAAACGAAAGTCCAAAGAGGTTTAGAAAATTTGGCGCAATCACAAAAATCAATTTTTGTGTCTGCACCAATTTCTAAACCTCTTTGAATTTTTTTGTTTTATTGGAATAAGTTTTTTCGCGCAAATTCAATTTGCTGTCCTCAATTTTTGGGAACTCAATGAAAATTTGATTCAAAAGTGCAATTTATAAAGTTTTGCAAAATTTTTGCAAAAGGCTTTTTTGTGTCAATCATTCACAGTCAGACAATTACGGACAGCAAATTGACAGTGCACGAAAACTCATTCCAAAAAAACAAAGAGAACTCAAAAGGTTTAGAATAATTGGTGTAACCACAAAAATCCACTTATTATACATATTTTCATGCATGAGTCTCATAAAAGAAAATCACTTAACGTCTAAAACAGCAATTGAATGCACGAGTTGACAAAGGTCTGTTACGATAAACGCTAAAAACAAAAAGCTAAAAATCAATTGAAAAAATTGAGAAGTTGCAGCCAAGTTTGCGCTCTAAACGAATTATTGATTTTCGACAACACTCTAATTTCAAGCAATTACAAGCGGAAAATGGAGTCAGATGGACGAGAAAAACAGCTAGCGGCTCGATGCACTTTCTGTCACAAAACCTATTCAATGTCAAGAACAAAAACCTCCTTCGCCGAGCAAAAATTCATCGACCCGCCAAATTAAGTCATTTTCAAATCCAAACGCCGCCTGAAAAAGTTTAAAAAAATATATCCGAAAGACTTCCGGAAACGACTCGAAATCGTCATCGACAAAACGAAGTTTTTCCAATAACTAGTATTTACTGCAAGAATTCTTGAAAGCTTGAAAAAAATTTCAGTCAAATAATAATTCAATCAAAACTTACCTAAACGTTAATTAACCTAAATAGCGGAAAATTTGTTTATTTTCTCATATTGTATAAGTACAAAAACAAACGATGTTCTTCGTTTTCATTTTTAATCTTAATTCTTTTTTTAAAAATTAGAATTTTGGAAGAGTTTGAACTCGTTTTGTCAAATTATGAGTATTTACACTTATTTTGTTCAAAATTAAGTTCAACTTGCCAGATCTGCCGGATCTTTTTGAATCTGTCAGTTCTTATCCGTCATACTGAAACAAGAATGTCGGCCTTTTTTCATTGTCACCAGTTATCATGTTTCCTATAATACAATATTTTGCGGATTCATAATTTCCGAGTGAGTATTTCGTATCAGTTATGTGGAATGGCGTTTTTATATTGATTTAGTTTTGTAGTGTGTATTTAGTTATAGTGTATATATTTTTTAACTTTTGTAGTGTTTCTAATGCACTTGTTTTTCAAATTTGTTCTTGTTTCAGTGATGTAAATGCTGAAATTGTTCTTTTTACGTCTTGTGTTCAAGTTTTTATCCAATGTTGTGGCAGTAGTATATCGTGAGCAAGACAGGGGGGGGGGGGGGGGGGTAAAAGGAAGTACCTATGTATTAAGATTAGGTATAGCCCATTTTTGCTCAAATTCCAAAGATGTACCTCACAGCTTGACACCCACGCTGTTCACACGAGGGGGATTAGCAAGTTAATCCCTTAATATTAAATTAGTAAGGCTTACTAATTCCCATATTGCACTTTAATAATGTAAATTTTCAAAGACGTACCTCACAGCATGACACCCAAGCTGTTCTCTCAAAGGGGATTAGTTAGGTAATTTTTTAATATTAAATTAGATAGGGTGACTCATTTACACTTACGTACGGTTTACGTGATTTCCAAAGATGTACCTCCTCACAGCATGATACTCAAGCTGTTCACACGAAAGGTATTAGCAAGATAATCCTTTAATAATAAATTAGGATGACTCATTTACAGTTACGTACGACTTTTCAAAAGTGCACCTCACAGCATGATACCCAAGCTGTTCACACTAAGGGGATTAACAAGATAATCCTTTAATAATAGTTAGGATGACTCATTTACAGTTACGAACGACTTTTCAAAAACGTACCTCACAGTATGATAACCAAACTGTTCACACAAAGGGGGATTAGCTAGGTAATGTTTTGATATTAAATTAGATAAGATGACTCATTTACACTTATGTACAGCTTACGTGATTTTGAAAAATGTACCTCACAGCATGACACCCAAGCTGTTCACACGAAGGGGATTAGCAAGATAATCCCTTGATATTAAATTAGTAAGGTCATTTACCCTTTCCCATATTACACTTTAATAATGTAAATTTCCAAAAGTGTACCTCACAGCATGACACCCAAGCTGTTCACACGAGGGGATTAGCAAGATAATCCCTTAATATTAAATTAGGTCATTTACCCTTTCCCATATTACACTTTAAAAATGTAAATTTCCAAAAGTGTACCTCACAGCATGACACCCAAGCTGTTCACACAAAGGGGGATTAGCTAGGTAATGTTTTAATATTAAAATAGATAGGATGACTCATTTACACTTATGTACAGCTTACGTGATTTTCAAAAATGAACCTCAGTATGATACCCAAGCTCTTCACACTAAAGGGATTAGCAAGATAGTGTCTTAACAACAAACTAATAAGGTCATTTACCCACCCATTCCCATATTAACAAAAAAGCACAATTTTTTATTTTTGGTTTTTACAGATTTTTTTACAATTTTAATCAATTTTTTGTTTAAAATAGTGTTTCACTGTGTCGTTTTAAACTGAAGTTCCAATTTTCCGATTTCAGAAAAAGTTGTATTATTGTTTTGAAAATGTCTATTTCTTATTTTTTTTTAGCCAATCACATAATCTGTCAGATCTGATTTTGGAATGTTGATGCTGAAAAACATTTACGATTCATTTTGTCTTTTTTCTTGGTTGAACATAAGTAGCCTTAAAAAAATGCAAAATACTCCAATTCTTCCTTTACTTCCTTCAACATCTTTTCTTTCTACTTTTCATTCCGATTTAGATTACGCTCCTATCACGGAAGCATCAATATTTAAAACGGTAGTAACCGATAACAATTTGGAATTATCTTTTGAGGTGGATTGCACTAGAGTAACAATTAAAACTCAGACAACTAGCTTGATACTTCCGAAGGATTTGTGGAGAACTTTAGAGGCAGCTAGACATCATAACCTCCACCTAGCCGAAGAAAAAGTCAACAATTCATTGCTTTCTCTCCAAACTTATTTTCAAACCATTGAAAGAATTCGAAAAGAACAAGGGTTTCACCCGTTGAAAAACAGCAAAGGAATTATGTTCCCGTACTCTCGTGACCTAAATCACTACGGTGTTTGGTGGGTAGAAGACATGTTCTCCAAGCATGCGGACTCATAAGCGGTCTCTAATAAACCAGAAGCCTTCAATCTGCCCGATTTCAAAGACCTTATTCTTCCTCCGATCCAGGAAACTGACAATGAAGAGACTCAATCATCTCATCAAAATATTCCTTTCTCGAACTATAGGTGTTCTCCAATAGAATAGTGAGATAACTCGCTTTTGTTCGACGCTAAATTCAGCCTCTCGTGACTAAATATAGAAAACTCATCTTTGGCATCACGTGATGTTACTAAAAATAGAAGTGACATAACTATTACGTCATGACGCACGCTCTATTTTCATTGGTTACGAATTATTTTATAACATCTCATTGGATACGAAGTTTATTTTTCGCTACTGTTCTCGTTCTTACTTAAATTTCATTGGTTCAGGATATCAAGCCCTTTCTTGAAGACAATTCATTCATTTGTTTCTTTCCACTCTCAATATTCAGTTACCCTTGTATACCCAACTTTTCTACTTTAAAAACTCATTTTTACTTACTGATGGATCAAAGCTCAGTCTCGCCTAATTCCAAAAAACAATTCTCCTTTCCCATCCGCAAACGAAATTACAAGGGAAAACCAGTTGTTCCCTCTCCACAGTTTGATTACCACAATGAGAGCATGTTTTCTCTATTTAAAGACAACAACGATAAAAAAGACAACACCGACCCAAAACCAAATGAGGAGCACAATGGAAGAAATAACTGTTGGTCCTCTCAAGAATACGGGAACCGGAAGTTTCAAATCAGCATCCCAGAGGAAACCGTCAACTCAAACTCCAACTGGACTCACTTGAAAGTATTTCGCGAAAATGTGGAAAGTGAATATGTTCTGCATCAATTTCTGATGCTATCGGCTAGAGAATTGAAGCTTGTTATTGAAAAGATACCTGAGATGATAAAAGAAGCACTACTGTTCGAACCTACTGTAGGTACTGCGAAGCTGGTGATTGACGAAACTGTGTTCCAACCAACTGATGTTGAGGAAAAAGCAAAATTTGATGTGTTCTGGGAGGTGAGTGAGACTGCTCGACGGAAGGTGTGTGTAACTAGAATATTTTTCCAAGATGACCCGAGTCGATGTTACTTCACAATCAAGCTGTTCACACGAGGGAGTGAAAAGGACATTTTTAGAAGGAAATGCTTTCTTTCGGTCAGAATTGGTGAGATGGAGAAACTACACAGAATGAGTGATGAAATAATTTCAGTGCTGAACAAAGTCAAAAATCAAAAAAGATCGCAAAGTGCATAACAGTAATTGTAAATTTTTAATACTGTATGTTGTGATGTTTGTCTTTAATCACTTTTTAAAATTTAATGTTCCAGTACAGTTGCTTGATATGAACATTGAGGAAATTGTAGCGTTAGAGAAAGAAATCAGTAAACTTTTTGTTGGAAATACAAAACGCAAAAATTATTTTTTGGCTGTCTGTCGAAGCTTGAACAAAAATGTAGATCTGGATAAAATCAACAGAGAAGCTCCGTTTGGGGGACTAATAGGAGTTGGTGACTCAAAGTTAGAAAAACTTCTCAATTGGTCAAAAATTTTTCGATTACATGCTACATTTCATGATGCCGCAGGATACCTGAAAACAAATCTAAATATCGGCCCTGGATATTGTTACATGGTTCCATTTTTTAATTCTATATTGAATTTTTGTTTCGTGGGACATATAACAGGTCTTACATATTGTTGTTTTTTGAAAATGTCACCACGATTCCAATTTATCAAAGTGTGAATCATTATTTCCTAAAGACGAACAAAAATCAGTTGCTCTCTAATGACAGATCATCTCAATCACGCATCTGACTTTATTTTTGATAATAACAATCAAGAAAGACCTCCTTGGAAAATCTGTGGCCGCACTTGCTCTCGAACAGCTTTTTTGTCAGTATTTCAGTGCTTAGTTGTATTAGTACTGCTTCTGTTTTCAATTATTAATCTTATTTTTGCTAGAACTTGTGACGAACGAACAGTTTGGATTGCTATTCTTTCAAGTGCCGTTGGTTATATACTTCCTGATCCCAGAACATAAAATGAACAAAATCATTTCAACAAACGAACGAATTTTGATGTATCTTGTTGGTCCTTCCGGATCTGGAAAAACTGTTTTTATCAATGATATGCTACGAATGAAAACTTTTCAACCATCATTTGATCGAATTTTATACTTTTATAAGCACTTTCAGTCAATTTACGACACAATGATGCAATCAATTGCAGACATAGAATTCATTCAGGGAGTTGACTTTGATTTAATCGATAACTTACCCGCTGACGGCACTAAATATTTACTTATATTCGATGATTCATTGGACATTCTTTCCAAGTCGGAAAAATTCAACGGAATTGCGACAGCCGGTAGACATCGAAACCTAAATTGTATATATATCAAGCATAATGTCTTCCAGAAAAACAAAACTGGACGTGATGCCGAGCTGCAGACTACTCAGATTGTTTTGTTCAAATCACCGAGAGATGTGCAGCAGATTGATATCTTGGGGAGACAGCTAGGACTCGGAAGTCAACTAAAACAGTGGTATGATGATGCAACAGAAGAACCATATGGTCATCTTATGATTGATTTGAGACCATCTACACCTGATTTGTTGAGATACTGTTCAAATGTAACATCATTTCCCTCAGAATTCTTTGTACCGAACAGTCGTGCTCGTATTACTGATATTAATGATAAACGCACAGAACTATTATACTCTGCAGCTCTTTCGCAATCTCTGCAAGAAATTTCAACCAGCTTTCCTTCTAAATTGTCCTAAAGAGTTCATCAGATTTCTCTGTGAGTGTATTGTAAACTTGATCGAAGGAAACCTCACAGGAGTAAGAAAAAATCAGTTTGTTCGCTTCCAAAAACAACTTAGAAAGCTCACGTCAAGATCAACAACCCTCAATTCCAGAAGACTTATATTGGGCTCAAAAGCTGGAATAACAATATTAAATTACATATATCAACCTTGTATGAACAAATTTTAAAATTTCTTCAATGAGTGAGGTCAAAAAGTTTGTTCTTGTTCCAAAAGAACTGTGGGAGACCAGAAAAAGGAAATTACTGGAACCCTACAGCGAGATCTATAAAAAAGAAGAAACAGTTTTCCCAGTTATCAAAAAAGTGAAAGAAGAAGTTAGTTCCGAAAAAACCGAGCGTCCACCTAAAGAACTTAAGACAGACCTGGAATTTCACTATAAGAACTATCCTGAGACATTGAAAACTTGAAAGAGATTTACGAAAACAAACGGTTAAAAATTTCACTTTCCAATACAATTATTGTTGACAACGTTGACACAGTTGATATAAAAACATTCCTTCATTCAATTAAATTGAAGAACGCTCCAGTTGATCCAAACTATTTCCTTATTCTTAAAGTTCTAAATCTGAGACCACATCTGGTTAAAAACAACATTTTGAGGACACAGTATGGCTCAGACTGGTTCAATTACAGTTTCAGATAGAATCAAATTGCAGAAGTTGTATAAAGGGAAGGGACCAACAGCTTTCGGTTCTATCAATAACCTAACAAAATCAAGTGGAATCAGTCGCGAGAGAGTTACCGAATTTTTACAGTCAAAAGACTCTTATACGAAGTACAAAGGAATCAGACGAAAATTTCCCCGGCTAAATGCGCATGCTCGCTATATTGATGAGATTTGGTGCTTGGATCTTGCACAAATGGATAAACTATCACAATGGAACCGAGGTATCAACTTTTTACTCGTTACTGTCGATGTTTTTTCTCGATTCTTGCGAGTAGAAGCATTACGAAGCAAAGGAGCAGAGGTTGTGAAAGCAGCTTTTATCAAAATGTGTTCGAAAAAGAACGAACTCAATTTCCCAAAAAAGTTATGGCTAGATCAAGGAAAAGAGTTTTTTGGAGATATGGCCAATTTCTGCGAGGATGTGGGAGTCAAATATTATCACACTTATAGTGAAACAAAAGTAGCTTTTGGCGAGAGAGCTATACGAACCCTGAAAAACTTAATTTACCGCTACCTGGAGGAAAAGGACACATTATCTTACATCAAAGACCTGCAAATGTTTGTTAACATCATCAACTCTAGAATAAATCGAAGTATTGGTTTGGCACCCAAAAATGTATTCAATGCTGACTTTTTGACTGTCATGTACAAGCGGATGGAACTACGAAAAAACAAGAAGCCTAATTTTAAAGTAGGTGATAAAGTTCGGTTGGTATTAGTAGGGCACAATTTTCAAAAAGGATATAAGCCTCACTATACACATGAAATTTTCCTAATTCGTAAAATAAACATTTTGGCTCCTTTCCCGACTTACTTTGTTGTTGATCAGAAAGGAGAAAACATTGATGGAATCTTTTACGAGCACGAATTGTCAAAAGTTTAATAATTATTTTTCAATTAGTCGCGCTAGAAAATGGACGGTTACAATCTGCCTTATTTTAAAGGAGTTCCTCGTCAGAGAGGGCGCGGCTTTGGAGCCTTGGCTGGAACAGTCGCTAGAACAACTCTCCCAATTCTCAAGAAATACGTTTTACCTGCAGCAAAAAAAATTGGACGAGATGTAATCGAGTCAGCCATTCCCGAAATTGGAGGTGTTTTATCAGGACAGACTTCAATTAAAAAAGCAGTAAAGAAGACTGCGCAATCAACAATACGAAAACAAGTTGGTGGTGGTATGAAAAAGAGGAAAAACACGAGACAAAGTATCGTTCGGCAAAAAATTCGGAAAGACTTTCTGAAGAACCTTGACTAATCATTTTCCCAAACAAACGTCACAGAGTACAGTCAAACATCATGAATTCGTTTTATCTTGAATTAGTATCCAACGCTTCCTCTCAAGTTTATCCTCAAAATACAATGGCTTCATTCACTAATTTTCTTCCCGACAAAATTGAACTGGATGGATCTTGGGAAGTAGCTTTAGTCGAAGTATCATATCCCGGTATATGTTATAACGTTGAAGGAGGATTGATGACCTTTCACTAAGATGAGAAATTTAAGCATGTCTTTGTCATTCCACCAGCAGTTTTTAACTCTGTGGATGAATTTGTAAAGAGTCTTACAGATATTCCCAAAAAAGCACGACATCCCAAAAACTTAGATCCTCAATTTTCCATCAACATCGACAAAAAAAGTCGAAGACTAACTTTTTGCAATAGAGAATCTCAAAATGTATCATTCAGCAAAAGTTTGGCTGCTAACTTGGGAGTTGAAGCTGACAAACCTGTTATGCCTTATTCGAAAAGATCATACAACACCAAGTCCTGGGCAACGGCAGATCTCCCTTTTGATATTACTGGAACACATACAGTTTTACTCTACTTGGATATAGTTGAACCCAATTCAGTCGGTGATGTGAAATGTCCTCTTCTACGCTCCTTTCCATTCAAACACCGAGAGTTCCATAATGATGAGATTTTTAAGAGATCGCAGGTTCTGAGTTATCGCAGTTTCGAACACTTGAGATTCATAAAGTAATCAAATCGAACTTCCACAGTATCCATGTAGAATTAAGAAACGCTGCTGGACAGCTTGGGTGTCATGCTGTGAGGTACGTCTTTGCAAATTGACATTAGTAAAGTGTATTATGGTAGGGGGTAAATGACCTTACTGATTTGTTGTTAAGGCACTATCTTGCTAATCCCCCTCGTGTGAACAGCTTGGGTGTCATGCTGTGAGGTACGTTATTGGAAATTTGCATTATTAAAGTGTAAAATGATAGAGGGTCAATGACCTTACTGATTTGTTGTTAGGGCACTTTTTTGCTAATCCCCCTCGTGTGAACAGCTTGGGTATCATACTGTGAGGTACATTTTTGAAAATCACGTAAACCATACGTAACTGTAAATGAGTCATCCTATCTATTTTAGTATTAAAACATTACCTAGCTAATCCCCTTTGTGAGAACAGCTTGGGTTTCATGCTGTGAGGTGCATTTTTGAAAAGTCGTGCGTAACTGTAAATGAGTCATCCTAAATTATTATTGAAGGATTATCTTGCTAATCCCCTTCGTGTGAACAGCTTGGGCATCATGCTGTGAGGTACACTTTTGAAAATTTACATTAATAAAGTGTAAAAGGGTAGGGGGTCAATGGTCTTACTGATTCGTTGTTAAGGCACTGTCTTGCTAATCCCTGTAGTGTGAAAAGCTTGGGTGTTATGCTGTGAGGTACGTCTTTGTAAACTTACATTAGTAAACTGTAATATGGTAGTGGGTCAATGTCCTTACTAATTTGTTAAGGCACTGTCTTGCTAATCCCCTTCGTGTGAACAGCTTGGGTATCATGCTGTGAGGTACACTTTTGAAAATCACGTAAACCGTACGTAAGTGTAAATGAGTCACCCTATCTAATTTAATATCAAAACATTACCTAACTAATCCCCTTTGAGAGAACAGCTTTGGTGTCATGCTGTGAGGTACGTCTTTGAAAATTTACATTATTAAAGTGCTATATGGGAATGAGTAAATGACCTAATTTAATATTAAGGGATTAACTTGCTAATCCCCCTCGTGTGAAAAGCTTGGGTATCATGCTGTGAGGTACGTCTTTGGAAATTGACATTTGTAAAGTGTAATATGGCAGGGGGTCAATGACCTTACTGATTTGATGTTAAGGCACTATCTTGCTAATCCCTTTCGTGTGAACAGCGTGGGTATCATGCTGCGAGATTCATTTTTGAAAATCACGTCTAACGTACGTAACTAAAAATGAGTCATCCTACCTAATTTAATATTAAAACATTATCGTGCTAATCCCTTTCGTGTGAACAGCTTGGGTATCAAGCTGTGAGGTACGTCTTTGGAAATTTACATTATTAAAGTGTAATATGGTAGGGACCAATGACCTTACTGATTCGATGTTAAGGCACTATCTTGCTAATCCCCTCGTGTGAACAGCTTGGGTGTCATGCTGTGAGGTACACTTTTGGAAATTTACATTATAAAAGTGTATTATGGGAAAGGGTAAATGACCTTACTAATTTAATATCAAGGGATTATCTTGCTAGTCCCCTCGTGTGAACAGCTTGGGTATCATACTGTGAGGTACATTTTTGAAAATCACGTAAGCTGTACATAAGTGTAAATGAGTCATCCTATCTATTTTAATATTAAAACATTACCTAGCTAATCCCCCTTTGTGTGAACAGCTTTGTGTCATGCTGTGAGGTGCATTTTTGAAAAGTCGTACGTAACTGTAAATGAGTCATCCTATCTATTTTAATATTAAAAGATTACCTAGCTAATCCCCCTTTGTGTGAACAGCTTGGTGTCTTGCTGTGAGGTGCATTTTTGAAAAGTCGTACGTAACTGTAAATGAGTCATCCTAATTTATTATTAAAGGATTATCTTGCTAATCCCTTTCGTGTGAACAGCTTGGTGTCATGCTGTGAGGTGCACTTTTGAAAAGTCGTACGTAACTGTAAATGAGTCATCCTAATTTATTATTAAAGGATTATCTTGCTAATACCTTTCGTGTGAACAGCTTGAGTATCATGCTGTGAGGAGGTACATCTTTGGAAATCACGTAAACCGTACGTAAGTGTAAATGAGTCACCCTATCTAATTTAATATTAAAAAATTACCTAACTAATCCCCTTTGAGAGAACAGCTTGGGTGTCATGCTGTCAGGTACGTCTTTGAAAATTTACATTATTAAAGTGCAATATGGGAATTAGTAAGCCTCACTAATTTAATATTAAGGGATTAACTTGCTAATCCCCCTCGTGTGAACAGCGTGGGTGTCAAGCTGTGAGGTACATCTTTGCAATTTGAGCGAAAATGGGCTATACCTAATCTTAATACATAGGTACTTCCTTTTACCCCCCCCCCCCCCCCCTGTCTTGCTCACGATATACTACTTGTGGCTAATGTTGTGTCCTGTTAGCCTTCTAATCGGTGAAGGATTGTCTGGTTTTTCAATGGAGCGTACTTTTGGTTCTGAATTGCAGTTTTTGCTCAGTGCCTTTTAAATTATAAAAACTTAAATTAGTGCTGTTTATTTGGGGTTTCATTCAATTTCTTGGGGTTCAATAGATTACTCGGCGATTTCCGACGCTTTGATGTGCTTCGCGAAAACCTTCGCCTGTTTTTACTGGTAAGTTTTTTTTGCTTTTTTTTCAACAAAATTTATTAAATTGAAGTCTTCTGTTCGTGTCATGCCTTGAGTGAAAGATTTTGATTTTGCTAAGTGTTGAGTGCATAGGGCTGATGAATAACCGTTTTTTCTATTCTATTGGCTCTTTTCTTGCGTGTATTTTTTGTCTTAATGCTTTTTGATTGACGCTGAATCAAAAGAAAATCCTCTGAAATTGATATCACTGTGTTCTTCGCAGCTGAATAATACGTATCAAATTCTACATCTGTTGATATTTCAATTTTCTAATTAGTAAGGTTTCTTCAATGGAATTTCTCACCAATACTAATTCTAATTGTGGAGGTTTTAACACCCCATTTTATATTTTTTGGTTTGAAATTCTATTACCACAATAGGGCTTTCTGGGAACAGTCAGGAGATTTTTAGTTGGGAAGTTTTCAGGATTAAGCTATTTTGGCAATTGATATATGAATCTTTGTTTTAATTGCAATCTCAACAATGTTTTGACATTTTTTCAATTTATTTCAATTTTAATCTTTGAAATCTCTTCACCGTTCTCTTTTGACATGAAAGATATCACCAGCAATAAGTTTTTGAAAAAATTTTGACAATTTTTGCCCGTCCAGTTTTTCTAGTTGATCGGTTTTTCCATTCCAAAAAATTTTGTTTTTTTTAAACGTTACCAGATAATTTTTCGAAAATTTTAATTGATGTTTTGTTTGCGGGCTTCAACGATGTAAACGATCCGGAGGTTGGTGGCAGAGCTGAATCAGTCATTCTGTTTTTTAGGATGGCCAGTACTCTGATCATGTCACAATTTACACTGGCCAGTCTTGATTTTTGAGTGAAATTTATTGCATGAAAAATAATATTTTCAGCTTCACTCCCTCCACCAAGGTTGGCTTTATATGCGATTCAAACTTCCTCGTGGGTACTTGTAGCTTTTAATTGGTGTAGCAAGTCGTAACCACTAAGGTAAATGGATGGGCTTGGTGGTAATTTGCTTACAAACTAGCTTATGTATAAATAGTGTATACTACTATAGTAATTACCCGGTAAAAGCTACAAAAGTATGACTTTATTCTGTTCAGACTTATTTTTGGGGTATGGGTATTTTTGAGACTATACAGGGTAAGTTTAGACTGGGTGAAATCCATTACATCAATATAACCATAATGAAGAAGAACTGCACATAGTGACTCAAGTCCCGGGATGTAAATGCTCAAGTTTTTCTCGTTACGATGGGTTTGTTTGTTTTATCCAATCTTTTAGTCAGCTCTTATGGGGTAAAAAACATTTGTTTTCGATCAACATTTAATTTTTTGTTGCAGTAAGATTTCGTGCGTTATTAAAAGGAGCGAAAAACGAGAAATTTACGGCGTGCAAGTCTTTAAGTTGCTTTTTAAGGAGAGTGAGAATTTGTAAGAACAGATTTTCGGTATTTGAGAGCAGTTTTTTTCACATGAGGTTGCTTCTGTTTTCTCAGGAATTTTATTAACATAGTTGATTTCAATACTAGCTGACTTCAACACTAGTTGATTTCAAAATTGCTTATTTTTGAGTTTTGCCCTTGTTTGTTAATCATCTCATTCTGTTAACATTTAGTCTTATTTATAAAAGGTCCTGTTAGCCTTCTAATAAGGTAGTTTTTTATTTTGATATTGTGCTTTCTTTAGTTTGCTATTGTGTTTTTGGTTTCATTGTCAGGTTTTTTTTTACGTTGACGTGTTTTCAAAAAACATCCATGATTTGTTCAGTTTTATTTGTGCTTGTTTATTCTGTGATCACACTTAGTCTGATCAATATCAAGCTCTATTGGTTTTCAGATGAGACGTTAGAGACCGTAATTTTTAATACTGATAGCTAGTTGCTTTCGATGAGTTTGGCAATAATTCGTTTATAATTTTTTCGCGCGAAATTATAGTCCTTTTCTCTTTTTTTTTCTGTTGCCTAGGATCAATAATCGCATGCGCTGTCGACTTGATGGCAATGCATCAGTGATCGTAATTAAGTAAGTGTCTTGGTTGAAAGCTTGGTCAAAAACTTTTATTTTCAATTTTTTTCTTTTAGCTATGTATTTTGTGGAGTTTTGTGAGTTATGAGTTTTGCTCATAATTTTTGCTACTTTTCATCTCCTGTTTTTAAGGCTAGCAATGAAAGGCCTCGTCGGCGTTTTAACATGGCATAAGTTATACTGCTTGTGGATTTCATTTGCATTGTTTTCAAATAAAGATTTTCATGCTAGCAAGTTTTGACCTCATCTATTCCTTTCCTTAGTTTTGTTACTGAACAGAGTTGATTTTCCCGACAGAGACAACAGGAAGAGGGGAATCTATTTGCACGGAAGAATTCTAATTAGTTTCACATTATGTTTTCAAAAAGTATCGATAATTTTTTTGCCTGTTGGCTGTTAATTTTGCGTTTCTCACGTAGTGTTTGTAATACAACTTTCGACCTTTTATGTGACCGCTAATTTGTGTTTTCAGATTTGACAATACTGATTTTCGAAAATAGAGGAAAACGGGAAATAGTGTAAAAATATTTTTCTGTTTTCATTTTGGTGTATGAACGGCTGTATGCTTTGTCAACTATCAGAGGCTATTCTTTGATTTGTTTGATAGTTTGTTTGTTATTCAGTTCTTTGAATTGTAAATTTTGGCTTGTCGCGATGTTTTTTTCGTCAAGATTGTTTAAATAAGACGTCACTAACTTCAAATCTGCCTTTTGCTCATTCATTAATTCAATTCTGACAATTGCGTTCGTGACAGAGTTTATTTGATCATTCGCGGGGATGGTGTTTGGTCACTCGTAACTTACTTCCTCTCTCTTATTAATTGCTCTCAAACGAAGTTTGTAGCAATTATATTAGTCCTCTCGGTCTTTTTTCATGCAATTTTTCGCTTGACCGATTTTTCGTCTTGACCGATTTTTCTTCGATGAATATATCCTTTTTGTGTCACTGTTTTGAGATGTAGAGGATAGCGAAATAAATATGAGACCACTTTTTGTGCATTATGCTGAAAAGTTATTTGTCAAGTGCAATATCTTCAGCTGAAATTACGGACGATTGGATGTATTCCTTTCTTTGAGGTTGATACTCTTGACAGCCTGAATCCTTTTAAACAACCGTTCGAGAAAACTTTTTCTGCAAGTGACCGAGAGATGCCGAATGTCAAACGCTCCAACAAGGAAACCATCTAAGTGTTACAGCTCTCGAAAAACTTGAAGTTAACTAATTCTGAACTTGACCTTTCCGTTTGACTGACTTAACCATTTTTGTTGCTTTAATTATACTTTATTATCTGCTTCTAGAGGATTATAAGTACGTCAACTATTATTTAAGACTTTTGAACAGGTATAATAATTTTTCAGGAATAGAATCCGTGCGGCACTTGTGAGTTCAGCTTCAATGTTTGAGTTCAGCGGGAAACTTCAACCTGTGTTGCAATTTTCGCGAACCAAGTTTGGGTGCTTGGAGCTGAATAATTTTTTCCACATCCTTGGGCTTCTTAGCACTCGGTGGTTTCCGCGAAGCCTGTTCAAGATCTTCAAACTACCGGTATAAGAATAAACCACAAAAAAAGGAATGTAAACAGGCATTGTATCTTTGTTTGAGTTATAATTACTTTTTGCTCGCTACAACGTTCAAACTCATTCGAGAAACGTTTGCAAAGGATTAAATCCTCGGGTTTATTGTATTTTATTTTCCAACACTAATGGTCAACAGCGAAATAAATAATGCTAGCGTTCCGAAAATGTCTTTTTTAAGGCTGCAAAACATAGATGTGTGCCACAAAATTTTGAAGAGTTTATGAATTACCTGAAATTAGTTACATTTAATCCTGACTTGATTTGCATTAATGATTCTCGGTTTTCTGAATAAACATTCAGACGGAATTGTCAATCTTGATGGTTACCTTCCCCTGAAAAACCTTGATGAGGTGTAGGCCTTTTTATGATAAAGAACCCTAATTTTAATGTTGAATAGAAACCAGTTTGAAATATTCTATAGATTCTGAGTTCTGCGGTATATTATATGACAAACAAATTGCTGGTATCTTTTGAGTTTATTTTTGAGTTTTGCCCTTGTTTGTTAATCTTCTCATTCTGTTAACATTTAGTCTTATTTATAAAAGGTCCTGTTAGCCTTCTAATAAGGTAGTTTTTTATTTTGATATTGTGCTTTCTTTAGTTTGCTATTGTGTTTTTGGTTTCATTGTCAGGTTTTTTTTTTACGTTGACGTGTTTTCAAAAAACATCCATGATTTGTTCAGTTTTATTTGTGCTTGTTTATTCTGTGATCACACTTAGTCTGATCAATATCAAGCTCTATTGGTTTTCAGATGAGACGTTAGAGACCGTAATTTTTAATACTGATAGCTAGTTGCTTTCGATGAGTTTGGCAATAATTCGTTTATAATTTTTTCGCGCGAAATTATAGTCCTTTTCTCTTTTTTTTTCTGTTGCCTAGGATCAATAATCGCATGCGCTGTCGACTTGATGGCAATGCATCAGTGATCGTAATTAAGTAAGTGTCTTGGTTGAAAGCTTGGTCAAAAACTTTTATTTTCAATTTTTTTCTTTTAGCTATGTATTTTGTGGAGTTTTGTGAGTTATGAGTTTTGCTCATAATTTTTGCTACTTTTCATCTCCTGTTTTTAAGGCTAGCAATGAAAGGCCTCGTCGGCGTTTTAACATGGCATAAGTTATACTGCTTGTGGATTTCATTTGCATTGTTTTCAAATAAAGATTTTCATGCTAGCAAGTTTTGACCTCATCTATTCCTTTCCTTAGTTTTGTTACTGAACAGAGTTGATTTTCCCGACAGAGACAACAGGAAGAGGGGAATCTATTTGCACGGAAGAATTCTAATTAGTTTCACATTATGTTTTCAAAAAGTATCGATAATTTTTTTGCCTGTTGGCTGTTAATTTTGCGTTTCTCACGTAGTGTTTGTAATACAACTTTCGACCTTTTATGTGACCGCTAATTTGTGTTTTCAGATTTGACAATACTGATTTTCGAAAATAGAGGAAAACGGGAAATAATGTAAAAATATTTTTCTGTTTTCATTTTGGTGTATGAACGGCTGTATGCTTTGTCAACTATCAGAGGCTATTCTTTGATTTGTTTGATAGTTTGTTTGTTATTCAGTTCTTTGAATTGTAAATTTTGGCTTGTCGCGATGTTTTTTTCGTCAAGATTGTTTAAATAAGACGTCACTAACTTCAAATCTGCCTTTTGCTCATTCATTAATTCAATTCTGACAATTGCGTTCGTGACAGAGTTTATTTGATCATTCGCGGGGATGGTGTTTGGTCACTCGTAACTTACTTCCTCTCTCTTATTAATTGCTCTCAAACGAAGTTTGTAGCAATTATATTAGTCCTCTCGGTCTTTTTTCATGCAATTTTTCGCTTGACCGATTTTTCGTCTTGACCGATTTTTCTTCGATGAATATATCCTTTTTGTGTCACTGTTTTGAGATGTAGAGGATAGCGAAATAAATATGAGACCACTTTTTGTGCATTATGCTGAAAAGTTATTTGTCAAGTGCAATATCTTCAGCTGAAATTACGGACGATTGGATGTATTCCTTTCTTTGAGGTTGATACTCTTGACAGCCTGAATCCTTTTAAACAACCGTTCGAGAAAACTTTTTCTGCAAGTGACCGAGAGATGCCGAATGTCAAACGCTCCAACAAGGAAACCATCTAAGTGTTACAGCTCTCGAAAAACTTGAAGTTAACTAATTCTGAACTTGACCTTTCCGTTTGACTGACTTAACCATTTTTGTTGCTTTAATTATACTTTATTATCTGCTTCTAGAGGATTATAAGTACGTCAACTATTATTTAAGACTTTTGAACAGGTATAATAATTTTTCAGGAATAGAATCCGTGCGGCACTTGTGAGTTCAGCTTCAATGTTTGAGTTCAGCGGGAAACTTCAACCTGTGTTGCAATTTTCGCGAACCAAGTTTGGGTGCTTGGAGCTGAATAATTTTTTCCACATCCTTGGGCTTCTTAGCACTCGGTGGTTTCCGCGAAGCCTGTTCAAGATCTTCAAACTACCGGTATAAGAATAAACCACAAAAAAAGGAATGTAAACAGGCATTGTATCTTTGTTTGAGTTATAATTACTTTTTGCTCGCTACAACGTTCAAACTCATTCGAGAAACGTTTGCAAAGGATTAAATCCTCGGGTTTATTGTATTTTATTTTCCAACACTAATGGTCAACAGCGAAATAAATAATGCTAGCGTTCCGAAAATGTCTTTTTTAAGGCTGCAAAACATAGATGTGTGCCACAAAATTTTGAAGAGTTTATGAATTACCTGAAATTAGTTACATTTAATCCTGACTTGATTTGCATTAATGATTCTCGGTTTTCTGAATAAACATTCAGACGGAATTGTCAATCTTGATGGTTACCTTCCCCTGAAAAACCTTGATGAGGTGTAGGCCTTTTTATGATAAAGAACCCTAATTTTAATGTTGAATAGAAACCAGTTTGAAATATTCTATAGATTCTGAGTTCTGCGGTATATTATATGACAAACAAATTGCTGGTATCTTTTGAGTTTATTTTTGAGTTTTGCCCTTGTTTGTTAATCTTCTCATTCTGTTAACATTTAGTCTTATTTATAAAAGGTCCTGTTAGCCTTCTAATAAGGTAGTTTTTTATTTTGATATTGTGCTTTCTTTAGTTTGCTATTGTGTTTTTGGTTTCATTGTCAGGTTTTTTTTTACGTTGACGTGTTTTCAAAAAACATCCATGATTTGTTCAGTTTTATTTGTGCTTGTTTATTCTGTGATCACACTTAGTCTGATCAATATCAAGCTCTATTGGTTTTCAGATGAGACGTTAGAGACCGTAATTTTTAATACTGATAGCTAGTTGCTTTCGATGAGTTTGGCAATAATTCGTTTATAATTTTTTCGCGCGAAATTATAGTCCTTTTCTCTTTTTTTTTCTGTTGCCTAGGATCAATAATCGCATGCGCTGTCGACTTGATGGCAATGCATCAGTGATCGTAATTAAGTAAGTGTCTTGGTTGAAAGCTTGGTCAAAAACTTTTATTTTCAATTTTTTTCTTTTAGCTATGTATTTTGTGGAGTTTTGTGAGTTATGAGTTTTGCTCATAATTTTTGCTACTTTTCATCTCCTGTTTTTAAGGCTAGCAATGAAAGGCCTCGTCGGCGTTTTAACATGGCATAAGTTATACTGCTTGTGGATTTCATTTGCATTGTTTTCAAATAAAGATTTTCATGCTAGCAAGTTTTGACCTCATCTATTCCTTTCCTTAGTTTTGTTACTGAACAGAGTTGATTTTCCCGACAGAGACAACAGGAAGAGGGGAATCTATTTGCACGGAAGAATTCTAATTAGTTTCACATTATGTTTTCAAAAAGTATCGATAATTTTTTTGCCTGTTGGCTGTTAATTTTGCGTTTCTCACGTAGTGTTTGTAATACAACTTTCGACCTTTTATGTGACCGCTAATTTGTGTTTTCAGATTTGACAATACTGATTTTCGAAAATAGAGGAAAACGGGAAATAATGTAAAAATATTTTTCTGTTTTCATTTTGGTGTATGAACGGCTGTATGCTTTGTCAACTATCAGAGGCTATTCTTTGATTTGTTTGATAGTTTGTTTGTTATTCAGTTCTTTGAATTGTAAATTTTGGCTTGTCGCGATGTTTTTTTCGTCAAGATTGTTTAAATAAGACGTCACTAACTTCAAATCTGCCTTTTGCTCATTCATTAATTCAATTCTGACAATTGCGTTCGTGACAGAGTTTATTTGATCATTCGCGGGGATGGTGTTTGGTCACTCGTAACTTACTTCCTCTCTCTTATTAATTGCTCTCAAACGAAGTTTGTAGCAATTATATTAGTCCTCTCGGTCTTTTTTCATGCAATTTTTCGCTTGACCGATTTTTCGTCTTGACCGATTTTTCTTCGATGAATATATCCTTTTTGTGTCACTGTTTTGAGATGTAGAGGATAGCGAAATAAATATGAGACCACTTTTTGTGCATTATGCTGAAAAGTTATTTGTCAAGTGCAATATCTTCAGCTGAAATTACGGACGATTGGATGTATTCCTTTCTTTGAGGTTGATACTCTTGACAGCCTGAATCCTTTTAAACAACCGTTCGAGAAAACTTTTTCTGCAAGTGACCGAGAGATGCCGAATGTCAAACGCTCCAACAAGGAAACCATCTAAGTGTTACAGCTCTCGAAAAACTTGAAGTTAACTAATTCTGAACTTGACCTTTCCGTTTGACTGACTTAACCATTTTTGTTGCTTTAATTATACTTTATTATCTGCTTCTAGAGGATTATAAGTACGTCAACTATTATTTAAGACTTTTGAACAGGTATAATAATTTTTCAGGAATAGAATCCGTGCGGCACTTGTGAGTTCAGCTTCAATGTTTGAGTTCAGCGGGAAACTTCAACCTGTGTTGCAATTTTCGCGAACCAAGTTTGGGTGCTTGGAGCTGAATAATTTTTTCCACATCCTTGGGCTTCTTAGCACTCGGTGGTTTCCGCGAAGCCTGTTCAAGATCTTCAAACTACCGGTATAAGAATAAACCACAAAAAAAGGAATGTAAACAGGCATTGTATCTTTGTTTGAGTTATAATTACTTTTTGCTCGCTACAACGTTCAAACTCATTCGAGAAACGTTTGCAAAGGATTAAATCCTCGGGTTTATTGTATTTTATTTTCCAACACTAATGGTCAACAGCGAAATAAATAATGCTAGCGTTCCGAAAATGTCTTTTTTAAGGCTGCAAAACATAGATGTGTGCCACAAAATTTTGAAGAGTTTATGAATTACCTGAAATTAGTTACATTTAATCCTGACTTGATTTGCATTAATGATTCTCGGTTTTCTGAATAAACATTCAGACGGAATTGTCAATCTTGATGGTTACCTTCCCCTGAAAAACCTTGATGAGGTGTAGGCCTTTTTATGATAAAGAACCCTAATTTTAATGTTGAATAGAAACCAGTTTGAAATATTCTATAGATTCTGAGTTCTGCGGTATATTATATGACAAACAAATTGCTGGTATCTTTTGTGTACATTTCTCAAAACGCTTTCTCAAAACTTTTGAAACGTTCAACGTGCGTACTTGAACAGTAGCTCGAGGAACTTCTTGTTTCACCTGAAACTCTCCCATTTGTTTGCGTTGACTTTAACGCTAATCTATATCGAAAGCAACCAAACAAAATAGATTGATAAATTTAATGAATGGAGCAATCCTGATATTTCAAATATTTTATTGCCGACTATGGAAACTGCTTCCACAAAAACATACCTAGAGGTCTTTTTCTCTAATCGCCCTATTGAAATGTCAACATATCAGTCTGATGTTAGGGATCACCATACTGTAATTGCAACAGTTGGAGCAACCTCTACAGCAACGTGTTGTTCAGTATTTTGACTGGAAACTGGAAATACGCACAGGCGCTTTTGGATGAAAGATTAGAGGAGCTGTCTACTGAAATCATAACAATTGACTAACAGCGTTCTAGTCCACAGAAAAATCTGCTGATAACTGGACAAACTTTGTCCCATGAAAAGTGAAACCACCAATAGGAAAAGTAACTAGAGAATTGTTGATTGAACTGAATAAGGAACAAAACAAATTTGCATAAAAAGAGATGAGGATATTATCAACAATTTATGGCGCATATTGGAAAAAACATCTGAAAATGAACCAAAACCTAAAACGAAGCCCACTTTGATGATCAACAATTCCTTCTTCTGCATCATTACAAAGAAAAAAATAGAAGAGGCTTTGCCGATTTGTTCTAAATATTGTTTTGGATTGCTATGGCTGGAATCATATATTCTTTAAAAAAATTTAAGCTCCTATTGCAAAATATTTGAGTTTATTTGTAGATGAATTACTAATGGTTATTTTTCTGATGCTTAACAATTGCAAAAATGGCATCGCAGCACAAAGTGGGTGAAGAATCTCAATGTTTTTACTATAGGCCTATCTCGCTATTACCAATAATCGAAAAAATTTGAGAGGCTTATCTATAACAGAATAGTGCAGTTCCTTGGTTGTTTTTAGATAACTGAGTGAAAATTGATAGGGGTTTTGGAGAAAACGGAGCACGGTTGGTGCTAGTATTTGCTACTTTGGTTGAAAAAGTCCGCAAAGGTCAGTGAATCAGCTCTAATAAGCCTTTTTCTACATTCTCTGATTCAAAGAAAGCGTTTACACTATCCATCGTTAAATGTTTTTTTTTCGAAAATGTTTTTGTTACGGTTTTCTCTTATCGTTTTCAGATAATAAACGTACCAACTAATTGAATGGTCTCTCAAAAACTGAAAAACATTGAAATCGGAACTAAAAAGTCATTGTCGCAAGTATTAGAATCAAGTTTGCCTCTGCTGCCTATTCCCGGTTCAATTCTTTTTCCTATCTTCATTAACATCATATCAACGCATAAGGGCCCAGGCCAATTTCTCTGTCAATAACACAACTATTGTAACGGAACGCAGTTGCAATGATTTCTTCAAAAATCGCCAATGAGCACTGGACGAAGCGAATGATTGGATAAAAGAGAATATGATATCTCGCAAGGCAAACCAAAAACATGCTTTTTAATGGTAGTTTATTTTTTGCCTTGAGAAGCAATTCACTAATAAAACTCGAAAGACTGAAGCTGTGTTAAATTTCAAATGCCTAGGGGTGGTTGTTGATAGTCAATTAAGTTTTTGACAGCATCTACTCCACTTTGAAAAACGCCTAGTCGAATTCTGTGACATAGTGAATCAGCTCTAATAAGCCTTTTTCTACATTCTCTGATTCAAAGAAAGCGTTTACACTATCCATCGTTAAATGTTTTTTTTTCGAAAATGTTTTTGTTACGGTTTTCTCTTATCGTTTTCAGATAATAAACGTACCAACTAATTGAATGGTCTCTCAAAAACTGAAAAACATTGAAATCGGAACTAAAAAGTCATTGTCGCAAGTATTAGAATCAAGTTTGCCTCTGCTGCCTATCCCGGTTCAATTCTTTTTCCTATCTTCATTAACATCATATCAACGCATAAGGGCCCAGGCCAATTTCTCTGTCAATAACACAACTATTGTAACGGAACGCAGTTGCAATGATTTCTTCAAAAATCGCCAATGAGCACTGGACGAAGCGAATGATTGGATAAAAGAGAATATGATATCTCGCAAGGCAAACCAAAAACATGCTTTTTAATGGTAGTTTATTTTTTGCCTTGAGAAGCAATTCACTAATAAAACTCGAAAGACTGAAGCTGTGTTAAATTTCAAATGCCTAGGGGTGGTTGTTGATAGTCAATTAAGTTTTTGACAGCATCTACTCCACTTTGAAAAACGCCTAGTCGAATTCTGTGACATATTTTCGGGCAAAGAAAAACTCAAACATGCTGTCAATTAGTTCAATTTTATTTCAAACATTCGGTCTGTTAATCCAAGTCAGTTAATCCAAAAGCCATCCGGTCGGATATTCCAAATGTATTGGATAACTAACCAAACGTTCAATTCAAATTATCTTCCGCAAAGTAAAATTCGATTCGCTCGGCTCCTTAAGAGAGGAATATTAGCTTTACTGTTAAGGAACTACATATATAGGGGGTTTTTTAAAATACCTGCTTTTTTACTTCGCGAAGATTGCAAAATTGGAACACTGTCAAATTTGCTGAGCTGCAGAGAAAAAGAAAACTTATTGAGTGGTTAATGTAAGAAAATTTCAACAATTGTTCGATCGAGTATGAAAAATTGTTTGGATAATAGTACAAGAAAAATTTTTACGTTTTAAATATCTAAATTAAGCTGGTAGACAGGGTTTTAAAAATTTCAACGATTAGGAGACACTGTAACTTGTGCATAACTTTCTAGACAAATACAATTTAAAAATTGTCAGTTAATGAGAATGATTTTTACCTAAACAATTCCAAAACTTTTTAAGGTTTTTAATCCAATTTTAATTTTCCATATTAGTCAAATTTTTTTTCTCCGGTAGAGGTTTTGGAAAACAGGTCAATCAGACCTCTTAGTGGACTCTTGTTTGGTGAGGTTCTAATTTATACGTTCATTTATGTAAAAAGCGTTCTATTTCACATTTGGTATGCATGGTAGAAAGTGTCTTCGTTTCTTTGCCAAACATATTTTTTATGTTTTTTATAAGAGATGCTAGACCAATTCTGACAGTCCATTTCGTGGAGCCGAAAACAAAATCGAGAAAAATTTTATCCCTTCAATAATAAACCACGCTTCCCACAATGATGAATAGCGGAAGGTTTCATCGCATCCAGCGGCCTAAACATTCTTCGACCTGAGGACAGTGCAAATGAATATGAATGATCTGCTCACATATGCGAGTGGTTACAGAAGCAAAACGCTGTAGATCCAGATTTTCATGAGGAGAGAATCCTTCCGAATATTAGACAAGATATGCAGGAGCGGGCCCGGTCACAAAATTGACGTTGAAAGATCTCATAAATGAAGGAGGAGCACGTTATCTAAAATTGGCTATGGAATTTTAACCGCCATATTAGCTTGCAATGGAAAGATATAAATTTCAATCTAACTAATGGAGAGTTCAGAGATGGAATGGCCCTTAGATATGGATGGGTTCCGATAAAATGCCAACAATATCCGCCTGTTGAAAATTTTTTATTGTAGCGCACGCTCTGCATTGCTCAAAATGGGACTAGATGTCAAATCTGAAGGCTTCGTTGTATACCGTTTCTGCTGGAAGTTTATTTGATGCGAAAATGTTTAATCCATATGCCAAGAGTTGGTCCTAGAAGAATCACGAAGTCACGAGTCCATCGAGAAGTTGAAAGGATAAGGGAAGTCGAGTCGTTAATCTTCTCAATTACAATTCATTTTCGGACATGATAATCTACGTTAGGACAAAATTTCGCGCTCTTGCCTAGTTCCATATGCCTCCGTGGCGCACTCTCCCTGAGCCGGTGTCCTTCAGTATAAACCTCAGAAGTTACCCTTGTAGGATAAAGGCGGCTGCTGTCCTAGATGTATCCATACTTTTTTGAAATTGTTATTCATAAAAAAGGGGCTATGATCCAAACAATGAACGGAACAGTGAGCCCCCACTATGAAACATCACAGCAGCGTATTTAATCTCACCTCAAGTGTCAATATTAAACTAACATCGATTTGCTGGGCTCTAGGTGCCGCGTCCTGAGGCTGACATAATACCACAGTGATTAAGGTAGGGAAACTTATATTCGTTCGAATGTGATTATTTTGTCCGAGTACGCGGCTTCTTGTCTTTCAGAATTATGTTTCCAGTTGCTTAAAAATGCGTGTTGTGGAGGGCCCTGCACCTCCCAAGCAGGAAAACACAAGCGGAATAAAATTACTATTTTTCAGTATCCAAAAATTGTTATTCATGTTTTTCAATTTTTATTTGATTTGTGATATTTGTAGGCTTCCTTGGTTTCTTTTGGGCATGAATTTATTTTATCGTAGGCATTTATTTTGGCCAACTGACTGAAACTAAAAAGTTTCTCGTCGCTGAAAGTTCTACTGAATCTGGACCCCCGAAAAGCCTTTTTCTTTGATGTCAAGTCGAGCGTTGTCAGCAGTGCTAGTACATTTGTTGTAAAACCTTTCGCCTATCAACTGAAGTGATGACTCTACTCGGACGCCATAGCTTGCGTCATGCATGATTTTTTGCAACCCTGTCTCTATCCTGTATAGGTGAATATTCTTGAATTCATTTTGAAGAGGCTCCACAGCTGCGAGAAATGCCGCGTAGTCAACGTCGTATTCTGTTGGCTTCCTATTGTTGAGTCCACCCTCCCGGTTTGGTAGCGAATACAACTGGCGTGCGTCGTGGGTGACGGGTGAGTAGAAGAACGATGACGAAATTATAGATACTAGGCGTTGAAGTGTCGTCGCTGCTCTTCCTTGGGACCCTGCAGCGTCCACAAGTGGGCTAGTTACTAGTTTCGAGTTTGAGTCTCCCATTATATACCATAATGGGGGGCTATAATGGAAAAGACCCCTAGTTTCTGTTTGAAGATTGTTCCCAAAACGTTGTACCAGCCTTGTGATCGAATCGAGCAGCAATTGTTGTTGGTGAAAATCTGGCTGGAATAACTAAACAACATTACAAATGAGTTAAACAACAAAAAAATTATCTTGCCTGTGTTAAGCAAACAGAATCAGGAAAGAAGCCTTAAAAGGTGCATCAAAAGTTGTATAGGCACATAACTTTTACTAACCCATCAAGACCAAAATCAACTCTTTTACCAAATCAGAACTGCACAGTTTTGGGGTTTAAGAGAACATGGATGTATTCCATGATTCGAAACGATAGGCAGCTGTACCTAATTGTATTCATACAAAATATTTGTACCTCGTATTGCTTGTACGTAGAAAGCCCTACAGAGCTTGAATTTGCTTGCCGGCCAATAAATATTTTTGTAATGGATTTGTATATAATGATTTTTCCCGCGTTAAATTGAGCGATTCTTAAGTTTTTGTTGAACCGATCATCAGAAAAAGTTACTTTTCTGTTACTTCGGATTATGTCGAAATGTTCTTCTTCTTCCGTTTTACATTTTTGATCTCATTCTCGATTCTCGGTTGGCTTGCGTCAACTAGCGGCTTCAGAAGGTCCATTTGTTTTTTACATCGTTAGAAATCCGACTAACGACGAATAAGTTTAGATGCACCTTCATCGTTTGCTCAGTGTAGTAGTAGTAGTAGTGGTGGTGTTAGGGCTTCTATTTCTTTGGAAGGGTTTTTGACCCCTCCAGTTTTCAAGTTCCAATTTGAAAGCTTGTTTCTCCAGCTGTTTGTTGTGCAATCGGAAACCACATTTCTTGTTCATGTGTTCCTTTATAGCTGTTAAATTCTCCCAAAATGTGAAGTAATCTTTTTTCCAATCTTTTTCCCAACATCGGCAACTGGCGTAAACAATTGCTATAGAGACATATATTGAAGAGGAAATAGCCTTCTATGCTTCTTTTTGCTGACATTTGTTGCTGAAAAACTTTGCAGCGAAAAGAATAAATAGGATGAAATTTAGATTTTTAATGGATTTTTAAAGTCTTGTATTGTAACGACCTTCAATCAGTCTTGTCGATGTTGTAGGGTTGCTTATCTGTATATGCATAGGTATAGGTAAAATAGATATTGACCGCAGTGCCTATTTTTATGTTAATCCCTTGAAGGCAATCCACTTAACAAATCTGGTGCGTTCTCTAGCACTGTCATAACATATCGAATCGCCGCATAAAATGGATTGCCATGTGCTAGGATGAAGAGGCTTGAGCACAAATTTGATAAATCACTTGAGGTGAACGATAGTCCTAGAATGCTACCCCGAGGGAAACGCATAAGAAAAACTGCTTCTATTCCAATTTCAATTGATGGAAAGAGCAAATACGACTTCAATATTTTCAAAAGTGTGCAGCTCACCCCTGTTTTTGACCATTTTTCGAGTAGAATTTTGTTTTCAACACGGTCAAATTCTTTAGTGTACTTATCCCTATTTCACTAATTGCATTGTCTTTTTGCCATTTTCTGAAGGAAAAACAGTGTTTGTGTTACAGTATATGGATTTTCTTATTGCGATATCTGTAGCTTTGTATCCCTATTTCAATAATGGCCTTATCTTGTTGCTTTTCAATACTTGTTGCTTTGTTGATTTTCGGATGGGAAGACAGTATTTGCGCTATAGTATGTCGAAAGGAGATATGTGGAGCTTAGTAGAATAATGCGGGTGAAGTTGGTTGAATAACGGGTGATCAAATTAATTTGAATGTAATGTTAAGAAGCAAAACTTATTAATTTGAGATGCTTGATGAGTTTTGGCTTAAACAGGAGGTACTGTTGCTGTTTTCTAAAACTTCTGCTCATACTTGATTGTTTTGTTGGAATTCTAATCAGTTCTGCCGATGTTGAAGTGTTGCTTAGCTGTATATGCATAGTTATAGGTAAAATAGATATTGACTGCGGTGCTTCTTCGTATGGCAATTCCTTGATGTTAATATACTTAGCAACTCTTGTGCGTTTTTTGCGCTCATAACATATGCTCGACCCATAGCAAGGATTGCCATATGCTAAAATGGGACTTTAATATAATGGAACAAGTAATGGATTTGTCAAGTTTCAGATTCGTTTTCCTTGTCAAAATCGCAATCTTTAGCCATAAAAGTTAACGCTTTTGTACATGCCCTGTCGATGTGCAACTTACACTTTAGAACTTTTTAAAAAAGAGTGCTAGGTTGCTCTTGAGTTGTTGCTAATTCCATATTTCTCCACTTGGAAACCTTCGAACCCTCTTTTTACTAATTAAAATAGTGGTAAATTTCTCCAAATTAAAAAGCATCCGATTTTGTCCAGTTGATTAGTTTGTCGAGTTTAGAGTGGATTTGCGTTATCAAAGGCGAAATCTTAATAACTTAGCATATTCTGCAAAAAGTAGGATAAGGAGGCTTGAGAAGAAATATGTTAAATCACTGATAAACTTAAGGTTAACAATAGTCCTATAATGCTACCCCGAGGGAAACGCATAAGAGAAACTGCTTTCTTTTTCAATTGACGGACAGAGCAAATACGACTTCAATATTTTCAAACTTGTGCAGCTCAACCTTGTTTTTGATAATTTTTTACAGTAGAATTTTGTTTTCAACACGGTCAAATTCTTTAGTGTACCTATCCCTATTTCAATAATGGCATTATCTTTTTGCCATTTTCTGAAGGAAAAACAGTGTTTGTGTTACAGTATATGGATTTTCTTATTGCGATATCTGTAGCTTTGTAAAATAATGCTGGTGAAGTTGGTTAAATAAAAAGTGCTTGTCGATGCGCAATTTACACTTAAGGACTTTTTTAAATTGAGAGCTAGGTTGCTCTTGAGTAGTTGCTAATTCCATCTTTTTGCACTTGGCAGCCTTTCAACCCTCTTTTTACTAATTAAAATATTGGTATATTTTTCCAAATTAAAAAGCATCCGATTTTGTATAGTTGAATCGATTGTCGAGGTTTTATTGAGTTTTCTTTATCAAAGGCGAAGTCTTATTAGCTTAGCATATTCTGCAAAAAGTAGAATAAAGAGGCTTGAGAAGAAATTTGTTAAATAATTAATAAACTTAATGTGAACAATAGTCCTGCAATGCTACCCCTGAAGGAAACCCATAAGAAAAACTGCTTCTATTCCATTTTCAATTTATGGAAAGAGCGCATACGACTTCAATTTTTTCAAAAGTGTGCAGTTCACCCCTGTTTTTGACCATTTTTCCAGTTGAATTTTGTTTTCAACACGGTCAAATTCTTTAGTGTACTTATCCCTATTTCACTAATTGCATTGTCTTTTTGCCATTTTCTGAAGGAAAAACAGTGTTTGTGTTACAGTATATGGATTTTCTTATTGCGATATCTGTAGCTTTGTAGAAAAATGCTGGTGAAGTTGGTTAAATAAAAAGTGCTCGTCGATGCGCAGTTTACACTTAAGGACTTTTTTAAATTGAGAGCTAGGTTGCTCTTGAGTAGTTGCTAATTCCATCTCTTTGCACTTGGCAGCCTTTCAACCCTCTTTTTACTAATTAAAATATTGGTATGTTTTTTCAAATTAAAAAGCATCCGATTTTGTATAGTTGATTCGATTGTCGAGGTTTTATTGAGTTTTCTTTATCAAAGGCGAAGTCTTATTAGCTTAGCATATTCTGCAAAAAGTAGAATAACGAGGCTTGAGAAGAAGTTTGTTAAATCATTAAACTTAATTTTAACGATAGTCCTACAGTGCTACCCCTGAGGGAAACGCATAAGAAAAACTGCTTCTATTACATTTAAAATGGATGGAAAGAGCACATACGACTTCAATATTTTCAAGTGTGCAGCTCACCCCTGTTTTTGACCATTTTTTCAGTAGAATTTTGTTTTCAACACGGTCAAATTCTTTAGTGTACTTATCCCTATTTCAATAATTGTATTATCTTTTTGCCATTTTCTGAAGGAAAAACAGCATTTGTGTTACAGTAAATGGATTTTTCGTATTGCGATATGTAGCTTTGTAGAATAATGCTGGTGAAGTTGGTTAAAACAAGCGCTCACGTTTTTTTACTGGAATGTTAGGAGGGAAAACTATTTTTTAATTTGAGGTGTCTTATGAGTTTTGGCTTAAAATTGAGGTTCTGTTGCTGTTTTCCGAAAGTTTTTCTCATGTTTGATTGTTTTGCTGGAGTTTTAACTAGTAAACACATAAAAAGTTTGATTTAGGGTACTCTACAAAAATAACTTACGTTTTGTTCCAATTTTTTCTCATAGGAATAAATAGAAAATCGTCAAATTAAAAATGTTATACAAAACCGTAATTTTCAAGTTTTCTGGTGACTTATGAGTTGTGTATTACATCTAAGGTGAATGAAAATCTGCAAGAGCTCATGTTGTCTAGAAGTGTATCGAAGTTCGTTGTTTATGTTACAAAAGGCGAGATATGTATGTCGACTTTTACTAGAATGTATGGAGGCATTGATACTTGATTCTATGTTGGGTCATTTTTTTGCTCTCAATGGAAGCTTTTAGAAGTTATTTGTGTTTTCGTGGTTTTTGATTTTTTTCTGAGTTTTTTCATTTGACATTTGGTCCTGAAAACGGGATGAGCAGGCAAAACTCTGAGGACATAAAAGCGTTTAGTAGCCCCCTTAGAGCTTTATCAGTCTCTAAATGTAAAACTCGTCGAATCTGCTAAGAAGATTTCAGTTGCCTCCTTGTGTTTGATCATGTTATTTTGATTTAATGTTTTTGCTCGGAAAAATTGGTGGCTGCTCAGATTTTAACGTAATTTCAATATTTTTACCTTCCATTTACTTCGAAAGTCAATTGTCTTTATGACATTCAATTGCTGTTTCTCTATATAGTATAATCCGCGATTTTAAGTAGAATCACATCTGTACAGACTGCTATAGTCAGCATAATGAGATCAATCCTAATCAAACGACTTAATTTTTTTAAAATCTCGTGAGCTCTTGTGACTTCTCTCTCAAACTTAATATTTCCAGGGCTTGTTTTAGCTTTCTGCCCCCTTTTATATGTCACAGTCACGGCGAATAGCAAACATTCTTTCAGTCGGAAGCTAGTTGCAGATAGTTTGTGATGTCGCATTCCTAATTGCACAGTCACGGCGGTTTTGCATTAAATAGAATGTTTGTTTTCGTTTATCGCCCTGTTTTTCTTATTGACAATATTGGTGTCATGTATAGCCGGCCAGACCTCGAATAGAACGCGATCTGTCATATGACGTGATGGTGGTGGTGGTTTGAGTAGGCTAGTCAAGAGCTTTACTATCAGAGCGCGCTTAAATTGTAAACCATGCATTTACCAAAACACGCTTTCAATTTGTAACTCATAATATTTGCTAAAGCGTGATGCTATATGTTATATTGTATTAATGCAAACTTAGTAAACTTAGCATATCTTCATCTAAAACGTTCGTTTCATAATCTAGCTCTTATAACTGTTGCAGTGAAAGTACCATTTCGCAATTCTATGGTCAACTCAATTAACGCCTCTGTTTATCGTCTTCTTTGGCTACTTTTGAAGTCCGTTCATGTTTTAGATGAAAACTTATGTCTTTGAAAACCAAACTTTTATCATTAAGATGTCCGCGTGAGATTTGTTCATGACGTGCGTGTGAATGAGTTCCCAAATCCGAGGAGCGCGAATGAAAAGCTCGACCACAGATTGTGAGGACGGTGACGAGGATGGGCCGGTTTACCAGTTTCGCCGAATAGGATCCGCCGCCACTTGCAAAGGTGTCAAGGACGAGTTCAAAGTCATCACTTCCACCACAAAAATCGGACGTCAACTTGACGAGGTGGACTTTTATCTGAATTCCACCGTGAACAAACGTCTGATATCAAGACAGCACGCGCAATTGGAACGGATCCATGATGGTAAACAGTGGAGATTTATCCTTATAGATACAAGTTTGAATGGAACCTATGTCAATGATGTCAAGGTATCGGGTCAAACTGAATTAAAAGTAGGCGACACCGTAACTTTTGGTCACACGAATGGCATCAACGTCAGAGATGGAATGGTTGCCTGGCAACCGAATTCTGAGTTTAGATTTGTTTTCGAATGTGTTTACTCGCAAGGTCGTGGTTATGCCAAAAAGGCTCCATCTCAAAATTCGAGTGTTTCATCTGCCGAACAGGCCGGTGTTTTTCAACCCCCTAAGAGCGAAAATGATACTTCAAATTTACTAAATACTCATGCTAAATCCGAAACGGTTAATGCGCAGCTCAAGCAAGATCCGGCTAATGTTGGGAATCCAGGAACGCAACCTCCGGCCTTGCCAGTTCGGCATTCGGCGATGGATTCGATTAAACAGGCATTTACAGAAGCTGCCGTGGACGGTGTTGCTGGTTTGAATTCGGGAACTACGACCCTGGAAGATTTAGCGAAAGCCAACATCCCATCATCGGTAGCCACTACGGCACAATGGCTGTCAGAGAAATACAATCAGAAACAGTCGAACGCTCCAAGTACGAAAGGTATGTCGCAATCTTTTAAAATTTGAGATATGACAACGGAGTTAATTAAAAATTGGGATTTGTTCCATCATTTGGTGAATAAATTTTTGTGTGCATGAAAGTTTAGTTCCAAAAGTTTTTTTTAAAATTGTGTTTTAAGTACCCTGCTACTCAAATACGACAGTTGAAATTGCCCCTTGATAGAGTCATATGTGGCTATCATTTTTTGAAGCCTAGTGTTGTCGGTTTTAGTAAATTTCGAAATTAATATTTTCACAACGCTATCGGTAGTCAAACCAATCCAAATTTATATGTGCAGAAAATATGAAATCAATATTTATGCTTAAAAATTTCGCTTTGTAATGATCTGTAATGCTATATTTGTTTTTACTGGGTGCGGCAAGTTCACATATAAAACATGTTTTTAACTGCAAAAATACGCCTTGTTTTGTTCACATTGGTATTTGAAACAATTAATTTTGTTCATGGTGGGAAAAATTCATTTTATCCCTAAATCGTTTTTGATATGAAACACGTTGTTAACTTGACTGGTTGAATTTAATTTTAATCATCTCTTATCATTTAACTTGTCATTTCCGCAGACACGCTTTTAATTCTACTAATCGTCTAATAGCGCCTATATGTCGTAACCACCCGGATTTGTTACCAAGTATGCCAATTAAGAAACAGGAAATGAGGCTGATTTCTATTTCGATACCAAAAATGTAAACACTCTTTTAAACTTATTGCGAGCTGTGTAGGAGTCGTAAATACCTAATTAATTTGAAAGCTTTTGAGTGGTAAACAACTCACTTAATTGTTTTGCAGGCTGAATCAATAGGAGTATAATTTCATTATACTCAATTTCCAATCAGAATACGGAACTTTATTTTTGAAGTAAATCAAAAATAAAACTTACGTTGTAGTTTGAAAGTTACGTTTTCGAAACTAAAACAAAACAAAACTAATCATTAAACAGCAAAAACAATTTATCCGAAACAGCAGAAAACGAAACTCATGTTTCTGCAAGTGAAACAGAAACCCTTTATTTTAGACCACCTCTCAGGAAACAGATCAGTAGCAAGCTTACATCAAGGTGATCTCCCCCTTAGCTCCCCAAGTCAAAAGTCACCCTCCCGGGCACACCCATCAAATCGCACCCCGGTTCGCAACACCACGAATACTACCAGCAGTCGAGGTTCTACGGGCGGAGACGTTTACGACTTTGTTGAAACGGACGAACAAAAAAGAGAAGTGATTCGATTGTCGAGGTTTTATTGAGTTTTCTTTATCAAAGGCGAAGTCTTATTAGCTTAGCATATTCTGCAAAAAGTAGAATAACGAGGCTTGAGAAGAAGTTTGTTAAATCATTAAACTTAATTTTAACGATAGTCCTACAGTGCTACCCCTGAGGGAAACGCATAAGAAAAACTGCTTCTATTACATTTAAAATGGATGGAAAGAGCACATACGACTTCAATATTTTCAAGTGTGCAGCTCACCCCTGTTTTTGACCATTTTTTCAGTAGAATTTTGTTTTCAACACGGTCAAATTCTTTAGTGTACTTATCCCTATTTCAATAATTGTATTATCTTTTTGCCATTTTCTGAAGGAAAAACAGCATTTGTGTTACAGTAAATGGATTTTTCGTATTGCGATATGTAGCTTTGTAGAATAATGCTGGTGAAGTTGGTTAAAACAAGCGCTCACGTTTTTTTACTGGAATGTTAGGAGGGAAAACTATTTTTTAATTTGAGGTGTCTTATGAGTTTTGGCTTAAAATTGAGGTTCTGTTGCTGTTTTCCGAAAGTTTTTCTCATGTTTGATTGTTTTGCTGGAGTTTTAACTAGTAAACACATAAAAAGTTTGATTTAGGGTACTGTACAAAAATAACTTACGTTTTGTTCCAATTTTTTCTCATAGGAATAAATAGAAAATCGTCAAATTAAAAATGTTATACAAAACCGTAATTTTCAAGTTTTCTGGTGACTTATGAGTTGTGTATTACATCTAAGGTGAATGAAAATCTGCAAGAGCTCATGTTGTCTAGAAGTGTATCGAAGTTCGTTGTTTATGTTACACAAGGCGAGATATGTATGTCGACTTTTACTAGAATGTATGGAGGCATTGATACTTGATTCTATGTTGGGTCATTTTTTTTGCTCTCAATGGAAGCTTTTAGAAGTTATTTGTGTTTTCGTGGTTTTTGATTTTTTTCTGAGTTTTTTCATTTGACATTTGGTCCTGAAAACGGGATGAGCAGGCAAAACTCTGAGGACATAAAAGCGTTTAGTAGCCCCCTTAGAGCTTTATCAGTCTCTAAATGTAAAACTCGTCGAATCTGCTAAGAAGATTTCAGTTGCCTCCTTGTGTTTGATCATGTTATTTTGATTTAATGTTTTTGCTCGGAAAAATTGGTGGCTGCTCAGATTTTAACGTAATTTCAATATTTTTACCTTCCATTTACTTCGAAAGTCAATTGTCTTTATGACATTCAATTGCTGTTTCTCTATATAGTATAATCCGCGATTTTAAGTAGAATCACATCTGTACAGACTGCTATAGTCAGCATAATGAGATCAATCCTAATCAAACGACTTAATTTTTTTAAAATCTCGTGAGCTCTTGTGACTTCTCTCTCAAACTTAATATTTCCAGGGCTTGTTTTAGCTTTCTGCCCCCTTTTATATGTCACAGTCACGGCGAATAGCAAACATTCTTTCAGTCGGAAGCTAGTTGCAGATAGTTTGTGATGTCGCATTCCTAATTGCACAGTCACGGCGGTTTTGCATTAAATAGAATGTTTGTTTTCGTTTATCGCCCTGTTTTTCTTATTGACAATATTGGTGTCATGTATAGCCGGCCAGACCTCGAATAGAACGCGATCTGTCATATGACGTGATGGTGGTGGTGGTTTGAGTAGGCTAGTCAAGAGCTTTACTATCAGAGCGCGCTTAAATTGTAAACCATGCATTTACCAAAACACGCTTTCAATTTGTAACTCATAATATTTGCTAAAGCGTGATGCTATATGTTATATTGTATTAATGCAAACTTAGTAAACTTAGCATATCTTCATCTAAAACGTTCGTTTCATAATCTAGCTCTTATAACTGTTGCAGTGAAAGTACCATTTCGCAATTCTATGGTCAACTCAATTAACGCCTCTGTTTATCGTCTTCTTTGGCTACTTTTGAAGTCCGTTCATGTTTTAGATGAAAACTTATGTCTTTGAAAACCAAACTTTTATCATTAAGATGTCCGCGTGAGATTTGTTCATGACGTGCGTGTGAATGAGTTCCCAAATCCGAGGAGCGCGAATGAAAAGCTCGACCACAGATTGTGAGGACGGTGACGAGGATGGGCCGGTTTACCAGTTTCGCCGAATAGGATCCGCCGCCACTTGCAAAGGTGTCAAGGACGAGTTCAAAGTCATCACCTCCACCACAAAAATCGGACGTCAACTTGACGAGGTGGACTTTTATCTGAATTCCACCGTGAACAAACGTCTGATATCAAGACAGCACGCGCAGTTAGAACGAATCCATGATGGTAAACAGTGGAGATTTATCCTTATAGATACAAGTTTGAATGGAACCTATGTCAATGATGTCAAGGTATCGGGTCAAACTGAATTAAAAGTAGGCGACACCGTAACTTTTGGTCACACGAATGGCATCAACGTCAGAGATGGAATGGTTGCCTGGCAACCGAATTCTGAGTTTAGATTTGTTTTCGAATGTGTTTACTCGCAAGGTCGTGGTTATGCCAAAAAGGCTCCATCTCAAAATTCGAGTGTTTCATCTGCCGAACAGGCCGGTGTTTTTCAACCCCCTAAGAGCGAAAATGATACTTCAAATTTACTAAATACCCATGCTAAATCCGAAACGGTTAATGCGCAGCTCAAGCAAGATCCGGCTAATGTTGCGAATCCAGGAACGCAACCTCCGGCCTTGCCAGTTCGGCATTCGGCGATGGATTCGATTAAACAGGCATTTACAGAAGCTGCCGTGGACGGTGTTGCTGGTTTGAATTCGGGAACTACGACCCTGGAAGATTTGGCGAAAGCCAACATCCCATCATCGGTAGCCACTACGGCACAATGGCTGTCAGAGAAATACAATCAGAAACAGTCGAACGCTCCAAGTACGAAAGGTATGTCACAATCTTTTAAAATTTGAGATATGACAACGGAGTTAATTAAAAATTGGGATTTGTTACATCATTTGGTGAATAAATTTTGGTGTGCATTAAAGTTTAGTTCCAAAACTTTTTTTTTAAATTGTGTTTTAAGTACCCTGCTACTCAAATACGACAGTTGAAATTGCCCCTTGATAGAGTCATATGTGGCTATCATTTTTTGAAGCCTAGTGTTGTCGGTTTTAGTAAATTTCAAAATTAATATTTTCACAACGCTATCGGTAGTCAAACCAATCCAAATTTATATGTGCAGAAAATATGAAATCAATATTTATGCTTAAAAATTTCTCTTTGTAATGATCTGTAATGCTATATTTGTTTTTAACTGGGTGCGGCAAGTTCACATATAAAACATGTTTTTAACTGCAAAAATACGCCTTGTTTTGTTCACATTGGTATTTGAAACAATTAATTTTGTTCATGGTGGGAAAAATTCATTTTATCCCTAAATCGTTTTTGATATGAAACACGTTGTTAACTTGACTGGTTGAATTTAATTTTAATCATCTCTTATCATTTAACTTGTCATTTCCGCAGACACGCTTTTAATTCTACTAATCGTCTAATAGCGCCTATATGTCGTAACCACCCGGATTTGTTACCAAGTATGCCAATTAAGAAACAGGAAATGAGGCTGATTTCTATTTCGATACCAAAAATGTAAACACTCTTTTAAACTTATTGCGAGCTGTGTAGGAGTCGTAAATACCTAATTAATTTGAAAGCTTTTGAGTGGTAAACAACTCACTTAATTGTTTTGCAGGCTGAATCAATAGGAGTATAATTTCATTATACTCAATTTCCAATCAGAATACGGAACTTTATTTTTGAAGTAAATCAAAAATAAAACTTACGTTGTAGTTTTAAAGTTACGTTTTCGAAACTAAATCAAAACGAAACCTAATTTTTTAAACAGCAAAAACACTTTATTTGAAACAGCAGAAAACTTAAGACCGCGAATCTTAAGACCGCGAAATTAAACTTACGTTTAGTTTGAAACTTACGTTTTCGAAACTAAAACAAAACAAAACTAATTATTAAACAGCAAAAACAATTTATCCGAAACAGCAGAAAACGAAACTCATGTTTCTGCAAGTGAAACAGAAACCCTTTATTTTAGACCACCTCTCAGGAAACAGATCAGTAGCAAGCTTACATCAAGGTGATCTCCCCCTTAGCTCCCCAAGTCAAAAGTCACCCTCCCGGGCACACCCATCAAATCGCACCCCGGTTCGCAACACCACGAATACTACCAGCTGTCGAGGTTCTACGGGCGGAGACGTTTACGACTTTGTTGAAACGGACGAACAAAAAAGAGAAGTGAAGGTCAAGAAGTCACCGATGGCTTCGTCAATGGCAGTATCGTCTGCGCCAATTTACAGCACGTTTCATCTGCAGCAACAGCAGCAGCAACATCTGGCTATGCAGCAAGCCGCCCAGCAGAACCAGCAACATGTCAATGCAGTTTCTCAACAACAAGGTGCAATATCATCCGACCCAACTTTGCAGCAGAACATTTCCCAACATTCAACAATCGCGAATCAAGTCTCGACCAACACCACCGCCAATCACCCGGTTCCTTCGTACGTCTCAAAACCACACCCTCCTAACAACCAAATGGTCGGGAGTCAAAGTGCTTTGCAGCAACAGCATCTAGACAATGTCAGTAGCATGAGTACAGGGATCCCAGCTCATAACACGGTCCAGCCAACCACCTCGATTGCGTCCAAATACAGCGATCAGTTGGCAGGCATTCAGTTCTCACACAAAATGCAGCACCCTCCAAACAGTGCCCAGGTCTCGGCTGTTGCGCCCACGCACGCCACAGTTGCACCAGTGCAATGTCCACCGAACGAGCAACGTGACTCAAAAGCCGGGATTCCATCATTTCCACCTTCCCAGATACAAGCACAGAAACAACAACAATCTAATTTTCACTCTGCGTCACAAATTTTACCAACTGCGCCTAGTAACAATAGTTCGACGGCGAATGTTAAACCGGAACCCGCGGTTTACATTCAGAAGCCGATTCCAACATCAGTCAACCAATACAATCATAATTTCAGTTCGACCCAAAGCCAAGGGGCGTCGTCATTACATAGCTCACATTCGTCAAAAACACCTGTGGCATCCGTGGTACCACAGCAACAAGTACAGCCCACGAAGCAGGCCTCTGCAGCGAGCTCAACTGGTTTGCCGGCAAATACAGTTAAAGTGGAGCCGTTTTCGAAGGCAGAGCAAGATAAAAGGCTGAACAAACCAACGCAAAAAGTGAGCCCAGTGTCTGTCGACAAATCGCGTGCCCGAAAAGATAAAGATCGCGAAATGCTGCAGAATTCCTGGATGAACTCAAGCACGGCAGCTAACACTGGAACCGGTCGGAAAACGTTAACTTCGCTAAACTCTGATTTGGGCTACTTATCGCGACTTAACGTCGATGATGCAATCCAATCCAGCGAAGATCCTTCACCCACTAGTCAAAAAACTTTCTCACCTGTTAAGATCAAACCAGAAAAAACCACAAAATCCGATCATGTCATTAAATCAGAGAGCCCTTACAACTCAGCAACAAATAGAACAGAAAACACAATGGAGGAAATCAGAGCTCTGTTTTCATCGGTCAAAAGACCAGCAGTCGCACATAATAAAGAAATGACCAATCAAACGAGCAGAGAACCTGTAAAGGTTGAAAAGAAAGACAAGGTTTCAAAACAACATATTCCGACGTCTGTGAAACAAGCACCACCCCCGCCCGCACAACAGTCGGACAATTCGGACGAAGATCGTGATGAAAGCGATGAAGATGATGACGAGGAAGATGATTCATCAAGTTCCGAAGGGGAGGATTCGGAGGATAATGGAAGCACCTCGTCATCTAGCGAACACGCCGAACAGAGAACACCGGCGACGGTCCAGACCAAGAAACAGTCCACAAATTCTGGATCCAACCCAACGTCTTCAAATGTAGCTAACAGAAACAAAGTAGCAACCACGACATCACAGCGGAAGCTAAAACACGTTTTAAATCCACCCCCTCCCCCGCAACCACCAAAAACCCAAACCCATAGCAAGGCCTCGACTGCACAGAAAGTATCACCGCCTGCAAATATCAGATCCCAAACTAGCGCTGGAAAAGTCACCAAAAAGAAAGGAAAAGTCACGAAGAAGGTCAAAAGTGCAAGCAAACCCGCTAGTGCCAGTTCATCCAAAAAGAAAGCCGGTGGAAAATCAAGTGGCAGTAATTCGAACAGTCGCAAAAGGAAACAATCAAGTTCTAGTTCCAGCTCTAGTGACTCTGAAGATAATGACCAAAGTGACAGTGAGGAGGAATCGGAGGAAGAGATCCAGGATCAGAGGAAGAGATCGGCTCTCGCTTCTAGTATGACCTCAACCACAACCGCATCAAATAAAAAGAAAAACTCAACAGAAAACACCAACAGCTCCAGAGGAAAGAAGAAAACGCCGCACGTATCATTCAAAGAGCGGAATCGAGCTGCCGCGGCGGCAGCTGCGATTGCGGTTCAAAGTTCGAGTAACAAAAAGAACAGCGCTGCCAAGAAAAGCCAAAAGAGCGCTGAAAAAACAACATCGGCAAGTTCCAAAGCCAGCAGTAAAAAGATCATGTACTACCAGGAGGAAACTTGTGATTCACCGGATTGTCTGAAACCCAGTGGGTCTACCATTGACTGGGTCCAGTGTGATGATTGCGATTTATGGTTCCACACTGTTTGTGTCGGCTGCAATTTGGAAGTCGTTCAGAAAGTCAATGCTTCCTTCCACTGTGGCTGTGTGTGAACAGAATAAACAAGGAACTGAAAAATGTCAAAAAAACTTTAAATTTAGACTTGAGCTGAGTTAGTTTCCTTACTTAAGTACAAAAAATGGCAAAACTCAATGGTAGTTGTTGCGTAATGTGTGTAATCGTTACGTAATTATTAATCGTTTTACTATTAGTTAATCTGTCGTCTTTTTATGTTCCATCTCTTCGCGTGAGCTCTCTAAACTGACGTGTGCAAATACATATACTATTCATTGATGACTACTCTCGTTTTGATAACTTGCGATATTTCTCTATTTGTTTAACTCTTGATGAACCAACACACGATATTCATTTATTAATATTAATAATTTCGAGACGGATAGCCAATGTATTTCCTTTTATTTTTGTTGTTACTCTGATTTTTGTCAGTTTGAATTAAATTCAATCTCTGCATTACCTGTGCGTGTGTTTCTGTGAACGATCAGTTTTTGTGACTGCCGGACGTTTCACTGCTACTCTTTACAGTTATTATAAATTATACTGTACAGTTCAATTGTTAGTCGTACATTAATTATTTTCACAAGTCGCGCAATCTTGGCTTTCTCATGTTTCACAGCTAACTGCTGCTGTATGTAGCCTTGATGTAACTTTTCCGAGATTGCGAGCTTGCCAATTTTTCAATATCAGCTAAATTTAGATTTCTTTTCAATTTTTTCTTTTACCGTTATTTAATAATGAGATATGTTGAGATTGATATCTGATAACACATGAACGGGGGAAAAGTTTGAATAGCTTTGCGGAACTTCAAGTGTATTAGATAGAGAGATTGACTCTCAAAAATATTTTATCCGTCAAAAGATGGACGTTAACAGATTTTACTTGCCACTTTGATTTTTGCATACCGAACTGTCAAAAATGATGTATCGAAAGCATGAAGCAAATTAGGGCAGAAGGTAAATTGAGTGACAAAATTGACTCAAAATAAAGATCAATTTTGGTTTCAAACTTAAGATTAAGCTGCCATAACTATTTTGTAAAAATTCTGATTAGTACAAGAGCCTCTAAAAAACATTTTCAATTTCTAATTTAACAAGCGACATTAGTTAGTGTCTAGAAGCAACACCTTGTCATTCAACAGTACATTTTTTTATACCGTTGTTCGCCAATGTTTTCCTTCCTATATTTGGATTAAACACGAGTCTTGAAAATCAAAATTTGAGGTTAAACAAAACCTGTTCTAAAAGCCTTAGAAAAGAACGTCGTGTTGATAAAACACAAAGAAGTTTTTGTGAGTACTTACGCCTAGAATTAAAAAGGAAAAACAAGATTCTAATAAATAAATAAAAGTTTTACCAGCTAAAAACAAAATGCGTTATTTTGCATTGAAAAATAGATTTTCAAAAAAGTACAGAAAAAGCAGTTGAAAATTTATTAAAAACATGAAATCAAAACATTGTCATTACTGTCAAAATTTTTCATTTTGGCACGAAGTGAGTTGCAAGGTATTTAAAATTCGTGTCCTAAATTTGCAATATTTTGATTTTTAGCTTAATATGAAACGTTACAAGACAAAGAAAAGATTTGAATTTTACAATTTTTCTAACCCAGAAACGGATGTTTTTGTTTGTCACGCTACTGGACTCGCGTAAATACTCATGTTACAATCATTTTTTGATCGGGGACTGTATGAATAAAAGTCAACCAAACATTGGTTGAGAAGTGTTGAGAAATATGTTCTTTCTTAATCTATTTTTTCATGTTGGAATATTTCCATATTTAATCAATTGAATTAACTGTCAACTGAAAAAACGGATTACCCAGCCCGAAGCATGTGATTTTGAAAAACATTTTGAAAAGTTTTTGTTTCCATCAAATGAATTTAAAACACTCAATGAAATCCCATAGAATTTCTATTAAATCGGATGAGACCAAATTGACTGCTGCAATCAATGCGAGACAAACTCGAAATAGCAAAATTATGAACGAGTTTCTAATTCATAAAATGTTATCTTTTATTCTATTCTTATCTATTCTGTTTATTTATGTTATCGTTTCTATTCTTTGTTCATTTGGCTTTTTTCTGCAACAATTTTGAATTACCTTTATAGAAATTACCCTATATTTTTCAAAGAAAAATTAGTTGAATTTTTTTAACGAACTGAAAATATAGTAGCGATTGCTGCACATTCAGATAAATGAAAAAGACAAACAACTAAAAGTTGGAAGTCCAAAGTAGAAATTCAGTTGAAAAAAGATCAGAAAAAAATAAAAACAAAAATAGAATGAACTAGAATGAAATAGAGTCCAATAATTGGTCAGCCGTGAATTTTGACTTAGATCCACTTTTGTATGAGCATTATTATGTCGACTTGGCTCAGGTGACCACAAAAATTGATGTGAACGCATAAATTGACAACAAAACTGTTTTTAAATTGAACTTTTTTGTTCCGACCCCACTTGTGGTGTGAGGGACTATATACTAAAATGGGTTTTTTGTTCAGACAATTTTGGCCGATCGATAAATTCATGGTAGAGAAATGTGAGTGGTATCTTAAAAAGGCTCGTCTTGGGTAGAAATCGAAACAAGATTTTTTATTTCCTTTTTTCGAGGTTTCAAGTTTTGTGTGAACACAGTACATTTGGCATGTTTTTGTTCACTTTTAGCTTAATTTTCATTCAAATTAAAATTTTTTCTGTAAAAATATTAATTGAAGAATACATTTCAAGCAATTAAACGAAACAATTTTGCGTTCCTAATAATAGACGAAGGGCGACAAAAATGATAGTTTTGGTCTCATGGGTAAATTTACTATAAAAAAACTCGAAATATATTTGAGAGCTTTTTTTAGAAACATTTCGCATTTTTTGTTTTTAAAGTCACTTATAGACTAGTCCTTTTTATGTCGAGATTCGGTTAATAACGAAAATCACCTAGAGTCGAATGCAACCCAATGAACATAGACGCCGTTTACTAGGAACCGCTCTTGTTTTCTTTTGGCTTCTACTCTGAGTTTTCGTAATTTATGAAATTTTTATTTCGTTTTTGAGATTTTTCCTAATTTTTGTAGTCCAATGGCATAGACTCGTTGACTGAAATTGCAATAGGCTTCCAAATGAGTTTTAAGTGAACCTCTTTAGTGCTTTGAGTAGACAGCTAATGGCTGTTAAGAGATTAAAATTATTTTTCGAAATTTTTTGAAATTTAACCAGTCTCAAATTTAATTTTTGAATTCTTATTACATTATCGTTATACTGATAGTTCCATTTTTTTAGAGAATTTGTTCAATGGTTCAGACAGGAGGTTTTCAGAAAAAAGCTTATGGTTTAAATGGCTTCGAAACTTTCTTCTCGCACATTTCTATTGAACTTTTGGTTTTTGCCTTCATTTGTTGTTGTTTTTCTTGTCATAAGACATATTGTGATGTCTTTTTGATTAAGAATGATAAACAACATAATCTTTCCATCGAGGCATAATTTATCGTATCTACTGATTTCTCGGGAAAGCTATTGGAATTAAGGGCGTTGATATTTCGTGTTTTTTTTCCAAAATTTCGTGGCTTCGATATACTTGTTGATATTTTTTGCTATTTTTGCAGTCATATTTTTAAAACAAAAAAAGCATCGCATAGTTTTTAAAAAATGATCAAAAATAGAAAATTTTTACCGCAAAATTTACTTTTGAATGGCTTCGACGCTTTTCTCTCGGATTTTTTTTTTGATTTTTTTTGTTTTTGACTGTTTCTTTTATAAAATTTATTGTTGTCGTAAAATGCTGAGAGGTCTCCTAAGCCTCCAATTGAGGATTGAAAAAGTTATTTTTCTCAATGCAGTCAGTTTATAGCGAATAGTCTTAAAGCTGTTGATATCGTTTGTTTTCAAAAGTTTTTAGTTTTTGGTGTTCTTTTCGTCAGCTTGCAACTTATTCTCATCACTGAGGTCACATTCAATTGCAAAAAAATGTTATCCAAAAATTAAGTTATCTATTGATTTCATATCGTAGCTGATGTTTTGTTTGGTGGACGATATGCGTTTTCAAAAAATTTTGTGACTGGTCAATATGTGTTTCTTTTTCTTTTTTTTAGCATATTCGCGTAATAACAGATCCCAATGACTTTCAAATAAGTTTCAAATGAACTTATTCACTCATTCAGTATAGTTTTAGCTAATTTGGTAAAATTAACAACTGAAATAGGAGAAACAATTTTCAGATAAGAGCTAATGATTTTAATGGCTTCAATAATTTGTGCTTTCGCAATTTATTTGTGTTTTTTTTTAAGTTTTTCTACAACTTAAGTTGGTTTCTATGGCTTAGTCTGAGCAAACACAGTTCTTTCCGTAATAGTTTGTTTATCAAGATTTATTCCGTTAAAGGCTAGGGGGTTTTAAGACGTTTGAAGTTATGAAACGTTGATAAAAATGTTGATTGATTTTTGGAATTGGCCTCATAATTTCTTTTTGTGTCGACTTTTTACCTAGCCCCATTAAGGAAAAATTCTATCTGCCGTGTAGCTGAGAAAAATTAAGTTTGTGTAGCTATGGTTTTATTTGATTGCTTTTTGATGTTTTTACTAGGTGCTTTTAATTTAGATATTGAGATTTTGCTGTGAAATTTTAGATTTTACTGATTTTGTTGTTTATTTTTGCTCGTAGTCTTCTTAATTGCAGATCTCGTAAGCGCTGAATGAGGCATGACATTACGTGATTCAATTAGTCGTTTGGGCATGTAAACATTCTTTTAACTCAAATTTCTATTTTATTTATTATCTCTTCATTTGGTTGACAATTAAGTCAAAAATGTAGATGAGCTGGGGTCGGAACATCACCCGGGTCAACGATCATACAACTTTCTTTTATTTCGTACTAGGTCATATATGATTCTTAGTAATCATACTAGGTCATATATGAAATGTATGAATTCTTGGTAGTCATACAAGGACCATAAATGATTTCCTAGAAATCATACAAGGATCATACAAAAAAATTCAAAGACTAAAAACTGATTAATTTTGATTTTCCATTGAAGTTGAAAAAATTTCTCGGATTACATACAAGGTCATATATGACACATAATACATTGACGGGTGCCACAAGTTCCCGTATAATGTAATCAGAGGACTTATTAAATTATTATATCGCATTTGCAATCCACATTTGATTCTTTGTGTGCGCTAAAAGAATAACTTTGTGGTTTAAACGTATTCAGAAAACGAATATGACGTGATATGCATTTTTTCCTTGAGTAATTTTTTTTATAAATGAGCATTTATATGTATGAACTGGCTTCAGAGTATGTCAAAAATTTTGTTATTTGTTTGGACTTACTCTTTTATTTTGTGCCCAACTTGCAATTGATAATGTACGTTAGGGTCTTTTGGCGGATCACAATGTGATGCCGGGGTATCATATATGTGATGCCCTACCGAATAAAAACAAAAAAAAACATAATTTGTTAAAGATTTTCAAAAAATAGATGTATGATTCTTGGTATTCGTACTAGGATCATATATGATTTCTTGGTAGTCATACAAGGATCATATATGATTTCTTTGGTTTCATACAAGGATCGTACTAAGAAATCAAGTATGGACAGTATGAAATCATATATGATCCTTGTATGAAATCAAAGAAACTTCAACCCGGGATGTGCAAACGCACATTAACGAGTCTCCTTGTTAAAATAATGTTCAATTACTGCCTCCGTTGAATCAAAGTCTCCAAAATAAACAACACTGATATTCTCAAAAAATGGGGGGTAATAGCTAAAAATTGTTTGAAATTGAATAGCGCTTAGAATTAAAACGTATGTTCACACGATCCACGCAAAAGTAAACGCCAGTTGTGTTGAATCAATATTGAACGAAAGAAGAATCTATACTAAATCAAAATAAAGATAGATTTTTCCAGATTGGGGGAAAAAGATCTGATTTTTCTATCGCCCTGGAAAAGGTGCAAAACTCAATTCTAAATTCGAAAACGTTTGATTTTTCGGTTCTTGATTTCCAAAGGTTCTTCTCATTCAAAAGCGCTGCGGGGTTACAAAAAACGCACATATTAAGCTTGAGTAGGGAGGGAGAGGGGGGCATCGAAAACAGAAAAGATTTAAATTCGCTACTCCAAGAAATTGTGGAAACTAATTGATATTTTTTCGTAATAAATAGTAATAAAGTGTGTTTTTTCAATTGTTAATTGGCACTGGTCCAAATAATGTGACTTTAAATGAACACAATCTATATATAATAGTTGAGAACATGAACAGTGCGGTAGTATTCGATGAGTTTTTCTTTCCCTTCTTTCGAAAGAGAAGAGTCGATTGCATTCATCTGAAACAGACATACTAACATTTTAATGCTACAAAGGTACCCAGGTTGAGGTCGCAGACTATAATGACCTCTGAGCAGACAAGTTGCAAACAATTTTCACGAACTTCCAGCAATCGAAGATTCTTCTAGACTATTTAATTCGAACGTACGATGTGCAGGCATACTTATAATTCAATTAAAATCAAATGCACTATAATCAAGCAATATACTAGCAAAATAATTCTAATGTCTCAACGATAGTCTCAAACTGCTATCATTAAGGGTTTTTGTTTAGGTTCACATTTCAGGTTAGCAAAGGTTCCAAATTTTCGTTAAAATATCGGATTTGTTTTTAATATTCTACTTCGACCTTGTAAAGAAGTTGAAACAAAACTTTGACCAATTTTATACAGTATCCGTTACAATTTTATACCATTAAAGATTTGTATACAAGATCGATTAAAATAACGTCATAACGTCACAAAAACGTCATAAATAATATACACTATTAATGGTATGTAAAAATTGTAATGAAAACCCGGACATTCATCTCATGTATATTGTAAACTGTTTCATAAAATCCCAATAGAACATTACTGAAACATACAAAGTTATATGTGAAAGGGTAGTTTAGAATGCGCAGAAACAAGCCCAATGCCTTTTCGTCTGGCCATAGTTAAAAGCCGAATGCCAAGTATCTGACCAAAAAAGAATGCAACGAATTCGCATCTACTGGACAGTGACAGTAGCCATCTGTTTATCACCAGTATATTATTGACGCATGATACAGAATATTCAATCGTTTCATTTCATTTGACAGAGTCCGTATTGTTAAACAGTCAAATTCTATGTAAAAAAAGCCATTTAAAAGTTTTCAAACATCCGAAATGTATGAATTTACAGATGGCCGAAAACTCTGAAACTCGTTTAAAACATTCAAAACATCGTCTGCTTGTTCATATCCTAATGAACGAACGCGCTATTTATAGACAGACAAGAGGCGTCTGAAATTGGAAATCCAACAATGTTTGCATGTTTTAGTTACACCTCACCTTGGCACCGTCAAGCAATAGACAAATCGACACAAACATCTCCTTTGTGTGGCTAGCAAGAATATGTTCTTTTTTTCAAAATGAACTGGGCTGTTCATAAGAAAAAAACCTGAAGTATTCAGAGAATTAATATTCCAGAATTATTTTCATCGGTATGTGGGTGGTTAGCGAAATTTGGTGCCGGCAATCTCTCAGTTATGAGTTCGTTATATAAATTTGATCGCTTCGGGAATTAGCCGTGACTCATCTTCTATTCTTCCTTGACGAGATTGGAAATAAGCCCTGTTTATGCGCGTTTGCTTGAAGCTATACGAAAAGTTCAAACCATATGCTTACTCAATATTTTTCAAAGTTTTCCAGCAATGTCAGTTTATTCGTTTTGATAGTCGATGTTTTCAAGTGTTTTAGCCTTCACTTGGCCTCCGCTCCTACATAGCTAGCAGCCCGGATGAGAAAGGAGGAGGGAAACACACCCAGAACATATTAGAAAAGTCTCAAAAGTCAGCTTTTCAACTTAACTGGAGCCTTTTCCGACAATTTTCCAGCTATTATTTTACCTTAAAAACCTTATTGATCTTGATACGGCCTTAATACGGTAACTTAGAAAACTTATTACGGCCGAATTACGGACCGTAGTCAACTTTACAAGAAAAAAGAACATTGTTGATTTCCTCTGGTACACATAAGAATAAAAAGCAAATGGTAAAAGAGGCAATGTAAAGTTAAGAATATAACATTATGTAAAATCATTAAATTACCTAACTAAAAATTTGACCATACTTTAGTAAAAAAATGGCCTAAAATGCGAGCATAAAATGTTCTCACACATTTATATGTACATCATGAATTTTAAAAAATAAAATTAAAATCTAATGCTCTCAATGTCATCTTTCATAGCAGTTACTTTTGGGTCCTTCAAAAATTCTTTCCAAAAATATTCTTTCAGTTCTTTTTTGAGGAAGCTTTCGATGTTGTTTTCCGTCTAATATTAGAAGGCAGACTATTATAAATTGGATAATATCTTAGTACGGTTTTCATTCAAGACTTAAACGGTGCCGTACTACGGCCGTACCAAGTTTTCCAAGTATGGGTAACCTGGGTATACTGTTGGCCGGCATTTGCTCTGCAAATCAACGAAAGAACGATTGGTCTATTTAACCCCGACAATTTCCCTTGACTCAACCTTTCATGAACTTAGAGTCTATAACACGCACTTCTTCGTCGAGAGCACTTGAAGACCAAAAGACAGCTCGCATATTTTTTTTCGCTTCATTTGTTTTGTGAGACAATTTGAAATAATTTATTGCAAAAAATATTATAATTTTTTCCGTTCTATTATTATATTCGTCATTTTGTTTATTTTTTTCTTTTCATTGTGTTTACCTATTAGCATTTTCTTTTAAGTATGCTTTGTAAAAGGAACGTGGCATTATTAGCAAGGCAATGCATTTGAGTTAGATAAAGGCCCTGAGTGATTTGATGTAAATCTTCACAATGGCCGTGTCGGTGAAACGCACTCGGCATTTATCGCCAGCTAGGTTGGTGATAGTCGGCTATTTGTGCTGTTGTGGATAAGGACAGTTGTAATTATAATGCTGGTCAAGTTAAGGGCATTCGACATTTAGCGCTGGGGGAAGAGAGAGGGCAGTCGGCAGTTAGTGCTGGCCTTTTTTTAAAAGCGGAATTGATTAGTTTCATGCTCAGAAAAATATTCAGAAGTGTAAAATGCATACTTGATTAGTATAAAATTTAGTATAATATATTTAATATATAAATCATATTTAGCATAAAATGCATACTGTAAATTGTAAATGTGACATGAAAATAGGAATGCACAATAAAAAACATTATGAATTTTCTATGTCTCATTGCTGTTTTGTACTGAGACGAAATTCCGGGTACTAGTATATTAGCCTTCATAAAAGTCCTGATAGTTTTATTTCCGAACAAGTCAATTTCACAGAACTTTCACTTATGATCAAATTGTAAGCCTTCTAAATTCTTCCTAAGACTTTTTTTAACCTAAGACATTAAATATTTATAAAAGGGAGGTTAGAGAATAACAAGTTTTGTCAACCGAATCACTCTATTAGGAAAAGTTTTTTACTTACGTATAGAATAACGATCATTGTTTGAAGTTTCGAGGACATTTGCAGCAAATCTAAATAGAAAAGCTTGTTTTTTTCTTTTTTATTATGATTTCATATGCTTCAATTTATGTACTGTGAATTTCTAAGGTCAAAATGCCAGAATACTTCAATGATAATGACAACTGACGCTTATTCGGTTGAAGCGTTGGATTTCAGTTATCCGGAACAAGTTTTAATTTTTAATCATGACTTGCTTCAATTTTTAAGGCTGGTCAGGACTTAAGATTTTGCAAGATTCATGATAAGGCGAAGCTATTAAGAGACATGATCACAGCGCTGATACAGTTCTGATCCAAGTTATTCAGTACTGAATGTGTCTCTGATTTATCTCTGATTAGGAATCGACATTCAATTGGACTGAAAGAGAGCATCCGGACCCGAGTGTCAGAACCTTTCAGTACTGATTCATTACAATCCAATGGTAAAACGTTAGACCAGTCCTGAATCAGAGTGACCTAAGGGTAAATTTACCTCGCATTATATGCAGACAAAACCCAGAAAATTTTTTTTTTCATGAATCGTCCCTGGACATCCTGAGTTTATTGTTTTTTTTCTGATCAGAGTAAAATCATAGTAAAAATGAAATTTTCGAAAATCGTAAATTTTGGCAAACGTGTAAGGACACGTTACAAAATAGTAAAAAGACTGATAGTAGGACTGGAAACCTTGTTAACTAGACGCTTGTTAAAACGGGGTGGGGGGGGGGGGGGGAGGAGTACATCTGTAAATTGAAGAATTTAGAGTCATCAGAACAGAGTTGAAGAATTTAGATTCATCAGAACAGAAGACAAAGCACATCGACCGAGCACCTCAACGGAACAGCGAACGAGCACCCCAAGCCCCCCCCCCCCCCCCCCCCCAACCACGAAATAAACCTAAGCCCCCCACCCAAGAAATAAACCTAAGCCCCCCCCCTCCCACCCAACACAAACCCCCCCACCCCCACCCCCCACCACCACCACTACTACTACCACCACCACCACCACCACCACCACCTCCTTGAACACCCCCCACTTCGTTACCCGAGCTGTGAATTCCCGGATCACATCTGTGCTGATGTGAATAATAGTATGTGTACATTCACGGAGTTCTGAAGCGGCTGTTGCACCTTGTACCTGCGCCAACAGCCACCAGATCGATCATTACCTGCCATCAAATTCTTCACAGAGATGCGTCTGAAATTTCAGATGTCACGAATTTGAACGAATAGTACAAAATATGTCCAAATAAGATTGCAATGTGGTGGTGGTGGGGGAGGGGGCAATGTAGTGGGTGAAGGGGGGGGGGGGAAATGGTGGGTTGGGGGAATATGGTGGGTTGGGGGGGGGCGGAAGTGGTGGGTGGGGGATAACCCTTCTTCCCACCCACCACAGATAATGTATGAGTGATGCCAGGCGGTTGTGAGTGATGCCAGGCGGTTGTGGTTGGTGGGGGGGGGATTACTCTTCTTCCCAAGCACAACAGAGAATATATGAGCGATGCCAGGCGGTTGTGAAGAACTTAGGCTATTAAACGTAGGCTATTACATAGACTGCTGATGCCATATACTATTCGATGCAAATTTAAGAGGTTAATCCTTTTCATTCTAATTTTCATTTTTAAGTTTGTTTTGTCTTACTTTTTTGTTTCTTTTAGATGAGTTTTCTTGTGCTTGGAGACTCAAATTTAAGAAACGCGCAGCAATTTCTATACCAGTACGAGCCACTAAAAATTTTTGGGTACATTTCTTCGAAAATTTTAAAATTTTTTGTTTTACTTTTTTTGAATCGAAATTGACTGAAATTTTCAGAGCACAGTACGACGGAGAAGGTGGACGTCGGAGCGAACACCTTATTGATTTGGTGGAATTCGCAAGAGAGTTTACTCATATTTTAGTTATTGTTGGTAACAATGACGTAAAAACGCAAAATATTGGTTATATTCTGCAAAAAGTTTTAGAGTTCAAAAAGGCCGTCTGGCCATCCAGGGTGAAGTTTGCTGGGCATATGCGGCGTGGTGATCTGGATCCTGTGTTGGTTGCAAATAATAATATTTTTTGAGCTAAAAATTAGGTGTTCACTACAAAATTACAAAGCTTATAAAACCCAATGATTTTCATGATTATTATTGTCACTTTGATCGTGAAGGCGAGGGGTATCGGCATCTAGCTGCTTTAATTCTTGCCGTATTTTCAGAATTTGTACGAAGCTGGTGATTGCGGCAAAGCAATACTCTCATACTCCATTCTCATCTGTTCTATGAGTTCTCTGAGTTCTAAGTGAGTTCTCTGTGAGTTCTATGTGAGTTCTGTGTAAACCGTTTACAGCACTTTTATCAACTTGTTACTTTGTGACATTTGTTTTTAAACCATTAAAGCGGTGATGTATTTCCCTGATTTCCCTCATCGGTACCTTTCTTGGCTGGTTTGATTCATTTCAGATGTATCTGATGCAAATTTGGACATATTTTGTTCTATTTGTTCAAATTCGTGACATCTGAAACTTCAGACGCATCTCTGTGAAGAATTAGACGGCAGGTAATGGTCGATCTGGCGGCTGTTGGCACAGGTACAAGGTGCAACAGCCACTTCCAAACTCCGTGAGTGAGCACAGACCATTGTTCACATCAGCACAGACGTTTTCACTACAGATTCACAGCTACATATTCACAGCTACAGATTCACAGCTACAGATTCACAGCTACGGGAATTCACATCTCGATGTAGATCGATGTAGCTTCGAATGTGAATCATAATAAACGTTTCGGCTTCAAATCTGTTAAAAACAGGCAAAAACTCAACTTTTTATTGATATTTTTTTAATCAAAAACTGCAATTTTGAGTGAATATTTCAGCTAATGTGCTCTATTAAATTGAACCTTTTTTAGTTCAGACAACGTTTTCTTTTATCAAGAAATAGGCTGAACGTCTTAATGTGCAGAAAAAAAATCAGTTGCAATTTAGGCTGTCCATAAAAAATTCAGTGCATGACTCATCAAAATTTCATTCTGTGCAGACCAAACCCAGTCTATTTTTCAGTCTGAGACAAAAAAAATCAGAAACGTTTTCTGAAATTTACAAATATCAGGCTATAAAATGCCCTGTCCAGAATTCTTGAAATCGAAAAAATCATAATTAATTTTTTATGATTCTGTACTGAATTATTATGACACTCAGATCCGGGCACATTATTTGAAACTGTACTGACCTTTAAACTTTTCCCGTATGGTGAGATTTGCGAACAACTCATCTGTAAAAATGCGGAAGAATCCTTTTCTCTGAAACATATAATAGCAAATTGTCAAATTTCAAATATTGAAAGATTCTTATTATTGATTTCATGCAAATTTCGTAACAATTACATCGTATTTTCTTAAATTTTTCCTGACGTCTAGGTTTATTTTTTTTAATTTGCCTTTTTATTGTTTTGACATCGCGATAAAAAATTCTGTCTAAATTTTCCTGCGTCAACAAACGGTTCTTTTTTTCGAAAGCAAAAATTTGTTCTCTAATTTTTTTGTCTATCTACATTGAATGTGTAAGAAAATGAAATAATTTTTTCACTTGTCCTCAATTTCCACATATAACACTGTTTGCAATATTGTTCGACAGATGGATTAGCTGAAAACGAAAAAATGAGCAATTGACTGTTATCAGTCGACAAATCTGATTGGTCTAAAATCATCTGATGATCTCTATTTCGTCCAACCATTACAACTTATATTCGGTTGGCTTAGTAGCCGCCTTAAACTCTCTTTTTCCGTTGAAACTCCCTATCGACCAATTTGATAATACCCATATTTACCACGTGGATGCCGTTTGCATTAAGTGGAATGCTGAGAAGTGGCATTATGAGATTGTAATAGTCATTCCACCGTTCCTCCAGGAATCTCGCATTCACGTCATCCTCAGCTCCCAGATTCAATGTAAGCTAAGGGGTAAGTAGAGTTGAAGCCCTTTTTAATAACTTTTTGAGTAATATTTCAGTTTTTGTAAGATTTAAACTTAAATTTGTTACAAAGTTTTAACTTTAACATTTAAGTTTTAGATATAAATGATTTGAGACAATTTATATTCAGCTTTGAACACTTCCATTATATTGGCCATGGTGTACTTTTTGATTGTGGCGTTTTTTTTTCGAGAAAGTAAAAGATACCAGTCAATTTTGAATAAAAGATCTATCAAGCTTGCAAGATTGTCTCGCAACATTTAACAAGGCTAGACATCTTCCCTATAAGGCTATCTTCCAAAATCATGTTATAGATCTTTCAAGATAACAGTTAATCCCACAAGATCTTACAAGATAATTAGTTTTCACTAGCATCTACAGGAGTATTACAAGAAAATCACTTAATGTCGCCTGGGGTTTAACAATGCCAGAAATTGTACATAAGGTACACACGAGTTTGATTTTAATCGAAAAAAATTGAAAGGGAAATCTGTTTGCTAAAATCATTGCGACCAAAGCGAGATATTTTTTTTTTGCAAAATTCGATATATAAAAAACATAAAAAACTAAGACTACAAAATTGTTCATTCTCTGCGGACATCATAGTACAGAATTTCAACTTACTGCTCTCTCAATTTATTTTTGTATCTTAATGAAAATTTTCTACATTTTAATATGATTACGACCTCTGGCGAGATTAAGTATTCAACTATGAACGAACAATTGTAAACGTTTTTCATGAAAAAGAAAACAAATTAATTCAGTTGAAGGAAGCTGTCAATCATCGATCTGGATTTTGGAGGGGGAGTAAAATTTAATAAAAGTTTATCCTTCGTGTAAAATTGGCAATGATGCTGTCAGAAAACTCAAAAAGGAACAGAAAAAACACCATTGGTAGAAGAGCTTAGTTTCTTCTGAATTGAAAGCTTATTAAACCAAAAAGTTTTTCAAAATAGTTATAATTTGATCTTTAAGAGTGACAAGGAGGCTCGTTAATGTGCGTACGCCCCGCTCATCCAGTTTCTTGGCTTAATTAGCTACCAAACGAAAGCCAAAACTTTCAAAAACTTGCATATCGTTCAATAAACCTTAACTGAGACAACATAAAGCCTTGCTACAGGGTTGATGGAAACTGTTGTTAATAGGACTACTAGAAGATACAATATTAAAAATCAAATACCAAACATTAATAACGACCAAAACTCGATGTCTAAAATTACAAAACAACAACAACTCGCGTCAAATAAAACCTAAACAAAACCAACAAGGCCCTTCTTCATTAGAAAAGATTTTAGACTTGTGCTCAATGCGACTGGGTAACAGGTCGACAAAGAGTGCAAAAAGGTGCGAAGTTGAAAATTACGTTTCCATTTTTAAAAACAAATTAATTCAAAGTGATTAATATCATTAAATAATAACTGAAACTGCCAAAGTTTTAATTAAATTTTCATAAAAAGAAATGAGACCTGACATTATTCATTATAGATCATACCACTAGAAAAAGAAACCAAATACCGGCAAAACAAAAAAAAATAAGCTAGTTTTGTTCAACTAAACTTTGCGCGAAAGTTGCAGTGAAAAAGTTAAGATCAAAAATCTGTCACTTAGAGCATCAAAATCTTCCATTTGCACAATATTTCAAAGCCCATTGTAACTACCATTAAAGTTTTAGTCTAAAAAGAAAACAAAAATCCTTTAAAATGTAGAAATATATAATCTCAAACATTTTATGACTTCTCTTAGTAAGAGTAGCAACAAAGCCAAGAAACAAACAACTGAACTAAAACCCTTTCAAAGATTAAACTACAGCTCACTGGAAACCCGTTCTTACCTGTCTTTACAGAGTCTAAGCTACAAATGGACAGAAAAACTATTTAAAAAGTTGCGGAGCTCAAAAATCCAAATGTGTTTTTGAAAACAATTATTTCCTAAAGCCGTAACAGACATAGGATTTCAAACAGTTGATTAATTAGTTTTTAACACCTCAGGAAACCCATTGCGCTGGGTATTAATCAGACTAGGTCACAAGACTACTAAATTAAAACAAATATATGTAGGAGCCCAAACTTCGAACTTCACATTAATTTTAGATCACAGTGTTCATGGCACTGTATTTTTAGGTTGTTATTTGCAAGAACTGTATGTTAACAATTTTTTCTCATCTTAATAATAATGGATCTTCCTAATGAAAGAACTACAAGAAAATCGCAACAAAAACAGTCCCAAAATTTGAACAGTATAGAAATATAGAATTTTTTTATTTGTAATTGGTCGAAGCCGTCAGTCAAAACATATAACCAACCAAGAAAATTATTTTTGAATTAGCAACAAAATTTGAGACTTTTTAATAGTGAGGTTGATTGCTTGATGACAAAAATAAACGCAAAAGAGACAGTTAAAGCTTTTTTTAAAAAAAATAATTTGAACGTCATTAAAATAAATAGCTATGATCCGAATTCTTTGAAAAACTGAAATTATACGTCCTGGATATTCAATTGAGACATTTTATTATAAGTTATATGTCGTAAAATAATAATAAGAAAAAAAACATAGGCGAAGATATAAAAAATCCATTAACTTTTGCGAGAGAATTATGTCTCAGCCAAAAAGCATAAAATATTCAACAAAACAATTAACATTTTCAGGTACGCCTTTTCTCAACGCTTGTGCATTGTTCGCAATTATCTTGTCATTCAGTTGGATCTCTCATTAAATTTTTGTCAATATAATAATTCGACAAGGAAAAAAAAGAACTTAACTTATAAAATATTCAGTTATGCTGAAAATACAAAAAAAATTGAAAAAATACAGTATCAAAACAGAGAAACATTCAGTTAAGTATAAAACCCTTGAAAACAATAACTCATAATTCAGAATAAACTGTTTTCTCCTGTTTTTACAGAGGCCAACCCTGAAGTTGAGAAAAGTAAGAAAATCAAGTTGAAAGTTCAAAAACTCCACAGACTTTTTCTTAAAACAAATGAATTCACAGTGATAAGAGTCATCAGATATCAACTGAAAACAATGTCTAGGTTCATTTTCTTCTTAAAAAAGCAGTTCGATCTTTGACCAGGGAGAACAAGTTATTGGACTACAAAAAGGATAACAAATAAAAACGAAACACAAGAAGTCCCTAAAATTTTACGAAAACAATCGGTCAGCCAAAAAAACCATGAGCTTAATTCTGAAATAATTAGTCCTCTATCATTGGGTCTCCTTTTTTGTAAATAAAATTTGTCATTTATTGAGTCCTGGTTTGCTAATTTTTGTAATACAAAAATCTATAAATGCAGAAAATCTTTTTTTAAAAAGGCGGCGCCCCATTAAAATCTAAAATTTTTTCAACCGTAATGATCCATGGTGGGATCACGATCAGTCTTTACATTGATGCGCGGCTAAGAATATACTCACTTGTTCAAGTGGTTGCGAAATAGATTAATTTTTAAACACAATTTTTCAGAATTTAAAAAAAATCATTATTTTTGTATGTTTATCGAGTTTAAAATTGCCAAAAACGCGCAATTTTGTGATTCCAAAAGACACTTGAGGCCGGCAGGAGTACGACTAGTTTTTTTTAGCATTCAAAAATATGATTGCAGTTTTAAGTTGTCCACTTTCAGCAAATTTGAAGAACATATGCCAAAAAAGCGTATTTGCTCCCATTTTTTGAGAAAAAAAGTAAGATTTATGAAAAAATTTAGCATTAATTCTAGTCAAAAACATAAATCGAACAATTCAGCAACCCTACTCTATCTTTAGAGATAAAATAAATTACACTACAGTTACCATTTTTAATATATTTTACCAAAAACGAACAAAAGTTTGGAAAAAATACGGAAAATTTGAATTAAAACAAGGTAATTTTGTCTGCTATTCACAAAACTTTAAACCTCGCTAACTCCCTATAAAAATCGAAAATCAAAAAACTCTTTTAAATTCCATATTCTATGCTGGACTGGTTTTCTAATAATACCACCAATACTTCTCTACGATGATTATATCGATCGGCCAAAATTGTCTGAACATAAAAAACCCATTTGAGTAAATGTGGGTCGGATCAGAAAATAGCATCACTCTGATCACGTCACTATTTAATTTACCAGATTAAGCTTCGATACATCAAATAACTCTTATAAGATCCCACTCTAGATCGCACAAAGTACCGGTAAAAATTTGTTTTCATTTTACCAAAAAAACAAAACCCACAATTTGTTAAAAAATTAAAAATCAGACAAAAGTGGGACGAAGAACAAATTTCGCGAAAAAATCAATATTAGAGTAAAAAAAAACAATTGCAGAAAAGTCAAAAAAAGATATACTTTCATTTCATTGTTTCGACAGTTCTTGGCAACAACCATCTATCGTTCTTCCTAAGATTTTGGTTTACATTTTTCTAAACAAACATGTTGTCCAATTACACCTCCACACCTTGGTCTGAAAAAGTGGACAAAAACAAGAAAGGGTTCGAAGAACTATTTGGTTTGCTCAAGAACTCTCCTGTATGTTCTCGGTTTCAGACGTAAAGAGGATTTTGGTATCATTGTTTCTAAGCAAGGCTTTTTCGGCTTGTTAGTTTAAAAGAAATTGTGTGGAGTATTCAGTTTTCATATGTAGAAATTTGTGATATGGTTAGCTTTTGAAGCAAAAAAAACCATACATTTAGTTCTTCGTATCATCGCATCCCTCAGTTTGAATTAATGAACTGATTCTGTGTTAATATTGCGAGACAAATTGTTAGACAAAGCTTTAATGAAACGTTATAAAGTTGGGTAATAAGAATTTTCAACAAGATGAGTTAGAAGATGAGGTCTCGCGGAAACATTTTTGGAAAAACAGACCAATTTAACTTTTCAGTTTTATTTGCTATATACTGTTGACTATATTCTGATCAAACAAGTGTTTTATACTCAAAAAAGCTGGTGACTTCCAGCGCTTCCAACCTAACATGCCGACTATCTATTTTTGGAAACAAAACATACATACGATTTCCTAGGTTTGCGAACACGTTGAAAAACGCACTAGGCTCTGTCTACCTCAAACTGTACATACAGAATGTTGCCCACCTTTAAATTGGGCTACTTTTGAAGTGGAACACGCAATAGTTAAAAAAAACATTTCAATTAATGTTCAAATATCAATGTGCTAAAGAACTCAATTGCATAATTTTTCATTAATGCGTTCTGTCATCTTTGCGTTCAGTAGTCCTTTTGCAAACCAGCAGTTGGTATATAGTTAATTGTTATCCAAGGTTGGATAAACCTGGAAAATTTGGCAATGCCGTAGTACGGCATCGTATAACTCTTAAGCAAAAACCTTACTAATGTCTTGTTAAATTTTCTACGGCCCGTAGTATGACTAAGTTACCGTATTAAGGCCTTATCAAGATTAGTAGGGTGCCGCACTGCAGCCGTAACAAGTTAAATAAGGTGCCCTAAAATAGGGAAATAGAATGACAACTGTCGGAAAACTCTCCAGTAAAGTTAAAAATTGACCTTTTGAGGAATTTCCATTATAATATATGTCTTTGACCCTCCTCCATATTCATTCTGGGCTTGGAACTGGCAGTGGTGGAGTTACTGGAAAAATTATTGGAGAATTAAGACCGATTCGGCGGTAAAACCGTGCCAATAACCCCTCTCTGCAAACAAAACAACATAGAAAAGTTTAACTTTTTAAAGCAAATTTGTGATTCCGATAGAATTTCGGCACGAATCACAATGCAAATAGCTGGTTTTCCTTATACGGGACCTCAAGTTTTGTAATTTTCCAGAGGTGTGAAAAGATTTACTCAGTTCCAAAAAGTATTGAAAAGACTTGTATGAAATAATCGTTATGTTTAAAATCATTTTTAGGAAGTTAGACTTCAGAAATTCATCTTGAAACTTTTATTATTTTTGCTTCAACCCTGGTGGCCAGATTGTATCGCAGTTTCTCCTGAAATAGCAGAATAATTAACGTTGATAACTTTTTAGGTTGACTTGAACAAAAATTATCCCGTAAGAAAGACAGCCCTCCATAAAATTCAATTCTTTTTCATCAAAACTTTTAATTGAATTCACGAGAGCCTCTGCTTGCTTTTTTAAAATGCAGATGCAATATAGATTATTTTTAAGTCGGGGACATTTAAATCAAAAAATGGCCACTTGGTTAAAGTTAAAAGCTCGCAAATGATCAATATAAACATTTTTATCTCTTAGTGTTCATCAACTTAATTTATTGCTTTATATTGCATTAGTTATGTATCATTAACTAAATTAGCGTTTTACAAAAAGTGCTCAAACATAATGAAACTGAAAATTCTCATTTCGGCGCTGTTTTCTTAAATTTTTTGAAGTGCGTTTAGATGACCAGTTACGGTTTTCTATTCATTATTTGAATAATTCGAGCTATCAATACAAACTGAATATACTTGAAGCGAATAATAGAATATACTATGCTTACAGAAACAAATACAGATCCCGGAATTTCAAGTCTTGATCAGTATTTCTCCAGTGAAATACACACCTTGAATTGAAAACTCAGTCCTGATCACGTCCAATGTCAAGTCTTCAGACTTCTGGAGACATGTCAAGACTTGTTCAAGACTTGTCAAGTCTAAGTCAAGTCTTCGCCACGACTTGACAAGTCTGAAGTCAAATCTTGGCAAGACTTAAGACTTGACAAGTATTGAGCCAGATCTTGACCAAAACTTGACAAGACTCGATTATTGCGCAGTTAATAGGCAAAGTGGAGTTTTGAGAAAAAATTCCAAAATTAGTAGAAATTGGTTTCAAAAATTTTACGGGAAATTTGTTAATCTGACCGAGTTTATTCTGAATTGATCATTTATCATTAAAAAATTTCCCTTAAGTTCAACCCGAAACAAACTCTTTTCAATGGGCAGAAAAAAATGGCCACGACAGGTATCTTTGGGCTACTTCAGAATTTTTTTCATTCTCTAGCAAGTGAACTTTGTGGAAGTGATTGTGCTTCTTTTTTTATTTCGGAGAGTTTTTTTAAGCACGTGTAATTTTCAACCTTCTCATTTCTTTACGCAACGAAAACAATTCAGAAATAAAAACCGTGCTCGATACTTGAACCAGCACTTGTCAAGTCTTGACCAAGACTTGCGCAAGACTTGTCAAGTTTTGGCCAAGATCTGCTCAGGAACTGTCAATTCTTGACCAAGACATGCTCAAGAATTGTCAAATCATGGCCAAGACTTGACTCAAGATTTGCAAAGACTTAAGACTTGATTTAAGATGTGCCAAGTCTAATATGACATGATCATAGATCTGATACTGTTACGATCGAAGACTTGCAGTTTCCGTGAATCAGTACCAATTAGGCATCCTTGACGCTCAGTTTGGGATAGCAAAAACCGAAAAAAACTTAATTGACAGACTTTTTTCTTTTCAGAAACATTTTGATTCTTAATTGGAAAAAAGTACATATAATTAATAAAATTTTTTAATTTTTTGTTCTCACTGTAAAGTAATAGTTGGTTTAATTTATGTAGAGACGTACATTGATCAAATTTACGCACAAAAACAATCCGGTTTTTTAACAGCTAGAGCTTACTTTTTAAGGCAAAACTATTTTCCACGAACGTGAACAATGTTCTTCAACAAGATACAAAAATTTCAACTGCTTCAAATTTTGAGTGATTTTGATGTATATGGCTGCTAAGTTAAGTGGCTATGATATAGTTGCGACGAAAAGTTTGGTGGCCAAAACAGGTAACTGATTAAATCAAGATTATTTGTAATTAAATCAGCTAAATTGGCTGTGTTGCTTCGTCTGAAGTGCCAATTATAGACAAATCGTAGAAAAATTTGAGAAAGATATTTTCTAAAATGAATAAACCAGTTCCATTTTAATTGGTTTCAACGAAGTAACTTCAAAGATTATTTAAAGGTGTTCTTGTCCACCCAATTTTAATTTTACCTATTCATTAATTGCTTAAAAGTGGAAAAAAGTGCAGATTCTTTTCCGCTTGGCCAATTTAACGCAGAAAATTTTCATGATGCCTTTAAACAGTTGCAGATTTTGTAACAATCTTAACAACACAATCGTTTTCAAAAATTTTAAAGCTTGTTGAATATCATTTTGCATATTCTTTTTTTCGAACAACTGACTACTGCTCTGTAGAAAAACGCTCTTTTTTTAAAAAATCGGCATGCTTGATTTTCACGTCACCTCTCCTGTTGGAAACGAAAATTGTTTTTTTTCTGCTTAGTTATGCTGATGAATTATAATCTTGTCCTCTTGTAAGGCTCAAAATTGCTTTGAAAAATTGAAAATTCGAAATTTTTGTAATTTGACATTTTTTGCAAAATAAGTTTGAGCAACATTAATTTAGGTCTACTTGAGAAATAAAAGTGGTTTTAATTAAATCAATTTTCAAAAATGAAAATGAACTGTTCATCTGTGTAGCTCTTGGTGTGTAGCTCTGTGGTGTAAACAAGTCACCAAAAGTCATTATATCCTATAAACTGTCACCGAACTTTTTCTTCCCCTTTAAGGTAGCTTTATTTGTGTTTCATTTGTGTGTTTAATTTTTTAAAAAAATTTTGTGGTTTTGTTTGCAAATCTGTGCCAGTTTCTTCTCAGTATGTTTTTTTCAAATTTTGTTTGAGTTAGCATGATATCGGAAACAGAACTTTTTTTGTTGACACTACAACTTTCTGATGTTTGTGAAGAAGTCCACATTTTTGGAATCTCGTTTTTTCCTTTTCTGAAATCGAAATACTGAAATTGATTTTTAAATTTTCCCGGATTGACCTTTTTGTTATCCATATTCAAAAACTATATATGGTTTCATAGAAGCCATAGAAATGTTTCTTATATGGTCCTCATATTGTTGACACGATTTCATATATGATTTTTATATGGTATCCAAAAACCCAGCATGCAATTTGCGCATTCTTTCAAAATCCATTCAAATTTTATACAGTAGTCTTAGCTTGAACCACTTTACACACCTTGTGTTCATAAAATTTTATAGCAATACTTATCTCAAGGGCAACAAAGTTCGCTTATATACATTAATTGGGAGGTAATGCTCGAAAAAAGATTCTCCATTTTGAGAAAAAATTTTTTTTGAATGAAAAAGCTTTTGATGATGATGATAAACTGTTCATACTGTTTGATGCTCTGTTTCATGGCTTGTTACTTTTGAGTGCTTTTCTAACTTAATATTCACGGATTTTAGAACTTTTTAGACCTTGATTTCTAGAAGTCGTTGTTTTCTCGGCAAGCACAAACAACACCATATATAGATATTGTCTTGGATATGTTTGTCAAGAAAAAAATTCAAATAACATCATTGGCTTTTTTGAAGGCCTAATGTTGTCAAAGGTTGGTTTTTCATCTCTTCTCCTTGTTTTTCTTGTATTCGTTAATTTGACTTGTATGGTCTTACATGGCACCATAATTATGTGTTCCAATGAACCATGAGCTTTTTTTCACGTGTCTTGATGAATTTTTTCCACTCAAAGTGGAATGCTTGTGTGTTGTTAGAGCCATGTTCATTTTTTCATGATCAGCTATATGGATCCCAAGTTACCATAAACTCCATATATGGCTTCGATGTGGTAGCCAAAAACTGCTTATGTTGGTCAATCCGGGTGCTGATGAGTTAAAATATTTTCCTCTTGTGAGGCTAATAATTGCATTGGAAATAGTGCTACTTTTGCAAAAATAATTTGAGCACACTCGATATATGTCTACCGGCAAATATTTTCTAATTCAAATTAGTTTTCATTCGCGATTAAATAAAAAGGGTTTTGAATTGTTCATTTTTGCTACTTTTGCAAAAATAATTTGAGCACCCTTGATATATGTCTACCGGCAAATATTTTCAAATTCAAATTAGTTTTCATTCGCGATTAATTAAAAAGGGTTTTGAGTTGTTCATTTCTTTTATGTAGTTCCTAAAAACAAGTTATGAAAAATCATTTCACGCTATAAATTGTTACTACTGTTGGAGCTGAGCTCGCTAAGCTTGCGTAGGCGGGAAAATAGAAACAAAACACTTTCTGTTGTCCTAGTCATTTAATAATTATAGTAATAGTTCTATTTCTAGTTACAGTTTGTCACGTGAGAAAAAAGAGAAAAGGGAGAAATAACAAAAAGCAACACACAGAACTCAACGTAGCAGCCGCTGAAAATGGCTTAAAGTATAGCTCAGCAAAATATTGCAAAAACAAATTGTCTTGAGCAGTAAATAACGTGTTACTGTGTCTTGAACTAGAAATATTCCTGAGCAGTAAATTTTGTTACTGTGTCTTGTATCTACGAATTATTGGAGCTGAAATTGAACTGTTACAACCTCAACTTCTGGTATTCTCAACTTGTGAGTACAAACAGCAAAAGCCAATTTAGGTTTAAATTTAAATATTTTTGCACAAACAGATCTTAGACATATATCTTTGTCTTCGATTTGTTTTTTATATCGGATTGAACTGGTATACATAAAGAGATCCCGTATTGTGTGATCTGTAGCAATCCAGTTCAAATTGATAGTCGAAAAAACTAAGATTAGCCAATAATTACGAGCAGAGTAGTTAATGCAACGGTAAGTACAGCAGAACGGATATACAGTTACAACAGCAAACTGCATAAACGAAGTATCCGGACAGATTTTGAAACCACTCAGAACGAACTGGGTGGTGTAAAACTTTCTTTGTGAAACACAAGGAGAGCAGCCGTTACATTTGGTCCGCCGACCCGGACAGTGGAATAAACTGCTGTCCAACCCAACAGTCGAAGTGACGAAGTCGTCGACGAACGAGAACAAAACTCAACAGGCAATTCAAGACGCAAAGCCAATTAGGCAAAGTGCATTAGAAGTTGAATAGCAAGGCTTAATTAAAGCAAATCAATAAAAGTACTGTAGAAATTCAAGCTGCAGTCCCAAATTACAAACGAAGTGACTCCGTCACAGAGTCAAGACATTTTGCATAGACAGATTAGCAACTGCCAACATCAACTCGAAGCAAAAACTCAGGAGGGCCAGAAGCTAATCAAAAAAAACGATGGACCAAGCAAACTCAAGACCATCTATCAACAGGTACTGAAGCTTGACAACACTTTTTGCATTCTGATTCGGAAGCGAGCAATTCTTCTTCGTGATCCCGAATTCTTTGAGGGTTACGAAGCCGAACGACTAAATTATTTATAGAAATTAAACGCAGAGTGGTTACCGTATATCCACGGAGAAACAAACATGACGGATCAACAGAATCAAACTGTTCAATTGACAAGCGATGCAGAACCAACTGCCGCTAAGAATTCACAGTCTGTTGTAGGAGTTTCTCAACGAACTGTTGAAAATGGAAATCCAAACAGGGACAATGATTCAAAGGCCTCCTCTGGTAAACGAGCTAAAAAAGCAGAAAAGCTTGCGGCTCTAGAGAAAGAATTTGCATCAAAAATGAGGCTGAAGAAAATTGAATTCGAACTGAAAAGGAACGAGCTTGAAATGGAGATGCAACTTTTTGAAGAAGAAGGTGCACTGAAACTGGAATACGAGAAAGAAGCTCTTGACGCAAGAGCATCAGTTTCTGATAAAAGTGCAGCCCCTAGTATTCGAAGTAGATCACCATTCAATTGGAAAACACCGAAGAACAAAGATGTTTCCGGTTGGCTCGATAACTCGGGTAAGTTCTCCAACTTGCACGATTATAGTTTCGAGCGTGCGAAAACCAGGATCAACAACAATTATCCCAGGGTAAGCTTCAATCGCGAAGGTGTACTTAAGTCACGGTCACCAAGTGGAGAGCGTGCAAGCGCAGCCTGGGAATAAGACAAGTTTAAGCGTGATAAACCAAGCAGTAGTAGTCAACTACCTAAGTTGAAGTTGAGTTCATTCGATGGAAACCCCCTAGAGTGGCCGGAGTGGTCGAATATGTTCAAAGCAACGGTTCATCATCGCGATATACTTGACTCAGAGAAAATGAGCCACTTGAAAACCTTGTTGACAGGTAAAGCAAAGTCAGCTATATCAGGAATGGGCTATTCGGGAGAGTTCTATGCTCAAGCGTGGGACCTCCTGGGACGGAAATTTGGGCGACCTTATCTAATTGTCGACGCTCAGCTTAACATTTTGCGCAAACAACAACCAATTCGAATGCACGACTCAACGGCTATAATTAATTACTCAAAAACAATCAGCAATCTAGTTAATGTACTCAAGCAATACAATTATGAGGGCGATCTGCGTTCAAGTTCAACACTACAAGTGGCAATTGAAAAACTGCCCCCAAACTTGAAAGAAAAGTGGTTCTTCTTCGTTGACGAGTGTCAAGAAGATAGACCCGATCTCACTCTCCTTGAAAAGTGGTTAGCTCGAATGGCTTTTGTCCAAGAAGGAATGCCATCAACCAAGAGCGAACGAAAGGAAGATGATCGACCAATCGCTAGCAAGGAAAAACGATTCTCAAAATCTTCAAATGTTACTGCGAGTTCGAATGCGAACGAAACGAAGCAAATGCAAAACAACAACTGTCCACCAGCGGATGGCACTCATAAAATATGGAACTGTCCAATATTTAAGAATATGAATGTCACCGATCGCTATACAGCAGTAAGAAAAGAACGCTTATGTTATGGATGTCTGGGGAAAGAGCAAGCAATCAGAGATTGTAAAGTCCCCCCGTGCGGTATAAATGGATGTACCAAAAAGCACAACAGACTGCTAAACTCAGAAAACCAAATGGACGAGGGTAGTCACGCAGTTAATGTAAGCGCAGCAACAATCAACCAGAGTAACCAAGTTACTAGATTTCTTCAAATCGTTTCGGTATCGGTTCAGAGCGGTGGTAACAGGTTGACTACCTACGCTTTCCTCGATAGTGGGTCAACAGTATCATTCGTCGATCAAAATGTCAAAGATCAACTACAGGCAAGGGTTTTGAGTTGTTCATTTCTTTTATGCAGTTCCTAAAAACAAGTTATGAAAAATCATTTCACGCTACAAATTGTTACTGTTGGAGCTGAGCTCGCTAAGCTTGCGTAGGCGGGAAAATAGAAACCAAACACTTTCTGTTGTCCTAGTCATTTAATAATTATAGTAATAGTTCTATTTCTAGTTACAGTTTGTCACGTGAGAAAAAAGAGAAAAGGGAGAAATAACAAAAAGCAACACACAGAACTCAAAGTAGCAGCCGCTGAAAATGGCTTAAAGTATAGCTCAGCAAAACATTGCAAAAACAAATTGTCTTGAGCAGTAAATAACGTGTTACTGTGTCTTGAACTAGAAATATTCCTGAGCAGTAAATTCTGTTACTGTGTCTTGTATCTACGAATTATTGGAGCTGAAATTGAACTGTTACAACCTCAACTTCTGGTATTCTCAACTTGTGAGTACAAACAGCAAAAGCCAATTTAGGTTTAAATTTAAATATTTTTGCACAAACAGATCTTAGACATATATCTTTGTCTTCGATTTGTTTTTTATATCGAATTGAACTGGTATACATAAAGAGATCCCGTATTGTGTGATCTGTAGCAATCCAGTTCAAATTGATAGTCGAAAAAACTAAGATTAGCCAATAATTACGAGCAGAGTAGTTAATGCAACGGTAAGTACAGCAGAACGGATATACAGTTACAACAGCAAACTGCATAAACGAAGTATCCGGACAGATTTTGAAACCACTCAGAACGAACTGGGTGGTGTAAAACTTTCTTTGTGAAACACAAGGAGAGCAGCCGTTACATTTGGTCCGCCGACCCGGACAGTGGAATAAACTGCTGTCCAACCCAACAGTCGAAGCTTAACATTTTGCTCAAACAACAACCAATTCGAATGCACGACTCAACGGCTATAATTAATTACTCAAAAACAATCAGCAATCTAGTTAATGTACTCAAGCAATACAATTATGAGGGCGATCTGCGTTCAAGTTCAACACTACAAGTGGCAATTGAAAAACTGCCCCCAAACTTGAAAGAAAAGTGGTTCTTCTTCGTTGACGAGTGTCAAGAAGATAGACCCGATCTCACTCTCCTTGAAAAGTGGTTAGCTCGAATGGCTTTTGTCCAAGAAGGAATGCCATCAACCAAGAGCGAACGAAAGGAAGATGATCGACCAAACGCTAGCAAGGAAAAACGATTCTCAAAATCTTCAAATGTTACTGCGAGTTCGAATGCGAACGAAACGAAGCAAATGCAAAACAACAACTGTCCACTAGCGGATGGCACTCATAAAATATGGAACTGTCCAATATTTAAGAATATGAATGTCACCGATCGCTATGCAGCAGTAAGAAAAGAACGCTTATGTTATGGATGTCTGGGGAAAGAGCAAGCAATCAGAGATTGTAAAGTCCCCCCGTGCGGTATAAATGGATGTACCAAAAAGCACAACAGACTGCTAAACTCAGAAAACCAAATGGACGAGGGTAGTCACGCAGTTAATGTAAGCGCAGCGACAATCAACCAGAGTAACCAAGTTACTAGATTTCTTCAAATCGTTTCGGTATCGGTTCAGAGCGGTGGTAACAGGTTGACTACCTACGCTTTCCTCGATAGTGGGTCAACAGTATCATTCGTCGATCAAAATGTCAAAGATCAACTACAGGCACGGACGTTACCTTGAACATAGCTAGCATACATGGGACGCAAGATTTGAGGACAGAGAAGGTTCCTATCACAATAAAGGGACTGCATTCAAAGGTGCATTCAATTGAATCGTTTGAACACCCATCAATCTCGTTGGGAAGCACAACATATGATTACAAGGAACTGAAGAACAAATTCAGACACCTGAATATTCTCACTAACAGAACATTCAACTTGATGGAAGTAGGTATCATACTTGGACAAGATGCCTACGACATTCAACGTCCATTGGACTATAAGATTGGAAGACGAAGTGAGCCTTTTGCCGTCTTAACAGAATTAGGATGGGTAGTCAGTGGTCCCATGACAGGCAAGAAAAGTCTGTTTGTCATTTTTTCAAGAAAATGTTTGTCATTTTGCCTTCACAGAAGATGTGAAAGTGGCAGAAAATGTCCTATCCTGGTGGGACATAGAAACTTATGCTTCCAAAATAAATGTTTCAATTCTATCAAAGAAAGAGCAACAAGCTCAGAAGTTTCTGGAGAGCACAACAAAGTTTACGGGCGAGCGGTACGAAGTGGGCATGCTCTGGAGTGAACCAGAACCCAATCTTCCAAACAACTACGGCTCGGCCCTTGGTCAGCTCTACTCACTGGAACGAAGAGTCCAACGAGACCCAAATTTAAAAGAATTGTATCAACAGTCAATTGACACAGATATTGAAAAGGGATTTGTGAAGATCCTCGGTAAATCGGAGGTCAAAGGCACTTTCGGAAAGGAATGGTACTTGCCACACCATCCAGTACTAAACCCCAACAAACCGGGTAAAGTTCGCCGTCTTTGCAACGCTGCAGCAAAATACAAGGATATATGCCTAAATGACAAGTTGTTAGCCGGACCCGATCTACTACATGGATTGATTGGAACAATATTCAGATTTCGAGAAGGACCAATAGCCCTAACCGCACATACTGAATCAATGTTTCTGCAAGTGCAAGTTCCTGAACGGGATAAAAGCTGCTTGAGATTCCTGTGGCGACCAACTGTGAACGAACCTGTGCAAATTTACGAGTATCAACGTCATGTTTTTGGAGCAAAGAGTTCGCCAACATGTGCCAACTACGCTCTGAAGCGAGTAGCCATCGATAACGAGGACGAGTTCCCAATTGCAGCAAAAACAATCCAAAACAACTTCTACATGGACGATTTCATCAAGTCAGTCGAAACACCTGAAGAAGCAATCAAGGTTTTCAAACAACTACAACCTCTTCTCTCAAAGCATGGATTTGAACTGAAGAAGTGGATCACCAACAGCGACGTAATAACCAACGCAATCCCAGAGGGTTTGAGATCAATCAGCAACACAAAGCAGTTGGAAGTAGAACCCGGCAAAGAAGGTTCATCTGTGCTTTGGCTTCAGTGGACGATTATCGATGATAGTCTACAGGTTTGCAGAGGTACAAGCAAAAAAGTTGAGACACCAATCACCCAAAGGAAGATCTTATCTCTCGTTTCAGTGTTTGATCCTCTTGGACTGTTTGCACCATTCAGTGTTCATATGAGACGACTCCTGAAGAACATCTGGACAAAAAATGGACAACATTGGGACAACTCAGTGGAACCTAATGAAGAAGAAAAGTTTCTGAAATGGAAAGACCAGCTTCCAGAAGTAACAGAAACCAGCATTGATAGAAGATACTTCAGCACAACCAAGGACAAATGGGAACTTCATGTGTTTGCCAGTTCATCTGAAGACACAATGTGCGCAGTGGCATACCTACGTTCAAAGCCAAAAGAATACTCAGCAGACTTATCATTTGTAATCGGAAAGTGCAGAGTTGCACCGATGCGACACCTTTCCATACCACGCATCGAACAACAAGCAGCAGTGATGGCGGTGAGACTTAAAGAACAGATAGTGAAGGAACACGAATCGAAGATTCAGAGTTGCAACTTTTGGTCAGACTCCACTACTGTTCTGCAATGGATTCATAGCTCCCACTGTAAGCAACAGGTGTTTGTTGCAAACAGAGTGGCTGAGATTTTGGATACAACTAATGTTTCACTGTGGAATCATGTGAGTGGTATTAACAATCCAGCTTACATCGAGACACGAGCGATCAATTTTGACGAACTTAAGAGAAGTGAATGGCTCACTGGACCGGCCTGGTTGAAGCGACGAGAGAACGAATGGCCTGAACAGTTGAATTTAACATTTGCTTCAGACGAACAAAACGACGAAATGGTCTTCTCAGCAAAGGTTGAAGAGAAGAAGCCGATGATTCAGTGGGAACGATTCAGCAATTTGAATCGACTTGTAAATACAATGGCATACGTGCAGCGCGTATTCAGAAAACACAAACCGGCAACAAAAACACTAAGTGTTGAAGAAAGAGAGGGTGCACAAGCAGGCATCTTCAAACTACTGCAGCAAGAACAGTTTGCTGAAGAGATAAAATCTCTCAAGGCTGAAAAATAAATTCTAAAAAACAGCAAAATTCTCCAGTTTTTACCATTCATAGACCAGCAAGGACTTATTCGTGCTCAAGGAAGAATAGATAAAAGTCAATTGAACTTCGAAATTAGGCATCCAATACCGTTACATTGGAAGCACTATGTAGTTGAAATATTCTTGCAAAATGAACATAAGAATAGTCATTACGAAGGTACTGAACATGTCAGAAACATCGTTCAGCAGAAATTCTGGATCCTAGGCATACTAAATGCTTTGAGATCGATCAAAAAAAATGCATTAGATGTCGAAAGGGAAGAACCCAAACAAAGGCACCAGTAATGGCAGATCTACCTGAAGAACGATTAGTCGCATTAACAGTGTTCTCGAACGTGGGCATAGACTATTTTGGACCATTCACAGTAAAGATTGGTCGAAGAAACGAAAAGCGTTAGTGCTGTCTATTCACATGCCCTACTGTACAAGCGGTACATATAGAGGTTGTACCGGAACTAGACACTGATTGTTGTCTGAAAGCAATTATGCGATTCATTGCACGAAGAGGCAAACCGATCAAAATAATTAGCGATAACGGGACAAACTTCATTGGAGCTGAAAAAGAACTGGCAGAGTATATAGCAGCATGGAACGAGGTGCGAATTGAAGAACATCTGATTCAACAAGGAATCAGATGGAAGTTCAACCCACCTGCAGCACCGCACGTTGGAGGAGTGTGGGAAAGACTGGTTAGGAGTTGCAAAAAAGCAATGTATGCCGTGCTGGGCAATAGATCAGTCAAGGAAGATGTTCTGTCGACCACGATGTGTCTTGTTGAACAGACGTTGAATGCTAGACCGCTGACGCCGGTCAGTTCTGATGCTACGGATTTAGAAGCTATTGCTCCAAACCATTTCCTACTTGGCAACAAGAACCTTTGTTTACCGTATCTATCAGGTGCAGAGCAATTTGTTGATCATAGAAAACTCTTCCGACAAACACAAGCTTATGCAGACCTCATCTGGGACCGATTCCGCAAAAAGTACTTGCCAACGTTGAATAGTCGAAAGAAATGGCAGACCACAACGGAAAGAAGTCTTCAGCAGGGCGATCTTGTGTGGTTAGTGGAAGACAGTGACAAACGTGGATACTACGATCTGGGTCGACTTAGTGCTTCGATCAGCAAAAATCCGAACGACAGATGGATACTACAAGAGACCAGTAGTGAAGCTCGCTCCAGTGCTATCAATGGACGAAGATGTTTTCACGAAGGAAAACAGGGCCGGCGATGTTGGTGCTGAGCTCGCTAAGCTTGCGTAGGCGGGAAAATAGAAACAAAACACTTTCTGTTGTCCTAGTCGTTCAATAGTTATAGTTATAGTTCTAGTTCTAGTTACAGTTTGTCACGTGAGAAAAAAGAGAAAAGAGGGAAATAACAAAAAGCAACACACAGAACTCAACGTAGCAGCCGCAGAAAATGGCTTAAAGTATAACTCAGCAAAATATTGCAAAAACAAATCGTCTTGAGCAGTAAATAACGTGTTACTGTGTCTTGAACTAGAAATATTCCTGAGCAGTAAATTGTTACTGTGTTTTGTATTCAAAATATTATTCTTGAGCAGTAAATTCTGTTACTGTGTCTTGTATCTACGAATTATTGGAGCTGAAATTGAACTGGTACAACCCCAACTTCTGGTATTCTCAACTTGTGAGTACAAACAGCAAAAGCCAATTTAGGTTTAAATTTAAATATTTTTGCACAAACAGATCTTAGACATATATCTTTGTCTTCGATTTGTTTTTTATATCGGATTGAACTGGTATACATAAAGAGATCCCGTATTGTGTGATCTGTAGCAATCCAGTTCAAATTGATAGTCGAAAAAACTAAGATTAGCCAATAATTACGAGCAGAGTAGTTAATGCAACGGTAAGTACAGCAGAACGGATATACAGTTACAACAGCAAACTGCATAAACGAAGTATCCGGACAGATTTTGTTACCACTCAGAACGAACTGGGTGGTGTAAAACTTTCTTTGTGAAACACAAGGAGAGCAGCCGTGACAGTTACCGAAGGACTTTCACTTCTGAATGCAGGTAACATTATTTATAATCTGCTGCTGTAACTTTTCTGAGTTTTTTAGAGTATGGCTCTCTATGAAGTTTGTTTATTTATTATACTCCACAAAATTGAAAACAATTGAAGTGCGATTCAATTGTAATTCTTCAAAATGTTTCAGCAATTTTACATTAAACATCCTGTTTTTTATTAAAGATGCAGTCCGCCACCCAAGACAGGCATTGGCCAGACCGAACAGACCCTAGTCCAGACCATTGTTCAGTCACGACCTGACCGTTGTCCAAACCGTTGGCCAGACTGTTATTTTTACGTTTTTTCATCTCTCTGTATAACATGTTGCGCATTTGACCAATTTTTGTTACCCACAACTCGTGTTGAGTTTTTTAATAGAGTAACGTGTTCACAAAATAGCTAAACATATTTCATCACAGTAGATAGACTTACAAAAAAACTTAATAAAAGCATTTGAAGCTAATTGAGGGCTATCAATCTTTATTGACCAAGGTTTTTTAAGTAACTTTACCTCTACGATGTTG